>NC_044037.1:263527740-264135627 GCF_901765095.1 Microcaecilia unicolor
ATTGTAAAGTTATAGCTCAATAAAAATAAGTTAGTACATGAGAAAGTAATTCTTTGCAAAGAAAATATTGTCATTCTGTCCAGAAATATTAGTCAGAATTTTGGTAGTTCTTTTTTTTGTCCAATTTACGTAACATTAGTCATGATAATAATCTAAAAGTCATGTTTTTCTTTTCATATAGTACCTAATCCTTGCTTGGATTTAAAATGTGAGTTCATCTGTTTGCTGAATCCTTTGGGTGCAACTTGTTCATGTCCAGAAGGAAAGATTGTGATAAATGGAACATGCAGTGACTCCAGTCTTCCAGGTTGCTTTATTTATGGATTTATATTTACTAGTGTTTGTACAAATTTCATATAAATATAAGATGTTAAATCACTATTATTTATTCAACTAGTTCCTTTATGAAAAAATGTTTATTCCACACAATATCCCTTCTTCCTGTGGGTAATTATCATTCCATTTTCACCCCATCCTCTCTGAACCTTGATTGTCATCAGCTACATCAAAACATTCCTGTTTTGTCCCCTATTGTTTTCGGAACCTTGTTTGATGTCTGGACCAAATACTGAAGAACATTATTGAGTCAGTGTTCATTTCTCAGAAGACATGCTGGTTTGTGTTCCTATAATTATGGAAAATACAATTAAAGTTCAACAAAAAATTATCAGTTAACAAATGGTCACAATATTAGAAAATAAGAAGTGTCATGCTGAGTCCAACTAATGGTTCTCAAGCCCAAAATTCTGTTCCAACAGTGGCCAGTTGAGGTTACTTAGAATTGCCTGGTGGATCTAATGGCTAGGAGTGTGCATAGAAAAAAAATATTCTGTTCTTTTTCAGATCTGTTTAGGATGTTTTGGCTGGTTTTCAAATATATTTTGGTTCATTTCAGAAATTAATGCATGTGAAAATGATAAATGCACATAAGCAGTTTGAACACATGGAAATCAAATTTATATGCATTAATTCAAAGGTTTTATGTACAAAAAGTTGATATAGTATGCATTTTATATACATTATTTAACAATTTGATATACTATCATTCTACACAAACCATCAGCATGAGAGTTTACAGATCACTCAATACTGGTGTTTAAAAGCAGTCATCTGAAAACACTAAAACCACCCAAATACAAACCAAAGAAAAACAGACAGTGCTCAGTCAATAATTAGCTCTTCTCCACCAGAATCCCAAGTTATTAAAAATTGGCAAATTATGTATCAGCAAAAGCCAGCTTAAAAAAGCTATAAATTCATGCTGGTGTTTATATTTTTAAAATAAATTTATGATCTCAACGCACCCAGAAGTGAGAACCACAGTAGTGGGACTAGATAATTGAAATGGTATGAAATACAAGCAAAATAAATGCAAATAATTAATTGGTCCTTTTACTAAACTGTATGAGGCATTAATGAGTGCCTAATGCAGCAAAAATGCCCTAATGCAGAACGCGCTGAAGCACACGGTATTTAGGGGGTCCTTTTACCAAGTTGCAGGAAAAAGGGCACTGCGCTAGTGATAGGGACTGTTTTACCTGCACACCAGGGCCCTTATTAGCACAGCTTGTAAAAAGCCCCCAGACACACATGGCCATGCAGTAAGAGAACTCTTACTGCATGGCCATGCAACAGGGAGCCCTTACTGCCACCCATTGAGGTGGCGATAAGGGCTCCTGCCCTAACCCGGTGGTAACCGGGCAGCACACGGTGATGCTAGATTACTGCCGGGCTATTGCTGATCAAGCCATTTCCGAGGATTTTCTTTTTCCTCTGAAAATGGTGCATGCTCGGGGTGAGACTATCAGCGGTGGTTGCGTTGGGCCAGTGGTAGTCCCGGAAGAGCAAGTGGTAAGCCCGCATTTGGCATACCGCCACTCTATAAAAGGGCTCCTTAACTTTTTAAAACTTTTTGGGGAGGGATGGAACATGGGCAGGGAATGGGTGGAGAATGGGTGTGGAAGCAGTAACCAGTTAGCAATTGCACATTAGCGTGTGCTAACTGATTACCACAGAGTTAACACAGAAGCTCTTACCGCCTTCCTAAATTGCAGACAGGAAGTTCTCCCATGTTTTTGGGAGTTTTTTTTAGTGGCCACGTTCTAATGGTGACATTAGTGCACAGCCAGAAATTAAACTAATAGAGAAAAGGCTTTTTTACAGCCACAGTAAAAAATGGTCGTAGTGAGTGGGAAAAACCCATGTAAGGGCATGCGAAGGCATACCTCAGCTTAATAAAAGGACCCCTACATAAATAAATATCAATTCTAGTCTAAGCTTTGAAGGAGGCAGTAGTATTAGCAGATTCTGAGAACAGATTGAAGAGAATACACTGGAAGATATCGAATCAGTAGCTAAGTTAATATAGATTACTCAGATAAGGAGCTCTGAAAGTCAAACTCAAGAGTTTTCAATTTGAGCCTCCAAACCACTGGGAACCAATGCAGTTCTCTTAGCAATTGAAAAGCATGATCAGACTTTTTAGCACCATAAATTCTTAATTTGCAATTGCTCCAGGGATTGTAGTGGAAGACCCACATACACAGTTTATGGTAATAGCCCAGAAGATTTATCACGAGCATGTGGAATCAAAGTATGCAAATCATTTGGGGTTAACAAAGGTCTCAAGCAATGAATCTTTCTAAGAGTTTGAAATGATTTCTTAATTAAAGCAGACAATTGCCAATCAAGTGTAAGTTGATTATTAAACATAATTCCTTAAAACAAACAACTTTCTGGATGTCAAATGGGGTCTCGTGAATTAATGTAGCCTACGTTTAGGATTCCTTTCTCTTAGTGAAACATATGACTTCAGATTTCATAAGATTCAACTTCAGTTTTTATATCTGAAACTAAAGGCACATCCCTACTAATGGAGACACTGATTCCCAGTTTTTCAGTCCCAGAAGTCCCTGCCCATCTTCAAGTCCTTGCTCAAAGCCCACCTCTTCAATGTCGCTTTCGGCACCTAACCACTACACCTCTACTAAGGAAATTTAGACTGCCCCAACTTGACATTTCGTCCTTTAGATTGCAAGCTCCTTTGAGCAGGGACCGTCCTTCTTTGTTAATTTGTACAGCGTTGCGTAACTCTAGTAGCGCTCTAGAAATGTTAAGTAGTAGTAGTAATCCCAAAGTCTATGTAGCTAACCCACAAATCTGTCATAAGTACATCAGTATTGCCACACCAAGAAACTTGTCTAAACCTGTTTATTTAAACCCAACTATGCTAACAGCCTTCACCACATTTTCCAACATGTGGAAGGGCATTAGATTACACCCTGTTCTAAAAGACATGTGAAATGGATGTCCATTTCCTGGAAATATACTGCATGAACGTCCATTTTACAAACTGGGGGGGGGGGGGGGGGGGGGGCTTTTACTAAGGTTTTTTTTTTAATGTGTTGGGAAAAGGGCATGCGGTAAAACTGAAACCAGCGCGCATCTAAAACCGGTCTGAGCCCTTAATGCCTCCCATTGATCTAGAGGTAAGGGCTCACACAGTGCATGCGCAGCGACCGGTTGGCACGCACCAAGTGCCGATTACAACCGGAAATGGCGCACACCAAATCTGAAATTGCTGCCATGCTGGCCTGGCGGTAGTCTCATTTGAGCATGCACTGCATGCACATAGAGCCTACCGCTGCTTGGTAAAAGGGCCCCAGAAAAGTCTAAGGGGCCCTTTTGCTAAACATATTCTGTAACAATGTGCGTTGAAATTCTAACACACATAGACAAAAAGGGGCATGGTTATAAGCGGGAAAATGGGTGTTTCATGGGTGTTCCAAAATGTAGGTGCTTAGTTATAGAATATGGCGCAGTGTGCCTAAATCTACTTGCTGAGACTTACACCAGAGTTTTGTTGGCATAAATGAATGCACGCAGATATCAGCACTAAAATATCAACTAAGCATAGTCTATAATCAGCGCCTAAATCTAGGGGCTGATTATAGAATACGCTTAGTTGGCACTGATTTCAATGCCGATTTTTTAAGGGCCATATGTAGAATCTCCTCCTTAGCGCAAAACATCCAAAGTCTGACTGAGATGTCATATTGAAAATGCCCCTCCACGTAACTTTGTAAGTCTAAGTGCTTTGAAAATACTTCTCTATGTAATTTTATATTGTAATGCACCCTGCATATTCTATTGAAATATAAAGACAAAATAAAAATGTGTTATTAAATGTTACACTCTCATCTGTCCCCAGCACTTTCTGGATAGCACTGTGGCAGTCTGTAAGAAATATTAGTGGTGTTATTTCATTGATAAGGGTCTTTCTATATGTAAATCATAGACGCTAACATTTACACACCAATTACGTGCCAATTGTATGCATAAAAGCTTAGGATAATGGAATTTGCGCATTTATGTGTGCACATATGCAGGGAATTGCCAAAATTCCATCTAAGTGCTTTGTAAAAGGACCCCTAAATTAGGCTAGCATTCTATAAAGGAAGGTAGGCGCCAACATTAATAGCATGTAAAAAAAAAAACATACATCTCAGAGCCATTTTCAAACAGGAAAAACATTGGAATTTCGTATTTGAAAATTCGTGAGAAAGATTTTCTTGCTCTGAAAACGTCCAAGATGAAGAGCCATTTTCCAAAATGAAACATAAATATGAACACCAAAAATCAGGCACAAAAACCTCTATTTGGCATTATTTATATAAAATGTCCACACAGATGTCCCTACAGAACAGAGGGGCAGCCTAGCGATCAGTGCAGTGGACTTTAACCAATGGGACCCATATAAAAATCCCTTCTTAATTCATTTATATGTTATTGTGAGACCTCAAGGAGCAGATAAAAACCTAGGAATGGCTATAATATCTGAAGCTGTCAAAGATACTGGTATCCACTGTCACTTTTACTTCTTAGGGGTGTGGGAGAGGATCAGTAATCACTGGGAGATTGAGGAGGGGTCATGCCTTCATCCCTTTAGTAGTCAGCTGCTCAATCAGGCAGGAGCAGACTGACCATTAGAACAATAGGGCAGTGCCCAAGCTCCCCAAGCAGTAAAGAGCCCACTGTCCCCTAGCTTCCATCAAATTAAACACTTTCTATAGGTAGTGAGGGGCCCAGAATGCTGTCAGTCTAGCCCTGCAGTCTAGTCACTTTTTTGTACTCTGGACGTGATTGAAACAGACCTAGATAAAAACATTGTTCTCATTTGCTTTGGACATTTCTTCCCATTTCCTTATCGCTGATAGACATCCTAATTTTGGGCCCTCCCTAGTCTCCCCCAAAATACACCTCTAGCACACCCTCTTGCTATTTGGACAAACTACAGTGTAAAATATCCAATTTCTGGAACCTACATAGTAGGTTCAAATCCCTCCTCTCAGTACCCTTCTCCACCACTGCCAACTCCAGGCTCCGCCCATTCTGCCTCGCCTCACCCTATGCCTGGAACAACCTTCCTGAGCCCTTATGTCAAGCCCCTTCCCTACCCATCTTCAAGTCTCTGCTTAAAGCCCACCTCTTCAATGCTGCCTTCGGCACCTAACTCTTACCTTCAGGATATCCAGTCTGCCCCAATTTGACTGCCTCTATTGAATTGACTACTCACTTGTCCTTTAGATTTGACTACTCACTTGTCCTTTAGATTGTAAGCTCTTTGAGCAGGGCCTGTCCTTTTATGTTAAATTGTACAGCGCTGCGTAACCCTAGTAGCGCTTTAGAAATGTTAAGTAGTAGTAGTAGTAGTAAATTTTCATCAAATCGGATAAAATATTTCTTCACTCAGTATGTAATTAAACTCTTGAATTCGTTGCCAGAGAATGTGCTGAAAGCAGTTAGCTTAGTGGGGTTTAAAAAATGTTAGGATAGATTCCGAAAAGAAAAGTCCATAAGCCATTATTAAAATGACTTGGGAAACTCCACTGCTTATTTCGGGGATAAGCAGCATAAAATGTATTGTACTGTTTTGGGATTATGCCAGGTACTTGTGACCTGGATTGGCCACTGTTGGAAACAGGATACTAGACTTGATGGACCTTCGGTCTGTCCCAGTATGGCAACACTTATGTATTTATGTACTTATTGGACATCCATCTGCTTTGAAAATGAGCACCTGTTCTGTAAAGGTATGCATATGTAGCAAAGGGGTCCTTTTACTAAGGTGCGCCGAAAAATGACCTGCGCTGGTGTAAATGCGTGTATTGGACGCACGCAGGTCCATTTTTCAGTGCACCTGGAAAATGGACGTCTGGCAAAATGAAAATTGGCACATATCCACCCATTGACTTAGCGGTAAGGTCTCATGTGTTTACCAGGTGATAATCGTCAATGTACATACAATGCCAATTACTGCACAGTTAGTGCCGCATGCCAGAAGATAAAACATATTTCCCGGTGCGCGTAGTAGACATGCGTCAAAAATGAAATTACTGCCCAGGTCACGTGGTAGCCGAGCGGTAATTCAAAATTGACCTGCGTAGGATGAGCATACGCAGCTTAGTAAAAGAGTCCCATGATGTGTAAATGCAAAGGAAGCATTAACACGAGTGGAGCATGGAAGAGGCCTGGGTGGGGCCCGTAACTTAATAGAATTCTATAAGTTATGCATACATTTGTCACTTATGGGCACATCTATAGAAGCTACAGGTGAGCACCATCTACAGATATTCAGTGCCACTAACCAATTGTATAGTGGTCCTGAATATACATATTTTTTTCAAAACACCACAGTGGGTGTTTTGAAAAAAAAAAAGTTGTTCATTACTACTCATATTTACCTGACAGATTTTATGTCAATGAAATAAGCATCCAATTTAATATTTGGACACAGGCTTAATTATGGTCTAGAAGTCAAAAAAGAATTTTAATATACACAGAGCTACAGCATTCTGGATATGCCAGTGACATTCAATGAGGACAAGTATATTTTCTCAAAGTAACTATTTTAATTTGAGATCTGAATGTTTATAATGATAGTATCAAAATCCAAAAGGTATGTAATGTTTACTTTTGAAACATAAAATCTCTTAAACTAATACAATTTTGTGATCATTCTCAGCTGTAATATGAATGTACTGGAAGGATGAAATGCACAAATATGTGTCCTTCAGAACTTGGATAAGTGACCTTAACTCACAAGTCAGGTGCAGAATAACAATTCAGTAATAATGGAACTCAAATTAGATGGCTTTTTTCTTTTTTTTAAATGTGGTTTAACTTTAACCACTGCTTTTATATCAAGATGATGTTAGATAAATAGAGAGAAGACCCCTTCACAGTTTATTTTTTTCTGATTACCTGAAATAGAATTCTTGAATGGTCTGGTGACTTCACTGTGTGCACTTTTAACTGCAGATGATTCATGCAAACTGACTTGTGAAAATGGAGGAAGATGCATTATAAATGAAAAGGGTGATCTAAGATGCCTCTGTTGGCCCAATTACTCAGGAGAACAATGTGAGATCAGCCACTGCAACAATTACTGTCAGAATGGAGGAACCTGTGCTGCTTCTGTTCTTGGTAAATATTTGTATAAGGGTATACAGAATTTAGTGAAATTATGGTGGTGATTTTATAAACAAGTTTTTTTTTTTTCCTGTGAAGGCCTTTCTATATGTGTTAAAGGATTCTTATAAAATGACTCCAGGGGTTATAAACCTAAAGTTAGATGCCAGGAAAGAACATACTAAGCATGAATTTTATAAGGGCAATTATGCATGGAATTCCAACACCACATGCCATAGTAGAGTAACAGAACAAATCTTCCATAATTTGTCATGCTTGCATGCAGTGCTAAGTAGTAGTTAAAAATAAAAAAATATATATATATTAGGGATGGGCTGTTGTTTGCAATGATATGTGGGACGTCAACCACTGGGGGATTAAAGGAGCAACTTCCTCTAATCACCCCAGTGGAGTTCTGCTCAATAAGAACACTTTCCTAGGTAACAGATGCAAATCCTGATATCAGTCTGTTACGACATAAATGTTCATTCCGCCTTCTGAAACTGGGAATTCATGTTCATATTTTAGACACCCTAGTCCCACCCAAAATATGGCCGGATCATGCCCCCCATTCCATTTGCTCATTCTCATTTTCAGACATGAATATCCCAGCTTTGTATAACTGGTACTTGGACGTTTATACAGTATAAACAGCAAGTTCCAGTTTATAGACATTTAAAATGCAAATGGCACTTCTTTAATAAGCAACGTTGTATTTGAAAAAATTTTAACACTATGCATTTTTATTTCTTTCTGCACTTATATAAAACCAATATACAGTTTTAAGATGTTGACAGTTATTGCTCATTACTGGGGAAAAAAATCATATCAGTTTGGTTTTCTGGAGAACTTTAACTACCATATCTAAAGTTTTAATTATGTTCCTCCAATGTATGCATTTAATTAACCAATGACATTTTCTTGGTTCAATTATTGCAGTTCAATACAACTGTCATAAACTTATAAATTTTAATTAAAGCTGCCCCAAACTCTAGTCACACTGCCTACACAGCAATTTGCTAGCAGGCTTAACAGTAAGTAAACTAACAGTGAATAAATCCAGCAATTGCAAGTGGGATTTGCTTAACAAATTAACATTTGGGTGTAGATAATGAGGTTCACAGTTTATAATACCCAACAAAGGTTTAATGAAATCATTTTTAAAACTAGGATAATGCTTTGCAAATAATTTAATTGTTCATCACAATTTTAATGATTAGATGATAATGGAAAGCATAATTTGCATTCATATTCTACAAGTCAGCTTCATTTGATATTTGTTACTGATTTATTTTATCTCAGCAAATCAAGATGGATGCTGGGAACTTTCTGAGATGTATTTGCTTGCAGTACAGAGTTTAAATGTCATGTACAGTTATATTTTACCATATAACTCTTGTTCCTTGAGACCTGCCAGATTACCCTTGACAGCGGGAATATAACTTCCTTCCAGTAGGGGGAGATAGAGAAAATCCATGCTTTATCTACAGTATATGCTGGTGCAGCAGTAAACTGTTCTCCAATGTTTACAGTCATATATCCACACATTCCCATTTCTCTCTCTCTTTCCCTTGGATTATTTTTTGAGCAGGATCCTGGAGTAGTCTGATAGGGCTCAAGGAATAGCAGTTAACAAGTAAGGCATAACTGTACTTTCTTCTTCATGTATGCCAGACCAGACCAGGCCAGTGGCTATAAAATCCTTTTCATCTGGGATGGAAGGAGACCACCATAGCCCTGGGATGAGCCTCATCTCCTACCAAGTCTGCCCCACAGTGTCTTTTGGAGTGGATCAGTCTCCAGAATTGTACACAGTATTCTAAATGAGGTCTCAGCAGAGTCTTACACAGGAACATCATCACTTTTTTCCTACTGACCATTCCTCTCCCTATGCATCGAAGCATCCTTCTAGCTTTTGCCATCACCTTTTCTACCTGTTTGGCCACCCTAAGGTTAGCACATGGGATCACACCCAAGTCTTGCTCCTCTTTCATGCACAAAACTTCTTCACCCTCTAAACTGGTACTGTTCCCAATGATTTTTGCAGTTCCAATGCATGGCTTTGCATTTTTTAGTATTAAATCTTAGCTGCCAAATTCTGAACCATTTTTCAAACTTCACATGGGTCCCCTTTTACTAAGCCGCATAGGCATGTATTCATGTCCTACGTGCTTCAATTTTGAACTACCACCTGGCTACCTCATGGCTCGGGCGGTAATTTCATTTTTTATGCGCATCCACTTTGTACGCTGGAAATTTTCCAGCGCACAGCACTAACTGGGTAGAAATCAGCACTGTATGCGCATAGACCATTACCACTCACTTAACACATTAGACGTTACCACTAGGTCAATGGATGGTGGTAAGGTCTCAGGCCCAAAATGGACACACGCCAATTTTTGTTTTGCCGCACGTCCATTTTTGGCCAAAAACAGGCTTTTTTTGCAGGTTAACTGAAAAATGGACCTGCATGCATCCAATACATGCATCTACATCAGCACAGGCCATTTTTTGGTGCACGTTAGTAAAAGGACCCCTAGATCATTTGTCATGTTGTCCATATTGCAGAATTTAGTATCACCTGCAAAGAGGTAAACCTTATCAGACATCCCGTCAGCAATATCACTTACAAAAATGTAAAAAAAAAAAACAACACACAGCCCATGAACTGAATCTTGCAGTATACCACTGGTAACATCGGCTTTGAATAGAGCCAAAGTTTGCCTATATTAGATTTCTACCTGGATGTATGATAATTGTCTTGCTATTAATTTAGCAAAGACTAAAGTGATGATCTATTCTAGACCTGCTTTCTCCCGCCTGCCTATAGTAGAGAGGTGTGGTAGCTGTGTTAGTCCACTCTTAAAGGTTATCAATAGAAATCAAACAAAATAAAACATGGAAAAGAAAATAAGATGATACCTTTTTTATTGGACATAACTTAATACATTTCTTGATTAGGTTTCAAAGATTGCCCTTCTTCGTCAGATTGGAAATAAGCAAATATGTTAGCTGATAGAATATATAAGTGAAACATCCAATGACAGTCTAGCAGTGTGGGGGTCGGTAGCAGGTATGCATGGGGACATCAAAGCATATCATTTCATTGATAGTATAACAGGATGGGTGTGGGTAGGTGGGAGGAGGGTGATAAACAGAGAAATACAACTGTATGGTTTATAATGGGCTAGAAAACCCATAGTTCTGTCTGTTGGGTGTCAAAATATTCAATCATTCTGACTTCAAAGGTCTTGCGTTCCTGTATTGTTTTAAAGTTTCCTTTCAGGATTCTTACTGTGAAATCACTGGTGCAGTGTCCTGGTCCTGTAAAGTGCTGGCCCACAGGGGTGGGAACCTGACTGGCACCAGCTTTCTTCATGTTGTGTCTATGTAAATTGAATCTTGTCTTAAGCATCTGGCCTGTTTCTCCAATATAGCATCCTTCGTTACATTTTTTACACTGAATGATATATACCACATTGGAAGATGAGCATGTGAAAGATTCCTTTATGTTGAATGTTTTTCCTTTGTGAATGACTGTGGTGTCCTGTGAAATGTTTTGGCATAGCTTGCAGTGCCTGAAACACTTGATTTGGGCCAAATTACTGTTCCTATTCATTCAGAGATAACCCTCCCAATATTCAAAACCATTTAACTGGCCAGGAACAGCACCTAGCTGATTAAATGGTACATAGCTGGCTATCCAGCAGTATTCTACAGGGGATAACCAGCTATTTCCTGCTGAATATTGCCAGCTAGTGGCTAGCAGATAGCTGGATATATCACCCAATATAACCAGCTATCCGCTGATTTTTAAAGCCAGTTTAGCGACCATATTTGGCCGCATGAAAATGTGGGATATCTTTGGCCGCTTTAAAGATAACCGGCTAGTGCTGAATATCAGCTTAGCTGGTTATCTTTAAACAGGCTAAAATTAAACCAGATATTCAATGCCAGTTATCGGGAATGGCCCGGCATTGAATATCCAGGCTTAGCACTGACCACAGGAATTAGCCAGTCTAACTCCCGCAGTCTGAATATTGGCCCCAAAGTGCTTAGGAGTGATATTGGATTCTGATCTTACTATGAAGCCTTTTGTTCAGCAGTTAATTTCCACATCTTATCTTTGGCTGCGGATGTGTAGAAAACTGAAGACTATTTTCTTACTCCTTCTGATTTTCAGGCAGTACTTCAGGTGTCAATTCTGGTGCGACTGAATCATAGCAATTCATTATTGTATGGTGTACTTATGACCCTTTTTAAGGCTTTATAGGGTATTCAGAACTTGACAACCTGTTTTTTAATAGGCTTGTCTTGTTTTGATTTGATTTGATATATTGATTTACCGCTTAATATGTTAAGTTTTAAAATAGTTTACATAAAATATGAACATACAGTATGAACGTCAATAAATGTAATGTGATGTATACAAACCAAACCAAACTTATTCTCATAACAATAAGCAAGCTAAGCCAAAATTGTTCACTAAAATCAGACTGCCCATTAATCAAACTAAAAATTTCACACACCTATGAATATCCAGAAGTAGTTTCAAAAATCCAGGTTTTCAAGACCATATGAAAACCATGGTAGCTCAACATGCCATTGACATTAGCAGGCAAAGAATTCCACAAAAATGGTCCCACATAGCAAGACGCTCTTTTCCTAGTGCATGTCAATTTCACTGTCTTTAATGATGGAAGTTGAAGCAAACAACATTGAGAAGAAGGCAAAAAGTTTTCATGTTCATGTGCTTAATCATATTACTTCTACTCTTGATGATTTATATTGGTTGCCAGAACTGTTGTGTCACATTTAAGGTATTTGATTTATCATTCTTTGATGAGTGATGCTCCTTATTATTTTGCTGATTCCTTTAAACCATACGCTGCCAAATGGGATCTTGGTTCTTTCACAGTTGGTACTTAATTTGATTGGAATCACTTTCCTAATACAGTTAGAGCACTAACTACTTACTGTAGTTTCAGAAAGCAGATGAAGTAGTTGTTATTTCTTAAAGCATATGGGAGCAGTTAGACAATTTAGTTCTGCTCTTTTGCGAATTTATGATTGTAAGTTAGCTGAATCTGGTATAGCCTTTGTATTGGTTTTAATAGTTTTTAAAATTTGTTTTATATGTTTTTTTTTCAAGTTTATGTTTATTAAGGGGTCTTTTTTACTAAGGCACACTAAATGCCATGCAGCCCATTCTATTCTTATGGGTGTCTTAGCATTTGGTGTGTGCTAATGATTAGTGCATGCTAAATCTGCACCTTAGTAAAAGGAGCCCTAAAAGATGTATATGTTTGACTGGTTAAAGAGTGATAAATCACCTGGATTGGATGACATACACCCCAGGGAACAGAATGAATTCAAACATGAAATTGCTGATCTGCTTTTAGTGATCTGTAACCTGTTGTTAAAATTCTCCACAGTACCTGAAGATTGGAGGGTGGCCAGTGTAATGCCGATTTTTAAAAAGTGTTTCAGGGGTGATCTGGGAAATTACAGACCACTAAGCCTAACTTCAGTACCAGGCAAAATAGTGGAAACAATTATAAACAATAAAATTACGGAACACATGGACAAACCTGGTTTAAAGGGACAGAGTAAGCATGAGTTCAGCTAAGGGAAGTCTTGCCTCACCAATTTGCTTCATTTCTTTGAAGTGTGTTGTGATAAACATTTATTTATTTGTAGCATTTGCATCCCACATTTTCTCACCTATTTGCAGGCTCAATGTGGCTTACATTGTTCCGTAATGGCGATCACCAATTTCGGAATGAGAAATACTTAGTTATATTGCAGGTAACAGAGTGGAGAAATACTTAGTTATATTGCAGGTAACAGAGTGGATTAGGCATTCAAGTGAAGATAATTCATTTTCGTAATGAGAATAAAAAGGTAATTCATTAAAGTTCGATCATGATAGAGTAACTTATGCAATCAAGAATAGAGAGTTCCGTTTTGTACAGTTCTGGTATGAGTTTTATTGTCTGGTGTTTAGGATGGATCATTATGGTATGCCTTATTGAACAGGTTGGTTTTTAGTTGTTTTCGGAAATTAGTTATGTCGTGTATTGTTTTTGTGGTTTTTGGTAATGCATTCCATAGTTGCGTACTTATGTAGGATAAGCTGGATGCATATGTTAGTTTATATTTTAGTCCTTTGCAACTGGGGTAGTGGAGATTCATGAATGTACGTGAAGATCTTTTAGAATTCCTGGTTCGTAAGTCTATGAGGTCTGACATGTATACCGGGGCTTCACCATGTATGATTTTATGAACCAGAGTGCAGATTTTGAATGTAATACGTTCTTTAAGTGGGAGCCAATGTAGTTTTTCTCTTAGGGGTTTGGCGCTTTCATATTTCTTTTTTCCATATATGAGTCTGGCTGCTGTGTTTTGTGCGGTTTGGAGTTTCTTAATGATTTGTTCTTTGCAACCGGCATAGATTGCATTGCAGTAATCTAGTTGCCTTAGTACCATTGATTGTACCAGTCTGCAGAATGTTTCCCTTGGGAAGAAAGGTTTTATTCTTTTGAGTTTCCACATTGAGTGAAACATTTTCTTTGTTGTATTTTTTGCATGGCTTTTTGGTCAATTGTAACTCCTAGAATTTTCAGGTTATCATGTGGATAAAGATGAGCCAGTTGATGTGTATCTAAATTTTCAGAAAGCATGAGAGGCTCCTGAGAAAGGTAAAAAGTCATGGGATAGGAGGCAGTCTTCTTCTGTGGATTAGAAATTAGTTATTGGACAGAAAACAGAGATTTTGTGTTAACTCCCGGATTCTATATAGTGTGTCTAGAGATTGGCGCCTAAATCGGAGTGGATTCTATAACAATGTGTGCAATTGAACAAGCTTAACAAGCTAATGAGTACTGATAACAACACTTAATAAGCAAAAATGAGCACTAATTGGTACTGAGTAGAATTTAGCTGCACAGCCTGCTAAGCGTATTGGGTAATGATGTGCACCGAACTTCTAATGTGTGCAGGCAAAAAGGGGCATGGTTATGGGAGTGAAATGGGTGTTTCATGGGTGTTCCAAAATGTAGGCTCCAAAGTTGTCAAAACGCATGCAGATTGTGAAAAATTACAGAAAGACCTTAAGAAACTGGAAGACTGGGCAGTGTTCCTTCTGGTGGCGAGAACGACTGCACTAGAACTTCAACAGCATTTAGTGTACCTGAATGTAACTCTCCATGAGTTATTACAGAGTCATCAGACCCTCATCCTCTCTCCCTTTTCATCATAAATGTACAAAATACCTCTATGAACTGTTGGATCCCCTTCCTTCCCATCTTTAAAAATATTCCCTGTGGCCACCAGCCCCCTTCCTTCCTGCCTTTCTTATTTGAAAATGCATAAAACTTTTCCTTGCAAAAAAACAAAACAAACTAGCAGAGGGATTCCACACCCCTCTTTTCCAACTGACCATAAAAACAGAGTGCTAGTTGAGGAACCCACTACTTTCCGTCTTGAGGAGGGGTGAGGATGAATTCCTAGTCATCACTTATATTACCAGCCTGTATACAGAACAGAGATACTCCCTACCAGAGATCTTTGTCTTTGTTTTTAATGTAAAAAGTATGGGGCAGGCTAGGAGAAGGGGGAGTGGATCATTTTATACATATTAAGATGTAGCAGAAGGAAGAGAAGGGGGTAAGAAGGGATAGCCTAAGGGTCAGTGCAGTGGCCTAAGAACCAGGGGAACTAGGTTCAATTCCCACTGCAGCTCCTTGTGACTCTGGGCAAGTCACTTAACCCTCCATTGCTCCAGGTACAAAATAAGTACCTGTATATACTATGTAAACCACTTTGATTGTAACCACAGAAAGGTGGTATTTCAAATCTGATATCCTTTCCCCTTTTTGTGTGTGATTGCCACAGGAGTGAGCTTTGAAAATATCACAGTAGGTGCAGAACTAGCAATCTCTGTCAGATGCGAAGTTAGGAGGGGGAGGGAGCTATGACCCTCATTGCCTGGGAGCCCAGATCACTGTCAATCTACCCCGCTTTCACCCACAGATCCAGCACATCCCTCCTGCCACAGGGAGATCTGACTGGGGAGTAAAGATGGACCATGTCACCAGGAGGGGGGCGCAGAACTAAGGGAGATGTTGGATTGAATGGTTGGGGGAGGGGATGGAGAAGACACTGGACACAGGAGGAGTAGGGAGCAGACAGGAGAGATGCCAGACTGGGGGGAGGGAGAGAGAGAGAGAGAGAGAGAGAGTAAGAGTAAGGGCTGGTGTTGGCAGATGGTAGAATGAGAGAAGGAGACACCATGTTAGAAGAATGGTCTGATGCTATAGCTGGAAGCCTGGAATAGGAACAGAGGTAGCAGCAAATGCTGGACCTCAAAGAAGGAGAGCAGGGAATAGGAATACAGATAGGAGATGGGCAGGAGGAACTAGGAAGAGACATGTCTGAAATACTGGACCTGGGTTGAGGGGCTAGAGAGACAGAAGCAATCCTGGAGGAAACAAAGAGAGATTTTATTTTGGCTCACACCTTTTTCAATAGTAGCTCAAGGTGAGCTACATTCAGGTGTACTGGATGTTTCTCTGTCCCAGGAGGACTCACAATCTAATTTTGTACCTGGGGCAATGGAGGGTTAAGTAACTTGCTCAAGATCACAAGAAGCAGCAGTGGGATTTGAACCAGCCACCTCTGGATTTCAAGACCAGTGCTCTAACCACTAGGCCACTCCTCCACTGGATGTTGGACCTGGGGAAGAGAAGAGAGAGGAGATGCTGGACATGGGGAGGAGAGAAAGAAGGGAAAAAGAAAAGAGGGAGCTAGTGAGGAAAGTGAGATTGATAGGGAATGACAGTATGTGGGGATGAAGGAAAGAGGTAGGTAGCTGTAAGAAAAAAGAGGGAGATAGGACTGGTTTGTAAGGACCTGTGGGCCAAATATTCAGACCACAGAAGTTAGCCTGGCTAACTCCAGTGGTCAGTGCTAAGCCCAGATATTCAGTGCCGGGCTATTTCCAGTGACCAGCATTGAATATCCTGTTTATTTTCAAGCTGATATTCAGCACTGACTGGTTAAGTTCAAACCAGTCAAATATATTCCACCTTTTGACGCAGCCATATTTGGCCACCAAACATAGCTGGCCAGAAGCTGAAAATCAACACTGACCAGCTATGTCATGCAGCATAGCCGGCCTTCTGGCTAGCCACTAAGTTCTAATATTTAGCCAAGATAGCCAGCTGTCTCATGCTGAATATTAGCGTTTAGCTGGCTAGGAACCATTTAACTTGACAAGTGCTGTTCCTGGCTAGTTAAATGGCTTTGAATATCAGGGGGAGTGAAATCTGGGTAAAGAAACAGAAAAAAATGAAGGGAAGAGAGCTGAAAGGAAGAGATCAATGTTAATGATGGAGATTGGGAAGGAGATGAAGAAAGGGGGAGAGAGAAATGGCAAATAGACAGGTGATGACCCTGGAAAGAGAGTTAAGAGAAAACAAAGGGAAGTAGAAACCAACAAAATTAGGAAAATAAAATGGCCAGATAGAAAAGGTTAACAAAAAATAATTTTGATTTCTTTCTAATCTAGTAATTGGAATGTATGCCTGCTGTCTTCATATTTTGCACAGTACAGGGGGGAACAGACCTCTTTCTGTTTATCTGATGTTGCACTGCATGCAGTGTATGGCTTCTTGGTTATTCAGTTAGATTTTTGTCTGCATATTTCTATTTTCACTTTATGTTCATTTATTTTTAATTTGGTGAAGATCTAGCTGTATTCTGTGTGTGCAAGCAAAGCTGGATATTCTGTTAACATTATAAGGTTTACTGTAGAATTTACTGTCAAACAATAATTGGCAAGAATGGATATTCAGATGCATTTTGTAAAAGGAGGTTTCTTGGAGGCATTTGGTTATAATGCTATAAACAAAGAGTAAACCGATTTATTTTATATATTTATAAAATGTCTTTCCTTCTCCATCCAATGATCTAGGCAAGTTACCCTTTCTTGTATACAATTAAAAGAACAAAACAGCAAATAAAAAAAGCAAAATATATATTCTAAAAAATATAGAGGTCGGTATTCAACACGATTTAACCAGTTAGAAATGGCTCCTGGCTGGTTAAATTGCCTGTTCGAAGCTAACCCATCATTTTCAGTGCCACTTAACTGGTTAACCCTGCAGAAAATAACCAGTTAGGAGGAAATTCTATATATAGCTCCTAAAAGATTTAGACGCCGATTATAGAATATGCTTAGTTGATATTTCAGCACCGATATCTGTGCACATCCATTTATGCCAATGAAAACTTAGTGTAAATCTCTGCATAGATTTAGGTGCACTGGGCTATATTCTATAACTAGGTTTCTAAATTTTGGAGCGTCCATGAAACCCTTTTTCCCTTCATACGTTAGAAGTTCAGCGCACATCAGCTTAGCAAGTTGTTCATCTAAATTATAATCGGTGCCAGTTAGTGCTCGTTATTGCTTGTTAAATGCTGTTATCAGTGCTCATTAGCTGTTAAGCCAATTAAGTTATGCATAGTGTTTTAGAATCCGCATCGATTCCGGTGCCTAAATCTAAGTGCACTATATAGAATCTGGGAGTTAGTGCCTAACTGCAAACCACTTATTTTGGGAGCATTCCAGGGGCGGAACCAGTTAGATTAACTGCATAAATGGGACCACATAAATGGCTGTCCTATCTTTATGCAGTAACAAACCCATCTATTCATCACATATCCAGGAGACAATGACGACCTAGACTACATCTCCCGCCTCATTTTCCCCTGCTTATCCCCTGTTCTATCCCCTTTCGCCTCATCCAAACCACTTATTTTGGGAACATTCCAGGGGCAGAACCAGTTAGATTAACTGCATAAATGGGACCACATAAATGGCTGTCCTATCTTTATGCAGTAACAAACCCATCTATTCATCACATATCCAGGAGAAAATGACAACAACCTAGACTACATCTCCCGCCTCATTTTCCCCTGCTTATCCCCTGTTCTATTCCCTTTTGCCTCATCGACCCCTCCACCAATGCTCACCTACCCTTACTCACACCTCTTTTACTCCCCTCACTCTTGCCCATTCCCCTCCACCTCATCTACCCTCCAATTTCTCACTTACCCTTGCTCATACTTCTACTTCCCTCATCCCTGCATTTCTACATTCTTATTTCTTTTATTACTCCAATAATACTCAACTTATTTCTGTCCACCAATACTTTGTAATCCCAATTAATATGTAAGCCGCATTGGACCTGCTTTGAGTGGGAAAGCACGGGGTACAAATCTAATAAGTAAATAAAGGCATGCTAGCGTTTTTAGCACGTGCTAAAAATAAGCATGCAATGAATGATAGAGATGTCCATATTGCACCTAAAGTATAGCATGCCAATGCAGCTTTATACTAATGTTATATAATGGCTTAGGTGCTGTTATAGAAATGGTGCTCAGTGCACACTATTGTGATGCCTTAAGGGTACAGGCTATGGGATTTGATATGCTGCCTTTCTGTGGTACAATCCAAGCATTTTACAAATATTATATGCAGGTACTTTCTCTGTTCCTGATGGACTCACAATCTAAATATTGCACCTGGGGCAATGGAGTGTTAAGTAGTGCCCAGAATCACAAGGATCTGTGGTGGGAACTGAACCCAGTTCCCCAGGTTCTCAGCCCATTGAACTAGCCAATACATAGGTTACCCCTCCACTCTGCTTTAAATTGAAACACTAAGTTATAGAATTGTTCCCATTACCTCTAGACATCCCTTTGTCCATGCCATGGTAATGCTTGCTTCCTGCACCATATGCTGGCTTCTGGTCTAACCTTGATTGATGTATGCTAAGGTTATCACATTATTTAAGTATACTCATGCTATTTTACTTTTGAAGATGCTTTGGAACCGTTGATGGGTTAATCTGATGCTCTGATCTTCAGCCTCTTTATCATTTCCTTGGATTTTCTACTTGACTACCTGCCCTGGGTGACCTGGTCTAGACATTGTGTCCTCATCCCTGGAGCTTCACATTGGTTTTCAGAATGGTCAAGAAAAAGTGGAGTGGAGGTCTAAGCTAATCCTTCTCTCCCGAATGGCTCTGTTGAGACACAATTGCAGGTTCCACCTGTAGTTCCTAATAGAGGAACACTTGAATCATATTCTCCATTTCTCAGATATCAATGGGTTAGGAGAGCAGCCTCTAAGAGGTGCATATGAGTCCTTGCCCAATACCTTCAGCATTGCTGCCAAGGTCATTAACCCTAGGTGAATGAAATAAGTAGATCTAAGAACCCCATATCTATAACTGGAGCTTGTCTATGAATTCATTTGACATAGCTCAAATATTCCACGGACTAGAGAGAGCTAATTTGGTCTGGTTGGCAATCCATCCTGTTTCTTTGGGGAATGCAATACATTTGACTGCTGCTAGCCTACTTTCTCTTTCCATCCTGCAATTTGCATGAAGCAAAAAAAAAAAAAACCATTAGAAACAGGAACAGTCTTTATAAAGCAAGGTTGACCCCTAAACATAGTACTGCAAGACTACTATAATTTTGGACCTTGGTAGCTCTAGGGTGGAAGCAGAAGGAGACTACTTTCCCAGCCCCCTGGACTATAACAGTGAGCACTGGGTGAGTCCTATGGGGATCAGAGGATGGGTCCAGGTATGGTAGTGGTGAGCATTCCGGTGTGGATGCTGATCTTGGGGGTACCTGTTGGGGGGATGATCCTGGGGTTTGCCTGTTTAGGGTTTCTTTTCTTGGGGGGCTGGATTGTAGGGAGGTTCACCCACATTATTTGCATGTGCAGTAAGTGTCTGTCCTGTGCAGTGAATATAGGATATAATTTAGGCATGTTGTCAGCATTTATTGTACAAGCTTTAAGGTGCAATAGTGCAAAAACCTACCACACTTTAGTAAACAGCTCCCTTAATGCATTAGCCTCCATGAGCTTTATTTAATGGTGACCAAATTCTATATATGGCACCTAGAGTTCTGCTTGTTAAATTGAGCGTGCACCCAATTTAATGTGTGTAACTTAATTGAATAGCAAGCCAATCAGTGCTGATAATTGGTGAAAACAACAAATTATCAGCATTAATGGGCCCTAATTAGAATTGCATGCATATCATATTCTATAATGATCTGCATATAATTCCTAAAGTGTGTAACAATTTGAGGGGTGTGGCAAGGGGTGTTTGTTTGAGCATTCCAAGGGTGTTCCTTAATTTTATGCACGTACATATAGAATCATGCTTAACTGTAAGTACAGTGGGGGAAATAAGTATTTGATCCCTTGCTGATTTTGTAAGTTTGCCCACTGACAAAGACATGAGCAGCCCATAATTGAAGGGTAGGTTATTGGTAACAGTGAGAGATAGCACATCACAAATTAAATCCGGAAAATCACATTGTGGAAAGTATATGAATTTATTTGCATTCTGCAGAGGGAAATAAGTATTTAATCCCTCTGGCAAACAAGACCTAATACTTGGTGGCAAAACCCTTGTTGGCAAGCACAGCGGTCAGACGTCTTCTGTAGTTGATGATGAGGTTTGCACACATGTCAGGAGGAATTTGGTCCACTCCTCTTTGCAGATCATCTCTAAATCATTAAGAGTTCTGGGCTGTCGCTTGGCAACTCGCAGCTTCAGCTCCCTCCATAAGTTTTCAATGGGATTAAGGTCTGGTGACTGGCTAGGCCACTCCATGACCCTAATGTGCTTCTTCCTGAGCCACTCCTTTGTTGCCTTGGCTGTATGTTTTGGGTCATTGTCGTGCTGGAAGACCCAGCCACGACCCATTTTTAAGGCCCTGGCGGAGGGAAGGAGGTTATCACTCAGAATTGTACGGTACATGGCCCCATCCATTCTCCCATTGATGCGGTGAAGTAGTCCTGTGCCCTTAGCAGAGAAACACCCCCAAAACATAACATTTCCACCTCCATGCTTGACAGTGGGGACGGTGTTCTTTGGGTCATAGGCAGCATTTCTCTTCCTCCAAACACGGCGAGTTGAGTTCATGCCAAAGAGCTCAATTTTTGTCTCATCTGACCACAGCACCTTCTCCCAATCACTCTCGGCATCATCCAGGTGTTCACTGGCAAACTTCAGACGGGCCGTCACATGTGCCTTCCGGAGCAGGGGGACCTTGCGGGCACTGCAGGATTGCAATCCGTTATGTCGTAATGTGTTACCAATGGTTTTCGTGGTGACAGTGGTCCCAGCTGCCTTGAGATCATTGACAAGTTCCCCCCTTGTAGTTGTAGGCTGATTTCTAACCTTCCTCATGATCAAGGATACCCCACGAGGTGAGATTTTGCGTGGAGCCCCAGATCTTTGTCGATTGACAGTCATTTTGTACTTCTTCCATTTTCTTACTATGGCACCAACAGTTGTCTCCTTCTCACCCAGCGTCTTACTGATGGTTTTGTAGCCCATTCCAGCCTTGTGCAGGTGTATGATCTTGTCCCTGACATCCTTAGACAGCTCCTTGCTCTTGGCCATTTTGTAGAGGTTAGAGTCTGACTGATTCACTGAGTCTGTGGACAGGTGTCTTTCATACAGGTGACCATTGCCGACAGCTGTCTGTCATGCAGGTAACGAGCTGATTTGGAGCATCTACCTGGTCTGTAGGGGCCAGATCTCTTACTGGTTGGTGGGGGATCAAATACTTATTTCCCTCTGCAGAATGCAAATAAATTCATATACTTTCCACAATGTGATTTTCCGGATTTAATTTGTGATGTGCTATCTCTCACTGTTACCAATAACCTACCCTTCAATTATGGGCTGCTCATGTCTTTGTCAGTGGGCAAACTTACAAAATCAGCAAGGGATCAAATACTTATTTCCCCCACTGTATCTACAACTAGGTCTGCTCTTAGCAGGTTTAATTGCAGGCATGTACAGTTAGGCGCAGTTATGCACTAAGTGTGATTCTATAAAAGACACATACCCCTTATAGAATTGTGCTAAGCATGTTACATTTTCAGCCCTTTTAGATACTACTTATAGAATTTGGCCCTATAAGCTCAAATAAAGTTTATAAAAGATTTGATAGATATTGACTATGTTAATATTTTATTAACTACATATAGTTCTATCTATGTCAACAGTGCTGTATATGAATAATACTAGCTACTTATGAATAATGATAATACAAAGTTCTTATGCATGATTAAGAGTCAAGGAATAGCTACTGGGCTAAAGAGGTTGTTAATAGGAAATGTAATTTATCAAAAAAATGTGGCTGGTAGGAAACATTTTTACTTTATCAATATCTGTGTTAGGGTCTGTTTATTAAGCTGCATTAGCTGTTTAAGTGGGAATTTACCGTATGCTAACAGTTAGTATGTGCTCATGTTGCCAGTTAAATTTGTACACTAACTTTTTGCATTCAATAATGCAAAAAATAATTTTTAGAGCATAGAATGAGTGCAAATGGGCTGACAGTTAACATAGAGGTCTTTCCTGTGTGTTAATGCAATAAGATCTAGTTGAACTGGTAATTTATTCCAAAGTTTTTGGCCTTGAACTGAGAAAATAGACTGACGTATAGTATCGTAATGGATTGCTCAGAAAGATGGGACAAAGAGCTGATGCTATTGTGCTGATCGAGGAGCACGAGGAGGGTAGTATGGGATAAGAAAATGAGATAAATAAGCCGGTTCTCCTGAAGAAATGGTTTTGTAGATAAGAAGTAGCAATTTATAGGTTATGCAGTGTGACAGTGGAAGACGGTGTGCAGCTTTGAGAAGTGAAGTGACATGATCGAATTTCCTATGGCCAGTGATAACTTAATAGCTGTATTTTGAACTAGTTGTAGACGGTGAAGATCCTTTGTTCAAAGTCCTATACATAGAGAGTTGCAATTAGAAGAGGTTTAATAGTGCCTAACTGTGTATGCCCCCTTGCAATTAGGTGCAATGCACTAAGGCACCACCTTATAAAATAGTACCTAATGCGCACAGAGGCGTATTTTCAAAGCACTTATAAAGTTATATGGAGGGGCATAATCAAAAGGGACGTCCAAGTTTTGATGAGGACATCCTTGCAAAACATCCCGATGCAGGGGCGGGGAAACCAGTATTATCGAAAAAGATGGACGTCCATCTTTCATTTCGATAATACGGTCAGGGACATCCAAATCTTGAAATGTTGGTTGTCCTTAGAGATGGTCGTCCTTAGAGATG
The DNA here is from genome assembly GCF_901765095.1 of Microcaecilia unicolor. NCBI lineage: Eukaryota > Metazoa > Chordata > Amphibia > Gymnophiona > Siphonopidae > Microcaecilia > Microcaecilia unicolor. The sequence goes on from NC_044037.1 coordinate 263,551,400, forward strand.
GTCGTCCCTAGACTTGGTCATTTCTGATTTTCGGCGATAATGGAAACCAAGGACGTCCATCTCAGAAACGATCAAATGCAAGCCCTTTGGTCATGGGAGGATCCAGCATTTCTAGTGCACTGGTCCCCCTGACATGCCAGGACACCAACCGGGCACCCTAGTGGGCACTGCAGTGGACTTCAGAAATTGCTCCCAGGAACATAGCTTGCTTACCTTGTGTGCTGAGCCCCCCAAACACACTACCCACAACTGTACACCACTACCATAGCCCTTACGGATGAACGGGGGCACCTAGATGTGGGTACAGTGGTTTTCTGGTGGGTTTTGGAGGGCTTGCTGTTTCCTTCACAAATGTAACAGGTAGGGGGGTATGGGCCTGGGTCCACCTGTCTGAAGTGCACTTCAGTACTCCTGGGACCTTCATGCACTGTCATGGACCTTAGTATGACATCTGAGGCTGGCACAAAATATTTTTTAAGATATTTGTTGAGGGTGGGAGGGGTTAGTGACCACTGGGGGAGTAACAGGAGGTCATCTCCGATTCCCTCTGGTGGTCCTCGGTCATTTCAGACAACTTTTGTGCCTTGATCGTGAGCAAAACATGACCAGGTAAAATCGTCCAAGGGCTCCTCAGGGACGTCCTTTTTTTTCTATTATGGGTCAAGGATGTCCTAGTGTTAGGCACACCCAAGTCCCGCCTTCGCTATGCCTCCGCTACCCCCCCTTGAACTGTGGCCGTTCCTGCGACAGCAAGCAGTTGGGGACATCCAAAATCGGCTTTCGATTATATCGATTTGGACGACCCTGTGAGAAGGACGTCCATCTTCCAACTTGTGTCGAAAGATGGGCGTCCTTCTCTTTCGAAAATGAGCCTGATAGTAACCTATTGAAGTTTATATTTCTAAGTGCTTTGAAAATGAGCCCTATGGGCACTTGTTTGTTAATGGTGCCTTTGATGCACATAAGTAGTGTGTCTCTCTAGACCCCAGCTTATAGAATTACTCTGCATTATTTTTGGCAGTTACTGAGTGCAAAATGCATAACCTTACTACTCTTTTCATAACTAGGGGCCTATGTACATCAAAAGTGTATTCAGCTGTTATCACTAAATAGAATTTTAAACAAATACCTTTCTCCCACAACTGTTTGTGCTTTTTATTTAATAGGGAGACCAACATGCAGCTGCACATTGGGATACACAGGATCCAACTGTGGTCAAAAAGTATGTGATCATTTCTGTCAGAATGGAGGAACATGCAGTGTTACAGCTGGAAATCAGCCTTACTGTCGTTGTATGCCTGAGTACACTGGAGACCGATGTCAATACTGTAAGTAGTGTTGACAGTAACAAATAGCTTTTATTTTTAACCTTAAGAACATAAGAGTAGCCATACTGAGTCAGACCAATAGTCCATCTAGCCCACTATCCTGTTTTCCAAACAGTGGTCAAGCAAAGTCACAAGTATCTAGCAGGAACCCAATTAGCAGGAACATTCCAAAATCCCAAAGAGTACCAAGATTCCAGAATCCCAAAGTGTACCAAGATTCAATGCAATACCCCAAAGAGTAGCAAGATTGCAGAATCCCAAAGAGTTACAATATTCCAAGCTACCAATCTATGACATCTGTCTCAAAAGCAGACTATTAACTTTTCCTCCAGGAATGTGTCCAAACGTTTTTTAAACCCAGAGTTCCAGAGCTTAACTATTCATTGAGTGAAAACATATTTCTTCCTATTTGTTTTAAAAGTATTTCCTTGTAACTTCCTCGAGTGTTCCCCAGTCTATGTACCTTTGGAACGAATTAAAAATGATTTACTTCTACTCATTCTACACCACTCAGGATTTAGTAGACCTCAATCATATTTCCCCTCATCCATCTCTTTTCCAAGCTGAACAGCCATAACCTTTTTAGCCTTTCCTCAGTGAGTCATTGTGGTTTTCTTTCTCTCCTGAACTCTATTGTTTGAAGAACAATATGGAAATAGCAAATGAGCAACTAAAAACAAGACACTCAGGACCAGATGTTCTAAGATTTTTTTCCCATATATTCTAAGGGTTCTATTTGTTAAAGTGTAGTACGATTTTGCTGTTTACCACATATTAATTGACAAAATTAACATGAGAACTGTAAAATGAGAACTGAGTAAAATGATGGGTTGTTGCCAGCAGTTTCCCATTCAATTAACATAGAAAATTTTTAAAATATGCTAGCTGCATTGCAGATAGCATGATGTATTTAGCTATACCTTTTTAATCGGTATTAATTGTGCTGTGTCATCTGTCACCTTAAGAGTTCATCTGTGGCAATTACTTCACAGTAACTATAAAGTGTAATCCTCATCATTCTCTGCCTTATTCAACAGTCATTGTTAACACAGAAACTATCATAAGTTAACTGCTAAGGCATCACATTAAAAGTCTCATTTTCAAAACAGAAAAACATCCCCAAAAAATGGCACAAAGCTGCAGATGGACGTTTTTTGTTTTTGCAAAAACATCCTAATTGCTATTTTTGAAACTCATTTTTAAGATGTGTTTCTATGCAGTTCATCTAAATCTTAAGGGGGCATGTTGGAGGCATGTTTTGGGTGGGACTAGGGCAAGCTTATGATTTGGACCTTTTTTTTTTTTTTTTGCAATAATCTACATTGTAAAAAATCCAAGACAATAAATAGGACATTTTTTGTTAGATCTATTTCAGTAATAAGTGCCAAGAAGGTTCCCAAACTCACCGGATGACCACTGGAAGGATAAAGGCATGTCCCCCCTTAATCCCCAGTGGTCACTGGCACCCTCCCACCCCCCTAAGAGGTGAAAGTACATACCAGGCTCTATGACAGCTTCAAATGTTACGGACAGTCCTATTACAGCAGCAAGTGGGTCCCTGGAGTAGCCTAGTTGTCGGTGCAGTGGACTATAGAAAAGGAGACCCATATCCCAACTAGTGCACTTGTAGTGGAAAGTGTGAGTGCCCCCCAAAAACAAAAAGTACTACTGAACCTACATATAGGTAACACCTGCAGGCATAAGGGTACAGTACATTTGTTGCTATTCCTGGAGGACTCACCATACAATATATTGGGGGTTATGATGTGATGTGTACCTGGAACTTTTTATATGAGATTCACTGCAGTGCCCCCTAGGCTGATCCACTGCTCTGCTGGGATGTCTGTTTGTCCAGTCTATCAGGGGCGTAGCCAGACAACAGATTTTGAGTGGACCTAGGCAAGAATTGGGTGGGCACCAAGTGTTCTCTCCCCCCCCCTCCAAAAAACAAAATCTCAGCTGGTGGGAAAACGCTTCTTTCCACCTTGGCAGCAGTAATGCACTGAAAACTGAGCATGCGCAGGTGCCGGTGCCGTGGAGAGTAGCGTTTTTGTTACCATCAGGGGGAAATCTTCAGCTGGCGGAGCTTGGGATTCCCACCAGTTACCACTAAACATGTGCTACTGTTCGGTGGGCCTGATCCATAAATGGGTGGGCCCTGGCCCACCCAAGCCCATCTGTGGCTATGCCACTGCAGTCTAGTAGGACTGCTGGCCCACAGACATCCCAATGGCTTATTTTTCTGCATTTTCCCTTGGATGTTTTTTGTTTCAGAATGGCCCTTAAAGACGCACTGAGCACAAAGACATCTAAAATAGGGGGATTTTTTATCCAAAAAGATAGGTGCTTTTCTGGTTCAAAAATTACCATGTGTGGCACTGGATCTTTGGATGTTTTTAAGCAAAACGTCCAAAATCAGATTTGGACGTCATATCAAAAATATCCCTCTAAATGTTAGTGCGTGTTGGTTTAGGGCCAGACCAAAATGAGGGTTCTTCATATTCCAAAGTCCCATTAGTTGAACTTTTGGAGATTTTTAAAAGGTGTCACTGTGAAAACTTGGAGGTTAGTCAGGAAAATATTCTTCTGATTGCTAAAGCTATTCTTTTGCCAAGGGGGAAGAAGGTGAAAGATGCTGCATGGTATCTTTAACATCTGATATCTCTGCAGACAACTGAAGTTAACTCAAATTCTGGAAGACTCTAGGGATGAAGAAAGTAATAGACAACAATGTTCCTAGTGTCTTTTATGTTCCCTTTTATTAGTGTATTTTTAAACTTTATTTTTAAAGTATAACATTTTATTCCTTGGTCAGAAAGTTTGGATATTTCTAGATCTTAGCAAAAATTTTCAAGAGTGGGAAAGGACATTTTTGACTATGCACCAGAAGGCATTCACCCTTTTATATTACTCTTTGCAATGTTTATTAGTAATTGCTATACTGCCAAATCTGAAAAGATGGGCACAACAGTTTCCAAACAAAACACTGAAAAGTAGAAAAGAACTCTAGTAATGTGATAGAAAGCTGATAGCTCAAACAAGCAAAACAAAACGGCAAATATACAAGAGAACTCCTCAGGCATCCTCCTAACAAATCTTCTTACCTGAAATAATCACAACTATCCAAAGCATACAGACTTTACACAGGACATGTAGTCTCAGGTCAAATCCCAATTTAAGCCTCCAAAGCACAAGCAAACAAATGAGCTTTGAACAGTGAGCGGAACATTTTAGAATATAATGAAACACAGAGGAGGACAACCAGAATAGTATGGGAATCAGCAGTAGAAGACATATGAGATGAGACATAGAGGGACATTTTCGGTATGACATTTAAGTCCGACTTTGTATGTTTTGTATTTTCAAAAAAGAAAAATGTCTATCTTTTGTTTTCAAAAATAGAAGGTTTCATAATTTGGACGTTTTAGTTTTTGGTCCATTAAAAAAAAAAGCATCCAAGTGAAAAACGCACAAAATCAAGCCATTGGGATGTAGGGGGAGCCAGCATTTTTAGTACACTGGTCCCCCTGACATCCCAGGAAAGCAATAGGGCACCCTAGGGGGCACTGCAGTGGACTTCATAAATTGCTCCCATAAGTACATAAGTACATAAGTAGTGCCATACTGGGAAAGACCAAAGGTCCATCTAGCCCAGCATCCTGTCACCGACAGTGGCCAATCCAGGTCAAGGGCACCTGGCACGCTCCCCAAACGTAAAAACATTCCAGACAAGTTATACCTAAAAATGCGGAATTTTTCCAAGTCCATTTAATAGCGGTCTATGGACTTGTCCTTTAGGAATCTATCTAACCCCTTTTTAAACTCCGTCAAGCTAACCGCCCGTACCATGTTCTCCGGCAACGAATTCCAGAGTCTAATTACACGTTGGGTGAAGAAAAATTTTCTCCGATTCGTTTTAAATTTACCACACTGTAGCTTCAACTCATGCCCTCTAGTCCTAGTATTTTTGGATAGCGTGAACAGTCGCTTCACATCCACCCGATCCATTCCACTCATTATTTTATACACTTCTATCATATCTCCCCTCAGCCGTCTCTTCTCCAAGCTGAAAAGCCCTAGCCTTCTCAGCTTCTCTTCATAGGAAAGTCGTCCCATCCCCACTATCATTTTCGTCGCCCTTCGCTGTACCTTTTCCAATTCTACTATATCTTTTTTGAGATACGGAGACCAGTACTGAACACAATACTCCAGGTGCGGTCGCACCATGGAGCGATACAACGGCATTATAACATCCGCACACCTGGACTCCATACCCTTCCTAATAACACCCAACATTCTATTCACTTTCCTAGCCGCAGCAGCACACTGAGCAGAAGGTTTCAGCGTATCATCGACGACGACACCCAGATCCCTTTCTTGATCCGTAACTCCTAACGCGGAACCTTGCAAGACGTAGCTATAATTCGGGTTCCTCTTACCCACATGCATCACTTTGCACTTGTCAACATTGAACTTCATCTGCCACTTGCACGCCCATTCTCCCAGTCTCGCAAGGTCCTCCTGTAATCGTTCACATTCCTCCTGCGACTTGACGACCCTGAATAATTTTGTGTCATCGGCGAATTTAATTACCTCACTAGTTGTTCCCATCTCTAGGTCATTTATAAATACATTAAAAAGCAACGGACCCAGCACAGACCCCTGCGGGACCCCACTAACTACCCTCCTCCACTGAGAATACTGGCCACGCAATCCTACTCTCTGCTTCCTATCCTTCAACCAGTTCTTAATCCATAATAATACCCTACCTCCGATTCCATGACTCTGCAATTTCTTCAGGAGTCTTTCGTGCGGCACTTTGTCAAACGCCTTCTGAAAATCCAGATATACAATATCAACCGACTCCCCATTGTCCACATGTTTGCTTACCCCCTCAAAAAAATGCATTAGATTGGTGAGGCAAGACTTCCCTTCACTAAATCCGTGCTGACTTTGTCTCATCAGTCCATGTTTTTGTATATGCTCTGCAATTTTATTCTTAATAATAGCCTCCACCATCTTGCCCGGCACCGACGTCAGACTCACCCGTCTATAATTTCCCGGATCTCCTCTGGAACCCTTCTTAAAAATTGGAGTAACATTGGCTACCCTCCAGTCTTCCGGTATTACACTCGATTTTAGGGACAGATTGCATATTTCTAACAGTAGCTCCGCAAGTTCATTTTTTAGTTCTATTAATACTCTGGGATGAATACCATCAGGTCCCGGTGATTTACTACTCTTCAGCTTGCTGAACTGACCCATTACATCCTCCAAGGTTACAGAGAATTTGTTTAGTTTCTCCGACTCCCCCGCTTCAAATATTCTTTCCGGCACCGGTGTCCCCCCCAAATCCTCCTCGGTGAAGACCGAAGCAAAGAATTCATTTAATTTCTCCGCTACGGCTTTGTCCTCCTTGATCGCCCCTTTAACACCATTTTCGTCCAGCGGCCCAACCGACTCTTTGGCCGGTTTCCTGCTTTTAATGTATCTAAAAAAATTTTTACTATGTATTTTTGCTTCCAACGCTAATTTCTTCTCAAAGTCCTTTTTTGCCCTCCTTATCTCCGCTTTGCATTTGGCTTGGCATTCCTTATGATCTATCCTGTTACTTTCAGTTGGTTCTCTTCTCCACTTTCTGAAGGATTGTTTTTTGGCTCTAATGATTTCCTTTATCTTACTGTTTAGCCACGCCGGCTGACGTTTAGTCTTTTTTCCCTTTTTTCTAATACGTGGAATATATTTGTCCTGAACCTCCAGGATGGTGTTTTTAAACAGCATCCATGCCTGATGCAAGTTTTTTACTCTGCGAGCTGCTCCTTTCAGTCTTTTTTTCACCATTTTTCTCATTTTGTCGTAATCACCTTTTCTAAAGTTAAACGCTAGCGTACTTGATTTCCTAGTTTCACTTCCTTCAATGCCAATATCAAAACCGATCATATTATGATCACTGTTATCAAGCGGCCCTCATATCGTTACCCCCTGCACTAGATCATGAGCACCACTAAGGACTAAGTCTAGTATTTTTCCTTCTCTTGTCGGCTCCTGAACTAGCTGTTCCATGAAGCTGTCCTTGATTTCATCAAGAAATCTTATGTCCCTTGCGTGTACAGATGTTACATTAACCCAGTCTATATGCGGGTAATTGAAATCCCCCATTATTATTGTGTTGCCCAGTTTGTTTGCGTCCCTGATTTCCTTTAACATTTCCGCATCCGTCTGTTCGTCCTGGCCAGGCGGACGGTAGTACACTCCTATCACTATCCTTTTCCCCTTTGCACATGGAATTTCAATCCACAGTGATTCCAAGGAGTGTTTTGTTTCCTGCAGAATTTTCAATCTATTTGATTCAAGGCTCTCGTTAATATACAATGCTACCCCTCCACCAATCCGATTCACCCTATCACTACGATATAATTTGTACCCCGGTATGACAGTGTCCCACTGGTTATCCTCCTTCCACCAGGTCTCAGAGATGCCTATTATATCTAATTTTTCATTTAGTGCAATATATTCTAAATCCCCCATCTTATTTCTTAGGCTCCTGGCATTCGCATATAGACATTTCAAACTATGTTTGTTGTTTCTAAGTACATCATGCTTAGTACTTGACAGTATTAATTGGCAATCTTTTGTCTGATTTTTATTGTTATTTAAAGATACCCGATCTACTACAATCTCTTTTGCAACCTCACTATCAGGATACTCTATCTTCCCTGTTATGGTGATATCTTTGAAAGATACCTTATCCCGAACCATGCTCTTTTGAGCGACTGTCGGCCTTCCCCCCATTTCTAGTTTAAAAGCTGCTCTATCTCCTTCTTAAACGCCGATGCCAGCAGCCTGGTCCCACTCTGGTTAAGATGGAGCCCATCCTTTCGGAATAGGCTCCCCCTTCCCCAGAATGTTGCCCAGTTCCTAACAAATCTAAAGCCCTCCTCCCTGCACCATCGTCTCATCCACGCATTGAGACTCTGGAGCTCTGCCTGTCTCTTGGGCCCTGCGCGTGGCACAGGTAGCATTTCAGAAAATGCTACCCTGGAGGATCTGGATTTCAGCTTTCTACCTAAGAGCCTAAATTTTGCTTCCAGAACCTCTCTCCCACATTTTCCTATGTCATTAGTACCCACATGTACCAAGACAGCCGTCTCCTCCCCAGCACTATATAAAATCCTATCTAGGTGACGCGTGAGGTCCGCCACCTTCGCACCAGGCAGGCAAGTCACCAGGCGATCCTCACGTCCACCAGCCACCCAGCTATCTATATGCCTAATGATCGAATCACCAAGTACAACAGCTGTCCTAACCTTTCCCTCCCGGGCAACATTTGGAGATATATCCTCGGTGCGAAAGGATAATACATCCCCTGGTGGGCAGGTCCTGGCTACAGGAGTACTTCCTACTTCACCAGGGTGATGCTCTCCTTCTAGGAGACCTCCCTCCTCCAAGGTAGCACAGGGGCTACCTGACTGGAGGTGGGACTTCTCTACAACATCCCTGTAGGTCTCCTCTATGTACCTCTCTGTCTCCCTCAGCTCCATCAAGTCTGCTACTCTAGCCTCAAGAGAACGGACACGTTCTCTGAGAGCTAGGAGCTCTTTGCATCGGGCACACACATATGACACCTCACCAATTGGGAGATAATCATACATGTGACACTCAATGCAAAAGACTGGATAGCACCCCTCTCGCTGCTGGACTGCTGACTCCATCTTAGTGTTTTTTGAGTTTTTCCGTAATTTAAAACTTGCTAAAGTATTAAGGATATCAGCCTATCACTAACTTACAGTTCCTCCTTTAAACCCCAATCTTCAAGTTCCGAAAGCACAAGCAAAATTTGTTCACTTACCAGAGAAATATCCTCTTCTCCCAGAACTTATTAGAAGGAAAGCTTTCGGCGCGCGGCACCTTGAGCAGAGGCCCCGAGTGGATCGGAACGGACCTGGGAGTCACTCCGGCGAAGGCTCCGAGGATATGCAGATGAGCTGCAAGTCCTCCACGGCACCTGAGAAGGCAACCGGTGGGAGAGCTGGGCACCTCTCAACCAAGAAAAGGCTTACCAGGGGTTAGGCCGAAGCCAGCATTCCTCCCCCTGAGGGTCACCTGATCCTGGCTAATTAAGGGAGCATCTGACCATTGCTCCCTTAATTGGCTGCTGAGCCCCCCCAAAACCCACTACCCCAACTGTACACCACTACCATAATTTTTATGGGTGAAGGGGGCATCTGTATGTGGGTACAGTGGGTTTCTGGTGAGTTTTGGAGGGCTCATAGATTCCTCCATGAGTGTAACAGGTAGGGGGAGGTAGAAGCCTGCGTCCACCTGTCTGCTGTGCACTGCACCCACCACTAGACTACTCCAGGGAGCTGCATGCTATTCTAATGGTCCTGAGTATAACATCTGAGGCTGGCAAGTAATATTTTTCATCACATTTTGGAGGGTTGGGAGGAGGTTAGTGACCACTGGGGGAAGAAGGAGAGGTCATCCCTAATTCCTTCCAGAGGTCATCTGGTTATTTAGGGCACCTTTTTGTGCCTTATTCGTTCTAAAAACAGGTCTAGCTCAACACATCTTAGTTTTAGCCTTGAACATTTTTGTTTTCTTCCATAATGACTGAAAAAGGTCTAAGTCTCAGGAATGTCCAAGTCCCGCCCTGAACACACCCCTGATACGTCCCTTTGAGATTTGGACGCACTTCTGACGGACTTCAAAGAAAAACATCTAAAATTTGGTTTTGAAAATACTGATTTGGACGTTTTTGTGAGAAAAACGTCCAAATGCTGCTTTATGCCACTTTTTGGATGTTCTTCTGTTTTGAAAATGAGCCCAATGAGGACCTAAATACATATGTATTACCTGAAAGGTAAGGGGGTATGATACTGATATTTTAAAATGTGAATACAGTAATGCATAAGAAAATACCCTTTCCAAAGGAATACAAGGAGGTAGACTACGGAGAAGCATAAGTATTTTTTCACAGAAATAGTGGTAGATGCCTGGAATACCCTCTTGGAGGAGGTAGTTGAGACAAAAGCAGTGATGGTATTCAAAAAGGAGTGGGATATGCACTGCAGATCCCTAAATAGTAAGAAGATAAAACTAAGCACTGAGCATTTCAAATCCAAAGAGCAGTACAATTACAGTTCTAGAGCAATATGGGAGTAATGTGCATGGTGCAGCAATTATAACCTGCACTAGGTAGCAGTTACAATCCTAACCACCTTTTCAGCAGACCGGAGGGGCCACTTCAGTCTTTAACTGTTATCAAGTACTATGATACTGTGTTAATGCACTTTTCCATGTCTGTGGCAACCAGCCAGTTGACTGTTGTTTGCCAAGAATATAATAACAAAAAAATGTATTATTTTTTACCGTTTAACATAAAATAAAACAAAGGAATTCAATTTTATATTGAAGAACCAAGAAGGGTGAATTAGTAGTGCATTGTGGAAGTGTGCAACCAGTTGTTGAATGGAGCAATCAATACTTAGATTTTTTTTTTTTAACATACAAATTTGTGATAATGAATATTGTATGTATCAATTGGTGTCATAGTTCCTGAATTACTTATCAAAATACTGGTTTCACTTGCATATTATGTGTTTGTGGCTGGTCTATTACTCCCCATTTCCCTTAGGATTAATACAATAGGTATTTCACTTTACGCATCATTTGCCTTCCATATTTTGACTCATTAAGCTTTTAAAGGTCGTGTAGACTTTCAAACAGAAATTCTTTTTAGTTTACTTTCCTGAGCTGACTAAAGAACAGTGTGTAATGGGCTAAAGCAAAACTTGTGACCCATAGATTGTGACAGTGAACTTATTTGTGAGCCATAATTCATCTTGTTTTTGTGATCCTACCCTGTGGTTTTTGATTCAGTTAATATTTTCAGGGTCATTTTGGGGACATTAGGCAAGGATTGCATGTTAGAGTTTAAAACTTTGTTTTTTAAGCAAAGACTTTTTAAGATATAAGATTTTAGATACAGTTAACATGGCTGCAAGGTTGAAAGAAAACCAGAACTACGTCAATTATAACCTGCTTCAGATTCTAACAGCTGTTTTTTAATCATAATCCAGTGGAAAGTTAAAAACAATTCTGTGGTATCCAGGTAATAGAACCAGCACTTATTTCCTTAACTGAAAAATATGTCAAGAGAATCTTGATACAAGAAAGGTGAATACCAATCAATCTTATATGAAATAGTAGGAAACAAATAATGTAAGTAAAACAATTCCAATGATAGGATTAATTAATAGCCTATGATTAAGAGGGGGCCAAAGCACAACCATAAGAAGATATATTAAAAGATATCTTCAATAATCAGGGAGAACTATGCCTCCAAACTTCAAAAATGTCCAGTAGGACTCAATCATTACAGTAGTATCCTCTTGGAAGTCTAACCCGTCTCCCACCTAGGAACAATACGTAACCAGGAAGGTTCATAAAAACATAAACACTGTTCTGATATTTAATCACATCTCCATAGGGGAAACAACTAATTTGTTGTTATTATCATGTGCAAACAATGCCATGTGTAGTCATCTAGCTAAAGACAGTCTTATCGGCCCTATGAAGTGCTACCAAACCCCAATGACATGACACATTGTTTGTTATTCCTGGGGGGATTCTGCACCACTGCACAGCACAGAATTCTGCACTTACTATGCAATATTCTGTGAAATAGCGGCACCGGGTCTCTCTCCTCCCCTGCAGTGATTGCATGGCAGGAGGAGGAAGTGAACTGCTGCACATCAGATCAGTTCCTCCTCCTTTGCCAGCTTTAGACCAGACTGTTCATGTGAACCACAGAGCTGTAGGGAGGCCTGTGCGATTCACAGAAACAGGCCTAAGCCAGCGGAGGAGGAGGAGGAAGTGATCATGAAGGGAGTCAACTTACTCCTTCTCCTGCTGTACAAACTCTGCAAGGAAAGGGGAGAGAGCAGCTGATGTTCACTGAATGTGCAAAGGAGAGGGTGGAAGGGGCAACGCGTGGCATCATTGCTGCTCCTCTTATTCCTGACCAAGGTCTTCCAATGTCCAGAATTTTGAAGAATTTTTAAATAGTGTGCCAAATTTTCAATAATTTGGGCAGAATTCCCCCATGCATGGTTTGTATTTCTCTGCAATTGCACAGATCACTGTGTGCCATTCCCCATCTTTTGAGATAGGCTCTGCAGTGACTCTATTCTGAGCAGAAGTGGCTAAGGAAGGATATTTTGGTGATGGGGGAGATTAAATCCCAACCATTGAACAGTAGGTTAATAGACATGGATTCATTGACCAATTTCAAGTTCTTTCTCCACTTAGCTGCTATATCAGAGAATTCTGTGTTTCAATGTGGATGTCGTGAGGTAAGATAGTATGCTGGCATCTGTGAGATGTTGTTGAACAGGCCCCAGTCAGGATGATTGTATATCTTCACCATCGCAGCCCTTTGATGCAGCACAGAAGGTTCAATATTGGATAGAAGAGGAAATCATCATAATAGGATCCAAGGCTGACATATATAAAGTAGCTGAATTGGCACTCCAAGAGGGGCCCCTAGTTTGAACAACTGATTATTTTAGTTTTTCAGTGTACCTGTAGCCTTTAAAAGGTGTTCATGGTAAATCAATGTATGGTCCAGAGTAAAACCCTGGTATACTTGGAAGGGTTCATATTTTTCTTGCTGTCTATTACGATTGCTGTTTCCTCTTTTGGCACCTTAAACAAAGTGCTTGGTGACAGTTGGTTTTAGGTGCTAGTGACGGCAGTACTCGGCCTATTTTGCTATATCATCATTGAAAGCACATTCCAGTTTAATGAAGGTGTGGCCCTGTACAACACAATAGATGTCATCAACATATACAAATTTCCAGCTCTATGTCTGGGAGATCATGCATGTACAAGCTGAACAGGTTGGGGACCAGCATAGAACTCTTTGGGATACCATTTCACTAGTCTTCTGGGTGCTTGTATCATCTGGCCACACAGCAATGATTCAGCCAGTTGGGTGAACCAGAAGGGCAGAATATACCAGTCCATGTCATATGCTGCTTTAAGGTCCAAAAATACAGCCCCAGTCAACAATTTTTGCTGGAAACAATTCTCAATGTAAGTTGTTAATGCTGCAGTGTGATTGCAAGTGCTGTTGCCTGTTGGAATCCAGCTTTGGCCAGAAACCACTTAGGAAACAGGACTCAGGCAACTTTTATTAAGGCATTTGAGAAGCAGTGTTATGCCTGATAATTAGCCCCAAGTGAGATGACTTCCTGGGGTAAATATACTAAATACTAATGCAAAAATAGATACTAATTCCACTGGATATTTATCTTGCATCAATTAGAAATACCAACTGTCCAGTCCAGATTTAATTTCCTTCAATAATTCTTTTCCAGAACATATAACTCACATCATACACAGCCTAATTTTAAATCAAGTATCTTCCAGAGTCTTATATAGGCATTACACAAGAACCTCAGTGATGTTAATCGCTATCCCTTAAAGATCAAAGCGATTTAAATAACATCACACTCTTCACCGGTTCTTTATATAAAGCCTCCTCTCATATTTTTAAAGAATATAAATATAAATTAGCTCAACTTATCTTTTTAAACTTTTAAATTTGTTGCACTTGTCGGACCCATGGGATCATCTGTCCGACATGCACGTTTCTCCCCACATGGGCTGTCTCAAGGACATTCCCCCTGCGTGACTTTACAGCGTCAGCTCAGCAAAAGTAATCAGTAAAAGTAATCAGTAAGCTTGGCTCGAGAAGCCCAGCGAGAGAAACTTTTTGGGGTTCGGTCCAGTCCTTCGACATCAACATCGACATCGGTACCGAGGTCAGCATCGACATCGAGGGAGGCATCGATGTCAGGAGCAGAGGTAATGGCTGGGAGCAGTGAGGCATCGAGTGGGTCTCCATCTGTCTCGAGGCCTCCTGCTATGCAGTCCCCCCGGGACCGACTATCATCGGACCCGACTCTGAGTAGACGTGAGGATTCCACGTCGTCCTTGTCAGTATTGAGGAGTCTCGATGACGGGCATCGAGCGAAGGTGAAGAAACACCATCATCGATCTCCTTCAACACACAGTGCCGGGGCGTTAAGAGATTCGATACCCGGGAAGCATCGGTGCCGAGAGGACCGCTCCCCTCTATACAGGAAGTGCCGATGCGACAGTCTCTTAGCTGTCCGTTACCTGCACCTGAGCCTCAGCAGATTCTGCCACCGGCTGTTCCACCGAACCTGCAGCCTTCTCCGATGGCGGCTCTCAACGAGCGCATCTGGGCCCTGCTTCCAGAGCTTCTGGAAGGAATGCTGCACCCGTCTGCTTCGGTGTTGGGGGTACTTGCGCCTTCTGTACCACGTACTACAGCGGCATCTGTCCCTTCACCTATGGTGAGGTCTCTGTTCTTGCAGCACCGGTGTTGGCTGTCACCCAGGTTGACTACCTTTCGATGTCGGTGGAGGAAGCTTTGCAGCAGTCCATGTGGGCATCGGCCTCTTGCCATCACTATCAAGGATGTCGATCCTCGGCATCGAGGCAGGCTCAGTCTCAGAGTTCCCTAAGAGAGGTATTATCCAATACTGAAGAAGAGCATTCGTGGGAGTCAGAGGGATATCCCAGATACTGTTCTTCCGATGAGTCTTATGGGATTCCCTCTGAACCTTCCCCTCCGCCTGAAAGGAGACTACGGCTACGGCTATTCCATTCCCTATGGAGGTTGAGGATGAGCCCAGGGCTGAGATGCTCGAGGTCCTGGACTATCCTTCTCCACCTAAGGAGGCTGTGACGGCTCCTTTACATAAGGTACTGAAGGAAGTCCTTATGCGGAACTGGTTGTTCCCTCTGTCTGGTCCCGTGATCCTGAAGAAAGCTGATTCCCAGTATCGGATCCATGGTGAACCTGGGTTGATCAGGTCTCAGCTACCCCACAATTCCATGGTGTTGGACTCCGCCCTCAAAAGAGCCAAGAGTACTAGGGACTATGCCTCGATGCCCCCAGGCAGAGAAGCTAGGACCTTGGATTCTTTTGGGAGGAAGATGTATCAGCCTACTATGCTTGCTGCCCGTATCCAGTCCTACCAGCTCTTCATGAGCGTACACTTGCAGAACTTGGTGAGGCAACTGTCTAGCTTGGTTGATGCCCTCCCTCCGGAGCAGGCCGAACCTTTTCGCCAGGTGGTCAGGCAGCAGAAGGCGTGTTGTAAATTCCTGCCAGGGGCGCTTACAACCCTTTTGATGTGGCATCCAGAATCGCTGCTCAAGGTATAGTGATGGGCAGACTCTCATGGCTGCGTGTCTCTGACCTGGATCATTCAGTCCAGCAGCAGATGGCGGATGTACCTTGCCGGGGGGAGGGGGGAAACAACCTTTTTGGTGAGAAAGTAGAGGATCTTGTTGATCAGATCAAGAAGCATAATGATGCTATGGATTCTCCCACTGGGTGCCTTCTGCTACAACCTTTTCATCTAGGAGGTATTTTGGGAGGAAGAGAAGTGCTCCTTATTCCTATGCTAGGCATAGGTAAACCCCAGCTTCCTGGCAGCCTACTCAGGCTCAGCCCCACCACGTTCTTTCTCATCAACAGCGTGAGCCTAAGGCCCCTGCTCCTCACCAGCAAAAGCAAGGGACGGGCTTTTGACTGGCTCCAGCTAAGCATAGCCTCAGTAGAAGTACCCATGCCGAACAACTTGCCGGTTGGAGGGAGGTTAATATTTTTTCACCAAAGGTGGCCTCTTATAACCTCTGACTGGTGGGTTCTTCAAATAGTCCGGTTAGGATTCACCCTCAATCTTTAATTCAAACCTCAAAATTGCTCACCGGGAGCTCATTCTTTCAGCTCCCAACACAAGCATGTACTTTCAGAGGAACTCTCCACCCTTTAAGAGGCCCATGTGGTCGAACCCGTTCCACCAGGGGAAAAGGGGCTAGGATTCTATTCCAGGTACTTCCTTGTGCAAAAGAAAACAGAGGGGATGTGTCCCATCCTAGACATAAGGGCTTGACCTGGCGTCTGCGCTCAGAGTGTTTACAAAGTGTCTGGTGGTATATAAAATAATGAGTGGAGTGGAACAGGTGGATGTGAAGCGTCTGTTCATGTTTTCCAAAAATACTAGGACTAGGGGGCATGCGATGAAACTACAGTGTAGTAAATTTAAAACAAATCAGAGAAAGTTTTTCTTCACCCAACGCTTAATTAAACTCTGGAATTCGTTGCCGGAGAACGTGGTGAGGGCGATTAGCTTGGCAGAGTTTAAAAAGGGGTTAGACGGTTTCCTAAAGGACAAGTCCATAAACCTCTACTAAATGGACTTGGGAAAAATCCACATTTCCAGGAATAACATGTATAGAATGTTTGTACGTTTGGGAAGCTTGCCAGGTGCCCTTGGCCTGGATTGGCCGCTGTCGTGGTCGGGATGCTGGGCTCGATGGACCCTTGGTCTTTTCCCAGTGTGGCATTACTTATGTACTTATGCAGTGTCGCTACTCAGACTGGGAGTACATGTGTTTCCTTATCTCGACGATTGGCTGGTAAAGAGCGCCTCCGACGGCGGTGCTCTTGAGTCAATGTGAATGACTATTCAGGTGGTAGAGCTACTGGGGTTCGTAATAAATTACTCCAAGTCCCATCTCACTCCTGTCCGAAAATCGGAGTTCATTAGAGCACTGCTGGACATGAAGACAGCTTGGGATTATCTTCCTGAGACAAGGGCAAACAAGCTCCTGTCCTTGGTGTCCATAGTTCAAGAATCTCAGAAGATCACAGCTCGACAGATATTGAGACTGTTAGGCTACATGGCCTTTACAGTATATGTAACACTCATGACACATCTTCATATGAGACCAGCTCAGTGGACCCTAGCTTCCCAGTGGTGTCAAGCCATAGGGAATCTGGAGGTTGTGATCCAACTGTCCACTGAATTTCGGAATTCTCTTCAGTGGTGGACATTCCGATCCAGTTTGGCCATGGGTCGGCCATTCCAAATTCCTCAGCCACAAAAAGTGCTGACGATGGATGCATCCCTCCTAGGGTGGGGAGCTCATGTAGATGGGCTTCACACACAAGGTACCTGGTCCTTCTGGGAAACAGGTCTTCAGATCAAAGTCCTGGAATTACGAGCGATCTGGAACGCTCTGAAGGATTTCAGAGATCGGCTGTCCAACCAAATCATCTTGATTCAGACAGACAATCATGTTGCAATGTATTACACCAACAAGCAGGGAGGCACTGGATCTCGCCCTCTGTGTCAGGCAGCCATCCAGATGTGGCTTTGGACATGCCGACATGGCATGTTTCTCCAAGCCACTTATCTGGCAGGAATAAACAACAGTCTGGCCAACAGGCTGAGCAGGATAATGCAACCTCATGAGTGGTTGCTGAACATGGGTGTAGCCCGCAAGATCTGCCAAGCGTGGGGCACCCCTTCGGTGGATCTTTTTGCCACTCAGATAAATCACAAGGTCCCTCAGTTCTGTTCCAGGCTTCAGGCCCACAACAGACTAGCATCAGATGTCTTTCACCTTCATTGGGGAACAGGCCTTCTGTATTCGTATCCTCCCATACCTCTAGTAGGGACGACTTTGCTGAAACTCAAGCAAGACCGTGGAACCATGATCCTGATCGCACCCTTCTGGCTGCATCAGATTTGGTTCCCTCTTCTTCTGGAGTTCTCCTCCAAAGAACCGTGGAGATTGGAGTGTTTTCCAACCCTCATCACTCAGAAAGAGGGGTCACTTCTACATCCCAACCTCCAGTCTCTGGCTCTCACGACCTGGAGGTTGAGAGTTTAGAATTCACCTCCTTAGGTCTTTCGAGGGTGTCTCCCAGATCTTGCTTGCTTCCAGGAAAGATTCCAGGAAGAGGTGTTATTCTTTTAAATGGAGGAGGTTTGTAATCTGGTGTGATAGCAAGGCCCTAGATCCTCTATCTTGTCCTTTACAAACCTTGCTTGAATACATTCTACACTTGTCAGAGTCTGGTCTCAAGACCAACTCCATAAGAGTTCACCTTAGTGTGATTAGTGCGATTAGTGCCCATCATCAGCGTGTAGAGGGTAAGCCGATCTCTGGACAACCTTTAGTTGTTCACTTCATGAGAGGTTTGCTTTTGTCAAAGCCCCCTGTCAAACCTCCGCCAGTGTCATGGGATCTCAATGTCGTTCTCACCCAGCTGCCGAAAGCTGCTTTTGAGCCACTGAATTCCTGCAATCTGAAGTACTTGATCTGGAAGGTCGTTTTCTTGGTGGCTGTTACTTAAGCTCGTAGGGTCAGTGAGCTTCAGGCCTTAGTAGTGCATGCACTTATACAAAGTTTCATCACAACAGAGTAGTTCTCCTTACACACCCTAAGTTCCTACCGAAGGTGGTGTCGGAGTTCCATCTGAACCAGTCAATTTTCTTGCCGGCATTTTTCTCCATCTTCATGCCCACCCTGGAGAAAGCAGCTTGCACACTTTGGACTGCAAGAGAGCATTGGCCTTTTACGTGGAGCGGACAAAGCCCTTCAGACAGTCTGCCCAGTTTGTTTTTTCAATCCCAACAGGAGAGGAGTCGCCATCGGAAAACGCACAATCTCCTATTGACTAGCAGATTGCATTTCCTTCACTTATGCCCAAGCTGGGCTGACTCTAGAGGGTCATGTCACGGCTCATAATGTTAGAGCCATGGCTGTGTCAGTGGCTTACTTAAAGTCAGCCTCCATTGAAGAGATTTGCAAGGCTGCAATATGGTCATCAGTCCACACATTCACATCTCACTACTGCCTTCAGCAGGATACCCGACGCGACAGTCAGTTTGGGCAGTCAGTGATGTAGAATCTGTTTGGGGTTTAGAATCCAACTCCACCCCCCTAGGCCCTTTTTTATTCTGTTCCAGGCTGCACTCTCAGCTAGCTGTATATAGTTTCAAGTTAACCTATGTTATGTCCTCGCCGTTGCGAGGTCCAATTGATCAATGTTCATTGTTTTGAGTGAGCCTGGATGCTAGGGATACCCCTCATGTGACAATAAGCAGCCTGCTTGTCCTCGGAGAAAGCGAAGATATTTACCTGTAGGAGGTATTCTCCGAGGACAGCAGGCTGATTATTCTCACAAACCCTCCCTCCTCCCCTTTGGAGTTGTAATTTGTTATTTGTTATGCTGTTTGATTTAACTGAGGTATGCACCCGCGCGGTGGGAGGGAAATCAGTCTGTTTTGTTTTTGCTCTTGCAAAATGTTGATTCCAGGGCCGACACGGATGTTGACCCACATGTAAGAATAATCAGCCTGCTGTCCTCTGAGAATACCTGCTACAGGTAAGTATTTTCGCTATATGTCAATGCCTATGTTATGGAATTACTCCTAAAATGTCATCTTACTTCTTTATTTGCCTACAGTATAAAAGAGCACTGCACTTTTCACCAAATGAGTTGATTACAACTAGTATTTTCTGAAAACAGCTGTGCATAAAAAACAGACAGGAAGGTACAGTTGACCAAAATATAACTGTGTTACATTTTCACTTAGTTATGTGATATGTAAGTACTAAATGCTATGTTCCAGACTGACAAAAACAATTCAAATGTCTGCCCCACGGAGCCTTGTGGCAATATGTAAACAATACACATCAGTCAAAAAGAGATTAATAATAATTTGAATTTCCTTTAAAGTTTGTATTTGTTCCTCCTACTAATAGACATACATTTAGCACTATATTCTTGTTTTATTGACAGTTGTCAGAAATAAAAAAACTGAAGGCAAGTAAGGACAAAATTATAACAGTAATAAAACATTTATAACCATGGCAACCATAATCAAGCATCAAACTTGTACAACAAAATATCTCACAGAGATAATACATAAGGGAAATAAAAAGTACAAACAATTACCAATCAATCCTCAGAGTTGAGCAAAGCATGGACAGGGTATACACTTACATGTGTAAAAAAAACATTGACATGTCTGTGGAGTTCCATGTGTCTCTGCTCTCCATAGTTCCACAGTTCAGACAGCCCTTCACCACAGGCTATTCTCAGCTGCTTGGGTGCTTGTCATCCAACTGTCACACCACCTCCAGGTTGTTCCTGCAAGAGCTACACCTAAAGGAAATCTCATGAGTAGCATTTTCCCCTGGGCACAACACTGCTAGTGTTGTCATCTCACAGCACAGTAGCCAAGACTACAGGGAAATTTTCACCCAAGCCACTGATTAGGATTTAATGATGTATCAACCCCAAGAAATGATGTTGAGCCTCCTGCCTAACTCAGGACAACTTAAATACTGAAATCTGTCACCTGGATCCCCAGATGCTATACAAAGGATTCCAGGGACCTGCTGAAACCAGTGACCGAACCTCTGAAAGGAAAACACATGGTCAACATTTTCAACATAAAGTTAAAAAAAATTGAAGTTTCAGAAGGACAGTAGTGTCACTGCCGCTATCTTGGATCTCCATCCTGTGTACCTATCTTTTGCAAGTGTATACCTCTGTGCAATTTTATAGTGAGTTTTGTGCATGTTTATATGCAGAAAATGATTTATAAAATGACCCCATCATTTCATAGGTGCCATGGTGTCTTACACTGCTTAGACTATAAAACATTTGATTATTTTGGTGTTTGTATTATGTACTCTATTTTTTTATTGTAATCCACTTTGATGCATATTGAGAAAACAGAATAATAAAACAATCAAAGAAAAGATTGACTAGGAATTATTATGGTTATACAAAGAGAATGGTTTCTATCTCGGGTGAGGAAAAGACCCCATATCATTTTTTCAAGTTCCACATAAAATCTGCTTAAATACCTTCAACATCCCTGCGTACAGACTCCAGTAGTTTAACCACTCTGCATCTGATTCTCTACATATTATATTATATCCTAATACCAATTATTTCCCAACTTTTTATTTTAGAAGCAGATAATGGATTTTGCCTGAGTGCTTTGCAGATGCTACTTTTGTTGGGAATGGTTTCTGTTAGTGGGCTAACAGTTTGGGTTTAAACTGTATTATTGTATTATAAACTGTATATTAATCCCTATTTTATTGTTCTCTGCCTTGATCAAATTTGAGCCATAAATAAAAATGTTTGCTTTGTTTACTGCAATTTACACTAACAGTTCACTTGTATTATCACACTGATTAATCTGGTCATTACACAGAAGAGATTTCTATACTTAAACACTTTTGAATTATTTATAAATTAACTGATAATGCAAAATTAGTACAGTAAGTTTTGAATAAAATCAATTTCATTTCTGTTCGGAGACTCAGTATAGTTGTATATTCCCTGCAGATATATGCCACCACTACTGTGTAAACTCTGAGTCCTGCACCATTTCTGAAGATGAATCTGTAGAGTGTGTGTGTCCTGTGCAGTACGAAGGACCAAAATGTGAAGTGGACAAATGTTTAAGATGCCATGGGGGACAATGCATCATAGACAAAGACAGCAGTGACATAAGTTGCAAGTAAGTTTGCATGCAGTCTTTATTAAAGATGATGATATAGCAAGTATTATGATATTATTGTTTATGAATTAGGCTACGGAGTTGGAAGATTTTGGTCAGTAGAAATTGAACTTGCTGTAAATAAGAGGCATAAGATCATTTTAAGGTCCAAAATATTTTAAGAAATAAATATCAGCCTTCTTAAGTTTAATGATAGAACTAGATTATGGACAGTTGTCCTCATACTTCAGTACATTTTGCATACATGGATCTATTGATGCTGTTAAATAGGACTGGAAGACCTTGATGATAGCTCTATATGTATAATATATTTCTATGAGGCCCATTCCTCCTTCAGCTCTAGAAATTGAAAATCATGGCATACTGTGGGAACATGGAAGAGTTTTCTTCTTTGTAAGTATATATTTTTTTCAAGGTATCTAAGAGGCCAGTCTACAATTCCAAGCCTATATGAAAGTACAGAAATCATAAGCTGATTGATGGCCTGTATCTTATTCTTCAATGTTAAAGCACTTTTCAGTATCAGTTTTACTGTCTTGTAATACACTTTCCTGGTCTTTTCTCTCAATACTTTATGCTTGATTGTTGCCCTTTCCTCTACTTTTAGATATTTATATACCCTTTCCTGCCCCTCCCCCTGGGGGAAAATACAATATAGACTTGTAAATAAGGCACTAAATTTAGGGGAAAGCATGTCTACACAAAAGATCCCAGAATTTCCTTCACTGATTGACCACATGGAGCAAACAGAAAAGATTAGTTTACAAAAGAAAAGTGTAAAAACAAAATGTAAGCAGAACTAAAGTTTTGGACAGATTTAGTAGTCCCTAACACCAACAAATAAAATGAACAGAAGGCAGATGGAATAGGATAAGACACTGTTCTCTCTAAGCTGAGTGGGAATCCTCCAACCACATTGCTGTCAGTGGGTGGGGGGAGGTGCTTCAATATTACGTTTTCAATCACTAAGGACATACAGTTTTAATGGAGTCCTGCAGAGCTTGTCTGTTTCTAACTATTGAAACAGCACCCCACACTTTCAAGACTGTAGGTGGAGGGCTCATGCTAACCTTAGAGCAAACAGTGACACTTCTGAGAAGTTCTGAGAGAAGAGGACATCTCTGTAGATAAGTGACATTATTTTATTCAGAGCTTGGTAACTTAAAGATTAGGTTTTAAAAGAGGAATTGTAGAATATTGATAAACACAGAATTTTAA
Organism: Microcaecilia unicolor; assembly: GCF_901765095.1. Taxonomy (NCBI): domain Eukaryota; kingdom Metazoa; phylum Chordata; class Amphibia; order Gymnophiona; family Siphonopidae; genus Microcaecilia; species Microcaecilia unicolor. Next base: position 263,574,390 of record NC_044037.1, read on the forward strand.
AATAAAAAAAGAAGCAAACTTTATTAGCTAGTCTCCATAGCCTTTTCCCCTAGCTTTAAAACTTGAAGTTTCTGCCACAGCTTAAAGGTAAGGGTTTAAAAGAGGAATTGTAGGATATTGATAAAAGAAAAAAAAAGCAAGCTTTATTAGCTAGTTTACATACAGGTTTAAAACTTGAAGTTCTGCCACAGCATTAACAGATAGTCTTTAGACGGCACAGAAGGGCCCTGTTCAGTCTTAGAAAGAAAATAAAAATATGAGAGGGAAGCAAGTATTATTAACTAGTTTCCATAGTGCACAATCCCTTTTCCCTATAGTTTTAAACTGAAAGGTTTTCTAGAGGTAGAAACTTAACATCCAAAAGTATAAAAAGGATAGTAGCTAGTCTTGAACTGTTCTAAAAGATAGTTATTCTCTGTTCTAGCCTTCTGGAGAAGTAGCACAACAATTGACCTGAATTTGGTGTTGGAAATGATTAATTGCTGAATCGAAAGTTAAGAAAACACAGAACAAAACACTAATTCCAGTTTACAAGTGACACTACTGGCAGCTGTTGCTTTAAGGCAAGGAAAAAAAGATTTAACCAGTGGATGACCCTATTTGATGTATGAGATTCCTGATGCAGGTCTTTCCAGCTGAAACACAGCTGTGTCAAGTCTAGAATCAACTGTTTAATCCAGAACTATCTTCAATAAACTGTTTTTATTGACTGGAACGTCGTCTACCCATTTTTGTGTCATCTTCGCTATCTTGCTGCACGTTGTGTACCTTGCGGAAATTTGTTTTTTCTGTGTATACATCAAGCCAGAATGTAAACCAGACGATGGCAAAGAGATGACACACTGTGATTAATTTATCTTCATATTAATTAACTATGTGAATTGAGTGTCTTATCTAAAGGCTTATCTTTCGTAAGAGTGGATCTTGCAAATTTTTTCAAACATTGCACTTATTTTTGTAGTTCAATGAGAGTTCCACTAGTGATAAGTCTTATTCAGGGATGTGGCAAAAAAAAAGCACATGATCCCCCAGGACCTGTGGACCCGGCCTTAGATATTTGTAACAAATTAGTATTACAAGATGTATGTAAAATTGAACAACAGGAGTTCTATCATCCTAGAAACCTGTCTTATGAAGAATGACAAGCATTGATTCAGCTTAAAAACAACAAAGACATTGTGATTCGGCATGCAGATAAGGGTGGAGCTATAGTGGTATGGGCCATGAAAGAGTTATGTTGGAAGCAGAGAGACAACTAGCATATCGGGATGTCTATCAGATATTACAACAAGATCTTACTGAAGATCTTTTTGGTCAGATTTAAGAAATAGTACAAGAAGGTGTGCTGGCAGGATTGTGTCTAAAAATGAGCAAACGTTTTTATTGCATAAAGTTGTTTCCATACCTGTATTCTATCTGCCACCAAAATTTCACAAAATTCTAATTAACCCTCCTGGCTGCCCAATAGTGTCAGCAAGTGGCTCTCTATTGGAAAGAATATGCAAATACGTGGACAGCTTTTTATTTCCCCTGGTACAAGTTATACCTTCTTATCTATGGGATACGAACCATTTTCTTAAGAAATTGTCTCAATTAAATGTGCAAACTTCTTTGTTTATTGATCAAGTGAGATGTTTAGTCTTTGTACACAGTCATCCCTCAACAGTTAAGTTTTTAAAGTGTTATTTGCAACACTGAAGACACGTCCATGTCCTTGTACAGTGCCTTCAGATTTTATAATACAGTTGGCTGCCATAGCTATAATATAAAATCATTTTTTTGACAACAATATATATGAATAATGTTCAGGAATAGCTATGGAAGCTTATTTTGCTCCTTTAGTGGCCAACTTGTTCGTGGCTAGTCTAAATTTAAGGGATTTCAAAAATGTATTATGCTAATGGCAATATATTGATGATATATTTTTAATTTGACAAGAATCGGAACAAAATTTACAAGATTTGGTGGGTTCATTGAATAGTTTACATTTGAATATTAAATTCCAATATGAAAGTTATAGATCCAACGCTAACAGTTTGGATGTTAATGTCCAGTATAGTAGATGAACTTTTAAAACTTCAGTGTATAGAAAACCCACTGACCAAAATTCTCTCTTGCTATTTGATAGTATGCATCCTGCTCATATAAAGCAGAGTTTACCAGCATCTCAATTTTTGAGGTACCACAGAATATGTGATGATGTTCCCACATATGAAATAGTCTCAGAATCTTCAAAATAAGTTTTTTGAGAGAGGATACCCTAAGAAGATAGTGCATGAAGCTCAAAAATGTGCTCTGTTTAATAATCAAGATCTTTTATTGCATTCTACACAACATGGAAATTATTATTATTAGCATTTGTATAGTGCTACAGGATGCACGTAGCGCTGAACACCTGACACAGAGAGACAATCCCTGCTCAATAGAGCTTACAATCTAAAAATACAGACACACAAGACAATTAAGGGCGAGGGAAGTACTGGGTGAGAACGGAACAAGGGGAGGGCAATTGAGTAGTGGCTAGGAGCCAAAAGCAGTGGTGGAAAGGTGGGTTTTCAGCATAAATTTGAAAACAGGTAGAGATGGAGCTAGACGTAGAGGCTCAGGAAGTCTATTCCAGGCATAAGGTGCCGCGATGGAAAAGGAACGAAGTCTGGAGTTAGCAGTGGAGGAGAAGGGGGACGACAAGAGAGATTTGTCCAGTGAGCGGAGTTCACGGGGAGGAATGTAGGGAGAAATGAGTGTGGAGAGGTAATGGGGGCTGCAGAATGGATGCATTTAAAGGTCAGTAAGAGAAGTTTGAATTGTATGTGGAAGTGGACAGGGAGCCAGTGAAGTGACTTGGGGAGTGGGCTAGTGTGGGTATAACGATTTTGGAGGAAAATAAGTTGTGCTGCAGAATTGATAATAATGTTATAGCTTGCATTTTGAGATATACAGCGATGACTCCTAGGTTTGCTAAAATAGTGAAAAAGCATTGGGGGATTCTGTCGGTGCATGAACAATTAAAATAGACTCAATGCAGGATAGCTTATACTCATAACAGAAATCTATCTGATATGCTATCTCTTTCAGACGTAAGAAAAAAATACAATATGCCATTTGCAGAACACAAAAAATGCAGTCGTATATTTTGTGATATTGTGGAAGAGGGTCAAGAGTTTTTTTTGGCCAGCAGGACAAAAGAATATACAGATCAGATGTTCTATTACTTGTACACCTACAGTGGTGAGCTACATGATTCGCTGCCCTTGTAATTATACAGAGGGCAGACCAAAAGAGCTGTGAAAATCAGATTAACAGTGCATAAACACTGTATCACCATTGGTAAATTGACAGCTCCAATGGTTGAACACTGTGTAGATTGTCAACTTGAGTTTTCTGATTTAAAGTGTATGGCTATTGATGAAATCTGGGTAACCAAATGGAGAGGTGATATTGCTAAGCGGCTGACGCAGCGTGAACAATGCTGGATATACAGATTGCAAACAATGCAACCGAATGGTTTAAATGGACCCCTGGAAAGGGAAGCGCTCTTCTGATTTGGTAAGAAGATGTTTCTTTAAAAATGTGCTCATCTTGGATTGGCAACGTTTTTCTTAATCCAGGGTGCCATCTTGGGGTTTTTCAGTCTGTTGAACAGTTTCTTTCCTCCTGACGCAGCTTTGGCAAAACAAGAAGGGCCCCTTGTTGGAGCTTTCTGGAAGCTTCAACATTTTGGGATGTGCTTTGGAACTACAGTGACTGTGAACCTTTAGATGTCAATGATACAGCACAGGGGACACAGTGACTCAAGCATTTCATGTTAAGTTTGGTTCTTAAGTTTAGGTTTCTTATATCAATTTTGTTGAATTGTAGTTTTTCAAGACTATTGGGGAATTGTGTTTAATAGTATTCCTGGTTGATATTGGGATTTTTTAGGCCCATACTATTTTTTTCAACAGTGACTTTTTCTTCCATAGGGATTTGTTTCTCATTGTTGTTGTTTTTTTATTGGGCTGAAGCCTGCAATAGAAATCCCATAGAGGTTTGTTTAAAAGACTGTGACTCCTCGGGGTAGTTGAGACTTCTGCTTTTTCATTATATAATGTTCTCAGTCTGGGCTTCTATTTACACAATTTATTGAGCAGTTTATTGATATTTAGGTTTGATTTACTAAATCATGCCATATCTTTCAGACAATCATTTTAGTGACATTCTTAACATAAAATTACAAAAGTGTTTGCCTGATGTTTTAGTGGCAAAGCACCATGTTACCTTTTGGAAGGTCCCTCATTCAATTCCTATGTCAAGTCTTCTGCTCAGTTGATCCATACATAAGATCTGTTGCTCCTTTGGACAACTTAGGCAGAAAAGGTAGCTTTCACATCTACTGAAGAAAGGAAATTGGGATTATTGTCTGGTGACTAATCCAAGTCCTATGATTACAGCTCTCCAGAACTGGCCCCTGGCCCCATCTCTTCTCTGAATTGACCAATCTAGGTTTCTGGGTAGTAAATAAAGGAAAATAATCCAAATCCTAGCTTTGAACTAAAAGAATATAGAGCAAAAAGTTAAAGGAAAAGGAATAGTGACAACTATTTTTTACATTTCTTTTGGTAGAAAAGATCTCATGTTTTTGTTATTCAAATCATCACAAAAGAACTCAGATTCAGTGCACTTTTGACTCAGTGTTTTTTATATTTAATTTTGGTGATAAAAGGCAAGTTGAAATTTGTAGTCATCTAGCATTATTATACAATTCAAAACCATAGTCCTACTTCACAGCCTTTTGTTATATTATTTATCTATCTGCAAAACCAAGACTTTTTGTTCTTTAGGAGTTCAAAATTATACAAAATTGCTTCATTATGATACAATAGAAGAGGATTACAACAGTGAATTAATCTCCTTTTGGGTAATTATGATCTACACCATAATAGAAAGCCCCTAATTACCTTTTATTATGCACTTTCAAGAAAATCTCTGAATCAACATGTCTGGTTTCTGTGGGAACAATATGGACTATCTATGTTGTTTGACAGATGCATAAATGCATTACTTCTGTACACTTCTGAGCTTGTCTGGATCATTTGCCCTTCATAGCTAGACAGTTAAAGTACAGTAATTTAGCTACAAAAGACACTGACATGGACTTAACTATTGGATTTTTTTTTGCCCATCTTTACCAATACTGCCTAAAATAGCATACAACATTATTAGTATTGAGATACAATAAGAGGGGTATTCATCAAGCAGTGTTAAGGCCTTAAGTAGTGTCGTTTGGCTCTTAACATGACTTAAATGACCCTCATGCAGCTTGACAAAATACCGCATTAGCACCCAGAAATCATGGCTAAAAAACCCTAACCTTTAGCCCGATGATCCCAGGCTGACACATCAGGGTGCCCCCAGCCTCTAGAACCCTCCCAGTTTTAAGTGTGCCTTTATGTCATTAAGGCCTCCTGGTCTTAGCCCTCCCCTCCCCCCCAGAGGTAGTTGCATTTACTAGAGGTGCCTGACTGGGCAGGAGCAAGTTTATCTTGCTCCAACCTGAAGACCAATCTCCCCCTGGACCACCAGTGATTTTAAAGGTAAGCCCTGTGGTGGAGGCGGGGGGGGGGGGGGGGTTGAACAAAGGAGGGGAGTCTTGAAGCTGGGAGGGCTGTCGAAATCAGTGGAAACCCTGTTCTGTTGGCCCAGCAGCATCAGGTTGCAGCTTTGTGGCACCCTCATCCACACCCTTGTCACCTCTCGTTTAGACTACTGCAATCTGCTTCTTGCTGGCCTCCCACTTAGTCACCTCTCCCCTCTCCAGTCGGTTCAAAACTCTGCTGCCCGTCTCATCTTCCGCCAGGGTCGCTTTACTCATACTACCCCTCTCCTCAAGACCCTTCACTGGCTCCCTATCCGTTTTCGCATCCTGTTCAAACTTCTTCTACTAACCTATAAATGTACTCACTCTGCTGCTCCCCAGTATATCTCCACACTCGTCCTTCCCTACACCCCTTCCCGTGCACTCCGCTCCATGGATAAATCCTTCTTATCTGTTCCCTTCTCCACTACTGCCAACTCCAGACTTCGCGCCTTCTGTCTCTCTGCACCCTACGCCTGGAATAAACCTCCTGAGCCCCTACGTCTTGCCCCATCCTTGGCCACCTTTAAATCTAGACTGAAAGCCCACCTCTTTAACATTGCTTTTGACTCGTAACCACTTGTAACCACTCGCCTCCACCTACCCTCCTCTCTTCCTTCCCGTTCACATTAATTGATTTGATTTGCTTACTTTATTTACTTTTTGTCTATTAGATTGTAAGCTCTTTGAGCGGGGACTGTCTTTCTTCTATGTTTGTGCAGCACTGCGTACACCTTGTAGCGCTATAGAAATGCTAAATAGTAGTAGTAGTAGTAGTAGTAGTAGTACCATGCTCCTAGGCTACAGGACTAACGCTGTTTGCAAGGTGACTTGCAAGCAGCATTATTCTCTTGCCCAGGGATTCAGCAACCCATCAACTAGTTATAAGTGTTATCTTATTCTTCAGCTCCATCAAAAGCGGGACTGCTACTTGCATGTCCCCACCTGCTCATCACAAGCTGAGTTTGAAAAAACCTTTCCACTCCTATCCAATACATCTTGAATAGCACTTAAAAATATATCATATCAAACATCTAATAGATGGACTTCATCTAGTTGATATAGCCCAGGACAATCAATAGTAAATAACTCATGTGAAAGCACCAACTCTTCTAACAAATTATGAAACCTTTCCACTCCTATCCAATACATCTTGGATAGCACTTAAAAATATATCACATTAAACATCTAATAGATGGAATCCATCTAGTTGATATAGCCCAGGACAATCAATGGTAAATAACTCATGTGAAAGCACCAACTCTTCTAACAAAATCACAAATTATGAAACCTCTTCCAAAATCTCTCAGTAGCCGTAGTGAAAATAGCATCCCTCTAAAATCTATGAAAAATAATTTAGGACCAAACAATGGTAAGGTGGAAAATAAAAGCAAATTAGATTGCACTTCATTTGGGAAATCAGAACATTACCCTTAACAGTACAAATATCATTCCCTCACGGATGAATATAATGTACACTGAGGAACTGAAGAATGTCACACATCAAACATCAAGGGTAGAAGCAGAGCCTAATGCATACCCAGTCCTAATAAACAGATTCCAAGGAATTTAAGGTCCAAATGGAGACCCCATTATGATTCAAGAGCTTTCTTCCTGCCCATAACACATTGGAATATCTACATATCCAAACTAAGAATGCCAGTGAAGACAAGCAGAGGGAAGAAACTGAAAAGAAAACACTAGTTATCCTGATATAACGACTCAAAAAATGTAACTTTTGTGTGGTCTTGAACACTTGTGCCCCAACCTTGTTTTAGCATATGCTGTAAACTGTTGAACAGCTGCAAAGAATGCTGCACCAGTCTGAAAAGGGTGTGTGCCAAACAAATCAGGATCAACCCCAACTGCAGCTATATAATGTTTTTAAATCACTCTAAATTTGAATTGAGTAAATGAGGTAGCATCCTTGTGACATAACCAACCTCTTTGGAGTTACAAGCACAAAAATGTTCATTCACAATACACTCAACAAGTAATCAAATTCAGTGCACATCACAGTATCAAAGCCCCTTTTCCTAGCTGATTTATCTTAGAATAACAAATTCTTAATGAAATAACTCCCTTTGAAAAATAAACATCATTCCATAACAGATCCATATTACCTGTAATAGACTGTGCTGAAGCTACCAACTCACTTAGCCATAAAGCCACAAAGAAAAGAAGCAAAAATATTATCTGAAATAAAACTAAATCATAATGGAAAACATAAATTGCAAGCAAAACTTTATAAACAGTTTAGTAAATCATATAATATCAGTTGTCTGAGGAGCTCTTGAGCGCGGAAAAGAGACGGCTGAGGGAGGATATGATCGAGGTCTCTAAAATCCTGAGTTCTGTAGAACGGCTAAAAGTGAATCAATTTTTCAGTCTTTCAAAAAATGCAAAGACCAGGGGACACTCAATGAAATTATATGGAAGTACTTTTAAAACAACTAAGAGGAAATATTGTTTCACTCAAAGAATAGTTAAGCTCTGGAACTCGCTGCCGGAGGATGTGGTAATTAATCTTTTAGCATATCTGGGTTTAAAAAAGGTTTGGACAAGTTCCTGGAGGAACAGTCCGTAGTCTTTTATTGAGATTAGTATAAGGCATTGTTTCCCAAACTGTGCGCCGTGGCACCCTGGTGCACCGCAGTGACCTCTCTGGGGTGCCGCGACAAATCCTGAGCAGCGGCAGAAAAACAACAACAAAAAAACAAGCGCAGGACTGCAGCAACCTTCAAACATGTGCTGTCAGTTCTGCTGTTCCTCTACCCCCGGAACTGGAAGTTGACGTCAGCGGGGGCAGAGGACCAGCAGAGCCGACAGCACATGCCTGAAGGCTGCTACGGTCCTGTGCTTTTTTTTTTTTTTTTGCCATGCCCAATGGGGACGGGGAGTAGATGGTGTTCATTGTTGGATTATTTGTAGTAAATAATTAGCAGATTTTTATACACACAGCTTCAGCTTTAGAAATGTTAATTTCTTTTCTTCATCTCTCTCACATACACCCCAGAATAATTCACTGCTGAGTCACTTTAAAGTTGAAGTAACAAAACATCTGTTTACTCACAGTTTGTAGTTAGATTATATTCAGACAGGCTTATATATACATAATACTATACATTTGGATTATCAGCTCTTTCCATGTGCTTAGATGGTAATGGATGCTCACACCATAGATCCTCAGGCTAGGAGAGATCATGAGCTCCATGTGCTGTGCCTAACCCCCACAGGAAGTTGCATGGGTGTGACCTCTCTAGGAAATTCACATCAGAGGTCACAGAGTAATCACAGAGAAAAAATTGGTGACAGACAATGCATGTAAAATACAATACATTATTCCAACATTCATGACTTAGAGACGACTGCTAAGGAGGTTGGATGAAAACAGGAGATGAGATGAAGTCAAAAGACTGAAGCCAATAGGTCAGTAGTCTCTGTTCCCATTCCCATTAAAAAAAAAGCAAGTAAACCTATGAGCTGCTGCGTCCGAGTTGTCATTCTTTATTGTTGGTAGCATTTTTTAAATTTAATCTCACTTATATTTTTAAACATGCTGGCTTGTGCAGCATACAGTTGTACAAAGAGGAAGTATAATAATGGAATAACTTTTCATAGGTAGAATAGTAATTTGTTATAAATTGTAATCAGTGTGTTATTTGGAGGGGCTGGTTAAAGGGACACCCTAGAACTGATATATTTGTACAGATAAAAAAGATGGAGACCTGTGTGGCTGGGGAGGGGTGGAAACCTGTGTGGCTGGGGGGGGGGGGTGGGCAGAGGTTGGGGGTGCCGCAAAAAGTTGCTCGGGCACGAAGGGTGCCGTGAACTGAAAAAGTTTGGGAACTACTGACATAGGGGAAGTCCTGGGATTGGTAGCACGGAATGGTGCTACTAATTGGTTTCCTTCCAAGTACTTATGACCTGGATTGGCCACTGTTGGAAGCAGGATGCTAGGATAGATTGACCATTGGTCTGACCCAGTATGGCACTAATTCATGATGAATGGATTTCCAATTTCCAAGGCTTGATCAACCCTGGACCCACTACCCTCTCAAATTGTTGCCATTTAGCTCCAAGGGATTTCCAAGTATTGGAAGACAAGGTGTACTTTAACAATTTTTCAATTGATCTGGAATGACTAGCCAAATATTTATGGAACCAGTGCAAGAATATGCAACTCCATGAGCTAAAGCTCGAAACTGGGCCCACTACAAATGAGACACTGAATCTGCTAAACAATTATCAATGCCTGGGATGGAGTTACATTTAGCTGTAACAACACAACACTAAGGGGCCCTTTTACTAAGGCACGTAGACGCCTACACGTGTCCAACATGCATCAATTTGGAACTACTGCCCAGCTACCACAAGCCCCAGGCAATAATTCCATTTTTTACACGCATATGTGCAGCAGAAAATATTTTTTATTTTCTACCAAGTGGCACTAACCGGGCGGTAATCAGCAGTGTACACATGCTGACAATTACCTTCCAGTTAACACATGAGACCTTACCGCTAAGTCAATGGAGTGGCCTAGTGGTTAGGGTGGTGGACTTTGGTCCTGAGAAAGTGAGTTCAATTCCCACTTCAGCACAGACAGCTCCTTGTGACTCTGGGCAAGTCACTTAACCCTCCATTGCCTCATGTAAGCCACATTGAGCCTGCCATGAGTGGGAAAGCGCAGGGTACAAATGTAACAAAAAGAAATGGGTGGTGGTAAGGTCTAAGACCCAAAATGGACACACGCCAATTTTTATTTTGCCGCACGTCTATTTTCGGCCAAAAAAAGGGCCTTTTTTAAAGGTGCGCTGAAGAATGGACCTGTGCACGTCCAGTACACGTGTCTACACCAGCGCAGGCCATTTTTTAGTGCACCTTTGTAAAAGGACCCCTAACTTCCTTAAACCTTCTAATACTAAAGCAGTACAAACTGCCTGTTAATAACTTCCATTACAGTCATATTATCCAAATGCAAGACCATGCTCCTTTCATCAACATTTGACCCCCCATAAGAAAATTGCCACAATAAGCTGAAATATCTCTAAAACTGTTATATTTGTATACTAACCCTTTATTACCCATGCTGCCAGTCAACCCTTGACCTTGCCCATTAAAGAATGTCCCAAACTCAATACACCTGCAGCATCGTAAGTAAATTTAAACCTACATTTGACACTGCAGGGCGCTTTCAGACCTTTAATGCATTACAATACATCAGGAAAACTTTACAAATCTACAAGTTCACTTTTATATGACAGGATACTGTAATAAAATGATGTGTCCTCTTAACCCCATGAGTAAGCAATGCCAGGCTAGTGAATACTCTCACTTCATAGGAATTACTCTACAAGCAAAATTGAACAGACACAATAAACTGTACAGCTGCTCCAACTTATTTAATTACAGAAACCACCTCTATTAAATTCAGTAACTTAAAATTTTATCAAGAAGCAAACAGGATTCTATTTTCATTGAACCAAACTTGATGAGCAAAAATGTCAGTTTTGTACCAAAATATCTGTCCCCTTAATCCCTAAAAGAATAAAGAGGAGAGCTAGAAAATTAGAAAATAAACAAACAAAAATAAAGCCAAATAGTGCCACCTATAACCTCAACTCAGTGTTAAATACTGAGTCTATTCATAGACTTAAACATTGGGCTGCTACTGACATGAGGAAATGCTAATCCTTAATCTAATTATTTATTTAATTCAGTTGATGCCCAGATGTAATAAATCATTCACTTACAGTTATTACAGTTATGTTGATCTGGATTCTGTACATACAGAGTGAATCCATGCCTGTGGGGCTTGGCATAGGGACTGTTGAGTTAACATCCCCAGATTGATGAAAGGGCAACTATTGTTCCACTGTTGACCCTATTTATGAACATCTGAATGTTGAATGGTTGCCCCCACACAAATTACCTCTGTGTTTGAAATGACAAACCACTTGCTTACAGTGACTAGAATTATACTGAAAACAAAAATTAGGCTGAGATCCAAACTTGGACGATGTAAATGATTCTGGAAACCCACCAGCATATGGGCAAAAAAGCTCCTCCTATTGGCCCATGTTTGATGGCCCTTTCACTTGTAGAAAACCAGGCTTTATGGCTCCAGACCTTAGTGGAGTCATCTCTGCTGTTTATCAACATTTTGGAAACCCCATGCATCAGATATCTCCTTAGCCAAACTGTTCTGAAATTGCTTGTCATCCAGACCCAACCCCCATATTTGCAGTAGATTTACATAGTCATATCACAATAATGGAGCAAACCAGAATACAATTGCAGTTTTATCCCTCCAAGAATATGCACAAACATGTTAAATGCTAATGGCCAGTTAAAAATAGTTTTAGATGCTTTTGGCTTTTTTCTTCTTTCTTCATATTTTCCTTCCTCAGCTTTGTTCCTATCTACTACTACTACTTACTACTACTTAACATTTCTAGAGCGCTACTAGGGTTACGCAGCGCTGTACAAAATACACAAAGAAGGACGGTCCCTGCTCAAAGGAGCTTACAATCTAAAGAACGAAATGTCAAGTTGGGGCAGTCAAGGTTTGCCGGGGGTCGCGTAACTAGTTAGCATCCTGGTATTTTGCTATCAAGGAAAAATACCTACATATTCACCCCTCAAAAATATGTGTCTGTTTAAAACAGCTATTGCACACAGTGTGTGTTCACCATATAAAAACTAAACCTACTGAACACGCAAGGTGGCAGCTGTTCAGGTTACTCTTCAGAACCTGTCGGATTTCTGAACCATTTAAGTTCTCAAAGATTGATGAGTCCCAGGCATTTTTTACTTCATTGTTCCAGAAAAAAAAAGAAGATATCTTCTGCTCTATTATAGATCTCAAAGGTGTGAATTGAGCACTGTGGATGACCCACCTCAGAATGAAAATCTTGTGATTGGTGACTGTGGTGGTAAAGTTTGGAAAATATGGTCTCAACTTTCCTTAGTCAACAAGGAATCAGAGTTTATCCTTTTATGAACAACTATCCAGTTTTAGAAAGTACTCCACAGGAAAGTGTTCAAGTCATGGATCAAGTTCTGTACCTGCTTCAGACCTTAGGATGCCAACAAGAGCAGTATAGTTCCTCGCAATCCATAGTGTATTGGGGGGTGAGATTCAGCACAAGAAAAGGAAAAGTTTTTCTTTCACTTCAGAAGCAATTAAAGCTTCAAGTTGAAGTTTGACTTTTACTTTTCCAGAAGGTGCCTCAAGCCTGGAACTAGGTTTAATTGTTAGGTTCAATGGATATGACTATAAACTTGGTACTGAGGTTTGAGTACACATGCACCCTCTACAAAGGTCCCTGTTCAGTTACTGCTTGGCAGAGTTGAACAACTTCAAGCACTACCTTCCATGGGCATGCAGGTGTGATACAGCATGAAGTAGTGGCTTCCATCTTGCAGTTTGCTCAAGGGGGTGAGCCTTGACTCTTCTGATTAGTTTTTAGCAACAGATGCCAGACTCTATGGTTAGGGGGCTATTGTCAAGACCAAGTAGCTCAATGGAAATAGACTTCATCTGAAGTGACTTGGTCCATCAAACATCTTGAATTGAAAATTGTTCATAAGGCATTTCAAGGAGGTACAAAGAGTTTGGTAAAGACACACCAAAGAGGTACAAAGAATGTGATGTTGACCCAGGAGTCTTTAATGCTCCATTGTTGGCCAGAGGCACAACTGGCACTCTTTCAACAGCTCACATTGCAGGGGTTCATAATGTTCAAGTGGATGTTCTCAGCAGACACTCCCTCAATCAGGGGGAATGGGAATAATCTGAGGCAGTCTTTCAGCTTATACCAAAAAGTAACAGGTAGCGCCTATTAGATGGTGATAGCAATGAAGTTGAGTGCCAAGGTCCCTTTTTTCAGTTGGTGGAAGGAGCCCAGTTCAGCAGTGATAGATACGCTTGTCCAGCCTTGGACAAAGTTGGAACAAAGTTAGGCCTTCATTACTTATTTATACCAAGTGCGGGCTCAGTTATCTGCCTCAGTGAATTGCTACTCACAGGGGAAGAGTGGTTTTACTGGCTCTGGATTGGCCAAGGAAGGAGACCTTGGTTTGCAGATATAATCTGCCTCATGATTGATTGTCTACTATGGCTTTCTCAGGAAAAGGGACTTCTCATATGGGGACCTGTTCTCATGAAGGACCGATCTTCATTTTGTTTTATGGTTTGGCTCCTGAGTAGTTGCATCTAAGATAATGGGGATATTCTAAAAAAGTTATTTTTCCTTGTTTCAATCAGAAAATGTTCTACTTCAGTGGTGTGTGCCAGACTCTGGTGCATTTTTTAAATGTGTCACCCAGAAGGAGCAATTAGCTCCCTTTAAAGCCTCCCTCAGGCATATTCTTACATGCCTCCTAGAAGTCCATATTAGAGGTTTAGCTATTAGATCTTTGAAAGTCCTAGCAGCAGCTATGATTTGCTTTTCATCCAGTCATAGTTTGTTTCTTGAGAGGGGCAATTGGTTCCCCCCCCCCCCCACAATGTGTCCAACTGCCCCAAGTGGAATTTGAATTTATTACTCAAGGTGTTGGAGTTTCCCTCCATTCAAGCTTTTAAAGAAAGCAACACTTAAAAAGACAGTGTTCCTCTTAGCAATTTCCTCTTCTTACAGAATTTTGGAGTTGCACTCTTTCTCCTGCAGAAATCTTTTATTTGTTTTATGGAAGCTGGTGTATTGATTTATTTGGTTCCATCCTTTCTTCCAAAAGTGGCTTTTCCATGCCATTTTGCCATCTGTCATGAAAGAGGATTGTAGAACAGACTTCAAGTTCCTGTGGTTGTTGGATGTTTGTTAAGCCCTTATATTATATTTGGAGGTGACTGATGAATTCCAAGTTATATGGGTTGCTCATTCAATTTAATGGTCTCAGAAATGGTGAGGTGGACTCTAAAGCTAAGTTTGTATGTTTGCTTAAGGACATGATTTTTTCAGTCTATTTTCTCAAAGGTGAGCATGCTCCTCAGGGTTTGAGGGATATTCTAACAGAGGCATTTAGGCCTCTTGGTTGGAGCTGAATTCTGTGGCACCAGAAGACATTTGTAAAGCAGCAATGTGGTCTTTGCTTCATACATTTGCATTACCAGAAAATAGTAGACATTCTTGCAGGAGTGAACCACTATAGTGTATTGAGGTTTTTAGGGGAAAGTCTCATATAGTCACCGGGGCCTATTCCATTATCTCGCTCGCCAATCAAATGAACCCCTCTAGGTGACAGTTTTAATCATAGACCAAACCCCCTACCTTCTTCAGTGTGTGAAAAACAATTTTTTATAGTTTTTATCTTTATCTTTTTACATTTTTAGTTTCACTGCTGTGTCACTGAATGCATCGCTGGATGCACTTAACGCTTCACTCATGCACACTCTATCTGTCTTTTAACTGTTTCATGGTAGGCTCAAAAATTACTTATCTGAGTATTCGAGTGTGCATGTGGACCCTGACAGGTGCCTGTTTCGCTTTTCAAAGCTTTGTCAAGGGATAAATGTAGCACCGGATCTGTTGAAACAAAAATGGGCCTGTCAGCATTTGCATTACCACTGTTCCTCCAGCAAATTTAATCATCATCACGGCTCACTTTCACTCAGTTGTTTTATCCGTTGGCCTCCATGTAAAAAGCATGGTGGCGGCGTCTTATCAACTGTAGCTATACCGGAAATCACCGACGTCTCCTGGCACCTCCGGAGTCTGGATTGTGTTTCACATAAAGCATCCCCAATGTAGGTATGTGCTAAGCCCTTTGGGTTCCAGGGTATCTAAGTGGTAAATCCAAAATGTTTTTTGCTGCAATAGTTTCCTGTTACGATTGCCACCCCTCAATATGGGGACTACATGATCTATCAGCATGCATCTTAGGTCAGTCATTGTGTGGCTATTTTGTACGCAATGCTGGACCAGTGGAGCTCCAATGTTCTGAGCCATTATGCGTGATCTGTGTTCTGTCATCCTAGCATGAAGCGATCTGTTTGACTTCCCTATGTAGACTTTGTTGCATGGATACCTTATATAATATATGATGTCTGGAGTGCGACAAGTGGTGTGATGTCTTAAATGATACTCATGGCCCTCATGTTTTAAGCTGGTCGCTTCAACTGTCAGATCGCAAGTTTTACAGTTCAACCTATTGCATTTATAATGTCCCAGTGTCTCCTTTGGAATAGCGGATGCTTCATCGGGTAGCTGCGCAGGACTCAATAATTCCTTTAAATTTTTAACTCTTGAAAAATGAGCAGGTAAGATATAATTGTTTCTTCTGTCACTATTTTTTAAACAAAGGCAATTTGGGATATTTCTATTAGGTATATGAATGCATCTAGTCTTTAAGAAGTATATTTTCATGACTATTGTGTAGTTGATTGATGTTAGCATTATTCTAAGCAGATATTTTGTTTCCCATATTTGATGATCCATCGTACTATTTTTCTATATATTTTGGGACCCATTTACTGAGCTGTGTTATATTGTAGTGTGTACTTAACCCAGCAAAAATAGCCTACACAGGATGCGTTAACTTGTTCCATGCTAGTTTTGGCATGTGCATGTGCTAAGGTCACGGTAATTATTTTTTAGTAATTTTTTGAGGGGATATGTCAGATGTGGAAAGTGGGCAATCTGCGCTAACCAGTTAGTGCATCTACATTACCACAATCTAATTGTTTGGCACACAGGTAATGCAGGAGCCCTTACTGCCTGACGATAAGTGCTCCTGAAGTAATTTGTTTTTGCTGTGCGCACATAGCCACATATAGAAAAAAATAGAAACTAGCCCTTTTTCACAGACGTGGTAAAATGACCTTAGTTGACTAGAAAGAACAGAGTAAGAGTGAACGAAGGCCGTTTCTTACTGCAGCTTAGTAAAA
The DNA here is from genome assembly GCF_901765095.1 of Microcaecilia unicolor. NCBI lineage: Eukaryota > Metazoa > Chordata > Amphibia > Gymnophiona > Siphonopidae > Microcaecilia > Microcaecilia unicolor. Next base: position 263,590,892 of record NC_044037.1, read on the forward strand.
GGACTCCTTTGTTTGGTGAAGAATGTATTTTATGATCACTATCATAAGCATAAACTATTGAGGAATATTGCACACTATGGATGACAGGACCTATTACGTAGCACACTGTTGACAGATATTTTAAATCAATGAGAAGTGGACCCAATTTAGAGATGTCTTAAACTGTTCAGCTATTTTAGCGATTAGGAGATCTTGGGCTTTGACGTTTTTTCTATCTACGGTTGTTATTCATTTTGTGGGTATGTAGTTTTGCTTTAGGATATTGCAACCCAAGTCGTTTGGCCAAAAAGTTTGTTATTAGGACAAAAGAAAATTCTGTTTTTTTTTCTATCATTTTATTTTTGAAATGATATAAAACATAGAACATGTGAGTGACATTTCCTATGCCATTTCAAATGAATGCACATCCCTAATTTTGATGTTGTAAGTTCTTGCTTACCAATATAAAAACACAGAAAATAATTTTGTGAAATTGTTTTCTTGGTTAGTCATTTCATAGTTGTCTTAAGGATTATAGTTTCCCTTTCAATAATTTGCATTATCAAGTAATAATAGTTGAAAAAAATACAATTATTAAATTTTTCATTCCATTTCAGTTGCACTAATGGAAAGGCTGCTGCTAGCTGTCAGTTATGTGATGGTTTCTGTTACAATGGTGGAACATGTCAGCTAGACCCGGACACAAATATACCTCTCTGCCTGTGAGTACTATTTGTATCAATGAAAATGTTATGGAAACTATGACATCACCATGCAAGAATGATATTTTGAGGGGAATTTCATCAAACAATATTAATAAACCAAATTGGAGGCATTGTTTAGACAGGCCTATGTAGTTGCAAGGTCTGCAGATAATTGGTGCCAACATACCGACAGAAGTCCCACCTACATTTTCTTTGAGCAAGAATTTGCCAGAAAATAACCTACGAAGATTTAGGAGTCAGCTCTATGTTCATTGTTTCTCTATCCTGCCCTCTTCCCATCCAGAAGAACACTCCAATCTAGGTAAAAGTGTGCACATTGTAGAAATCTGCACATATTTTTAGCTGGACAGAGGGAAATATTTACCTAGTCTTGAAAATTGTTTTTGTAATTTAGGGATATTGAGACTTTGAATCAATGAAGCTCAAAATTATACATGAAATGTGAAAATATTTTCACATACCAAATATCAACTAATATCTGGTGATTTATCCAATTTGTACATTTTAAAAAACTGAATTGTGTAGTATACTAGAATTTTTGAATGAATATGCAGCGGATTAAGGTGCTATTTACTATATCAGAGTTATTAATTTTATTTTTTATGTATTAGTTATTCCTATATGCCTAGTTCTATTACTGCATAGCATTATCTGTTTCTTTTTAGCATTATACTGGTATCAAGCTATTTAATTAAAATGAATGTACTATATAGCTTTGTAATAAATATTTTCCATTGTTACTTTGGGCTCTACTATTGCATTTATATATTTTGAAGCAGGAAACATAGCTTAATTCACATGTAAGTTTAAACATATCATAAGGTGAACCACATACAGTAAAACCAGTAGACAGCAAATTGTTAATGGTGGACCGGTGCATGGAATCTCAAGAACAGAAACAATCTGGTCCAGAACAGGGATGTCAATCGAGCACTCACATTCATTAGAATAGAGCAAAAATTTAACAGCTTTGTTCTTGCCCTTTATCAAAAGAACGCTAACAGATAGAATGTTCAAACATAATAACTATTTCAATATGTTCACTTGCTCTCTAATGAAGTGGAATAATGCATGGGAATTTATTTTCAGAAGACGTGGCAGCAAACCACGGATGACTATAAAGATCATTTTTTAATTATAATAATTTTGAAATTACAATTTCAGAAACAAAATAAAAAGAAATTAGGAATTTTTCCTCAGATACCATTTTTAATCCTTCTGTGATATAAACATGCATTTAACAAACAGCCTGTTTTAGTGAGAAGGAACATCAGTTTGAATATGTTTCAAAATGTATTTTTCATAGTAACAAAAAGGCTCTTTAAAAGATGCATTATTCACTTCAAGTATATCTATATTTGCCATGAGAAATTTTAAAACCTTAGGTACATCATCATAAGTTACTGGGCATTGTTTAACAGTTACTGGGCCCTTTTACTAAGCTGCGTAAGCATCTATGTGTGCTCGATGAGCGCCAAAATGGAGTTACCGTCCGACTACCGCATGGCTCTTACAGTAATTTCATTTTTGGTGTGTGGCCGAATAATACTTGTTATTTTCGGATGTGCGTATCGGACATGCGCCAAGTGACATTTGATGCGTGTCGGTCATTACTGCCGGGTTACCACGTGAGACTTTACCGCTTGGTCAATGGCTGGTGGTAAGCTCGCAGACCCAAAATGGATACGCAGCAATTTTGATTTTACTGCGTGTCCATTTTTCGTGCTGAAAAATGGATCGGCGTATGCCCAAAACCCACGCCTACACTACCACAAGCCACTTTTCAGCGCACCTTAGTAAAAGGACCCCTATATTCTTTATTTGTGCTTGAAGGACTTTAAAATCAGTCAGCACAAGATGGTACTTCTTATAATGAACAAGACATAATACACAGCCCATAACAGCGTTTCAAATGGCATGATCCCAGGTAGCAACAGTGCTTATCTGAAACATGTCCTTTGTAACATGTAAAGATGCTGTTCTACAAAAATATTTATTTTTGTTCACAAGCTTCTTGAAGTACCAAAATATTTGTTTAAAGAAAGTTATTTCGATTTATTTTATTTGAATGCCAGCACTGTCAGTAAGTACAGAAAAGCCAAGCCACAATGTTTTGCATAATGGGAGTAATTTTATAATGAAGGTGCCAAGATGTAGCTAAATGACTAGAATGCTGCCATATACATAGTGTTCATGTGCCAATGCCAATATTCTGGCTACACACCATTCTATAAAATGGCTCCTAAATGTGATAGAGAGTTGTTTGAGATTGTGCATTCACATAGAAAGCATCTGGGTAAAGTACTGGCAGGTTACAAAGTTCAATGCTTAGATTATAGAAGACTATAATCTGTGTGCATTATTTTGCAATTTAGGTACAATCAATTATACCTGCTCTATTGCCAGTGTAAGTGATCATGTCTTAATTTACACGTTTGACATGCTACACTGGTATTCTTAAAAGACACATGTGCATCTCTTTTTGTTTACAGAATAAACTACAAGTAGGAGCATTATAGGCATGCCCCTTTATAAAATTACCTCCATTATGACTAAGACCTGGTAAAAAGCAAAACCCTTAGTTTTCTGCAGTAATCTATTCAGAACAAAGACATATGAAATCCCGAGACATCTCTGTAGGTTGAAAAAAAAAGTCCCATTTAAACAATAGTAAATCAGTATACTGAAAAGAAAAGTTTTGATTTTACAAATCATTGTTTAAAGTCCTGTAATGTCCATTACTTTACTATGGAATGTATGTGTTGTGATGTCAAATCACACATTTTATATTTTAACTATTATTCCCAATAAAATAGTAAGGGAATATTGCATAACACAGATAGAAATTTGCAAGAAAAGTAGTATCATAACCTGTCCATTTTCATTCAAGGTTAAATGATAACATTTGTTTTCTTTTAAATATCAACATTAAACAGTATTTAATTTGAAACCATATTATCCCTAAATTTACTTGCTTCCAGATAATTAAGTTGACCAATATTTAGACCCTACTTATATATGGAAGACAAAATTATTTTTGTATCTCAGTAAAGTGATCCTAATTGGGTTGCCTGCTCAGTATGTTTATTTCTATGCTAAATTTGTCTAGAGCAGCATCTAAGATCTAAATTGCATCCACAAAAGAAACATATGGTTTGAATGTATTTTCATTTATTTCTCTTTCCTCCACACAATATTTGACACAAAGCATCTATTTTTCATATGAAAATTGCTAAAGGCAGATATTCTGCTGCCAAAGTTTTGCAGAAAACTGTGGGCCTTGATTGTAAACCTATGGTAATTATACTCTCAGCAGCAATCAGACTAGTTCAGTTTATCTATAGGAAGGGCTGCTTGTGAGAGCTGGTTTGGGATTTGACTCCACTATCTGTAAGGAAAGTTGGGTAGATCTCATCCAAGCTCTTTTCTGTTTCCTTTCTTACCAGCTTTTTCTATGTCTTGAGTTTAAAACATGTTCAAGTCAAAAGGCAGACTATTTATTGGAGTTATATCTTACTGAAATTCTGCAGATGCTCTGTGGGGTTTAAAAGTCAGCGCTGTGACCAGAAAGTGAACCCTTGTGATTACTACTGTCAGAATGAGGGAATTTGCACTTTAACTGCGTTTAATGAACCAAAATGCAAGTAGGTTTAACCTTCCATTTAACACTGCACATTGTCTGACATCATTTCAGACCAAAAATCATTGCACTTTAGTTGAAATCATGCACATTCACATGCATTTCACAACTTGTTCTTACTCTAGGGCTCAATTATATAATCCTTAGCCTTTTAATGGTCCCCTCAGCTAGTATATTTTTAGATCAGACATAGACATTTGAAGGAGTGTCTACAACCATGGCATCTAAAGCACACTACTGTTGAAAAAAATCATAAGTAAACATGACCAAAATCCTTGGGAAGTTTGGCTCTTAATTTCAGATTATGGGAGTTCTGTATAGTACAACTAGATCCCCATTTCCAATTTTATACACATACCTCCGAATTCTATAAAAGTTGCAAAAAATTGTACATAAATTTGGGCACGTGCCTAATTTGCACATGCAGCTTAATTGCATAACGAGCCAATTAACTCAGATAATTGAAATTTTAACAAGCAATTAGTGCTAATTGGATTTTATTAAATTCATGTGCATAAATTTACATGTGAGTTAAAAAAAGGGACACAGCCATGAGCGGGTCATGGGTGGATCAGGGGTGTTCCTTTAATTTATGCAAGTTGTTATAGAATAAAGGGAATCTGCACCTATTTTAGGCGCGGGGATATACTCCAAGGATTCATTGGTGTAAATGGTTGTGCTTAAATGTAGTCATGATTCCTGGCACTAAGCATTATTCTATAAATGGCGCCTAACCAACCCCCTTTTAAAAAGCCGTGTTGCAATGCTCACATAGCCCATTCACTTTAAATGGGCTATGTCATCATTACCACACTGGCAGCTTTGTAAAAGAGGGGCTGTAAGCGTAGTTGATAGAAATGCGCTAAGCACTATTTTTTGGTACTTATTTTTAGGCCTCATTTAATGGTCCTGTTACCAAGCTAAGGGAAAAAGGGTCCTGTGCTGGCAGCGGGGACTGTTTTTCCCAAGTGTCAGGGCTCATTTTACCACAGTAGGTAAAAAGCCCCCAGACACACATAACCATGTGATAAGAGAACTCTTACTGTGTGGCCAAGTGACGAGGAGCCCTTACTGCCACCCATTGAGGTGGCGATAAAGGCTTCTGCGCTAACCCGGCGGTAACCAGGCAGCGCTGCCCGGTTACTTCTGGGTTATAGCTGCACAAGCTATTTCCAGGGGTTTTCTTTTCCCCCTGGAAATGGCGCAAGCTCAGGGTGGGACTACCACCGGCGGCCACGTTGAGCCAGCAATAGTCCCGGAAGAGCAAGCAGTAAGCCCACATTGAACTTACCACCGTTCTGTAAAAGGGCCCCTTATAGAGTTAAGTCTCTATTGTTTTAGGAAAAAGCCAAATTGACACTAAGGGCCTCTTTTACAAAGCCGCACTAGTGATTCCTGCATGGCAAATGAAAGGAAACCTATAGGAATTGAATTTGCTTCCTCTCATTTGCTGTGCAGGAATTGCTAGGGCAGCTTTGTAAAAGAAACCCTTAGAGAGGTAGCTAATAACCTGTACTAACGGAATAATGCATATTTGCCTCTTAAGTTAACGTGTTACAACAGAATGAGATGGAAATTATGCAAATGCATGCAAAACATTTTATTTTATGCACATTGAATAGCATAGCTTGTGTTGAACTTCACAAATCGCATGCCATCTAACATGTGATCTGGTGCTCCTAGGGAGATTTCTTAAAGCGACCAGTGAAGTATCAGTAGAAAACATTGACTCTCAATCCCTTATTCGTCCTCCTCCCAGCAATGACCCCCCCCCCCCAAGAAGTCCTTCCTGTTCACTCTGAGGACACTCAGTGTAAGCCCTCCAGATCCACAATGTCCCTCATCCTCCTGTAGGCACCCAAGGCCTACCTCATCCATCCTTGATATCTGGTGGAATAGAGCAGTAATAATGTCTAGTTGCTGCTAAAACAAGTGGCTCCAGGTTAAAAGTGGTACCTCTTGAACCCTAGTGGAAGTATCACAGTACTACTTGTAGTGGTCAAAGCTGCAATGTAAGGGCAAAAGGCCAAGTTATGTTACTTGATTTTCATAATAATATTGGAGTGCTTAGCATACATTTCCATGCTTTGCATTTCATTATTATGCGATGTATGTTAATTTAAACTAACAAGCGTTGCAATAAAATAATGCATGATTTTGTTATATAGCCCATGTTAATAGGCAAATACCATGACTTATTTCCTTAACGCAGGTTAGTAACTACCCTCTTCATTTAGCAGCTTTACCCCTAGCAGTAGTATTGTGAGACTACCACTAGAGGTTAAGAGGTGCTGTTTTGAACCTGTAGCCATAATTAGTACACTCTGGAGGAGCCACATGTGGTAGGAGCCTCGTTAAACTACTATAGACACCGGGGACCTATATGGTGTTGGGGGCATTGACTGAGGGTCTGGGGGAGTGGAGAGAGGCTTGGATTAGGAGTCCTCAAAGTTTGGGGAGGGGTCTAATCAGGGAGGTCTTTGCTGGAGGAAAAAGTCATGGGAGAGGTGGGTTCGTGCTTACTTTTGATACTGCACTGGCCTCTTTAAGAAAGCTCCTAGCAGCATTGAGTGATATGTTGATGACCCAATGTTCCCGGTGAGCAGAATACCACTACTTGTGAGGTTGATTGCAAGTTGTGTTGTTCTTTTAGCATAGGAGTTACTAACCTGTGGTACTAAATTACCACAACTTACTGACTCTCAAGTTCAATTAAGTTGTGGTAAAATGTGTATTTTACCACAGCTTGATAACAGCCCACTAAAGTGGTTAGATGCTCACTGATAAACTTCTTCTTTCAGCTTTAAGTAAATTGTTAACATTCAGAAGACATAACTGGTACACTCTGCAACAATCTAAAAATGTTTATTTTGCTAATTCACTATTTCCTGCCCTAGTACCATTTATTACATTGTTATTTCATTTTCATCTATTACATTTCTTCCATGTTATTTTGAAACATTCTCTGTAAAAGAAAATAATTACTCATTTTCAGGAAGAGTTGGAAGTGCTTTTTTAGATTTGTAAATACATGTATCAGATCAGTGTCAAACTGTTGCTTTATCTGAGACCTGGCCAGAAAATGTGTGCAAATTACTGTGATGAATCATGGAAAGATCCAAATAAATGAGTAGAAATCCATTATGGATCATGTTATCTGCAAAATACATTGTAGATTCACATCATTCCCCTCCCCCCCCCCCCCCCCCCCGTTTACTAAGCCACGCTAGTGGCTGCAGTGCACTAATGTTGACACAGCCCATTCACTTTGAATGGGCTATGTCTGCATTGCCGTGTGGCTTATTAAACAGAGGGTACAGTCCCTTTTACCAAACTGTGGTAAAAAGTGATCTTAGCACACCCTTATGTGTACAACAAGTGTAAAATCACCAAATTTCCTATTTTCCCATTAATGGTCACGCTAATTTTCCCATTTATGCATGGCCATTAGCACATGAGCCCCAAATACTACTTATTTTGGTAGGCAATAAGGACTCATATGCTAAACCTGCGCTAATCAGTTAATGTGTGGTGATGCTGATGCGCCAACTGATTTGCATAGATGCACAAACTCTTCACTCCCAGACATGCTCCCTCCATGAAAATAAAAAAATATATTTTAGCATGCGCTTTGCGCATTCCCATTAAAAAACTAGGATGGGACACCTCAGCGCACCCTGTATTATGCCAATTTAGGCTACGGTAAGCACACGTTAGTGCTTACCGCAGCTTTGTAAAAGGACCCCTTAGTTTGATGTGGATTTTGCAAATTTAGATATAAAATGTAAAATCAATTTAAATAATGGCCCTCTTTTACTAAAATGTGATACAATTTTGAACTTCTGCATGCTGATAATCAAAATTGTTGTGCATGGGCCCAGAATCTTCTCATACATTTAACGGACAGATAATACACTTTCTGTTTGCTAACTGCATTAATGGTTAGTACAGGCATGTGCTCACAGCTTACTTTAATAAATGGAGGCCTAAACTCCTTATAGGATATTTATTATTCTTTTTAATTACTAAATTGTAGATCAAGGCACAGTCCCCTCTAAGTTTTGCGGGAGTCCTCCAACTGCATTGCTGCCAGTGGAGGGTGGTGCTTCAATATTGTGTTTTGAAATGCTAGAGTGGAGGAGTGGCCTAGTGGTTAGGGTGGTGGACTTTGGTCCTGAGGAACTGAGGACACAGGCAGGTTCTTGTGACTCTGGGCAAGTCACTTAACCCTCCATTGCCCCATGTAAGCCACATTGAGCCTGCCATGAGTGGGAAAGCACAGGGTACAAATGTAAGAAAAAAGAAACAATAAAATAGAGACAGGCGCGTTATCTGGAGCCTGGCAGCGTTTGCCTGTCCTTCACTACTGAAAGTATGATAGTGAAACAGCAACCACCACTGGCAGGGATGTAAGTGGAAGACTCCTGCACAGCTTAGATGGAACAGTGGATTAAGAAATTCAGTTCTTTTAATGAAATTCTACATTTTGAAGAACTTTAATGTGACGATTATTCATCATTTTGAATAGTTGTCATTTATACAGGATTGTCACACAGAGGTCCTTATTTTATGATTTGCAGGTTGTGCACTAATGTTGTCATTAATGCATGGTAATTGCAATTAATTATTGCAGGAGCACTTACCGCCTCCTATTTAGGAGATGGTAAGGACTCCTACATTAACCCTGCATTAACCAATTAGAACGCTAATGTGAACACGCTAGCTGGTTAGCACTTCCACATCCAATCCCTACCCTTGCAAATCCCCCTCATTTAAAAAAAAATACAGCATGTGATTAGGGCACCCAGACTCTAAAAGTACCGCAGGATGCTTTAGCATGTCCTGCAGTAAACCTTTTTTGGCATCCTAAGCCTGCATTAGGGTTTAGCACACCTTAGTATGATGCTTTAGTGAGTGTATTAGAAAATTATCTGCTAAATGTTTTTTTTTCCAAATAAATATATATTAGAGCTGAAAAGCTGCTTCCTCTTGTTTTGTAATATGGGCTTTCAATGCATTTCTAAAAAGTTGTGCAGAGCATGCAGACCAAGGTTTTATGTTTTTGCGTTAGTAAACATAAGAAAAATAACCAAGTAGAGCCAACTTTTGCATTAGTGTCCTCCTCCCCCACATCAGCTTCTTTTTACCCAGCCTGTCTGCCTACATTGGCTCCCAACCAGCCAGTTGCCACCACCTGCTCATATCAACTCCTTTCCAGGCAGCATCTCCACCACCACCACCACCCACCCACCCATATCTCTAACCTTCTTGTCAGTCCCACCTTGACTTACCCCTGGGGTCCTGGGACCAATGGGTACAGGAGCGATCTCCACTTACTCCTGCTTGATCATTTACCTTCATCAAAATAACGCTGCTGACTTATTGAGGTAGTTTTGATAGGGTGTACAAGCTGCCATATAAGGAAAAGAAAAACTCTTACACAAAACTAGAAGTCAGCTGTCCAGGACCCTTGGGATAAGCCAGGAGGGGGGAGGTGATGTGGGGGGTGGGAAAAGGAAGATATAAAGGGGCAAATTTTAAAAAGGGGAGGGGCTATGATGGTCATGTGTCCACTTGGCTGTGAGGACCCACAGGGTTCAATACATTCTCCCTTTCTCTTTAATCTTTTCCTTAGCCCTTTAGCAACACTCATTCAATTCTCTGGAATCTCATTTCACTTTTATGTAGATTTTTTTTTTTTTTTATTACATTTGTACCCTGTGCTTTCCCACTCATGGCAGGCTCAATGCAGCTTACATGGGGCAATGGAGGGTTAAGTAACTTGCCCAGAGTCACAAGGAGCTGCCTGTGCTGGGAATCAAACTCAGTTTCTCGGTTCCCCAGGACCAAAGTCCACCACCCTAACCACTAGGCCACTCCTCCACATCATACTGCTTTATCCTACTAATCCATCATCAATAACTATTTAACCATTGGAGACTTGTGTAGATCTTGTTTCAGATTGGTTGCACTCTCATGAACTAGTCTTGAACATGGATAAAACAATTGTGTGTTGGTTCATGGGTGGTCTTTCAACCCTTTCCTCTTCTCTAAATCTTCTCGGCTATGACCTCTCTCTGTTAATCTCTTTCTGGTACTTAGGTGTAACCTTAGACGCTCAGCTACATTTTCTCAACAAATTTCTGGTTTCTGTTCATAGATTCCTTGATTATGAAACCTTCCATGTGTTGATTATTTCTCTTCTCATTATTAGCCTAGATTACTGTAATATTATTTATCTCGGTTTCTCTCGTTCTTTTCTCAAGAAACTTCAAACTCTCCGGAATACTGCTCTCAAATTACTTCACCATGCCCAAAAGTTTCACCACATTACCCCAATTTTCCATCAATCACATTGGCTCCCAGTAGAACAATGGATAATCTTCAAGACTCTAATCTTGCGTTTAAAGTTTATCGTTCAGGCCACCCCCAATATATTTCTAACCTCACTATTCCTTACCCTGCATGTCTCCTTCACTCAATAAATTACCACTGTTTATATTTACCTAATCCTCATCTACTCAATTGGAATCTACCTGACATTGAGCTTTCTTCTTGCTGCACCTTTCCTTTGGAACTCTATGCCCCTCTCAATTCAGTCAGAGTTGTCATTCAAAAAGTTTAAAACAGTGCTTAAAACATGGCTCTGTCAGCATGCATTTAATCCTACATGAGGTATTTCTGTTCTCCCTTCGGGTTCCTGCAATACTCCCCTCTTACTTTCTTTTCCCCCTCATTATTGTATGTAAGCTTGAATGATTGGGATATTTAAACCTGTAATTGTTCCAGCAGCACTGCAAAAGCAAAACAGCACAATTTCACTGCTGTGAAGGGTGAACCAGTGAGGCAGGCGTTTGATGCCTTATACCAGTACTTCACCTGGCTCATGCCTTATAAGATGACCCTGACCAATATATTTTTCATTATTCCTATATAAAGAATCACAACTACAAAAAACCACAGTTTTTCTCAGGAGCAGCAGCTAGACCTTCATTAAACATAAGATGAAAGAAATATTTTGACTAGTTCAGTGACCTGCTAGTAAAATGAAGCACAAACCTTGGTTAATCTTTTTATTACTGGTTGAAATGATTTTGGGTAAGGGGAATCATATGCAAGTCAGCTTGTCATCAGCATTTGATTTGATGGACCAGAATAATCTTCTATTCCCGGTAAGTAGTATGGGAATTTTTGGTTTCATTTTGCAATGGTTTACTGTTTTGTTGGCAGCAAGGTGCTTCAAGATGATCATTTATCTAGCCCTTGGCAAATGCCTCAAGTGTCACCTCTTTTCTTTATTTTATTTTCTTTCATTTTCTTTCTTTCTTTATTTGTTACACTGGTACCCCACACTTTCCCACTCATAGCCGTATGCGGCTTCATTTTGTTCTCAGCCATGGCGCTGACTGGACAGTGGGGCGGACCAGTGGGTGAGGGACAGGTCGGGGAAGCTAAGCTAAGCTTGCAGTTCTTTCTTCCGTGCCTCCGTGGACCTGTCAATGAATGACCAGTAGGGGGTGGAAAGGGAGAGAACGAGAGAGATGGGGCCAATTAAGAAGGTATGATGCCATTAAATGCCATTAAACAAACCAAAAGATCCTACTACACGCAACAAATTACAACCAGCGGCACAGACATAAAAACAATATCAACTTATAAAAAACCTTCTAAACACCAATCCAATCGCCACCTCACCCATGAACTTCCCATCTGCCGACCAGCTGGCCAAACACTTCAAGGACAAAATTATCAAACTCTGTAACATGATTCCACAAGACTACAACAACAACATTGAAGCCTTTCTTAATGAACTGGACCCCACCGTGGAAGAAATTCCGGCTGACCGTTCATGGACAAATTTCGCCCCCCTCACCACTGAAGAAGTTTCTCTGATGATCTCTAAACTCTCCAGATCCAAATGCCATCTTGACCCCTGTCCCAACTACTTAATGAAAGATGCCCCTGCACACTTTATTACAGATCTCACCTCCCACCTCCCACCTCAACTTCCTGCTCCAACAAGGCTCCTTCCCTACTGAACATGGTAGCATATTACTTACACCAATACCCAAAAACCCCAAGAAATCAACGAGAGATATCACCAACTACCACCCTGTTGCCTCCATCCCCTTACTAGTCAAACTCATGGAAAACAGGGTAACCTCTCAAATCAATGACTACATTAACAAATTCTCCATTCTACATGAGTCACAATCTGGATTCTGTCCTGCCCACAGCACAGAAACTGTGCTATTCACTTTAACATCTGTATATTCAAAAAAGAAATTTCAATCAGAAACAACATTCTTCTTCTACAATTCGACTTATCCAGTGCATTTGACATGGTAAATCATCATGCTCTTACAAAATTACTGGATAAACTAGGTATCGGCGGAAATATCATCAAATGGGTAAAAGGCTTTATCACAACAAGATCCTACCAAGTTAAATCAACTTCAACAATCTCATCTCCTTGGTCATCAGTTTGTGGTGTACCCTAAGGATCTACTCTATCTCCGATCCTCTTCAATCTTATGATGATCCCCTTAGCTAAATCCCTATCCAGACACGATCTCAACCCTTTCATCTACGCTGACGACGTCACTATATTCATCCCTTTCAAATCCAATCTATCTGAAATCTCTGACAAAATAACTACTGGCATGAACATTTTAACCTCTTGGGCTAACGCCTTCAAGATGAAACTGAACAAAGAGAAAACACAATGCCTAATCCTCTCATCCCAACACGCTTCACTTCTCCCAACTACTCTTAGTACCCCTGACGTCACAATCCCCATATCCAACAACCTGAAAATTCTTGGAGTGACACTAGACAAGCATCTTTCACTTGAAACTCACGCAAACTCCACTACAAAGAAAATGTTCAACATGATGTGGATATTGAAATGCATCAAACCTTATCTCCCCCTGGAAGGGAGGAGTGGCCTAGTGGTTAGGGTGGTGGACTTTGGTCCTGAGGGACTGAGTTTGATTCCCACTTCAGGCACAGGCAGCTCCTTGTGACTCTGGGCAAGTCACTTAACCCTCCATTGCCCCATGTAAGCCACATTGAGCCTGCCATGAGTGGGAAAGCACAGGGTACAAATGTAACAAAAAAAAACATTTCACAACTTGGTACAATCCACTGTTCTTACCAAAGTGGACTATTGCAACAGTATTTTTATAGGCTGTAAGGCCCAAATCTTGAAAAATTTTCATACTGCCCAAAACACGGCAGACAGACTCATTTTTGGTAAATCACGATTTGAGAGTGCATCACCCCTTCGTGAAAAGCTTCATTGGCTCCCTATTAAAGAATGAATAAACTTCAAGGTTCATACACTGATTCACAAGATCATCCATGGAGAATCTCCGAGCTACATGACCAACTTGATTGACCTACCCACCAGAAATACCTCGGAATGCTCTTGGAATTACCTCAACCTGCACTACCCTATTTTCAAAGGGCTTAAGTATAAATCCTCATACGATTCCAACTTCTCCTTCAAAGGCAGTCAACTCTAGAATGCCCTACCCAGACCCATTTGCTCTATTAAAAACCAGCTATCCTTCAGAAAATCGCCGAAAACCCATCTATTCAAGAAAGCTTATCCAAGCGCCATTACCTAACCCTATAAATCCACCTATTCATCACCTGATCCTGCGACAACGGCAATGACTCGGACCATGCCTCGTCCAATTTTTTTTATGCTCACCCTGACCATGTCCCTTGATTATCTCAATCTAGCCTAAAGCTAGCACCTCTTCCTACCTCATCTAATCCCTCTCCCTTATTATATTACCTATCTACAATGCCCTACTACTCTGCTAAGCTTAGCCTGTTTTCTTTGACTATACTTTGTATTCCTATTACTATGTAAGCCGCGTGAATGTCTTTCTTAGTTCATTCCAACTGCTGTTTAATGATTTTTTTTCTGATGGCATTCTAATTATTGTTCCTTGGCGGGCTTCTTTTGCCCTTAATTAGGCCCTTCTGAGTGGAGGAGTGGCCTAGTGGTTAGGGTGGTGGACCTTGGTCCTGAGGAACTGAGTTCAATTCCCACTTCAGGCACAGGCAGCTCCTTGTGACTCTGGGCAAGTCACTTAACCTTCTATTGCCCCATGTAAGCCACACTGAGCCTGCCATGAGTGGGAAAGCACAGGGTACAAATGTAACAAAAAATTCTTATTTTTCCCAAGTGAAATTGCAGATGAGTTTGAATCAATTGAAGATAAATCTTGCCAAAATGTAATTGCTTTGGGTGGATGGCCAGGGAAAGGGCTCCTGGATAGTAACACAGTTATTTGGGCACAAGTCTTTTTTTCAAAGGTCTTGAAAGTCTTTTTTAATTCTGCACTAACTATGCAAATGCAGGTTGTCCTTGTTGGTAGAAAGCTATTTTGTCGTTTGAGATTCCTGTGGCAGAAAAGGACATACTTTTCTGAAGATAATCCGAAACTGAAGAGTTATTACATGTCTCCAAGTTTTGCAGAATCTGCAGCTATATTAGTGCTACGTGGCTCTAGGTGAGGCAGAGTGAGATCTTCATTGGTTCCCATTTTAAAGGCAATTTCTTAACTAGGTGCCCCCCACTTATGCCCCCCCCCAGTAACTAAATACTATTAGAAACAGAGAAAATGATGGCAGATAAAGACCATATGGCCTATCCAGTCTACCCATTCATATCATCTGCTATCACTTTCTCCTCCTAAGAGCTCCCATATGCCATGCTTTTTTGAATTCAGATACAGTCCATGTCTCCACCACTTCTACCGAGAGGGCATTCCACACATCCACTACACTTTCCATAAAGAAGTATTTCCTTAGATTACTTTTGAATCTATCCCCCTTCATTTTCATCTTATGCCCTCTCATTCCAGAACTTCCTTTTAGTTGTAAGACACCTGCCTCCTATATTTAAATTTCTGAATCGTAGCTTGGTTAAATGGTTTTGAATATCGGCTGGTATGAGTCTGTCTCTATCCCCTGGATTCTATATAGTGCGACTGAAATTGCATATGCAAATCCCATCATATTCTGGATTTGTGTGCACAATTTAATTACTTAATAAGCCAATCAGTTATGATAATTGTCACTTAACAAGCAATTATTGATCCTAATTGGCATTAAATAGAAGTTACTCTTACAGGGGTCCTTTTACTATAGTGCGCCGAAAAATGGCCTGCGCTGGTGTAGATACATGTATTGGAATTGTGCATGTCCATATTCCAGTGCACCTGCAAAAATGGCCTTTTTCTTGGCCGAAAATGGACGTGCGGCAAGATAAAAATTGGCGCACGTTTATTTTGGGCCTGAGACCTTAGCGCCACCCATTGACTTAGCGGTAAGGTCTCACACATTAACCGGGCAGTAATGGTCTATGCGCGTAGAATGACGATTACTGCTCAGTTCCCGGCATGGACCGTAATATGAAAATTATTTTCCAGCGTGCATAGTGTTCGCGCGTAAAAAAAATCAAAATTACCCGGCCGAGCCATGCGGTAGCTGGGTGGTAGCTCTGAATTGACACATGCTGGGCGCACATAGGTGCCTATGCGGCTTAGTAAAAGGGCCCCACAACTTGCTAGGCATATTCTGTAAAGTGGTGCGCCTAAATTCTAATGTGTTCTACTAAAAAGGGGGTGTGGCTGTGGACATGGAATGGGCAGACCATGGGCCTTTCCGAAAATCTATTCACACGGTTATAGAATGCACCTACTCCTCGCTAACTTAGGCGCAAGTATTTACACCAAGCTTTACTTTGTATAAATGGATGCACCAAGAGTTAGGCGCAAGTATGGCTACGAGGAATATTCTATAAACCGACTAGGCATATTCTATAAAATGCGCCTAAACCTAGGTGCAGTTTACAGAATACCCCTAGGTGGAAATATTTTGGGTGCTGATTTTTCAGGCACCATATATAGAATCAAGTCCTATATGCTTTATGATGAAGACCACTGGCCATTTTAGTAGCCGCCCCCTGGCCTGACTCCATCCTGGTTATATCTTATGAAGGTTTAGTCTCCAGAATTGTACACAGTACTCTAAATAGGGCCTCACCCAGAGACCTATACAGAGGCATTATCACCTCCTTTTTCCTGCTGGCCATTCTTCTTCCTATGTACCCAAGCATCAAGAGTATAAAAGCATCCTGAAAAAAAATTTTTTGAGCTCTTCCTTAAACTTTGTTATTGAGGTCTGTGACCTGAAGTGGAGGGGCAGGGCATTCCATAAAGTAGGACTTGCTATTGAAAAAGCGGAGTGACATGTAGTATCATATCTGATGTGTCAAAAAGAGTGTATGACCAGTAAGTGGAATGAACAAAGGGCACAAGCGGGAATATACGGGTTCAGATGACATGCTAGGAAGGGAGGGGAGCCTGGATCTTTAATTTTTGAAAACCAGGAGAAGAATTTTATAGTTGATTGTGTCCATGATAGATATCCAGTATGCACTTTTAAGAAGTGGGGTGGCATGATCAAATTTCTTTGAGCATGAGATTAGTTTAATAGAAGTATTTTGAATTAATTGCACATGATGTAAATCTTTTTGTTTTAAGCCTTTTTTAAAGGGAATTGCAGGTAATTCAACTGTGAAAGGACAAGAGAATGGACTAGTTTGTTAAGAGCTGAGAGAAGGAGGAGTGATCTGATAGAGCAGATCAAGGAGTTTAAAGAAACAGCATTGGATCAAAGAGGAGAGTTGGGACTGGAAGTTCAAGGCTTGATTAAGGAAGATTCCAAGTAGTTTTAGAGAAGGAACTAGAGGAATTTGCATACTGCAAAACAAAAATGGTGTAGAGAGTGATGTAGTGGGTACGTCTGAAAATAGAAGGGCTTTGGATTTTTCAGGGTTGAGTTTCAATGTGTTGTTATTAAGCTAGGTTGTTATCAATGAGAATGTATAATTCAAGGAGTGGATGTCCTTGGGGTTGGTACAGTGGCAAAATGCAAAAGGGCACAGAATGGGTACAGCTCCCACTCATGTGCTTAACTTATAGAATACTATAAGTTATGCACATTCCTGCCACATTTACATCATTGCAATTATATCAGTCTATGGCAGGTGTAACTGCATGTACGGTAAATGTAAGGCACACAAATACTGGCATAACTATATTCTATAACAGAATCTGGGCACCCAAATGCCATTATAGAATAGGCTTTCACTGAGCAGCATCAGGGCATATAAATGGAGTGTCCCGTTAAAAACTTCCCCCTATATGCCAGAAGTCTATTAACATAGTTCTCTTTTGCATATAAGGCTGACTCCTCTATACCGGTGTTTCCCAAGTTGGTCCTGGAGTACTCCCTTCCA
Organism: Microcaecilia unicolor; assembly: GCF_901765095.1. Lineage (NCBI taxonomy): Eukaryota > Metazoa > Chordata > Amphibia > Gymnophiona > Siphonopidae > Microcaecilia > Microcaecilia unicolor. The sequence goes on from NC_044037.1 coordinate 263,608,560, forward strand.
GTCAGGTTTTCAGGATATCCACAATGAATATGCATGAAAGAGATTTGCATACAATGGAGGCAGTGCATGCATATCATCCTCATGCATATTCACTGTAGATACCCTAAAACCTGACTGGCAAGAGGGGTACTCCAGGACAGACTTGGGAAACAATGCTCTATACTTGAGCACAATATTGGAGCTTCATATGGCATCATGGCAGCTTCATTCCTTGGGTGGGCTTTTACTAAAACTTCCTTCACTCAGGACGGTCCACCACATGGCAACTTTTGATAGAGTTATGCAATGCTCATTAACGAGAAATGGTTACTCCCCTGGGAAACTAGCACTCATTTCTCCATGGGATCCTGCATTTTGCTGCTTAGTACCACCCTTTGGAATCTGTTTCTGGAAGACATTCAGAGTGAACTGTCACTGAAGAAATTTAAAACTATTCTTAAAACATGGAGGTTCCATTGATTTTTATTTGACTGTCCACTTGTCAGACTAGTATCAGGATGTTGGGAACATGGGATATTTACTATTGACTTCTTTGACTATTCCCCTTCTGTTCCTGCTGTTAAGCCACTTTGAGCCTGCACAACTGTGGGAAAAACGTGGGGTATAAATATACAATAAATAAATAATATTTTCTGATGGGTTGAATGTTGTGCTGTTCCTTCCTCCTACCTGGCCTAATGGCTAAATTGGACTGACTGTTGTAATGTCTTTCATATTCAGATTTTAATACATTATTTGTTCACTGCCTTGATGAATTCTTGAATGGTGGTATAGCAAAGCAAACCATGGCTTTGAATTAAGTTGTCTTTTCAGCTTAGAGTGGCTACTACCTACAGTAGATCTCCTTTCATTGTGGTTGAAAGCATGAATTATGTGCAACGCTCTTGGGTAGTAGAAGATAGTTCAGTGACTGAATTGCTCAGTGCATTTTGATTGTACATTTGTACTGTAATTGTATATTTTAAATTGTTTTGATATAATTTTTTAAAGTTTTGTAATTCCTGTTGAGCTTCAGTGAGTAAAGTATGATACAAATATCAAATTAAATTAAATTGAGATCATTTACAGACCATTCCAAACTCACACATCTAACTTTGAATTGTACTGTTCTTTTAAGAAATCCGTAGTTACGTTATGTATAGACCTGATGTAAAAAATAATTATTTTTTCCATTTTGTGTCTATAGGATAAGGGCTTAGTTAAAGTATGGTGCCAAAAAATGCATGCTAAGGTCCTTATTCTATAAAGGTTATGCTCCTAAATTTGCACTCCTAAAATATATGTTCCTATTATGCTCATAAATTTATGCTCCTAAATTAGGAGCATATTCTATTTGGAGCATAGAGGAGGGGCATAATGGAACAGAAACGCCTATCTCCATGGGCGTTTATCTCCGAGAACGGGTCCGTGAAGGGGCGGGGCGGATCGTATTTTTTAAAAGAAAAAGACGCCCATGTTTTATTCGTCAAGGTGTGAGCTGGGCGTTTTTGCTTTTCAGCGATAATGGAATATGAAATCGCCCAGCTCAAAAACGAATAAATCCAAGGCATTTGTTCGTGGGAGGGGCCAGGATTCATAGTGCACTGGTCCCCCTCACATGCCAGGACACCAACCGGGCACCCTAGGGGCACTTTTACAAAAAACCAAATAAAAGGTAAAAGAGCTCCCAGGTGCATAGCACCCTTCCCTTGGGTGTTGAGCCCCCAAATCCCCCTCAAAACCCACTGCCCACAAGTCTACATCATTACTATAGCCCTAAGAGGTGAAGGGGGGCACCTACATGTGGGTACAGTGGGTTTGGGGGGGTTGGACGACTAGTAGCATTAAGCAGCACAATTGTAACAGGTAGGGGGGGGGATGGGCCTGGGTCCACCTGCCTGACGTCCACTGCACCCCCTAACAACTGCTCCAGGGACCTGCATACTGCTGCTTGGGAGGAGGGTATGACATTTGAGGGTGAAAGTAAAAAGTTGTGAAACATCATTTGTTGTGGTGGGAGGGGGTTAGTGACCACTGGGGGAGTCAGGGGAGGTCATCCCCGACTCCCTCTGGGGTCATCTGGTCATTAGGGCACTTTTGGGGGCCTTATTCGTCAAAAAAACAGGGTCCAGGAAAAGTGTCCTAAATTCTAGCTCAAACTGTTCCATTATCGGCGAAGGGCGCCCATCTCTGTTCGCCCGATAACCACGCCCCAGTTCCGCCTTCGAACCGCCTTCGATACGCCCCCGTCAACTTTGTCCGCATCCGCGACGGAGTGCAGTTGAAAGCGTCCAAAGTTCGGCTTTCGATTATACCGCTTTATTTGTTTTTGTGAGAAGAACGCCCAATCTCCCGATTTAGGTCGGAACTTGGGCGTTATTCTCGTTCGATTATAAGCTGGAGAGTGTACTCATAATTTAGGAGCATAAATTTAAGAGCATAAATTAAACTCAAAAATTAGGAGCATACATTTAGGAGCATAACCTCTATAGAATAAGAACCTAAGTGGTATTCTATAAACAAGTTGGGCGCTGTTTGTAGATAGCGCATAGCTATTCTTTTCACAGATAGATGGTTGGTGCCTGGAATGCCTTCTTGAAGGAGGTGGTGGAGATGAAAAACAGTGATGGAATTCAAAAAAGGTGTAGGATGAACACAGAGGATCCCTAATTAGAGAGCGGGTGGTATAAAACAAAACCTAAATGTCTACATGTATGTTGATGTGTTGAGTGGTGCTTAGTCAGTGATGCTGGCTGTGAGCAGCTAAGGCCAGGGTTGGGCAGACTTCTCCAGTCTTTGTCCCATGTATGGCAACACAGATTAGGATGTTCTGGATAGGGCTTTGACAGCAACTCCAATAGTTGTAACATAACAATAATGTCAAGCCAACTTCTATGATAAGCGTCCCCTGTATGGCAAAATGGATCAGGATAGACTGGAGTGGAATTTGACGGCAATTCCAGCAGTTGGGACATAAGGACAGTGCCAGATGGACTTCTACAGTCTGTGTCCTGAAAATGGCAAATAAAGATTAGAATCAAGCATATGTAATTATACCACATTCATTGTAATTTTAAACATGAATTGATAATGAGTGTGAGACTGGATGGACCATACAGGTATTTTATAAGGGAGACAAAAAAATGCAATGGAGCCTTAAGAGGAAAGGTAGATGGGTGATCAGGTAACAAAGCAGTATAATTTTATGGATTATAATGTGATAGGTAACCCAGATCTTTATAAGTCTATCTTGCTGTTTTTGAAGTACTTTAACATCTTATCTTTAAAGGTTTATATTCTAGGATTGTTTTAAAATCCCCTGTTTGGCGGAGAGGTTACTTTGGGTAAAATGGCCAATTTTTCTATTTCCAGCATTAATGGCCACAGGCTAAGTTACCCATTAGCGCATGACACTTATTGACACCTATTTTGTAGGTGCTAAAAGCTTATGTTGCTAACCACACGCTGATCGGTTATTGTGCAACAACGTAGCTACGTTAACCAGTTAGCTCAGAACATGCCTACCCTCCATGCAAAAATTACCTCAGGACGCTTGAGTGCGCCTTTTTTGCTGTGGTAAGCACTCATTAGTGTTTACCACAGCTTAGTAAAAGGACCCCAGTATGCACTACTTCCAAAAGAGTGCAAACTATTTTCTCTATAACGTGCACTCTTTGCAAATAGTGCACACTATTTGGAAGAGTGCACACTCAATCGATACTGCTCTTGAAACATTTTGTTTAACATGAGAAAAGAAAATCCTATACTGACACTGAAAACTAAACAGAATGAAAAATGGGTTAGGGTTAAGATTTCTACTAGTTTCTACCATTTTCCTTAGCACTGGCAAAATGCTCACTATCTGTAGCATTTGCATTATGTATATTTAAAGCATTTTTCACTATGTATATTGACTTTAGAGAGAGAAAGAAAGAGAGATTTATAAACAGTAATATCAGTGTCCTCCAAAACCTTGAGCCAAACCAAGTCCATGTGTCTGCATGCATGGCTCCAAATCCCATCTGAGTAAACAAAATGATCAAATTAAGGGATCTTTTTACAAAGGTGCGGTAAAAAGTGAACTTACATGCCATTTGTACCACAACAGTGAAATGGCCAATTTTCTAGTTTCAGTATTAATGACTATGTTCTATTGTCACAATTAGTGCATGACGATTAAAAACAATTACCACGTGAGCACTTACTGCCACCCATTTTGTAGGCAGAAATGGCTCATGTAGTAATCTTGCACTAAGGATTAATTTTGAATGGGCTGCGTCACATTTGCCACCCGGGACTCACTAATGCGGTTTAGTAAAAGAAGACCTTAGTGCGCTGTAATGTATATGCGCTGATTGATGTGCGCAAACATGCCCACTTTCCACTCAGACACATCCTCGGCCAAACCATGAAAAATAGTTGTTTAGTGCGCAGGTAGCATGCACATATTTGCAACTTATCGCAAGACACCTATGCACATTCCACAGTAAGCCCTTTTAAGCTGTTTACCACAGCTTTGTAAAAGGACTCCTAAGGTTTTATTAACATCATATAATATCATGTTTGTTTTTCAAAAGACAGTTGACTTGTTCATTCCTTTATCAAAGTGATAGTTATTATTCTGTTTCTGATATTTAATATTCATTTAACAGAATATGAAATATCTGAAAGTTTTCATTTGTTTGGCAGTTCTTATGAAAATGTATGCATTTTCTTGTATTTGCAATAAGGGTGACTACTTCATAATCTTTAGCTATGCTGACACATGCCATGTAGGCTAATGCATTTAGAAAGGTTTTATCCTTTGTAAAATAAAATAAGAAGTAACATGGAAACACAAGAAATAAAATGTAAATGATGAATAAGGAAAATGTTATACATTTATTTCTAAAGTGAACATGCCGAGAACTTTCTGTGGAGAAGCTTATCTGTGCTATATATCTAGCTATTTGTTTAATTCTGAGGAAATTATCAAGCAGTGTCTCTAGCAGGTTACCTTATCAACAACTGGCATCTGTTAATTTAGTATCTTAATTGGATCATTTCAGATGTTCAGCCAATTGGTCAGGCAAACAGTGTGAGAGGCCAGCTCCTAAGAGCGCAAGTCTGACAATACCAGTACAAGTAAGTGCTTGAAATTATTACTTGTAGTTGTTCAGAACATATTGTTAAACTTAGAACTTGTGTTATGACTAGTCATATTTTTTAAAATATTTTTATTATATTTAAAATTATAACACATAAATTGTTACAAGATACAGTTAACACGAGACAGTGATTTGTGAGTACGTGTAAGTACAACTTAAATAGGTTAAGAAACAAAGTGTAATCACATCACCAAATCAGATTTGAGCAGGAGTATAGATGTCACACATTAGAGTGTAAACTATTGCAATATGCATCCAAAGAAGACCAAGTCTTTTGAACATGAGTTACATTATGGGTTCGAAGACCATTCAAGCTTCATATCTCCTGGCTGCTCAGATGTGAGACCATCCATTTATGAGATCACGTGCAGACGAACTGATGAAGAAATCCCCTACCATCTCAAACTGTGCTTTTGTTCTAATTCCTACATACCAGTTTTGAAAAACATTAATAATATTTTGAAGATAAGTCTTCTCAACCTTAACCCAGTTAAAGCATGTGCCAGGTACCACAACATGTGTATCTTTCACTGCATCAAAAGGATTTATTCCTGGCATATGTTTGGGTTGGGGAAGGGACCCTATGTGCAAAGTATGCTATGGGGATCATTTTCAACAAGAAACAAATGTACAAAAAGTGGCACAAACCTATAGTTTGATATTTTTTCTCAAAAATGTTCAAATTGGTATTTCAAAACCAATTTTTAGACATTTTTTTCTATGAAGTCCATTCAGAAGTGCATTCAAATCACAAGGTGGTATGTCAGGGGGCGTATTAAGGACAAGGATCTGGGCATTCCTAGCACTTGGACATTTTCCCTGCCATAATGGAACAAAACAAAAACATCCAGGGCTATAAGTTGGACATTTTGGTCTAGACCTGTTTTATTAACGAATAAACCAAATGAATAAGCCATAAAAAGTGCCCTAAATGACCAGATGACCACTGCAAGAATAAAGGAATGACACCCCCTTACTCCTTCAGTGGTCCTTGACCCCCCCCCTCCACCCTACAAAGATGCAAATGAAACAGCATACCAGCATCCATGACAGCTTCAGATGTTATGGCCAGTCCTATTAGAGCAGCAAGCAATTCCTGGAATAGCCTAATGGTGGGTGCAGTGCACTGTAGAGAAGGTGACTCAGGCACATAATCACTCTAACTAATACATATGAGGTGGAAAATGTCAACCCCCCCCAAACCTATTGTACCCACACATAGGTGACACTGCAGCTATAAGGGCTATTGTAGTGGCATATTGTTTGGGTACAGTAGGATTTTTGTGGGTTTTGAAGGGCTCACCATACAATATACTACTACTACTACTACTACTATTTAGCATTTCTATAGCGCTACAAAAGGCATACGCAGCGCTGCACAAACATAGAAGAAAGACATCCCTGCTCAAAGAGCTTACAATCTAATAGACAAAAAATAAATAAAGTAAGCAAATCAAATCAATTAATGTGAACGGGAAGGAAGAGAGGAGGGTAGGTGGAGGCGAGTGGTTACAAGTGGTTACGAGTCAAAAGCAATGTTAAAGAGGTGGGCTTTCAGTCTAGATTTAAAGGTGGCCAAGGATGGAGCGGTAATGGCGAGAAGTGTACCTAGGGCCTTTTATGTGAAGTAGAGAGTTGCATGGGGGACAGAAATCTAACCCATCCCCGCTGGAATCTAACCCAGCCCTGTCCATCCCTGTGAGGGAATCTAACCCATCCACGCCTATCCCTGTGCAATCTAACCCATCCCTGCCTGTCCCTGACACAAGTAATCTCCATTTTAGCCCACCCAGCCCTTGCCGTGCTGCAGATACCTTGACCCCCCCCCCAAGAAAGTCAGATTCTATAAGCAGTAAAAATACTAGTAAAATTAACATAAATCATTTTCTTCCATACTCTGCTAAGACAGCAGTTGTACAGATCAGCACAGGACACAAAGCAGTTCAAATTCCAAAACAATTAAAGTCAGAAACAATGCAGTTATACCTAATTGTTCAACCACCTTTGGGTTAAAAAGCAAAACCAATGTACATGTAAGGACTGGCTAAATGAAATAAAATAATGTTTAAAGCAAGTTCCCTTAATATGTAATACTGGGTAGCAATAATGAAACAGTGATGGAATATTCACATAGCAAGCAGCCTGAAGCAACAGATTTATTTTCTACTGAACATAATTAACTTTGTATGAACTTGGCGGCCAATAGTGTGCTCAACTGGACAATGTTGGCACATTTAGACTGACACGGGACAAAACTTTTGCATGAAGGAAGCTCTTCCCTCATTATTCAATACCTTAGCTTGCACAAACAGGAAATTAACACAAGATGCTATAGTGCATCCTGCAGTAAGCCATTTAGGCACTCTAGACTAGACTCTAATATGGCACATGAAAAATTTGCACAGAAAAAAAATAACGCCTAGACATGTTCTCTGAAGTACGCCTAAAATTCATAGAATAAGGCTTAAATTAACACACAATATATAGAATATGGCGAGCGCTTCTCCATGCGATCAAATTTTGTCATGGCCATTTACACCACATTTTACTTGGAGTAAATCGATGCCTAAATTAGGTGCAGACCCCTGATTCTATATAGTGCGCTTAGATTTAGGTGCCAAAATTGGTGCAGATTCTATAACACCACGCTTAACTTAATTGGCTTAATAAGCTAATGAGCGCTGATACAGCACTTAAGTAATGAGCACTAATTGCAACTGATTAGAATTTAGGCACACAACTCATTAAGCATATACTGCAATGATGTGTGCCGAACGTCTATTGCGCGGAGGGGCATGGTTATATGCAGGGAAATGGGCTTTCCAAAATATAGGCGCCTAGTTATTGAATATGGCCCAGTGCACCTAATCTACGTGCTGAGATTTACACCAAGTTTTCGTTGGTGTAAATGGATTGTGAAGATATCAGCACCGAAACATTAACTAAACATATTCAATAATCGGCGCCTAAATCTAGGTCATATATAGAACCTAGCCCTAAATATAGATTTAATTGGTTAATGCATGGTTTTACACACACACTTACTGCTAGTGTACAATGTGTTAAGGAACTTTGGAGTATTAAGGGGTAATTTTTTGGCCTAAGGTACAAACTTGAGGACTTTTTACAAAGGTGGTCTGAAATCTGGGCTAAGTGTATTCTAGTGCGGGACTTTCCCAATCACTAACCCAGATATTGTGCGGCATATTTTATAGGCTTTGTTTATAAGTCCTGTGCTAATCTTCACATTAATGCATAGTACCTACAAAAAATTAATGTGGGAGCACTTAAACACCTCCTATTTAGGAGGTGCTGAAGGCTCCCATGTTAACTTTGCATATCTAGTTAGCATGCGCTAATCCTAACAGTCTAGCTGGATAGTGCTTCCATGCCCATTCTCTGCCTGTTCTTCGCTCTTCCAAAATTGCTAAAAAAATAGGTAATGTGCGGGTTACCATGCACTAACATGCAAGCTAACCATGAATTCATACCCAGATGCTCAAAACACTGGCATTATGCTGAACACCATCGGAAAATACCACCACAACAACGCGGAAGAATTACTTCCTAATGTTTAATGGTAATAATATGCAAATGATATGCACTATTAGTGTTCACAATATCAAATCTCCTTGGTTTCCCTTTTCTCTTAATACTGTTTCCCTGGTGGTGGATAAGGATCTGTAGAAAACTGGGTGTTGCCAACCCATAGACTTTAGAAGAGAAGGAGGCCTAATCCATCCATTAGAGCAGATTTTCTTTAGATGAGCAGTTTAAAAGCACAGTATGATAGGACAGCTTCAAGTGCCTCATTGAGGAAATGCCGGGAGAAAGCGCCTTACAGCATTGTGGACAGAAGGTTAATCGCTCTGTATAAAATGTCTCACCTTATTTTCATTTTGTTTTGCTTTTATTACTCTTAAACAAAGTTACGGTAGGCAAAGGGGTAAACTTCATGGAGAGACATTTACAATTCTTTAACCCTGTTACTGACCTGACTAGATAGGTCATTTTACTCAGAAAGCGAAGTAGGCGTAAACCATGGCTGCCAGCAACACCAGTCTCCCTATTCCTCCCCATTGCTCGGCACAACCCTAATGCCAGCTATGAGCTGGCATAAGGTTTGCTGCAGGAGGAACACCCTTGTTTGATGAACTGCCTGCTAAACATTGGATAGAAATATGGGATGACCTCTTTAGCATGCATTTTTAATGCTCATTGTGCTCAAAGCCAGTGAGCTCATTGTTTTATGCACTCGTCAGCTCTGAGTATTTGGTACTAACAAATGCAGGCACTAGTCCGGCGCTAATGGCCTCTAGCACCCACATTTGCTTCTGAGCATCAGGGCCTAAGGGCTTAATGCCCTTTAGTAAAAGGGCCCTTTTAATTGTAAGCCCTAAGGTGACAGGGAAAATATTTCCTGTAGCTGTATGTACCTCATCTTGAACCATCACTGGAAAACAATGAGCTAAATAGTTTAAATAATAATAATGATAATAAACTATGCATTAAAAGGATAATTCTTTATAGGTTGCTTAAAATTAGGTGCTCCGATACTGCATGCTAAGCACAAATTCTGTATCTGGCAGGTGTAAGTTGGCCTTTATGCAACAACATTTAGGCATGGCTGCTTACACCTTGTCAATGGCTGGTGTTAATGTCCACCACTAAATGTTACAGTTGTGTATGTGCAACTTTCAGTGTTCTATAATCTTATGAGCCAATGCTCAAAACCTAACACCTGCACCAGAGGTGATTAGCGCCACAAAATACACAAAATAGTGCACAAAATACTCAGAATGCTCTAGAGCAGGAAACAACGTACACACCGAAAATTAATACATATTGCATTTAAATGTAGACAAATGGATGTAATTGAGGTAATTAGCTATTCCCTTTCAATGCTCAGAGAAACAGCACACAAAAAATCCCTACCCTAACCCTGGAAACTTACCACCAGTTCCGAGGTCACACTGAGGGGTTAGAAGAGAGGATTTCTCATGATTTTCCTTTTAAAATCTGCTAGTTTTGATTTTATTTGAAAGAGGAAGGAAGCCCGTGAAAGCCTCTGAGCCCTGCTGGTGAGGAACAAATGTATTCAAGTCCAAGCAAAACCAAAAGTGGAAGAACACATTGGTGCCTGTGACAAAACAGAGGGTTTTAAACCTGTAAACTGTATTGGTTATTTGTTGAAGTGTATTTCTCAAGTTTGGCCAGCAGGTGGTGCTTGTTTATGTTTAAAACTGTTACAGAGAAAATACTGTTCCTTCTTTAGTTAACACAGATAAGAGGTAACCTACAGTGATGTGGCCAACTACTTTAAAACTTGTTGTTCTGGGCTCTGATTGGCCTAGGAGCTCAATTCATTCAGGATGTACTGACATTTTCACCAGTCTTAGCCAGGGAGAAAAGAGAGAAGGATCTGTGATCAGTTATATTTGATAACTTGTGAGCAGCTATATGCCCTGATCTCCCTAGGTACTATTTAGATAGTAAACAAATGTTTCGTTAGTTTTATAATCAATCCATATTTCAGTTACTTGCTTGCTGATTACAGCTTTTCTGTTCATTGTCCTTAATTTTTCATGACAATAAACATTTTTATTTTATTGCTCTGACTAAGAATCCTGGCAGTTTCTGTGTTGTGTCTGTGAGTGCTTTCTAGGAACTGTGGGATCACTGGGAACTTGGCCTCAGTGACCTAGAAATCACTGGGGGTAATTTGAGAGTGGGAGATTCACCCAGATGCAGTTGTGACCCAGTAAGTGGGATGAGGATGCTAGTGTACAGCACAAGTGACAGGTTCAGGTGGACCTGAGCTGTGCTGGGGACGGACCCTTTAACTGGCTAGGTGGTAGCCCCATGCTGGTGGCTAGGCGTTTCGTTACAGTGCCTATTTTCTGCTCTTTTCAGTGAAAAAAAATTAAAAGCTTATATTTAAGAAGCAGACAAACAGTGCATCGGTCCATTAGTGCATAAGGGCTGGGCACATCCCCTTACAGTTATGCACAGTTTAATAATGTGTGTGCTAATATTATAGAATACCAACTAAGAGCAGTTACCTGCATAAGTGCAAGTTAGTGCCAATTAACTCCAATTATCATTGATTGGTTGTTATTGCTAATTGGAAGCTAATTTGTCAATTAAGTTATGCATGTAATTGTAGGTATTCTATAAACTATGTGCACTAAGCATAAAATTGTGAATGCAAGATTATAGAATGAGGGGAATTGCTTTTTGTGTTAGAGAGAATATTATAGGTGGAGAATGGGTATGGGAAGACATTTTGGATTAGCACACTGCAAATAAGGTGTGTTAATCACATGGGGCTATTTCCACCCTTCAAATTGGAGGTGCTAATGCTGCAAATTTAGGGTAGACTTGGTAAAAGGGCCCCATAGTTGCTGTGCAAATTAGTTTAGATTGGATGTAAAATAGGACTGATCACTGGTCATCCCTCTATTTATTAAAAAAATATATAATGAAGGACTTACAACTAATCATTTCCATATGTACTGTTTCATTTCTGCAGGAACTATATATCATAATTTTAAAACAATTTAGTACACTCACCTTTAGAATGAATAAGACAAAACTGGAAAATTCAAGCTAAAAGCTCAAGACAACAAAGCAAGTCATTGAAGTAGACTTAAAAGGCCTTTTTTTAAGGACTTTTGGAGCAATTTGAAACAATGAATTTCTAGGAATGCACCTATTGTGTCAGTAATTTATATTTTTAGCACAAAATGATTTTCTTCTCCTTTATTTTGTAAAAAGATAAAGTATGGAGCCTGAAATCCAGATAAAGTTCCATAGGATTTTCTTTAGCTCAGCATAATTCTGAATAATCAAAGACTAACAGGGTCACTTATTAATGGACCCTGCAGGAGATAGTGAATGCTAAGGCCATTAGCATGTACTAACCATTAGTAAACAGCCACCTACATGATGAATAAGTTTAGTGTGTTTTGAAATTAGATATACGAAAAATTGGATTTGTATTTATAAAACTCCTTTTAACAAACATATATATGAACTAGTGATACCGTATTAGACCCGTCCTACTACCATTGCACAAAACAATATTTGCTGTTGGGCTGGCATCAATCATTCCACATGAACAATATGCAAAGAATAATTGAACACAATTTAGTGGACATATAAATATTCATCACTTTATATTTCTTTTTAACATCTGTTGGTAAAATTATTTGCATTTACTTTTGGCAATTCCTATAAGTTCTTTAAATATTTAGAGAGGCATTTAATGAGTATCCTTCAACCTGTGTTTCTGCAGGAAGTATTGCAATCATTGTACCACTCGTCCTCCTGGTGACTTTGATCACTACTTTAGTAATTGGGCTGCTACTATGTAAAAGAAAGCGAAGGTAAGAAAATAAGTAGATAAATGCAGAATGTGCTAGGCTGTTTGATTTTGTACATCCTGGAAAATGATAAACTTGAATTATCTGTACAGCCTGCTGCAATTAGCAATCTCTTTGGTAAATCTGCACTGCAATGGGACACATCAGCTGGTTGTGCTACCTGTTATGAAGGTTAGGGTAGGTAGAGGCTGCCAGATTCTGTCTACGTCACCTAAAGTTGGGTGTGCAAATTTGGGCATGAATCACAGATCTGCATATAAACCAATTAATCAATAACAATTAATTACATTAATCAGCATTTAATGTGTGGTAAACTAGTATTCTGTAAAGGTCATTCTGCACAGCGTACCCTTTATAGAATATTGCATTATTTTGGTTCCTAGCTTTAGACACCATTTATTAAACCTGCCCCAGTTTGTGGCTGATTTGTTCTGTGTGGTAGTTCCCATTCCTTTGGAATGCACTGGCAGTTTTATTATGAACACTAGTAAAAAAGGCCCGTTTCCAAACCAATGAAACGCGGCGCTAGCATGTGGTTTTTTTGTGTGTGTGTGTATGTGTCCACAGGGTTATTTTGTGTGTGTGTGTGTGTGTGTGTGTGTGAGGTGCGGTGTGTGTGCAGGTTGTTGATGTGTGTCTTTTTTTGTGTTTGTTTTTGCTTGGGGGTTGGGGGATATGCTGTGCTGTGCTGGCAAGTGGTTTGGATTGGTGTGTGGCTTTGAGGGTGTGTTTCTTTGTACTGTGTGTGTGTGTGTGGTTTTGTCTGTCAAGGAGGTTTGGTGGAGGGGGGTCTTTCTGTTGGTGAAATGTAAATGTGGTTGTAGGGGTGTCAGCCTTTGTTGAGTGTTGTTTTTTTTCTATGTTTTTTTTTTTTGTGTTGTGCTGAGGCAGACAGTGTTGTTTTAGATGGGCAGAAGGTAGAGGAGCACGTTTCTTTGTCGGTATTTTTTGGCTGTTTCAGGGCTGCTGTAGGGGAATTCTGGAAGAGAAATGTGCTGTTGGAAGCAGCGCCATCTTTTTCCATTGGGCTGGGGTTCTGGGCATCCTGGAGGTGGGTGACGGCTTGCCTGAGGACGGGGATGGTTGTTTTAAGTTGGCGGAAGGGAGAAGAGCACGGTCTCGGGCCGTCGGGGGGGTGATCCGGTATGTTTGGTCCATTTCAGGCTGGCTGCAGGGAATGCTGGAACATTTATGTGCTGCAGGAATCAGCGCCGTCTTTTTCTGGGTGCTCAGGGAATCCCCGAGGTGGGAGACAGCTTGCCTGAGGCTGGGGATGGTTGGGCACGTCCTTGGCCGCTTCGCAAAAGGGGAAGAGGAAGGGGGTGGGGAGTTACCTGCAGCCGCTTGAGAAACCATGTATTCTTTGTTTGTTTTGTATTATTAGTTTGCATTTCTGTTGAAGAAAGAGTGGATGCCTTTCGATTGATGGAGGTGGTGCGTCGGTGTGCGGTTGTTTCGTTAGTTTGGCAGCCCAGTCTCCAGCGATTCCTAGGCAGGGAAGGGAGTACTCCTCCCCCTTCCTTGGTCGCTGTTTGCTGCTGGCTGGGTCGCGGGTAATCCTTCCAGCTGGACCGCAGCATGTCCTGTTCGCCCACATCCCAGATGGTGATGGGCACGTTGTTTTCCGGCTCCTCTGACTCCATGTCAAGCGATCCCAAATATAGTCTGTGCTATAGGCCCTCTGGCACTCTTCAGTACTGGCATTAGGCATTTAAACATTTCTTTCCCCCCCCCCCCCACTCCCCCGGTCTATTTTTGCACATACCCACAGCAGGAATATTCTTCTCTCGATCCAGCGTTGGTTCTGTGCTCTCCGTGCTGCACAGATAATGAGCCATTCTGCTGTGGAATGCTCCTCCCTTATTGTCACGTAGTTTCCTCTGATTGGTCCATCTTACGTTGCCTAGTGTTGCCTGGGAACAGTGTTGTGATGGTCCTTTGTGTTTCAGAATGTTGAGGGTGTTTTTTCTGATTGGTCCGTCATGCGAGGCGGGGCTGAGAGACATGGTCAGTGTTCTGGCTTTCACCACCATGAATCCATGAACCCTTCAGTGAGTGACTGAGTGACTTCAGAACGTTGTCTTCAGAACTTTGAGGATGAGTTTTATTATAGTAGATGAGTAAACTATGCTACTTTTAGGAAAACTCTAAAAATGTGCCTGTTTACTCAAGCATTTAATGATTATTGAAAAGAAGGTTGTCTGTTAAATTTCTTTGTTTAGTTATTTTAATAGTAGCTGGTAACTAAAGAATTGCTTTGTTGTGTTGTAATAGCCAGAATATTACAGCAGATTGTTTGTTTGCATTCATGCAAAGGCCAAGTACACCAACAACACAAGTAAACATTGAAAACATGAAGAAATATGTCACCAGAATCAAAAGACTATTAGCCGATCTTTGTGTGAAACCTGGAATGAATGTGCAGTGATCTATAATAGGCTACTGATCTTAGTACATTCAGAATTGGATTTTCTTTTGAATCTACTGTGGAGGTTTTGTACACCATTTCAGATTTTAAAACAAATGAAAGAGAGCCACTGAACTGATTTGAATCTGTGGAGTTTCCACAGACAAGTTGAACTGGGTGAATTCATAGTCTAATATCCATACTTGATGTAAAAAAAAATCTATTCAAGACAATATATTTTAATAACATGTACAATCAATGCACCTCAAATCATTGCAGGTTATCAAGGTCCTTAGCTTTATTAAAATGTACAAACATTCACACACAAAATTATAAAACATTAC
The DNA here is from genome assembly GCF_901765095.1 of Microcaecilia unicolor. Lineage (NCBI taxonomy): Eukaryota > Metazoa > Chordata > Amphibia > Gymnophiona > Siphonopidae > Microcaecilia > Microcaecilia unicolor. The sequence continues at coordinate 263,623,822 of NC_044037.1, forward strand.
CACTTGATCCTGGTTGATCCATCTTCTACATCCATCAAAAAAGTGACTATTCAGCCCAGCCAACAACTAGGTCCCCGGTCACAGTAGCAGATTCACACACATCAGGTGTAATTGAGTCCAGTCCACACTGACTCCTTTATTGCCTGGTACAACAGTCCCCCCCCCCCTCCCAATGCCCCAACGGCTGCCCTCTTCCTGTGAGACTGGCCTCCAGTCACACTAAAGGTTCAGTAGTGTTTTCCCAGCCAGGAGTATCCGTTGTGCTCTGAATTCAGTAGATGGCTTAGTTATCCTACACCTTTTGCAAGTTTGATTAGCACACTCAAACAGGAAAACTACAACAAGATGCTTAGGCATGTCCTGCAGTAATCATTTTTCCACATTCTAAGCCCATGTTAGACTTAGCACATCTTAGTAAAAGAGCTCCTAAGTCTTAATGAATAATAATTGCTGATATATACTTTTTTATTCATATATGCCAGGACAAAAACAATCAGAAGACAGCCTATAACGAATGGAGGGATGAATGTAGAGATTGGCAATCCTTCATACAACATGTATGAAGTGGATCATGATCACAATGAGAAGGTCTTCTAGATCCCAATTTTACAGCAGATTCAAATAAGGTAAATATCACCATGATACAAAAGTTGAACATCATTGTGTTGAGTACATTTAACTTTCTTAACTTTCTTTCCACTTCTTAATGCTATATCCCTTTTGGAGACATGTATTACCAGCATTTTTTGTCAGTTCTGAGGGATTCTGATATTTCTCATACAATACACCAAAGTGTTATTGCATGCATGAGTGAAAAATGTAATGTACTCTAACCTAAACGTTGATGTAGATACATTTTGCACATATTAAAAAGTTCTAGTGTTCATTAAAAATGTTTATTTAAATGAAATTGTGAAACAAAAATAACAATAAAAACAGGAACAATTCTGAAAATTCTGAAAATTAACCAGAAATGTTTTACTTATGCACCTGTACAAATTTGAGGTTAATATTTTGCTCTAATTTACTCATTAGCATCAGATTTGCCTCAACAAGCCAGCTGACCAGGATCATTAAGTTGTGACATGATTAACTGAAAATATGAGGGCGGGGGGGGGGGGGCATTCTACATATGGCACCAAACAATAGGCACTACCTCTGTGCTGAATTTTTCATTTGAAAAAAGTATTCCAACGAATGCAAGGTGCCAAAATGGGACATACATGGCATTCTCCAATCACAAGCAAGCCAGTTATATTCTCCCTCAGGGTGACATCATCCGACGGAGCCGGTGCATACGCTTACTAGCGAGGACGACTGTTCAAATTTCTAGCAGCATTCCACAGCTCATGTGCTGGTGTCTTCACACCCAACGCATGGACATGGGTCCCTCAGTCTTCATTTTCTCAGGGCAGGGGAGGACGCATCTTTGGGTTCTTCTCAAAGCGTGTTTTTATTTGCTGTTTGCAGTGCCTTCCTGTGCAGGTGTTCACCACTCTTCTGGTTGTCAATCTGCCCGCAAATGAGCTAGGGAGCTCCAGGACTCATGCTGTATATATATATATATATATATTATATATATATATATATATATATATATATATATCTCAAGGCATAACTTAATTTGAAGATTCCCATTTGTTTAATGTCGTTAGAGATACTGATTTAGTTGTGTGGAACTATAGTTCATGGTGAATGGGAATGAGGAATTGAGATGTGGGATGAGATATTGATTGGGGAATGAGGGGTGGGGGAATTTAATGTATGATAATTGCATGTTCTCTTTGTATTTTTTGGTGTTATTATTGTTGTAACTGTAATGACGTGCTGTTTTAAAGCTTACTATATACATGCAAGCATTAATAAAAATATTCAACATAAATACAATTTCAAAATGCATGGAAAGTACACATTTATTAAAGACAACACTCTCTTATATACAGCCCCGATATACAGGGGGAGGGCCTGCTGTTTTCAAGCTTCCTCACACAGCACCGCCGATCTACCTAAACTCTGACTTGAAAGGACCGCTAACTCCAGGGGTGAGAGAGAATTCATTTCCCATGATTACCATATCACAAGCCACCTCCCTCCCCACTTTTCGTTTTGTTCAAAGGGATTTCATATTTGCACATAGTAGAGCCATTTTAACTGTACTGTTGTTTACAAAAAAGTGTCACTAGGGTTACAAAATTGTACAAACATGATATTTCCCCACTGTATTAAAGTTGTTTGTGTTTTTTTTAGGGGTGGGGGGTCGTGCTATATCAAATGCTTTTTGGGTATTTTGGTTTTAGCATAATTTGAAATTATAACTCAAAATGCCATTAATTGCGTATACTTAGTGGTGGTATTACAGGGTGAGATAAATATAAATGGTGCTACATTCCATTAAATTAGGAGAGCATTACAATCTAAGAAATTACATTTAAACTAAATATTTTAAATTTAGAATCAATATTTGAATGGTTTGATATAATCAAAAACTAAGGATAAGGTTCACTGAGTAGTCAATATTCAAAGGAATCTAAAACCTTATGTTTTAACCAGCAAAAATATTTGGGAGTTAATAACGCTTGTTGCTAAATTTAGGTATTGGATACAGTTGAGATTCTGACTCATCTGCGTTTGTAAATACATTTTGCAAGTAACTTTTCTTGTGTTTGCGTAGAAATACTTTTAAACAAATAGGAGGAAATATTTTTTCACTCAAAGAATAGTAAGCTCTGGAACTCATTGTTGGATGATGTGGTAACAGCGGTTAGCATATCTGGGTTTTAAAAAGGTTTGGACAAGTTCCTGAAGGAAAAGTCCATAGTCTTTTATTGAGATGAGATAGAGTGGAGGAGTGGCCTAGCGGTTAGGGTGGTGAACTTTGGTCCTGAGGAACTGAGTTCAATTCCCACTTCAGGCACAGGCAGCTCCTTGTGACTCTGGGCAAGTCACTTAACCCTCCATTGCCCCATGTAAGCCACATTGAGCTTGCCATAAATGGGAAAGCGCGGGGTACAAATGTAATACAAGTGAATACAAGAAGATGGACATGAGGGAAGCCACTGTTTGCATGGCTTTGTAAACGGGGGGGGGGGGGGGGGGTAAATCTGCAGTTAACACAAAACTATTCAAAGTTGTCAAAACACATGCGGGTTGTGAAAAATTGCAGGAAGACCTTAGGAAATTGGAAGACTGAGCATCCAAATGGCAGATGAAATTTAATGTGGACAAATGCAAAGTGATGCACATTGGGGAAAATATTCTGAATCATAGTTGCCTGATGCTAGGGTCCATCTTAGGATTCAGAACGCAAGAAAAAGATCTAGGTGTCATTGTAGACAATACATTGAAATCTTCTGCCCATTGTGAGACTGCTGCCAAAAAAGTAAACAGGATGCTAGGAATTATTAGGAAGGGATGAAAATAAGATCAAAAATATTATAATGCCTCTGTGTTGCTCCATGCTGCGACCTCACCTTGAGTATTGCATTCAATTCTGGTCGCAATATCTCAAAAAAGATATAGCGGAATTAGAAAAGGTTCAAAGAAGAGCGACCAAAATGATAATGAGGATGGAACTCCCGTATGAAGAAAGGCTAAAGAGGTTAGGGCTGAGGGAGGATATGATTGGTGGTCTCCAAATCAGGCCATGGGGGCCCTTTAATTGCCTTCTTGCTATTTGATGATATTGTTACCTGCATTGAACCTGATTGATTAGGTATTTGATGGGCTACAAATCCGTCACATAGCATAGCACAGATCCTTGAAAACATTTTTTCTTCTGAAATTTTGTCAAAAATATGCTAATATGCATGAATCTGCATCACAGTCCCATTTGAATGTCATACTTAAATAAACTTTTTCAAGGAAGCCAGATTTCATGCACCGGTTTAATACTGAATACATATTTGTATGAAATTATTTCACAAAATGTGCTTGATTTGAAACATTGTTGCAAAGTTACTTTACACTGTAGTACATGAGAACCCTCCTTAGCTAACTAAGGGGATCTTTACAAAGCAGTGCAAGCATTCTACTGGTGCTGAATGCTGAGACGCCCATAGGAACATAATGGGGTCTCAGCGTTTAGTGCCAGCTAATTTGTAGCACAAGCTAAAAACGCTGGTGCAGCTTTGTAAAAGACCCTCTAAGGGGCCCTTTTACAAACTGTGGTAAAAAGTGGCCTTAACGTGTCCCCATTCCCGCATGCTGAGGCTATTTTTTCCACTAGGGTAAAATGGGCATTTTTTTTCTATTTTTTTCCATTAATGGCCATGTGCTAATTTTCCCATTAGCATTTGGCTATTAGTGTGTGAGTCTCTGTCACTGCACATTATGTAGGCAGTAAGGGCTTACGTGCTAAAAGGAATCCTGTTCAGAAGGAATGGATCCTCAGAAGCTTAGCCGAGATTGGGTGGCAGAGCCGGTGAGGGAGGCAGGGCTGGTGGTTGGGAGGTGGGGCTAGTGCTGGGCAAGACTTCTACGGTCTGTGCCCTGAAAATGGCAGATACAAATCAAGGTAAGATATACACAAAAAGCACATATGAGTTTATCTTGTTGGGCAGACTGGATGGACCATGCAGGTCTTTTTCTGCCATCATCTACTATGTTACTATCCTGATTATTTTCGGAGAAGGGCGGCCATCTTCCAACACACATCAGGAAATGGCCGGCTTTCTCCTAATGCCGGCCAAATCGATATAATCAAAAGCTGATTTTTGCCGGCTTCAACTGCTTTCCGTCGCAGGGCCAGCCAAGTTCAAGGGGCGTGTTGACAGTGTACCAAAGGCGGGACGGGAGCATGGTTAAGAGATGGCCGCCTCGGCCAATAATGGAAAAAAGAAGGCCGGCCCTGACGAGCATTTGGCCGACTTTACTTGGTCCCTTTTGTTCACGGCCAAGCCTCGAAAAGGTGCCCCAACTGACCAGATGACCACCGGAGGGAATCGGGGATCACCTCCCCTTACTCCCCCAGTGGTCACCAACCCCATCCCACCCAACAAAAAAAAAAATTAAAAACATTTTTTGTCAGCCTCTATGCCAGCCTGAAATGTCATACCCAGCTCCATGACAGCAGTATGCAGGTCCCTGCAGTTTTTAGTGGTTGCAGTGCACTTCAGGCAGGCGGACCCAGACCCATACCCCCCTACCTGTTACATTTGTTGTGGTAAATGGGGGCCTTCGACCCCCCCCAAACCCACTATACCCACATGTAGGTGCCCCCCTTCATCCCTAAGGGCTATGGTAGTGGTGTACAGTTGTAGATAGTGGGTTTTTGGGGGGGGGATTTGGGGGGCTCAGCACCCAAGGTAAGGGAGCTATGCAGCTGGGATGAATTTGTGATGCCCACTGCAGTGCCCCCTAGGGTGGCTGTTTGGTGTCCTGGCATGTCAGGGGGACCAGTGCACTACATTATCGGCGAAAACCAATGGCGGCCATCTCTAACGCAGGCAATCTCTAAGGGCGACCCAAATGTTGAGATTTGGCTGGCCCCGACCGTATTATCGAAATGAAAGATGGCTGGCCCTCTTGTTTCGATTATATGGACGGGTACGCCGCTTGATAGGGCTGTCATTAGAGATGGCCGCCCTTATAGATGGCAGGCCCCATTCGATTATGCCCCTCCACATTACTATGGCAATGTAGCTGCACAAACCAAATTTACACAAACCAATAAGCAAGGAACACACCCACTCTACACCCCCAGACATGCAAAATCACTGTGGGACACCTGAACCTGCCCGTGATAAAGCATTAGTATGCTGTAAAACTGCTAGCACTTCTTTGTAAAAGACTTCCTAAATGTAAATAAATGAGTGAATTCAGCAGGCCAGATTCTGGAGGGTCCTAGTAGTGCGGTGGAGGAGCAAAGAGAAAGTTAGTTATCTGGTGTTAATTTTCATCATTGACTACTTATCTTTGTTGGCCAAACCTATAAGTCTGCACAGGTGTACAACCACAGTGAAAGTATCAAAATATAGAAAGACAACACTATAATGTCCAATTCTTTATTGCATCCACTGACTCAACACACGCCTGTGTTTTGGCCTAAGGCCTGCCTCAGGAGTCTCTACTGGATGTGTTGGATAAGAATGTCAACAAGTTTCAGCTTATAATAACTATTTGAACCAGGTACTTGGTCAAACAGATTTATGTACTGAAACTGCTACTGCAACAAATATAACACCAAATCTCTTTGACCAAGTACCTGGTTCATATAGTTATTATAAGCTGAAACTTGTTGACATTCTTGTCCAACACATCCAGTAGAGACTCCTGAGGCAGGCCTTTGGCTGAAACGCGTCTGTCCATTTTTTGGTACCTTCGCTGTGGTTGTACACCTCTTTAACATTGCCTTTGACTCGTAACCACTTGTAACCACTCGCCTCCACCTACCCTCCTCTCTTCCTTCCCGTTCACATTAATTGATTTGATTTGCTTATTTTTTATTTTTTGTCTATTAGATTGTAAGCTCTTTGAGCAGGGACTGTCTTTCTTCTATGTTTGTGCAGCGCTGCGTATGCCTTGTAGCGCTATAGAAATGCTAGATAGTAGTAGTAGTAGTAGTTTTTGAGGGTTGTTTCCTCTGTGTTCTTTGTTTTGTATAACTTTGCACAAAAACACGTGCTTTAAGTAAAGTAGTATAGGGTCCTTTTAGAATACTGCGTTAAGCATTAGCACATACTTACCGCAGCTGAAAAGGGCTTACTACGGTACATGTTGAGGCGTCCCATGGTAATTTTGCATGCACAAACCAGAAGCTAACCAGGGGGTGTGTCTGGGGGGTAGACAGTGGCCATTTTCCAGCTGTGCTGGCCTTAGCATGCAGAAAAAAAACATGTAAGGGCATGCTAAGGCCACTTGTTAGCGCAGCCTATTAAAAGGACCCCTATGTTTGCAATGCTTCCTTAGTAATGCTCATAAGAGACAACTTTCAAATTGTGTATAACACACACACACACACACACACACACACACACACACCTGTAAAGTCTTTGGGGACATATTACCCACATACATTACACTGATTTTAAAAGGCAAAAGCTTCCCTTTGAAAACTGATAAAGGTAAATTGTGTGCACAAAAGTGTATATGCTACTTGTGTGGATTCTTTGTCAGCACAATTTTGGAAAATATGAACAGAAATGCAATCCCCACTTCAAACCTGCTCACAGAATGCCTGATCTATCGTTTGGGTAAAACAATCCTGTAGGAGGATAAGAAGTGTGAACTGGTGTGTTGTCATGATTTAGGGGCCCTTTTACTAAGCTGCACCACAACTTAAAAAGGAGTACCGCGGAACACGCCTAGGAATCCTGTGGTAAGATCCCAATCTGCACCCACAAATCGCACACTATAAAATATTTTTATTTTTCCATGAAGGGGGCGCATCTGGGGGGTGGAGAGTGGGCATTTCTGTACTGATCAGTCAGTGCATCTACATTACCGTGAGCTAATAGATTAATGTGCTATTAGTGCACGAGCCCTTACCGAATGCAAAATACTACTACTACTACTTAACATTTTAGAGCGCTACTAGGGTTACACAGCGCTGTACAGTTGTCGGTAAGTGCTCACATGCTAATTTTATTTAATGGTCACATGTTAACGGCAACACTAGAGCATTGCCATTAATTCAAACAATGGAAAATTGACCATTGTTTTCCTGTACTGCGTGGAAAAGACTCGCTTAAGGGTGTCCTAAGGCCTATGAAAAGGGCCCCTTAGTCCGTTAAAAAGTAAAAAGGATATATAGAGGATAGAAATTGTGCTAAAACGCAAATCAGGGGAGAAGGAGTGGGCATGTATCTCTAAAGGGAAGAGGATCTTGAGTGGGATGGACTGAGGAATCTGTTATTTTTTAATTTATATATATATATATATATATAATGTATATTAATGTATATATAATGTATATTAAGAAAGAATGTGATTGGCCAGATTAGACATTTGCATTGGAAAGTACCTCTTTTTTTTTCAGAAAAACAGTTGAGGATAATTCTGTAAAGTGTAAATGTCAGTACTTCTGTCATTTACATAGATAAGTGGCAACTTACATAAGTAAATGGCCTCTTACATAATGCTGATCAGCACAAAAGTAACTGCATTGTTTGCATGGCACTTACTTTTAATGTTGGCTTGCACATGGGCAGAGTTGTATAAAGCATGCACTGTATGATCAGGTACTTGTGTGGATTATAGAATGTTGTAGTTCATACATGTTCTTGCTATATGTATGCTACTACTACTACTATAAATCATTTCTATAGCGCTACCAGTCGTACACAGCGCTTCACAATTGAACATGAATAAAAGACAGTCCCTGCTCAAAAGAGCTTACAATCTAAATCAGGACAGACAGACAGGACCAATAAGGGATAAGGGTAGGACAGACAGAAGGACACAAAGGGAAAGGGACTATTGAAGAGAGGAAGACAAGATAAAGGTTACGAGCAAGTGACAAGTTAGGAGTCAAAAGCAGCATCAAACAGGTAGGCCTTTAGCCCGGATTTGAAGGCGATCAGGGATGAAGCTAGACGTAACGGCTCAGGAAGCCTATTCCAGGCATAAGGTGCGGTGAGATAAAAGGAACGGAGTCTGAAGTTAGCGATGGAGGAGAAGAGTGCAATTAGGAGAGATTTGCCTAATGAACAAAGTTCCTGGGAAGGAGTGTAATGAGAGATGAGGGTGGAGAGGTAGTGAGGGGTTGCAGAGTGAATGCACTTATAGGCCAATAAGAGGAGCTTGAATTGCATGGATGCATGGTCAATTACACCAGCTAATGGGATGATGTAAGTGAGCGCACCTTAAATAAAGGCACTTTTTTCCCAATAGAAATTATTTTTTATAAAGAAAAGTAGGCTCCTAATTTTCTTTATGAAATACACACATTTTTGCTTCTTTGAACTAGGCTCCCTGGTTATAAAATGTCCCTCTTTAGTGGATTGCAGTTAACTTACTTTACTCCCTTCAAAGCTATTCTAAATTGGGTAGTTTCTTTGAAAAACATTCTCAGCAATGTTCTCTCCACATGCATTACATTTTCTAAAATATAGACTTCTTCAAGGTACTAATGATAAGTGAGTTAAAAAAAAATGTTTTGCCTTGCCTAGAAGTCAGTGAGAAGTACTAAATGATGTGAAGAAAAAAAAAGGGGGGGGGGTTGTACTTGAGAATTTAAATATTTTAAATATGGCTTTTGCCAGAAAGAGGATTCTGGTTGAAAGACACATATCAATTCAGGATGGCATGTATATATACCAGTCTTAAAATCAGTCTAATAGCACTGAGGTCAATATTCAACCAGCTATGTCTGAGTCAAGTTAACTGGCAACTTTGTTCAGTTAACTTAAACTGAACATGTAACTAGAATTCACTTGGTCTGAATATCCAGTCTAGAGTAAACCAGGGGCGTAGCCACGGGTGGGCCTGGGTGGGCCGGGGCCCACCCACTTTGGCCTCAGGCCCACCCAGCAACGGTGCATGCTGCAGGCCTTCTTTCCCTCGGGCCCTCCCTCCCCTTCGGGCAGCGCCGCAGTCTACCTGAACAGGAAAGCTGCACGGCACCGGGTCGTCCTGCCGCTACGCTGCTGCCCTCCGCTCCGTTGTTATCATCTTTCTGGCACAGAGTTCTTCTTCTGCTTATCTGCAGTGGATCCGCGCGCTGCTAGGGCTGTATGCTGCTGCGACTGCTTCCTCTGCGCTGGTCCCACCTTCCGCCTCTTCAAGAAGGCGGGGCCAGCACAGAGGAAGCAGTCGCAGCAGCATACAGCCCTGGCAGCGCGCGGATCCACTGCAGATAAGCAGAAGAAGAACTCTGTGCCAGAAAGATGATAACAACGGAGCGGAGGGCAGCAGCGTAGCGGCAGGACGACCCGGTGCTGTGCACTTTTCCTGTACAGGTAGACTGGCGCGCTGCCCGAAGGGGAGGGAGGGAGGGCCCGAGGGAAAGAAGGCCTGCAGCCAGCATGTCAGTGAGTGGTGTCTGGGGAAAGGGAGGGAAAAAAAAACCTGCAGCATGCTGGCGGGTGGTAGGTTTGTTGTGTGTGTGTGTGTGTGTGTGTGCTGGGGGGGGGGGGGGGGTCAGGGAGAGACAGGAGCACTGTTGGGATGAGGGAGTGAGACAGATAGGGGGAGGGACGGAGAGATGCTGCAAGGGAAAAGAGAGGGAGAATGGTTGGATATGGGTGGGGAGAGGGAGGGAAAGGGCATGAGAGAAATAAAACGTGTTGGACATGAAAGTGGAAGGGAGGGAGAGATGAGAGGGGAAATGTTGAACATGGCATTGAGGTGAGGGAAAGGAAGGATGGAGAGATGGTGGTGGGGGGGGGGGAGAGATGTTAAACCAGGGGCTCAAGGCAGGGAGAGGGAGAAAAGTTGGACATGAAGAAGGTGGAGAAGAGGAGAGGAAAGGAGAGATGCACAAGTGGGGGAGGGGAGAAAGAGGGAAGATGGATCCAGGAAGAGAAGATAGACAATGGATGGTAGGGAAGAGAAAGGGAAAATGCTGGACAATGGGGAGGGGAGAGAGATGGAACAGGAAGATGCTGGTGGTGGGAGGTAAAAGGTATAGGGAAATAGGCTATGAGGGTGAGGAGGGTAGAAAGAGGGAACAGATGCTTGGCTGGGGGGGGGGGGGGGAGAACATTTTGTGCCCACCCACATTGTGCTCAGGCCCACCCAAAATTGGCTGTCTGGCTACGCCACTGGAGTAAACCAGACATAATTGGCTGGTTTACTTTAGAACTACTGTTTGGCTGAACTGAGTTACCCAGACAACTGTGGTTAATGAATTTCAGCACTTATCGGTCTCAGCATGCCGCTTGTACAACAGTATTTTTACAGGATAAATGTTCTCCAGGCAAAGAGCTGGACAGATAACGTTTTATCCACTGAAAAACACTGTTCCCTCTAAACTGAGCAGGAGTCCTCCAAATGCATTGTTGCCAGTGGAGGGGTGGGCGGAGGTACTTTAATATTGTGTTTTCAATCACTAGGGACAGGCAGGTTCCCTGGCGTCCTACAGAACTTGTCTGTCTCTCACTATTGAAAATGCAATAGTGAAACAGCACTCTCCACTAGCAGAACTGGAAGTGGAGGACTCCTGCTCAGCTTAGAGGGAAGAGAGATGAAAAGAGGGAAATTTTCAGTCATCAGGGTTTTTAATCATGACTTAGGCTGGTGCTGAAAATCAGGGGCTCTGTGTGTGAATAAGCAAATAAAAACTTTTAGCACCTGACCACAGAAACTGTTACTGTGTTAGCATGATAGAGCTTACTAATTCACATGCTAACTGTAAATGCTGCTAAGGGGCAAGAAAAGGGTGGATTATGGATGTAATGGGTATGGGCTGTGCATTAGGGTTAACACACAGGCACTTACTGTATATTAACTCCAGGATTCTCTATATGGTGCTTTGAGTTGCACATATAAATTTGGACATGCATCCAGTTTGCACGTGCAACTTAATTTATTAACAAGCCAATCAGTGCTGATAATTGGGCAATAACAAGCAATTATCGACACTAATTGGCAATAATTAAAATTTACACGTGTATCATTTTAGGTGTATTCTATAAAGAGGTGTGTGTAAATTCTAGTGCGTGGATCTGAAAGGGGGCATGGCCATGGGAGAGGCATGGGCAGATTGGAGCATTCCTAAAAAACATGCATATTGGTATAGAATTAGTGGGATCCATGCATAATTTATGCAAGAGGATTTGCACCAGGTTTTCATTGGTGTAAATGGTCGTGCCTAAATGTATTTGTGTTTCCTGGCACTAGGTGCTCAACCGTTAGGCATCATCTTTTAAGAAGAATAAACTCATGGCATCGGTGAAGTGTAAACTGTTGGAAATTTACCTCACAGAAAACAAACCCATAAATGTTGCAACATCAGCTATTAAAAGAAAAATGGCTCTTATGGCAAAGTACGCTCTGACATTAAAATCTAAAAAAAGTATAAAAATCAGCTTATCTGACAATGTAGCATCTGATCGTATAAAACCCAATGTATAAAAGGAAAAAAAAATATGTTAGTAGGATATAGTGCAAGTAAAAGTCCAAGATAAACACTTGCATTTGCACTAAAACAAAAGTAGCATTGGCGCCAAATACCAAAATGTAAAACATTTGAGCTGGTATCGGTGATGTCAATCAACTATTTGATGTATGTGTCAATATAATGTCTGGCACACCACGGAAACACATCAAATGAAAGAAGTTTTCTGGTGAAGAGGGAAAGATTCAAACAAAATAAACAATGCTGCCTCGCTCCGAAGTCTCCCATTCTGCAACCTCAACTCATGACCTCTAGTTCTACTGCTTCCTTCTCTCCAAAAAAGATTTATTTGCATATTAATACCTTTTAAGTATTTAAATGTCTGTATCGTATCTCCCATCCCTTCTTTCTTCTAGGGCAGTGCTTCTCAACTGAGACCTTGAGGCACACCTAATCCCATCAGGTTTTCAGTGTAGCCATAATGAATATGCATGAGGTAGATTTGCATGCATTGCCTCCTTGGTATGTAAATCTATTTCATGTATGTTCATTGTGGATATCCTGAAAACCTGATGGGACTAGGTGTTCCTCAAGGTCTGGGTTAAGAAGCACTGTTCTAGAGTATACAGATTGAGGTCTTCAAGTCTCTTCTCATAAGTTTTTTGGCACAAGCCCCACATCATTTTTGTCATCTTCCTCTGAACTGCCTTGAGTCTGTTGATGTCCTTAGCAAGATACTGCCTGCAAAATTGAGCACAATAGCCCAAAATGGGGCCTCACCAATGACTTGTACAGAGGCATGATCACTTCTTTTCTTCTACTGGATATGTCCCTGTACATTATTCTTTGGCCATTTGTGCTAGAATTCTATAAAGAAAAATAGGCACCTACAGAATAGACTTAATATAGGTGGCGTAGGCCAGTGTGTAAAGCATCCTGCTATAGAACAGTACATGCAAAACTTTACAGTACTTTATTAAAAGGCCCCAATGACAACAGACCCTTGATATTCATTCAGTGGCAGGCAGTGTGGTTAGCTGCCGCTGGCAGCGCTGATCTCCAGATATTCAATGCCTTTTTGTTTCAGATGACTGGCATTGAATATCTGGGGGGTTTATGGCCGGCTGTACCTTAACTGGCTATGGGGCCCTTTCACAAAGTCATGTTAGGCTAAGTACATAAATATTGCCACACTGGGACAGACAAAGGTCCATCAAGCCCAGTATCCTGTTTCCAACAGTGGCCAATCCAGGTCACAAATACCTGGCAAAAACAAGGCTCTAATCACATGCAACATGCACCAAAATGAGACTATTGCCATGCTACCATGCCCCGGCAGTAATTTCAGATTTGCTGCATGCCCATGACTGGATAATTTATTTATTATGTCCTCCCACATGTGGCCTTTCCGGTGGTTATTGGCAGTTGGTGTGCACCGACCAGTCACTGCACATGTAGTGCATGAGCCCTTACCACTAGATCAATGGGTGGCATTAAGGGCTCAGGCCAGTTGTAGGTGTGCTCTGGTTTCAGTTTTACCACATGCCCTTTTCCTGTCCCATCAAAAAAAAAAAGCCCTTTTTTGCAGGTGCAGTAAAAACTGACCCGGTGCAGCACAAAACACATGCTTACACTGCTGCAGGCCACTTTTTGCTGTGGCTTAGTAAAAGGACCCCTGTGTGATTATTCAGCGCTGACCAATTAAGTTAAAAGCGGGCAAATATCAGACTATTATTTAGGTGGTCTGATTTGCCTGCTGAACTTAGCTGGCCAGCGCTTGGATATTTGTGGATAGCCAACTATATTATGCAATATAGCTGGTTAGCCTCTATGAACTAGTTTCTATATATGGTACCAAAAAAAAATCAGCACCCCCCCAAAAAAAATAATGCTCAGTGCTATTTTATAAACACGCTTAAAGTTAGGCACGGTTTATAGTGCTTGAGCCCAGGAATCGCGCCTAACTTTATGAAAAGCCATTTGCACCATCTGAAACATGGTGCAAATCCTTGTGCCTAAATTAAGTACATATCCCCCTTATTCAGTAACTATGCACAGAAGTTCTAGGAACGCCCCGATCCACCCATGACCCTCTTATGTCTGCGCCCACTTTTCAGATCCAGTGCCTAAATATACATGTGTAACTGCTAATTAAATCCAATTAGTGCTAATAGTTGCTTGCTAGGATGACAATTATCAGCACTAATTGGCTTGTTATTCAGTTATTGCGTATACAGATTTCTGCCCAAATTTTGCCCAAATTTGCATGCACAACTCAAAGTGCTATATATAGAATCCAGGGGCATGCACTAAGTGCTAATATTCAATAGAGATAACCGAAAATAGCGCTGAATATCGGGCCAATTATTTTTTTATGTTTATTTTAAATGACAGCATATCCCTGACCTTCATCAGTTCCAGTCATGCTAGGAATCTGTTACACTAATGGCTTCTGCTATTAGGCTATTTCAAGCTCTGAAATGTTCAATGATTGTTTCTGGCCAGACCAACTGAATTGTTTAATTTTACATTTGTTCAATATTTCATTTGATAGGATCATGTCTTTGGACATTTATCCTCCCAAAGTAGAACATGCAAATAAGGAGAAAAAATTCTAACTATGTCAGGAGCAACAGTAATTTAAGTGCAGAAGTTTTAGGATAGTGAACTTCATTTTGAAAATATATATTTTTAAAGATACCATTATATTCATTTTTGTGAACCATTCCTTTGTTTAAGATTATATACTCTTAGGTTTCTTTGCCAAATTATGATTTTTCATAACTTATTATTTTACATATTGTTAGTATAAGTTAATCACACTTTCATAATGTTATTAACCTACGCCATGTGTTTTCTTTTCAGCCAACAAATTACTCCAATCCAGTATATGCTAAATTATTTGTAGAGGGACAAAACTGTCGAAACTCCTTAGCAAGTGTTGATGAACGAAAAGAACTCCTTCCAAAGAAAATAGAAACTGGAATAAGAGAAACAATGGCATAATCTTCAGTTACCTTTTATACTCTGTATAAATGTATAAAATACAATGATTACTTTTCTATGTACCAACAGTATTATAATTGTTTTGGCATCAGCATTACCTCCTTTTTGTTGTTGTTTTTTGATTTGCTGATGACTTTTGACTGACCATTTGTATGGTATTTTTATGAAAAATAAACTGCACTACAGTACAATTTAAAATAATGCTGCTGTTACAATATACCCTTGAATTTGTTAAGATTAAAGGTAACATGTTTCTTGGTAGTGTGAAAATGAGCAATCCATTTTGTACAAATGTTTTTGATTCCACTCAGTGAACAAAGGATCTATCTACTCTTCCTAGAAGCAGTATGTAATTGTAGTTCTGTTTGAATGGTGAAAGAGCGGTTGAATGCCTTACCTTTGTGCCCAGTACCTATCTCCCTTCTATTCGATTGCTGATCATAACCAAAAAAAATACAATAAAACAGTTAACTGTATTCACAATTTATTTCACAAGTCCATTTCTTTTAAAACTAACTTAGGTTGCCTAGCAGTAAACAAGATCATAGATTCAGAACCTCCAGTTATCTATATAAATATCCATAGGTTTGTTACAGGAATTCAATAATATCTTATTATATTATTGATAATAATTGATGTAGACCTCCATGTTTAGTGAATACTGAGAAAATGAATATAGTGAAACTGACTTGTCAAGGATGTTTCTTCTTCTGGGACAAAGCCTATGAGCTCTTTGAGGCTGATATTCAAAGGGTTTAGCCTTCTAACTTTGTTAGGCTCCAAGTTTGGTTTCTTGAAAATATGTTAGGGCTAAGTACCTAAGTGTATGCTTCTAATTTCAATATACCACTAAATTTGAGAGCCTAAAAAGTAGGTGGTAATAGAAGCAAATGTAAGGCAGCGAAAACATTTTAGGAGCTTAACAGGTTTTCAGCATTAGGTACTTAAATTAAGCTCCTAAATCTAGGTAAGCATCTGGCAGGCCTAAGTTTAGGAGCATAACTTTTAAGATCTAACTTTAGGATCAAAAATATTGTTGAACTTGCATCTAAACTCATAGGGGTCCTTTTATTAAGTTGCGGTAAGACATGGCCTTAGCTCACCAAACAGCCCTTTTACAAAAGTGCCCTTGCGTTTTTAGCACTTGCGTTAAACATATGTCTACTAAACGCTAGAAATATTCATTTATTCCTATAGATGTGTCTAGCATTTAGCTTGTGCTAATCATTAGCACACACTAAAAACGCTAGCGCGCCTTTGTTGAAGACCCCCAAGGCCATTATTACCACAATTATGAAAAGGGCTATTTTCTATTTTTTCAAAATATGTCCATATGCTAATGTTAGTATTAGTGCATGGCCATTAAAAAGTTACTGCAGGAGCATTTACTACCACCTATTTAGGAGGCACTAAGAGCTCTCGTTAATCATGCACTAACCAGTTATCATGCAGTATTGTAGATGTACTAACTGGTTACCGCAAAAATGCCCACTCTGTCCCTGTCACACACCCTAAAAAATTAGTGTACTCACATGCTAACACTAATGCTTAAGGCTTTAGCACATCCCACATTAGGGTATTTGTACCACATAAAGTGCAC
This sequence comes from Microcaecilia unicolor, assembly GCF_901765095.1. Classification (NCBI taxonomy): domain Eukaryota; kingdom Metazoa; phylum Chordata; class Amphibia; order Gymnophiona; family Siphonopidae; genus Microcaecilia; species Microcaecilia unicolor. The sequence goes on from NC_044037.1 coordinate 263,640,423, forward strand.
ATAAGCATTTAACACAGTTTCATAAAAGGGCCCCTTAGGTTTCTCAGTTTGGGTGAAATAAGGGGCATATATAAGTGCCTAATTTAGGAGCATAAATTTAGATAATCAGTTTTTATTATTATTATTATTATTATGGGAATATCAGCTTCTATAAGTTCTCATACAGCTGTCCAAGATCGTAAGAGGGTGTTAATCTACATATGACGTATTCATTCATGGAATCATGCTGTTGATTTTTGGGTAAAATCCGTACAGTTCAATAAATTGCTTACATGTGATGGGGCCCTTTTATCAAGCAGCAGTAGAGCTACCGCACAGCTAGCGCATGGCAAAATGCCTGTGCCAGAAAATAATTTTGTATTTTCTAGCGCAGGGGACGGGGAGTAGGCATGCGTGGCGGTATTCGGGCAGTGCCTTGAGCTGCCTGATTACCTCCGGGTTAGCGCATGAGCCCTTTCTGCCTTCTAAATAGGAGGTGGTAAGAGTTCAGGCAGTAAATAGCCAATGCGCCAATTTTTATATTGGTGCACTGAAATTCCACGTGCCCACACTACTGTAGGCCACTTTTTACCGCAGCTTGGTAAAAGGGCCCCTATAGCATTTAGTTCCAACTGCTGTTCCTAAACATATATTATCTCCTGGGCAGGGGCGGCCTAAAACAATCTGCCATCTGAGGCAGAAAATGAGCTACTGTCCTGACGCCGACACTGCCGCCCCATGCCCTTCCTTCCCCAACCCCCTTCCCCAAAATTACCTTTTCTATTCTTTTCTTGATTTTCAAAAGAAGGTGGCAGCAGCTACTCCCATATGCTGCCCTGCCGCCGGTCCCATCTCCTCTCTACTGCATGTGGCTTGCCTCTCTGACGTAATTTCCTGTTTCCTTGGAGGTGGGCTGCCTGCAGTAAAGAGAAGGGGCTGGGACTGGTGGCAGGGCAGCCTATAGGAGTTGCTGTTGCCTCCTTCTTTTGAAAAACACAAGACAAGAAGGTAATTTTGGGGAAGGGTGTTGGGGAGGGAAGGGCGAGGGACAATGCCACCTCACAAGAGTGCCGCCTGAGACCCCTGCCTCAGGTGGCTTGATGGTAGGACCACCACTGTTCCTGGATAATCATGGATTGACGTTTAAGCAGTTATTGTAGGTTTCATGGAAATGGAGGGCCATTATTCTCTTAGTAATGCTCAATATGCCCAGTATTTTACCCAAAATGTTTAACTTCCCTATTCAATGTATGCTATCAGACAGTTGTTCAAGGGATTTTAAGTAAACTTTCAATGTGGAGGGCAATGTAGATGTTCTTGAAATGATTGTTTTGTTTGCTGTTATATGTATGCCATTATTGGAGGGGAACAAAACAAATATGATTTCTCTTTTCGTATTTTGGCATACACAAGGAATATTATATCTTTAGTGGATGTAAGAAGTATTCTTTTCATACCTTTAAAGGCACAAAAGACTATCACACATAATGGAGGACTTTTGGAACCTCGACTAGACACAACTGCCTTTTGTCATAATGTATTAACCAGATGGAATAAGCGTGTGTTTCCTCTCTATTCCCTGTACACAAATATTACAAAAGAAACATTAATTGCTGTTTTATAAAAGACTTTTTGTTGTATTCTGTGCATGCATACTACCTATTTCTAAACTTTGCCATATGGAGGCCTTTATAAACTATTGATTTATGTAATACTTGTGCAGTTTTGCTTGGACAGTATTCTGCTTATCATAAACTTTTTCAGGTTCTTGTTTAAGTACATTTTTAAAATTGAATAGTATTTTTCATTTTGGTTATAATAGTCATTTTGCCTATGTTTCTATAATGAAGTGTTCAATTCTTTATAAATAATATATTGTTGACTGTTTTATTGAAATGATAAACATTTGATTGTCTTGGGAAATTCTTATTGCTGCAGGGGTCTTTGGATCTGGATTGACCACTGTTGGAAACAGGATATTGGACAACGGACCTTTGGTTTGAAGCTTCATGGCAATCTTATGTTCTTATGCATATATACATTCCCCTTGTAAAATGGGACATAAATGTATGCAGACAGATTTTAGATAAAAATGGAAAGGGAATTCATTTGTCCAAGTCAGGATATAAGGAATTCCCATAATATTTTACAAAATACTCTGCCAAATGTAAAACAGGAGCAAGGTTGCATGTCCCAGCCCCTCTACATTCAGAGGGCGCAGTGGAGACCCCAGACAATGGGATTTTCAGTTGCTCCTACAGGAGGCACTTAGATATACTTAGGAGCAGGTATAAATTCCAACATTTAGATTTCCCAGTACTACTACTACTACTTAGCATTTCTATAGCGCTACTAGGGTTACGCAGCACTGTACAAGTTAAAACATGGGGAAGGACAGTCCCTGCTCAAGAGAGCTTACAATCTAAAGGTAACAAACTATGTTATGTTATGTTAGATTTCCCAGTACACATGTGGATTCGTTATGTGGCATAGGGAATGCACACCTGTTTTGTAGTTATATCCACACCACAACCTTTCCCCATCCTCCATATGTTCCCTTACCATCCTCACATGCTAAGCTTTCCCACATGTGTTATGAAATGGCATTTAAATGTCTGGGCTCTCCCAGATGTTTAAATGCAATCATTTAAACGTGGGGATGCTTCTAAAATAACCACCGTAATTCTTTGGCCCTCCCCATTTAAATTTGTGTGTTCTGGGCATCTATTCATGTAAATAGCATTCTGAAAATCTTCTTTTACATGTATAACCAATTTGCATATGTAAATATTGCAATTTCCACATGTGGAAACCACACAACGTTCTAAATTGACCTCCTTTATTTGTTTAGTTAGACCACACAAACATCAGTTCTAGCTTAAATGAATTTGTTAGTCATTTGAATCTAGAACCAAATGAATTGGACTACTGCATTTCTCATAAAGATCAATTATCTGTTTATCTTTAGGCAATGAATGAGCATCTGAATATTATATAATAATCAGATTTAGTCTTAAGACTTACTTAAAACAGGAGGAAAAAGATCTCAGCAACTATTTTAAAAAGATGTATAAATGCCTTTTTAATTGCAGGTTCCATTTTCATTCATTTGTCTGTTTTAAAACCTCCTTTTTTAAAACAAATTTCAGTGATGCAAATAAAAAATGCTTCTACTCAATGATTCCCAGTAATCCAAAATTGTGAGCCACTCTTATATACTCCAGTCAAAATATATAATTTTCAAATGTGCAGTTAACAAAAGTGTGATTTTGAATCAAATGTATCTATAAATATGATACTAGTATTGGCGAAAGATTTCAAATCATGTGGACACTTAAAAATAACTCCGATGGAAGCCACCATTTCACCTTTTTTATGTGGCTTCTTCAGGGATATCCCTCTATTAATTCAAACTGTAGCTGTGTTTAACTGCTTTTCTCATTCAATGGCTCCATCAGTTTTTGCTGAGCTTACTATTAACCCACACATAATCTGTAATAAAAACATCGAGTGAAAACTTTATAGTTGCTCAAAGTTCATATGTTAGCATAAATTTATTCAACTTACTGGTCCAGGAAACACCGTGTAGCTTCAACCACATTATTAAAACAAAATGGCACTGAAAGGTATATCAGACGCAAATACATAGATGTGATCATGGTTCCCAAACTTGGTCCTGGAGGCACCCCTGACAGTCAGGTTTTCAAGATATTCACAATAAATATTCATTAGAGAGATCTGCATGCAGTGGAGGCAGTGTATGCAAATCTCTCTGATGAGTATTCATTGTGGCTATCCTGAAAACCAGACCGGTTGGGGTGTCTCCAGGACCAGATTTGGTACCACTGATATGGATATTAATAGATGTTTAGATGGAGAGAAGGCGACTGATATAAATCAGTGGTTCTCAACCCAGCCCTCAGGGTACCCCCAGGTGGTCATGTTTTCAGAATATCTACAATGAATACGAATGAGATAGATTTGTATACCAAGGAGGCAGTGTATGCAAATCTATCACATGCATATGCATTGTGGATATCCTGAAAATCTGACTAGCTGGGTGTGCCCCGAGGACTGGGTTGAGAAGCACAAATATATTGATAGATATAGATATGTAACATATAAAACATATACATATATACATATTATTTGAATACTAGCAGACATCCATCAAAAATTCAACAGATATGTGAGAGTTGAGGTGCTCAGCACATTTTCTACTGAAGTCAATTTGAGGACATTCAGATTCTTCTAATGCACCCTATCCTTCTCTCCCAGCCTGAATGTATCCTTTATTTATTTTTAATTGGGAAGTATTTTTAGTGATGAGCACACACACACAATATGTCCCCTTAATGTCATTTCATTTCTTCTGTTCTCTAAGCTACATTGTTCGTCGGTTCATTCTATTGAGATCAAAAACTGGGGACATCACAGAGATCTTTGACTGATTCCTTTTCCTTTCTGTGTAAAACATTGAGATTCCATAATGAATGACTGCTCAATAAGTCTATCAACTTTTAAATCTGTTAACGTGTCCTCACAGATCTTATTATTCAAAAATGAACTCCTAAAGCCAATCTGCATTACACTTTATGGAGATGAACGTATGAGAACTCATGATTTTTTTTTAAGTCATAGGTTTCTGGCAAAATTGATGGCTTCATATTTAAAGCTAAATAATGTTTAAGAACTTATCTGCTTGATTTTCATAGAGATCAGAGCTGCTAGAGTATATTCTCGGCATGCCAGTAACACTTGTTTATGTGTATTAAAATTTGATATACCACTAAGCTTTGACAAGCCACAGTGGTTTATATAAAAAATAATTGAAGGTAAAGAACTCCATCATAAACTGGATAGACCTATACATACATGCCACACATACTAGAAATTGCATGCACAGTTCACTAATTCATATTCTAACCTCCACATGTTCCTTTCCTCTCATTGTGTCTTGCAGTGTAAGGTCAGTATGGGAAATGTAGTGCTAGAACATCCTGGCCAAAGCCTATATAAAATAGCATATTTTTTTAACAGTACTTTAAATTGTCTTAGAAAGCCTCTGCCCTAAGAGAACTGGGAAGGTTATTCCATAAATTAGGTACTAATCAAAAAAAAATACCCTCTCTTCAGTGACTGCCCTTCATGCTGTAGTAACAGATGAAATCAACATTTGGTGATCATTTACAAATCTTAAACTTCTACTTGGTACATAAGCAGGGGTGTGCTGGTAAATATTTAACAATGGGCTCTCTCTCCGGGCATAGCCAGCCCTGCAAATTTTTTTTTGGGGGGGCAGGGATAGATGGGGGGGCAATGCATGCCTCTCTTCCCCCCCCCCCTCATATGGGCATGCTAGGCATACCTTTGCAGGTAGAGATGCCAAGCCCCACCAGTCAGTAGATGGACTGCCTCCACTCCCCGCTGCTTGCTTCTGATTCTGAGCAGCATGCTGGGACGTCTGGCACATGCATGAGAAGTCCCAGCCTGCTGCTCAGAGCTGGAAACAAGAAGCGGGGAGCAGCAGCAGTCTATTCACTTGGCTGGTGGGGGTTCAGCATCCCCACCAGCAAAGTAAAAGAGAATTCAGGAGGGGGCTCAAGCTCACATTTTGGGAGCCAGTTGTTAAAGTAGCCACAGTATGGCTACTTTAACAACCGGCTCCCAAAAAGTATTTAACAAACGGCTTTTGCAAGACCGTGAGAGCCCACTCCAGCACACTACAGTACATAATGTACAGATAATGATGCCAGATACAAGGGAATGTGTTTATGCCTTATGTGCCTGTACCAACAGCTTAAAATGTATTCTGTATCTTACAAGAAGTCAATGATAGTGTATAAAAAGTGGGATAACATGATCACACTTCTGAGCATTGTCCAGAAGCCTGAGAGTCACATTTTGCAACAACTGTACTCTTTTTATTTTGGAAGAGGATTTCCAGCGTAAATCAAATTCCCATAGTCAATACATGATATTAAAAAAACAAAGCAAAAAAAACATGTATCGGTGAGCGTAAGGAGAATTCATCCAAAATATGTTTCATGGAAAACAATAGGTGCAGGATGTAAAAACCTGTCCTTACCATCATAGAAACCTGGTCTGTGAACAACAGATGATAAACAATCAATACTCCAAGATATTGGAACAGATCTTCAAATAATACTGGAGTTAATACAGGTAATTTCAAATGTCCTGGTGATCCTGAAAGCTGTTGTTTTCTCTGTGTTTAATACCAGATAATGTGTTGTTAGCCATAAGGAAATGGATGCCAAACAGTCCTGTAAAGTAGAAAAATCCAGAGAACCACAGACTTTGCTATCAACAGAATGTCATAAATATAACAATACATACTTACTCTAAAATAATGAAAAGTTGCAATCAATGGACTCAGGAAGATAGTAAACAAAACTGGCAACATAACAGAACTCTGAGGTAAACCACAGCCTAAGGAAAAGGTTTTGGAATCCAAATCCTTCACTTTCACTTTAAAACTACATTCACTCGGGAAGGACATAAACCATTGCCATGCTATTTATTCCATTAGTACCAATGGATTCCAAACATTTGAAAAGTAAGTCATGATCAACCAGATTAAATGGCGAGACCAAGTCCAATGAAACTGCCGATATTAGTTGCCCAGAGTCTAGTGTTCATCAGATTTTACTGAGCAATGTTGTTAGCACTGTCACCTTACTATATCCCCTTCTAAAACCCAATCAGCACAGATGATTAAACAAGTGGTCCATCTATTATATGTTTCCAAGAATAAGGTATGTGCCCACCTGAAAGGATTTAGTTAACCTTTGATAATAATAATAATAGTAGAAGTTCATGTTTGGGGAGTATAATCAGTTTAGAAGGTATTAATCAATATCACTGTATGAGACAAAAAAAAGAGAAAGAAATGGGGATAGAGCAATGTAATTCCACCTCAGGGTATTTATTAATAGTCAACCAATGTTATACAATAGCAAAAGTGACTCATCGTATTCCTGCATTTTGGTGCCACATGCGCCTGCCTCAGGAGACAGACAACCTCTGCAAAAATAACACAACATATATACAACTTAATCATAAATATAGAAATATAATTAAATAAATATAATAATAGATAATAAAGCTATTGCACTCACAAAGAATACTAAAAACAGTTAAGCATAAATTTATGCATAGTTAAAAATAAAATTTATAAAAGTAAAACAAGAATAAATCATGAAAATGGTAATTGCACTATAAACTTGCATTGAATAAAAATGAAAGATCACTAAGCAACATGCAATAAATAAACATAAAAAACTAATAATGACATATTAGTCAAAATTGATGTCAGAATAGACAAAACAAAGCATCCAATAACCAATAAAATAGCATCTAATATAGAAGAACAAAATGAGACTTCAGAACATAATTTAAAAGGTACAAGCATGGTAAAAGCTATTATGGTCTGGAGAATAAAAGAAAGAGAACAAATACAAATGCAAATGATAAGAAATATGGATAATTTCAAAAGTTCTGTATTAGAAGGTAAACTGGAACTGAGAATCAAAAACACCTGGAGACACACAACATATAATAGAAAACTACTAACCAACAATGTGCATGAACCAGAGAAGCAAACATGAATGAGGTGGTGCCTCATTCCATGTTTTGGAAGTGTAATTTATTTAGAAGGTATTGATCAGTATCACTGTATGAGACAAAAGAAAAGAAAAGGGGGTAGACCAATGTAATTGCAACTTGAGGTATTTATTAATAGTCAACCAATGTTATACAATAGCAAAAGTGACTCGTCGCAGTCCTGCATTTTGGTGCCATATGCAACTGCCTCAGGAGACAACCTCTTCAAATATAACACAACATATATACAACTTAATCATGAATATTGTTTTGGTTTTACTTTCATTTTTGTCAGTCCTGTTTGCTTCACTGTCCATGACCAGCAAAGCTAGTACAGCTAGCAAGCAATGGCCACATTGAAGGGGCTGCTAAAACTGTTAACTCCTCTTGTGGAAGGGCATATGTCAACAACACTAAAAAGGGCTATGTCATGCATCCCTACTGAAAAAGAGCTCCCCTGACCAGGACAAGCTTAAATCTACTGACCAACCTCTAACATCCGTTTCCTGGCAAAACTTAGTCAGTCTGCTTTCTACTCAATGACTGAAACAGTGAAAAATGAAGGCAGATAAAGACCGTATGGCCTAACCAGTCTGCCCATTTATGCCATCTACTTTCCCTTCCTCTCGCTTAAAGATTCTATGTAATTGTCCCAAACTTGTCTGAATTCAGATACGGTCTTCATTTCCACCACCTCCATCGGGAGGCTGTTCCACAAATTCACCACCCTTTCTATGAAGAAGAATTTCCTCAGGTTACTCCTGAGTATGTACCTGTTCATCTTTATCCTATGCCTTCTCATTCCAGAGCTTCCTTTCAATTGAGACTTAACTTCTGTGCATTTATACAAAGGAGGAATCTAAATGTCTCTATCATATCTTCCCACTCCTGTCTTTCTTCCAAATTCTACATATTGAGATTGTTAAGTCTGTTCCCATATGCTTTATGATGAAGACCATTGACCATGGAGTACTCTGTTTGGCATTAGTGCAGGAGCACTTAGCACGTTCTATTTAGAAGGCTACTAAATGCCTTCCAAACCCGATCTCCACCCAATCTCCACCCCGATACAAAATGCACTTAGGGGTCCTTTTACCAAGCTGTTGTAAAAAGGGCCCTGCGCTAGTGGCATGGGCTGTTTTTGCCACACGCTCTGGCTCTTTGCACTGCAGCGGGTAAAAAAGGCTGAAAATAGCCATGACCATGCGGTAAGATTGCTCTTACTGTGTGGCCATGCGAGGGGGAGCACTTACCACCACCCAGTGAGGTGGGGTAAGGCTCCCATGGTAACCAGGTAGCATACTGTGCTGCCTGATTACCACTGGGTAACCGCAGCACAACAAATCCAGCCCTACTTCCCCAGTACGGAAAATGGTGCATGCTGGGGCTGGAACTACTGCCGGTGCCCACGTTGGCCCAGAGGTAGCTCTTAATTGGCATATGGTAAGCTCACAGTAGGATTCATGCTGCTTTGTAAAAGGGCCCCTTAATGAGTGGTTTACAGTGCACTAACAGCAAAAATACCGCAAAGGCCTTTCACGTTGTTTCACACTAGCACTTTTCACACTACATCTTAAGTGCTTAAAGCAGTTTAGTAAAAGGGCCCCTAAGTTTTAATATTTTTTTTTTCCAAAATGAAAAGAGACTTGATTCTAAATAAAGCTCAGCAGGTAGGGAGCACCACAAGCTTGGTTTAGCAACAGTCAAAAAATGGCAAGGAGAAAAAGACCTGACTTTGCTTTTACCGAAAAGCACATGAGACAAGAACATAAATCAATTATAGGCTGAAATGAAACAAACAAAAGTCCAAATTTCAATCTTGTTTTTTTTATTTCGAGATTAACAAAATGAAATTGATGATAGGGTTAATTATGCTTGTAATGCAATGGATCTGATTGATATTAGAATTTTCCTGTAACACACAGATCAATCAAAAAAGATCATTACTCCCATGAGTATTTCACTCAATAAAATAAATAGGAAGCGCTTAGGATTGATGTCTGTTTTATTCCTATCCGTCAGGTTGTGCACTTTAAATATTGGTAATATCTATAAGTTCCTTTTTAAATGCAAATGAAAAAATGTGACCCTAGAATATGGTCAAACATTGCAAATGGTAGCTGTGTTATTACAGCAAGGTTGAGAAGAATGTTGCTGTAGGTACGTTATGTACTACATTAACAAAGAAGCCCAAAGTACACAAATCATCCATGCAAACACTTGAACACCATCTTATACATGGTAGATCATGTGGATGATAAATGAAAAGAAATCAATGAATATATTATGGTTCTCCTGGAGGTTTTGAAGAATATTATCTTGTTGTCTAGGCAGCACCATTGAATGACAAATTATTTAATGTCCATTTTCCATTCAAAGAAGTTGCATCACTTTTTAGTTGTGACACTGTCGGGCCTAAGTGAGCTGCTTCAACTAATATTGTTACTGGAAAAATAAAATGAACAACATGAAAATTGAATGAAAGAATATTGATAACACTGACTTGTTAGACTAATTGACAGCATATTCTTCTGCTCATTTTCAAAGAACAAAGGCTTCCCAAAAGGGCCAGATAAGCATTTTTCTGGCAAATCTGCCCAAATTGTCATAATAATGCATGCTTAGAAATCATCCAAGCTGTGAGTCACCCAGAAAAAGACATTTTAAGACGGGATGTTTTGGGGGTATGTTAGGGATGTTTTATGGGCGATGTTAAGGGATGGATGCCTCCTAGTGATAACGGATAGCAGCGCGATATCCTGGGGTGGGAATGAATACGTCCTGATTTAGACCTACTACATAAGCGAACAGGTGAAGCCACAACCTGTCTTTGGACCCATTTGTGCTTTTGCTGTGTTGGACAGTGGAGAGGTGGAGTTGGTTGCGGTGTGAAGGAGAGTGGAGAGTTGCTCAATGGTTTGTTTACTATTTGTCTGCCCCAGTCTGAAATCTTTGTCATCCCACATTTCCTGCCTTATCTCTCCTCTATCTCACCTCCTAAACCCCCTCACCAAACCTGCTAGCCCATACCCACACCCATCCCTTGCTGTCTCTCAGGCTCCTCCCCTCCCCATCCCCACTTCCACCCATCCCTCCCCCCTCCTTCTGGCACCAGTAGAAGGTCCAGCCATCTCTGGTGGTGAGCCAGTGTCCGACCCCTGCAAAGCACCCAGCTGCTTCTGTAGCAATATTTGGCCATGTGATAGGGCTTACCCCTCTTCCTCTGCCAGTCACCACAACCAGGATAGGACTGTGGCTTGGCCATGTGGCTCCAGCATTGCCATGTAACACACTTGGTTTTCCACCTGTGGTCTGGAGGTGGCCATGTTTTGCTTCTGGTTCCATGGTCCCTGATGCAGTGGTATCTGTCATGCCCCCAGCTTCTGGATGTACTGTGGGCAGCTGCTGGCTGTCTTGAGGGTGGTGTTGGCTGACTACTGGCCCCCCTCTGGTGGCAGTTGAGGGAAGGGGCCCACTGGGTAGGACAGCTGGCAGTCTGGCCCTCCAGGTTAGCATGTAAGTCCTACCAAAGACTCACAAACTGCATCAAAAGGATTTCCCAAGCCTCCTGGGAGTCCTGTTGCATCTCCCACAGCACCTGCAAACTGCTCTCCTGAGCCTTCACACCACTCTGCTGCAGTTGCAAGGCCGGCAGAGCATAAGATCATAAGAATAGCCATATTTGGTCAGACCAATGGTCCATCTAACCCAATATTGTGCTTCCAACAGTAGCCAATTCAGCTCACAAGTACCTGGCAGAAATCTAATTAGTAGCAACATTCCATGTTACCAATCCCAGGTCATGCAGTGTCTTCCCCCATGTCTGTCTCACATGTCTGTCTTCATGTTTCTTCTAGGAACTTGTCCAAAACGTTTTTAAACCCATATACACTAACCGCTGTCACCATATCCTCCAGCAATGAGTTCCAGAGCTTAACTGTTCTTTGTGTGAAAAAAATATCTCCTCCTATTTGTTTTAAAATTATTTCTATATAATTTCATTGAGTGTCTCCTGGTCTTTGTACTTGTTGAGAGTGAAAAATCAATTCAGTTTTACCTGTTGTACACCACTCAGGATTTTATAGACCACAATCATATCTCCACCTCAGTCCTCTCTTTTCCAAGCTGGAGAGCCCTAACCTCTTTAGCCTTTCCTCATATGGGAGAAGTTCCATCTTTATTATTTGATCACTCTTCTTTGAACCTTTTCTAATTCTGCTATATCTTTTTGAGATACAGCGACCAGAATTAAATGCAATACTCAAGGTGAGGTCACACCATGGAGTTATACAGAGGAATTAGAATATTCTTGGTCTTATTTTGCATCCCTTTCCTAATAATTCTTAGCATCCTTTTTGCTTTTTTTTTTGGCCACCACCGCACACTGGGCAAAAGATTTCAGTGTATTGTCTACAATGACACCTAGGCCTTTTTTTTGGGTGCTCACTCTTAAGGTGGACCCTAGCATCAGGTAACTATGATTCAGATTATACTTCAGATAAAGAAGAGGGAAGTGGACCATTGACTTCAGGACGTTGAGATTATGTTGGTATATAAACAAGTAAACTTTATTGTAGACTCAACACAGTACTCTGTTTCAGCCAAAGGTCTGCCTCAGGAGTCTTGAGTAATGCAGTTATGGGTTGGGTTGAAATCGATCATTAAATTAACAAATTAAATAATTAACTGACTTTGAGTGGTGCAGTTATGGGTTGTCTTATCATAAAACTGCCGCGAATTACAAACTGTAGTTTCAGCAGTGCAGAAATGCTCTTTCCTTCCAGGGGAAGGCGATCGGATATTCATATTCATTTCTGCTCTTTGACTCATCTGATCATGGAGTCAGTGACAACGCTGACATAAAGATAAGTTCAGTTTCTATGAATGACCATGCCATTTTAAAGTACTGGTGAATGACCATAGTTGGTGCAGGTGTAGCAAATGTATCACAAAAAGACACTAATAGCACGCACATGGTGTTAAAAAGAAGAGTAGCCCGATGAATGAAATGCTATACTACCGGGCAATAGTTAAACTGATTGCCGAAGTTAGTGGGAAATTCTGAGGTTACTCTTTCAAAAAATAATTCAAAAAATCATTTTAATATATATGTTTGGAAAGTTTGGTATTGAGAAATTATTAGCTATTTGTCTAGGTAGCAGTTGTCCTGGTTCCAGGATATGTCCCAGCATATCTGCCTGGGGGTAGTTGGCTGCAGGCGTTACTGCAATGGCAGTGAGGGCAGCAGCTGGTAAGACCAGCAAGATACTGCCTGAGGTGGCACTTCCACTGCCTCTTTGTGCCCCTCCAGCAGGGTCATGTCTGCATATAGGTCCTCTGCCATCTCCTTCTCCTATGACTCCTGCAGTGTCGGCCCTGGGGTGTGGTGTGGGGAACATCCCTCTGGCCTGGGTCTTCTAGCACCAGTTCTTGCTGGCTGTCCTCCTCTGTGGGTGGCTAGCTGGTCAGCTGCAGGCTGGGTGGTGGTTGGGTGGTGGTGGTGGGGGGACTCTGGGCAGATGAGGGTGGGACAACCACTTCCTCTTCCTCCTCCTTCTCCCTCTCCCCTTGCATCTCCTGCTGCTAGTGGGCTGTTGCTGGAGAGATTGCATAGTGGTTCAGGGGGTCAATGCTAGGCAGGTACAGGGGGACTTAGGAAACTGTATGGGTGGCTGGAAGACATCATTGGTTTGTGTGACCTATGAGATGAAATGGCAAGGAGACGGGGAGCCACAGATGTGATGTATGTCCCATGAAAGGTTGGCATCCATACAGGCATGCAGGATGAGGCTCGGGGCTGCTGGAGGGGAGGTCTGATATGGAGATGCAATGTTTTTGTGCTCCCTCATGTACCTGATGAGTGCTAGAGTGCCTCCAATTCCCGGTGTATGTCAAATCTCCTGCAAAACACAAGTTGGTGGAGACAGAGTTAAAGTGGTTGCCCTTGGTAGCAGCACATGTTTTGTTATGCACTAGAGAGTTGCACGTGGACAGAAATCTTACCCATCCCCGCCCGTCCCCGCTGGAATCTTACCCGTCCCCACCCATCCCCATTGGAATCTTACCCATCCCCACCCATCCCCGCAAAAATTTAAACCATCCCAACCCGTCCCCACCCGTCCCCGCAAGAATTTAACCCATCCCCACCCATCCCCGTAAGAATTTAATAGTACATAAAAGAAAGTTCCAGTCAGCTCCCTCAGTCTCTCTCTGGATTTGAGCCACAGCACTGTAGGCAAGGAAGGAACGGAAGTTGGAACTTGGAACACTCTGGTGCGCACATGTAAGATTTGTCTCTGATTCACTGGCAGTGTGTGCTGAGAGGTCACCACATGCACGCGCCAGTAGGTCAAGTGACATCTGATTCTCGTGCCTGTGTCAGAGCTGAGGTCTGTGCACCAGCCTGGGAGCAAAGAGGATTAATAGTAACATAGTAAGTGACAGCAAATAGACCATCCACTCTGCCCAATAGTCACACTCATGATCAATTCATCATTAAATCAACGAGTGTGATATTATATACTTGATTATGGTCTTTCTTTCGTGTTTCTGGAACAAAGACCAAAGAAGTCTATCTGGCCCCATCCTTATGTTCCAACTGCTGGAGTTGCCATCGAAGCCCACTCCAGCCTATTCATATTCTCATTTGTGGGACACAGACCATAAAAGTCTGTCCAGCACTGTCCTCATGTTCCAGCCACTGAAGTTGCTGTCTAAGCCCTTTCCAGCCCATCCTACACCAGATTGCCATGTATGAGACACAGACCATACAAGTCTGCCAGGTATCAGCTCTAGTTCATCACAGCCAGAGTCCCCATCTAAGCGTCACTTGACACATCCACACACTTGCAGCCATTTAAGGTTAGGTTTTTTATAACTTCCATTTTCTAATTAGAGATCCTCTGTGTTCATCCCATGCCTTTTTGAATTCCGTCATCATTTGTGACTCTCCCACCTCCTTAATGGAAGACTTTCCACATTTATGCTGTTAAAGCAAGGAGGAAGAGGAGGAGGAGGAGGAGGAGACAGCACTCAAAGAAATTGGTATTTGGTAGATGAGAGGCTGGTGCAGGTGGAGCTTACAATTCCACGGGAAGCCCACAGAACTGGTTCCATCCCCGCGGGAACCCCGCAGGAACTGACTCCGTCCCCGCGGGAACCCCGCAGAACAGCTTCCATCCCCGCGGGAACCCCGCAGGAACTGCCTCTGTCCCTGCGGGAATCCCGCGGGTTCCGCGGGATTCCCGCGGGGATGGAAGCCGTGCAGCTCTCTATTATGCACCCTCAACCTATGAGAATTGAGGAGAAACAGTTTAGATGCTTGGTAGTGGGTGTGCTATCTTGCAGCATTTTAGTAGAGATGGAAACCCCAAAACTGTCATGATGTTTCATTTACAGTAGCCTACTGGTTAATGCAGTGGATTTTCATCCTGGAGAACTGGGTTCGATTCCCACTGCAGCTCTTTGTGACTCTGGGCAAGTCACTTAACTCTTCATTGCCCCAGGTACAAATAAGTGCCTGTAAATACTATGTAAAGCACTTTGAATGTAGTTGCAAAAACCATTGAAAGGTGGTATATCAAGTCCCATTCTCATTCTGCATTTGCAGCATTGTAAATTTTGCTATGTTTTGGTTAGTCTTCATTTTCATTTTTATTCTATATATGGCCCCAGATTTGGGTATCCAAATTTGAGTGTGCTTTCAAGATGCATGTGCAAATTAATTGGCTAATAAGCTGTTAAACATCAATAACTGTATGCTAACAACCAATTACTGATGTTAATTGGCGCCAATTGTGATTTGCGCACAAATCTGGCTGTGTGCTATTCTATAATGCTGGGTGCCTAAATCCCATATTATGCACCCTGAATGGCCAGTTGTGCTGCCTAGCATTAGGTGGGCAAGGGACTAATGGATGGTTTGGGGACACATTTTGTGGGGACATCTGCACTTGGGTAGGGAGGTGGTGATGGGCAGTCAGCTATTGAAGGTGTAACCTAGGGTTGCAGGGTGTACATTGTTGAGCTACTGCCACCATTCATACATGTATGTAGATATGGAACAGCAGTTTAGAACATTGATGGAGATGGCTAGTTACCTGCTGGTGATTTTTGGAGCAGTCCCGGTTTTGACCGTACATTCCAAAGCAGAGTGGGATGAGTAGTGCCTGATGCTGCCCATTTAAATCAGTATTGCAAGTGCCATAAGGCACAAGGATGGGGGGTGGTGATAGATCCAGAACTGTCACAAAATGTCCAGCCTAGAACTGGGTAACTTGGTATTTCTGCATAAGTGGGGGAGTGTCAGAGAAATGCAGACTCTTATTACAGACTTGGATGGGGAGGGCCTCTGGATATGGGGGACATGTTGTGGCATTTTCAGCATGTGAGGGAGTCTGATAGCCTTCCCACCAACTCAGTGCATGTGATGCTGGCAAGGTGTGCTGTTTGCACACAGCTGATGCTGGGTTCCTA
The DNA here is from genome assembly GCF_901765095.1 of Microcaecilia unicolor. Taxonomy (NCBI): domain Eukaryota; kingdom Metazoa; phylum Chordata; class Amphibia; order Gymnophiona; family Siphonopidae; genus Microcaecilia; species Microcaecilia unicolor. The sequence continues at coordinate 263,656,500 of NC_044037.1, forward strand.
GCAGCAGTGCCAGGATCCTGAAAATGAGCCTTCAGACCCTCATGGTGACAATCAAGTGGTGGCAAGTGATGGTGCCTCTTCATAATTTACCTCCTACACCTCAGACAAAGGAGGGAAAGGAGTTTGGCTCTCTCCTTAAAGACATGCTGAGCCAGAATGGAAACACCCTTCCATGTGCAGCACCATATATACTAAAAATATAATAGGGAAACTGGTTCCTTCTTATCAACTTAGGCAGGTAAGCTAGCCTTCTTCAGCTGAGACCGTGGTCAACAGGCCTTCATGCAACCGTCGGCAGAATGAACGGACTTATTGATGACCTGTGGTTCTGAAGCAGCAGAAGCGAAACGGGGCCTGTTGACCACGGTCTCAGCTGAAGAAGGCTAGCTTACCTGCCTAAGTTAAGTAATTATCTAGTGCATTAAGGTTATGTTTCTCTATGTGTTAAGAAGAGAAACGAAGAAGGAGGTTTTTAGCCTGTGATGAAGAAGCCCTAGCCCTCTGTTGTTACAAGCTAGAGGTGCTTCTTGAGGCATTTTCCTCCTTTAAGAATAACGTTTTGGAATTTGTTGATGCTTATCTATGACTGTGTTTCCATATTTATATGCAGTACCATATATAGACATGGTACATGTAGCGGGGACATTCTGATGTTGGCAGATGATGTTTTTTAAGTGCAGGACCACTTCCACATGTAGATGTTTTCTGAGGGTTATTTTGTATTGGCGGACACAATTGTCTGATGATATCTATGTCACTCTGCATTGAATCTTTGTTGTGGATGTTTTTGGTGAGCATTTTCGGATATTAACATGTCTTTCTTCATAATCGATTATACCTGTGCTATTCTGAACATTGTCAGACAGGTGTTTATTTTTTGATTTGGGCACCATATCAAAAATACCTCTCTTTTTAGCCTGGGTTTAGATCCTCATGTGCTGCCCATGAAGAAAAATAATGACCTGCTTTTTGTTTGTGTCTTCATTTTGCGGACAGGACAGTGGGACTTGTGTCAGGAGAATAATACATTGTTAAAAGACGTTGTGAACTCCTTTCAAAGGAGCTACTGAATGCATTGAATAAACTGGCAAATTGGATGGAAGAGAATCACAAAAGGGAAATCACATGGACATTCTTCTTTAGAAAAGAAGAATTTAGCAATAACAGTATCAATTTAAGAACAGGACAGTACATTATCATCCAGTCATCGATGACTGCTTACTCTAGGGCCTATTTCCAAGTAGACGAACAGTTTGACAACAGTGTAAGACTGCAAGCTAGAATTGTGGATCAAGTAGTACAGAATTAATGACTGTATATTTACAGCAAAAATGTTTCTTGTACACAAATATAACCCTTTAACATACTAGAAAACTAAAACAAATTTCTGTTTATTTTTTAAATTTGTTACAATAGAATCTAATCACTCTCCAAAATTATCATTTCTGGTGAGCATGCATTTAGCATAAAAGCAAATCATCAGATTTCTCAGCTTGCAATGCAGAAAGACTGGTGTTCCTCAAAAGAAGCAAAGGTTTTATACTGTCTGACTTCTTAGAACATACGTCTAGGACAACAGATGAAGAGTGACTGCATTTCATAATTTGCTTCATATTAATGAATACACCAGACCTCACAAAAGTTCTGGAACTGGCTACTTGGTTTTGCTTTTTCATTATGTACTTGCTCCTTTTTTGATGATTTGGGACATTTTACAAGGGTAATTGAAATGACCAGTTATATTTACATCAGTTGTCTCATATCTTTAATACTTGCAATTTGAAAAAGTAAATGCCATTGACCAATAGACTCCTGCCTATGCTTGTATGCCAATGATGGAAATGTTTTAGCATTGATTTGTCACTCTGAAGCCCTTTTACAAAGCAGCAGTAAGCCCAATGTGGAACTACCACTGGCCCAACATGGCCATTGGCAGTAGTTCTGGCTTGAGTGTGCACCATTTCTGGAACGCTGGGAATATTGTTTTTGTAACGCAGCGCTAACACGGTGAGAATCAGGCAGGCTACCACCAGGCTACCGTGAGAGCTCTTACTGCCACCTCAATGGGTGGCGGTAAGTGCTCCCTGCCGCATGGTCACTCAGTAAGAGTTGCCACATTTTTGTGGAGGGGGGGGGAGAACATTTTATCTGCTGTGGTAAAAAGGATCCTGTAGCTACTGCAGGGCCCTTTTTCCCACAGCTTAGTAAAAGGACCCCTTTGTCAATTGTCTTAGCTCAGCATTTTTTTTTCAGCCAATGAAACATGCATATTCTCTTTAATGTTTGCAAGTTGGTGTCACCATCTATTTTAGCTGCCATATTTCCCTTTAAATGCTAGTTTATACAAGATTTACTCCTTTATCTGGACACATTCATCTTAGTGCAGGGTTTTTCATTGTTGAGGTTGTTGAACTTCTTACACCTACCTACATTATTGATACATTTATTGAAGTAGAAACATTTGGAACTTCCTTCTCATGGCTACAAGATAATTGGTTTTCTTAATATGTCTTCTCATACCCAGGTGAGTAGATGGGAAATTTGGGGGTTGAATCCCTGGCTATATATCTGAGTATGACTTTTTGAAATTTCCAAAGAATTGCTACATTAATTTCCAGAGGGAATCTTTTGTGTTTTGTGATACCTTGTAATTGAAGCATTTCCTTCAAGACAAAGCAGGAAATGATAATGAAGGATATGTGTAAGATCCTAAAGTCCTTGTCTGTCTGTCTTATTAGAGGCATTGATTGGAGGAAATTCAGTATGGAATGTTAGGAGCATTCCCAGCATCAAATATTATATAACTTGATCTAAATTATACAACCATCACCATTCCTTGTTTGTGATGTTCTTTTGCAACCAAAACACCTGTGTAGCAAGTCATACTAGTTTCAAAAAGAAAGGTACAGTACAGTACAGTGAGCATACAGAGCATTTATATATCACCCTAACAGAAACTGTTCTTAAATGATTTGCAAAATTATATCATTATAGCTAATTGAAGTATGACTATGTATAAAAGTGTATGTAAATGATGTTTGTGTCATTTGTGTATCATTCTCATTGCCCCCTGATGTCTAGGAAGGGCACTGTATAATTACATGAAATGAGTGCTAGGTCTATATTTGTTCCTAGGTTATATTTGAACATAAGTAAAATATATGAACTTCAATTAATAATTTAACCGGTGTGCTTGTTGATTGTATACATAGAATGATGAATTATAATAATTGCTTATTATGATTTATACTCATAATTATGGATTTTATAAATCACATTGAGTAATTACAGAAATGTTCTTCAGACAAAAATAAATATATCACCTCTGCCTGGTGGTAAACAAAGCTGACTGTGCATAGCTATCCTCAAAGTTGCATTTACATTTTCTTGCTGCCATTAGACCCTTTGCTAATACTTTGACCTTGCCACTCAAGTCTCTTTTGCTATTGCTGAATACCTTTTCTTCTTCCAGGTACTTGTGACCTGGATCAGCCACTGTTGGAAGCAGGATACTGGGCTATATGTCCCACAGTAGTGCCCTTTTAGTGCATGTTAGGTTCATGTTAGGCATACTCCCCCGGATTCTATATAGTGCGCCTAGAGATTGGCGCCGAAATCAGAGCAGATTCTATAACAATGTGTGTAATTTAACAAGCTTAACAAACCAAAGAGCACTGATAACAACACTTAACAAGCAATAATGAGCACAAATTGACACTGATTAGAATTTAGGCGTATTTTGCAACGATGTGCGCCAAACTTTTAACGTGTGCAGGCAAAAAGGGGCATGGTTATGGGTGGGGAAATGGGCATTTCATGAGTGTTCCAAAATTTACTAGTATTATCATAATAATGAACTATGAATGACAGCTGTTTGATGCTACCACTAGCTGCAGCAGTGTCTTCTGCTGGCACTCTGAGGTGCCCTTTTACAAAGCCGCGCAAAGGCCTATGCATGTCCAGTGTACGCCAAATCGACTTTACCACCTTGCTACCCTGTGCCCCGGGCGGTAATTCCAAATTTGGTGTGCGCTGAAAACACACAGTAGAAAATATTTTCTACTTAGCGGTAAACAGCAGTTGGCGCACGCTGCATGCTTAGTATCCGGGTAGCGCATGAGACCTTACCGTAAGTCAATGGGTGGTGGTAAGGATTCAGACCAAAAATGAACGTATGCCAGTTTTCATTTTGTCGCACATCTATTTTCCGACCCATTAAAAAAAATCCCTTTTTTACCAGATGCGGCACAATAAGTCCAGAGCACGCCACAAACACGCGCCCACACTGCCGCAGGCCAGTTTTTGGTGCACCTTTGTAAAAGGGTCCCTGAGTAAGTTAATAATAGTTATTTTCTGAGACTCTTAGTGCCACTTAAACTCTGAGGGGAAAAGATATTAATGTGGGTTACTGTTAAGATGGAGGAGTGGCCTACTGGTTAGGGTGGTGGACTTTGGTCCTGAGGAACTGAGTTCAATTCCCATTTCAGGCACAGGCAGCTCCTTGTGACTCTGGGCAAGTCACTTAACCCTCCATTGCCCCAGGTACAAATAAGTACCTGTATATAATATGTAAACCGCATTGAGCCTGCCATGAGTGGGAAAGCACGGGGTACAGATGTAACTAAAATAAAATAGCTAGGCTATTTTAGTACAAGTTCTCAGTGTATAAAATGAATCCCTTAGCTTGTGGTAAAATAACCCATCTTAATGGTAACTCACTTCGATAACCTCCCCCCTTAATTATGATAATAATAAAGCAAGTGACACATTATAATTGTAATTGTAGTGATCTATTTTTCAATATTGTTCTTTTGGAAAAAAAAATATGCCTGGGGTATGTTTCTGTGTATGACTTATTAATGTCCCCCCTGAGCCAACACAAGAAAAATCTGTTGTGAGCCAAATATCAACACATATTCAGTCAATTTATACAGCTTGTCAATGTTGAAAAATAAAGGGTCATCTGATTACTCCTCTACAGTTAAATAAAATCGCAAGTGTTATTGGATTAGAAATATAGAAGAATGCCCATTGTGTATCTATTACCATGTAATTTCTTTGAACCAGTCATTACAGTTACTCTGCAAAAGATTTTATCCTTTAGATTTGGCTATTATAAAGCTGTTGCTATAAAATGCTAGTTAAGGTTACTGACACTATACTCCTAATACAGTAGAAGATAGTCCCAAGTGCCACTTTTGAAAATAAATCTATCCTATCCTTCATTTAGAGGTGAATATGGCAGGATCTGAACACGGTGGTGCTATTTTTCCTATGTAAAAGACAGGCACTTTAAGACTACATCATTCCAATTCTTAAACCGTAGAACTGTGCATTTAGTATTTGTAACCATTTGCTACATGAGAGACTTTTTAAAAATCAGTTCCATTAGTCACATGCAATTTTTCAAAGAAGAAATGAAAAATTAATGCCTTTTTTACAAAATGTTAACTTGCTAATGTCTCTAAATATCATTTTCCAATTTCAGAAAAAGTATTATATCCATGAGGAATGAGATTTCCATGCTAACATTGGTAGGTTTATATCTAAATCTAAGGCCTAATATTCAGCCATGAAGTGACTGCTGAATAAAGTTAAGAGCCAGTATTGATGCTATGCTTTATCCCGCAGATTCTGTCTAGGTTGCGCAAAGTAGGGTACCCCAATATGGGCATGGATCCCAGATACATGAGCAAACTAATTAGTCAATTAGGCACTACTGATCAATTATTGGAGTTAATTGGAGTTGATTGGCACTTAATTGGCAGAAATTAGGGCTTATGGGCCAAATTCAATAAATGGTGCCTTAAAACGGGTGCTGAAAAATCACGTGCTTAGCGCAATGCTGTAAACTATGCCTAAAGTTAGGCGTAGTTTATAAAATATGCTTTGCAGCCCATTCTTGCAACTAAAATTAGGTCCAAACATTTAGGACACGTAAAAGCAGGCCTAAATACCTACACCTAATTTAAGCATGCAGTTGTTTTCCTTTTGTAATTTATTTATTTATTTAATTATTTGGGTACATTTATACCCCACATTTTCCCACTATAGTGAGCACAATGTTGCTTACAAAATTACAAAATGCATAGAGGGTAGTGACACAAAAGTGAGAAGGTCTGGAAAGAACAAGAGGATAATACAAGGATGCTTTACTAGGTGGAAGTAGTCGGTGGCTAAACGGGTATAGTCAACATGAGGAAGATGAAGGCTTAGCATAAAGTGGGGGATAAGCTTTCTCGAATAAAAATGTTTTTAAGGATTTTTTGAATATCTTGTGGTCGTCAATTACTTTTAGATGCCTAGGTAGAGCGTTCCAAGATTTTGGGCTGACGTAGGAGAAAGAAGATGAAAAGAGCAGTTTATATTTTACAGACTTGCAGCTTGGATAATGGAGATTAAGGTAGGATCGAGCAGTCACTGATGCATTTCTTGAAGGTAGATCTATCAAACCTGACATGTAGGCAGGGGCCTCCCCATACAGTATCTTATGAGCCAATGAGCAGATTTTGAAGGTAATATTGTCTGCAATGGGGAGAAAGTGTAGGTTAAAACGAAGAGGCTGAGCATGATCAAAGCGTGATTTGCCTAGTATTAGTCTTGCAGCCATGTTTTGTGCAGTCTGGAATTAAAAAAATAATGTCAATTAGCATTGATAATTGATTATCACCCAATTATCAATGCTAATTAGCTTGTTATGCAATTAAAATATCCCCAAATTTCCATGCGCAAATTTTAGCACCATATTTAGAGTTTACCAGGTTATGCACTGTGGCAAAACTCATACATTTAAGACTTAAGTAGTTCACTCTGGAAGCTATTAGAGAAAAGTCTTATTGCATGTGTTTTCTGCTCTTGTTATGTAGTATAAACCTTGGTTAAATCCTTGGAAAACTTACCCCTCTTTGTCACTCAATATTGTGTGCTTAGTGTAAAGACCCCTATATTGTATTCACAAATACAGTGGTAGGTACAAAATGCACTACTGCTGGGCACACTCAGGCACCTGGCAGTAGTTCAGGTATCTGCATATGCTTCCCCGGCACTAAAAATAGTTTGTATTTTTTACCACCGGGGCATGCTTGGGAGTCAGAGAGTAGGCGTGCCTACGGGGATGGCCCACGGCAAGATGCCGCCAGAGGCGGAGCTTCCATGCCCCCCACCCTCTGGGCCAAGATACCGCCGCCCCGGGCGTTTTACCTCATCACAATGACGTTCCAAACCCGGCAGCACCAGAGAATCCCATACGCTGCCCTGCCGCCACTGGCACCCGCCTCTTTCCTTTACTGTGGTTGCTTGAGTGAAACAAAAAGATACTTCAGGTGCCCACAGTAAAGGGAAGAAGCGGGTGTCGGCGGCAGCAGGGCAGAGTATGGGAATTGCTGCCACTGCCAGGTTTGGAACACCACCGTGATGAGGTAAAACTCTGCAAAACCGCCCCGAGATGCTGCTCCTGAAGAGTGCCGCCTGAGGCCCATGCCTCAGGTGACTTAATGGTCAGGCCGCCCCTGCGTGCCCAGCTCTAATCAGCACAGCTACATTGTTGCATGCCAACCATTTAGCGCAAGGTTAACATGTGAGTCTTTTGTGCCTACTAAATAGATGTTGGTAAGGGATCACGTACTAATGGCCATGCAGTAATTGGGAAATTAGCACCTGACCCTTAATGGAAAAAATAGAAATGCAGCCATTTTACATAGCGTATGGCCACTTTTAGAACAGCTTAATAAAAGGACCCCAAAAGTGAGCCCAGTATCCTTATTCTTAATATCTGCTCTATTTTTGCACAGTGAGTTTGAACCAATTTATATTTTTTGACTTATCAATTTTCTACATGTAAAAGGAACAGCATAAAATTGATTTGCTCATCAAAACATAATAATGTGTTCTTGAGACCACGTGTTCAGGGTATAAATCTAATAGGTTTGTCATATTGCTTTGCAAATAAAAAGAAGCAGCATAAGATTATATTTGTTTTTCTTTGGTGCTTCTAATAGAATATAGAATGAAAAAAATATGAGAATAATTTTCAAGGAAGCTGCCCAAGTAACTAAGGGGCCCTGTTATTAAGCTGTGTTAGTTGCTAGCACAGCAAAAAATGGATTACTATGGGATGTGCTACTATGCCACATGGTAGTTTTTGAATGTGCACATGGTAAATAACTTTTTACATGTTTTTTTGAGGGGTTGTGTCATGGACAGAGAGTAGGCATTGCTGCGCTAACCGGTTAACACATGTACGTTATCATGCACTAACTGGTTAGCACATAGATAATGCAGGAGCCCTTTCCACCTACACAATAGGTGTCAGTAAGTATTCCTGCAGTAATTTTAGAAAACGGCCATGTGCTAATGGCAACATTAGTGCAAGACCATTAGTAGAAAATTAGGGGGCCCTTTTACTAAACCACATAAGGCTCTATGCATGCCCAACGCGCGCCAAATTGGAGATATTGCCCAGCTATCGCATGTCTCTTGCAGTAATTTCATTTTTGGTATGCGTCCGATACACGTGGCCAAAAAATAATTTTTATTTTCGGATGCACGCCAAGTGGCACTTGGCACGCATAAGACATTGCTACCCAGTTATCGCATGAGACTTTACCACTAGGTCAATGTCTGGCGGAAAGGTCACAGACTCAAAATGGACATGTAGCAATTTTTATTTTGCCGCACATCCATTTTCAGCAAAAATAAAAAAGGGCTTTTTTACAGGTGCACTGAAAAATGGATCAGTGCATTCCCCATACCTGTGTCTACACTACTGCAAGCCATGTTTCAGCGCACCTTAGTAAAAGGACCCCTAGGGGTATTAGTAGAGTTGTCCTTCACACATTGGAAAGACCTATGTAAGGGTGCGCTAATGCCTTTTTTACTTCAGCTTAATAAAAGGATCCCTAAGGAACTACCTGAATAAATTTTTGTGAACTGAAAATTGCCTTACGCGTAGCAATAACAACCTATGCATTTGTAGCTGTAGAGGTAAGGAATAGGGAAGAATGAGGCAGTATGCAGGAAACTGTACTCAGATTTTATCCTACTGGTTGAACCTCTTGCTTTTTTTTTCACTTAGGTGTGCATCTCATGAAAGGAGGGCTGCTTTAACCATTAGAAGGCAGCTTCTTGGAGTCAGCAAAGAGCAGCTGCACTTAAACCAAAATAAAAGATCATGTCAGTCACTTTAACTCAAAGAACCATCAGTAGATACTTTTAGCTGCAGGAACGATGGGCAAGTTTCAAATAGCATTAAAAAATGAAGAAGACAAACAACTTAAAGTGAGCCTTGCTTTTAAATTGGGCAGAATGTGTGCTATTACCTGCAGTCATTTTGAGAACATCTTTGCTGAGTAGAGGAGCCGATTCACAAATCCAGTCTCAAGAAAATTTGGCAATTATAGTGAAATAGGGCATCTGTTGGGATGTATATATGTCTCTATACATGTATATATGACTTTATCATGTTAAACTGATTTTGAAGTTTGAATACTGTGGATTGTTACGGTGCAGATATTAAATGTTAATAAAATTGTATATGTTATGCAATGTGTTATGGGTAACCAGGGAGCATTTTGCAGGTAAGGTATAACGTGCTCAAATTTTCTTAATCCATTTATAATCTTATTAGCTGTGTTTTGGACAATTTGTAATCATTTGTGATCCTTTACATGGAGTCCCATACATAAAGAGTTACAGTAGTCTAATTGACTTATAGCTAGAGAGTGTATCAAAATGCTTAGTGCTGGAGGAAATATCAAAGTTTGAATTGATCTGATCAGCCTAAGTCTATAAAAGGAATGCTGTACAATACCCGATATTTGAGAATAAAATGAAAGATTCTTATCCAGAAGGACTCCAAGGAGATGAATAGACTGCTGTAAAGGAACTGTAGTATTGTCAACATGTAATGGAAATGGAAGAACAGCTTGATCCTGATATGAAAAATGAATAAATTTCAATTTTTGAGGGTTTAAGACTAATTTATTTGTATGGAACCAAATGGCAATACGTTGATGTTTCTCATTAAGTTCTGAAATTTCGTTTTGTTGTAGAGATTCTAGTATGGCAAGAATTTGAATGTTGTCTAAACTTTGTGCCAGAGTTAATAAAGGTGCCATAAATATATTGAAGAAAGTCAGAGATAGTGTTGAACCTTGGGGCATTCCTGAAGGAATAGTGAAGGGATTAGATACAGTATCATCTAATTGTACTATATATTTTCTGCTGTGAAGATATAAACTGAACCATTTTAAGGCAGTACTGTCAATCCCAATGTCCTGTAGTCAAGTGACTAAAATAGTTTGATCTATTAGGTCAAATGTGGCCATAGGTGCAAAGATATAAGCAAAACATGTTTATGTTTATCCAAATGTGTATGAAACAATATAGTAATACCTAATATGTGGTCTCGGTACTGTGATGACTACGAATACCTGTTTGGTTCAGATGTAAGACAAAATCCAAGTAGTAGGGGTGGACCAAAAAATCTTTGTAGCCAGAAGTAAGATATAACAAACTTTTTTCAGCATCGCTTGTGTACTTGACCCGACATGGGGCTGTGTTTTGATGGGACACACCCGTCTGCTTCAGGGGTCTTACACTGTACTTTACCTTTACCTCTGGTTTGGATGTAAAGCATTAGTGTTTGTAATGAAGCCTGTAAGTGTTCGTGTATTGTATGTTCTATGATTTTAGCCACAAATAGAAGATTGGAAATTAGTCGATAGTTCGAAAGGTCAGCAGTTAGCTCTTTCAGGTCTTTAATCTTAAGATGCAATATTGCCAATTTAAGTTCTAACGGTATGAAAGTGAAGCATTAACCATAGAGTATAAAAAAGGTATAAAAGTGGAGAGGGATTTCTTAACTAACGTAGAAAGTAGAGGGTCAGTTCGGGCTATGGCGGTCTGCATACTCATAATTATCATGGTTAATTCTGAGATTGAAGGAACTCTAAATTGAGGCAGGGTACTGTATGATACCATGGGTGATAAAGTTCAATTTGTAGAAGGTATGGAATCATGTGATAATAGTGTGGAGTTATGTAACACAGGCTTCTTATGGTCTAATTTGAAAGAATGGTGAAAGGTCTCTATTTTATTTCCAAAGTATGTTGCAGAAGATTAAGCTGTAAGAGAGGAGGTATCTAAAGTATTAGTGGGCATACGATATGTAGTATGTGATTTAAGAGTTCTATAGAGAACTGCAGTATATGACGCTTTTGTAATTTTTGAGGTGAAATACTTCTTCTTAAAGTTAAGCAAAGCTCACTTGTAGGTAGATGTTATCACCTTATATGTACCCAAAGCCTGAGGAGTAGTGGTATGACACCATCTCCAATCTGCTTGACCTAACTGGTGTTTCAGCTGACGAAGATCAGTAGTAAACCATGGTTTGCATTGGCGATTGGTTATAGAAACTACCCTAATTGTTAAGGGTGCTATTGTGTTATAAGCACCAGTAACGCTGGAATTCCTACTGGAAATTTGATCATCTATTAATAAGTTGGAAAAACATAAAGATCAAGAGTAGAACTAACTAGAAGAGGAAGTACTAATTGACAATCGACCTGTAAGATATAACAGGAATAACAAATGATCTATCCAGGATAAAGGATGAGCTGGTAAAATGTAAAGAGGTGTTAAGTCAGAAGCGTAGCCAGGTTAAGGACACGGGGGAGTGAAGAGTAGACTGCTGATGGCGCTGGTGCACATTTTAAATACGACAGATCACGTGTAAAATAGGCGCCATTTTTTTTTGTTACATTTGTACCATCAGAAGTCTGTTTGGGGGAGCGGTCGCTCCCCTGGCAATCATCCCTAGCTACTCCTCTGTGTTAAGTATAGTAGGTGCAAGAATCAAGTCTAGTGTTCCTTAATTTATGTGCATTTGTTACAATTTTCAAATAGTCAATTGGCTCAGAAAAATTACTTTTGGAAATTGCCTTTGTTATGCATATATGTATATACATGCATATGTTCACACACATACAAAGTTTAATTTTTAAAACTATGATATCTGATTATGTATTTTGATAGGATTATTGTGGGATAACTTTGTACAGTTCTTTTTCCTGAAATGTTATTGACTTTTATGGTATTTACTTAACATGAAAAATTATAAAAAATAAAGAGAAAATTAAACAAAGGAACAATATAGCAGTATCGGAGACAGAAATTAACAATGCTTAAATAGGAAGCAATAAAATGATAATGCAGAGAGTTTTGCAATCAATTAATACCATAAAACCTTAACAGCAGTGTTATTAAGATAGGATTCGAGAGGAGATCAAACTAAACATTTACTCGAGGTAGAACCTATTCTTTCGGCAACAGATATTTAAAATTTATGATGTTGTAAGACAGATTACATCCAAGAATGAACATTAAGTGATCAGGGTTTTTTCCAATTAGAAAGCATAAGCATGATTCTCTCAATCTCTTTCAGTGTTTCTTATTCACTAATCAGATGGCATTGCCATTGAATCAAGGGCCATTTATTGCTTCCAGCCCCTCATACTGTGCACTATTTCAAAGTAAGCTTTGTCCTGATCAAAGAAATTGAATCTCAAGTTACCAATGTCATTTATTGTACCTAAATATTCAGATATAACCAGCTCTCCAAATTTTGGCATGATACAGCTTTAAGAAAGAATAGCTACCTACAACCAAATAATCTTTTTTCTCTGAATTTCTCCTCTCGGCTCTAACATATACATTCATAACTGCATTTTATAAGGTCACCTTCTAATCTCACCAGTCAGATCTTTCTTAATATGTTTCACTGATGTCTAGCTGGGATTTTGGTCTAGTTGTAGAATGGAAGCTATTCTGGTCTGTAAGGTTAACATTTCTTTTTTATCTATCTGATGGCTACATCACTTTTCTTTCTATTCGTCTTAAGTGCAGACATGATATTCCAAATCATTCCTCCTCCTGCATCACTTTAATAGTGACAGAAGTCCATGTTTCCTTGTGTGGCCTGACAGTTTTAGTGCTTGCAATTCCTAAGCTTGATAATGTTCTTTTGCTCTATCTCCTTTTGTGAGCAAGTTCATATTTTCTTCCTGCTACCCACTTTGATCAGTTGTAAAGAGAAACTAATATAATTCTTATTTACAATATTTTCACTTGTAAGAGGCCAAATGAAACCACTTGGCTGCTGCATAAAGATAAGCAGATGAGTAATCTGATTACCTTTGTGCTGGATATTCAGAGGATCATCTGTTTAAGTAGAATCAGTGAATATTAGGGATGGGAAGCCAGAAAATGTTGTTTTGTGTTGTTTCCCGTGTTTTTTATAGGAATTTTCATTTATTCAGACTTTTCTGCTGTGTTATTGTTTTGTCATTTTCCAAAAATAATGCCCACTCTTTGTAAATAGTGCACACCACAGTGGCGTACGTACCCTAGTTGCCACCCGGGGCTGAGCACCCCCTCCTATGAGAAAGGGAGTGCGCTGAACAAGTGCACAGCTGTTGGCTGTGCTGGACCCCTGTTCCAGAACAGGAAGTTGATGTCAGATGGGGCAGGGGATTGGTAGATCCGACAGACAGCCTGCTTGGCGCACCCCCTTGCTGACTGCACCCGGGGTGACCACCTCCACTGCCCCACCCTTGAAATGCCTGAGGCACACCATATGGAAAGAGGACACGCTATTTCAAAAAGAGTGTTTGCTCTTTTCCTGAGTTTCCACACGCACAGTGGTTTACACATGTGTAATGGTTCCACTGTTGGTAAAGAGTACGCACACTCTTTCTGAAATAGTGCACCTTTTTACACATAGGGGGCAATTCTATAAAGGGTGCTACAAGTTAAGTGGTTAAAATCTAGGCACTAAGCTAGTAGTCAATATCAGTAAAATTATGTGTCTAATGCATTATAGAATACTAGTAAAAAAGGCCCATTTCTGAAGGCAAGGAAACGGCCCTAGGCAGGCAATTCCCCCCCCCCCCCACGCTACGGCCCCCTCGCCCCCCCTTCGGTGAACCTGTCGCCCCCCCCAGACCACCGAAAACCGCCCCCCGCCGCCGTTGTGTACTACTTGTGCTGACGGGGGACCCAAACCCCTGTCAGCCGAAGTGTTGTTGTGCCCTTCGCGTTCCTTCCTCATCTTCTCTGGAAGTTCCTCTGCGTGCGTCTGACATTAGACTGTTCCCTGATTGAGTTCTGATTCTAGATCTGATTTTGTTTGATATTTTGGTGTTGTCCTGTTCCTAATGGAAATTGTTATGTCTGATATACTTCTTGGTCTATATATAATAATTTTAAAATCTTTAATAAAAATATTGAACTAAAAAAAAGTAGTTATATGCCATTGACACTTAACCCCAGGTATAAGCATCAGCTTTCCCTAATTGTATTTTAATGATTTGTACATTTTTCCTCTAGGAACTTGTCCAATTTTTTTTAACCCAATTGCAATAATTGGTATTATTATATCCTCTGAACTACAGAGCTTAATTATACATTGAGTGAAAATATTTTCTCTAATTTGTTTTAAATGTGCTACTTAATAATTTCATGGCACGATCTATAATCCATTTGTTTTATGAAAGAGTAAACAATTGATCTGTGTTTCCTCTTTCCACTCTACTCAAGATTTTTATAGATATCTATCATATTTTTCCCATGCCATTGCTTCAGAGCTTTAGCTTATTTAACCTTTTCTCATAATGGATTTGCTTCATCCCCTTAATCATTTTGGCCATCTTTCTCTGTACCTTTGAAGATTCTGCTATTTTTGATGGTCTGCACACAGTATTCAAAGTGTAATTGGAACATGGAGTGCTACAGAGACATTATGACATTCTCTAATTAATTTTCCATTGCCTTCCTGACATTCCTAACATTCTATTTGCTTGTTGGCTGCTGCTGCACACCAAGCAGCAGATTTCAATGTATTGTCCACAGTGCTGCCTAGATAATTTTTCTTGGGTGACGAACCCACTTTTATAGTCCAGCATCACGTAGTTATACTTTGATTAATTCATTCGGGGGCAATTTCTCCAAGTGGGTTAGTTTTGTGCATACCATAATAGGAATGAACCTGACTCCTAAACTACTACTACTACTATTTAGCATTTCTATAGCGCTACAAGGCATACGCAGCGCTGCACAAACATAGATGAAAGACAGTCCCTGCTCAAAGAGCTTACAATCTAATAGACAAAAAAAATAAAGTAAGCAAAGCAAATCAATTAATGTGAACGGGAAGGAAGAGAGGAGGGTAGGTGGAGGCGAGTGGTTACAAGTGGTTACGAGTCAAAAGCAATGTTAAAGAGGTGGGCTTTCAGTCTAGATTTAAAGGTGGCCAAGGATGGGGCAAGACATAGGGGCTCAGGAAGTTTATTCCAGGCATAGGGTGCAGCGAGACAGAAGGCGCAAAGTCTGGAGTTAGCAGTAGTGGAGAAGAGAACAGATAAGAAGGATTTATCCATGGAGCGGAGTGCACGGGAAGGGGTGTAGGGAAGGACGAGTGTGGAGAGATACTGGGGAGCAGCAAAGTGAGTACATTTATAGGTTAGTAGAAAAAGTTTGAACAGGATGCGAAAACGGATAGGGAGCCAGTGAAGGGTCTTGAGGAGAGGGGTAGTATGAGTAAAGTGACCCTGGCGGAAGATGAGGGCATGTAAACCAGGGCATGAAGAGTATGATCTCAGTCTCTCAAATTTACTGCTAACGTTCACTGTAATACTTGCATTGTATAGGTAAATGGCATAGCTATGGGGGTCCATGGGGGCCTGGGCCCCCCAAATTGGCTCTGGGGCCCCCGGTTTGGCTGGTGGGGGCCTCCAACCCCCGCCAGCTAAAGTGTTTGTCCCATGCTGGTCTCACATTGCCTGGCGCCCTGTCCTGTTTTCAGTTTCATTAAAATGAACATGCATAGCGACTAAAAACAGAGCAAGACACCAGGCAATGTGAGACCAGCGTGGGACAAACACTTTAGCTGGTGAGGGTTGGGGACCTCCGCCAGTCAAGGTACCTTCACAATGGCAGTGGGGGGGGGGGGGGGGGGGATGAAAGTGGCAGCGGGGAGGGGGGGCAGAAGTGACTATGGGGAGGCGGGCCAAAATGTGCCTCCCTCCCGTCGAGGTCTGGCTACGCCCCTGGTATAGGTAACTTATCCAGGTGCGCTTGGAAGTTCTTTGTGGTGAACCCTGTTGCACCCAAAACAATGGAAAATATTTCTGCATCTTTCTGCCACATTTTTTTAATCTCAGACTGCATTTCTTTCCTACGTATATCATTTTGTAATTGTGCACATGAAATTCCATTTGCCATTTTAAATTAAATTGGCATAAAATTTGCCAGCAAATCACAGTTATCCAAATCTAACTTAAGCAATGGGGGGGGGGGGGGGGGGGGGGGGACCATAGAGTACATAAGTCACAAATACCTGGCAAGATCCCAAAAAAGTACAAAACATTTTATACTGTTTATCCTAGAAATAGTGGATTTTCCCCAAGTCCATTTAATAATGGTCTATGGACTTTTCCTTTAGGAAGCCGTCCAAACCTTTTTTAAACTCCGCTAAGCTAACCGCCTTTACCACATTCTCTGGCAACAAATTCCAGCATTTAATTACATGTTGAGTGAAGAAATAATTTCTCAGATTTGTTTTAAATTTACTACATTGTTGCTTCATTGCATGCCCCCTAGTCCTAGTATTTTTGGAAAGCATAAACAGACACTTCACATCTACCCATTCAACTCCACTCATTATTTTATAGACCTCTATCATATCTCCCCTCAGCTGCCTTTTCTCCAAACTGAAGAGCCCTAGCCGCTTTAGCCTTTCCTCATAGGGAAGTTGTCCCATCCCCTTTATCATTTTTGTCGATCTTCTCTGCACCTTTTCTAATTCCACTCTATCTTTTTTGAGATGCGGCGACCAGAATTGAACACAATATTCAAGGTGCGGTCGCACCATGGAGCGATACAAAGGCATTATAACATCCTCATTTTTGTTTTCCATTCTTTTCCTAATAATACCTAACATTCTATTTGCTTTCTTAGCCGCAGCAACACACTGAGCAGAAGGTTTCATTGTATCATGAACGACGACACCTAGATAGTCATTCGTACACTTGATTAGTTTTGGTAAGGAGTTCCAGGTTTCGGTGCTTTGATATGAGAAGCTAGCATTGTGAATTGTTTTATAGATTATATTTTTACAGGTTGGAAAATGGACGGTGAGATATTCTCTGGATGATTCTATTATGTTACATGGTGAGAGTTCAATGAGATCATTCATGTTGGATGGAGACAAACCATACAGGATTTGGTGTACAAATACACATGATTTGAATGATGCTCTAGCTTTCATTGGCAGTCAGTGAAGTTTGTACAAGACTAGGGAAGCTTTGGCAAAGTGTGGGGATCTGCAAATAAGCCACTCCACTGTATTTTCAGCAGTTTGTAATTTTTTGAGGAGACCACATTTGATACCTGTGTATATGGAATTGCAGTAATAAAGCTTTGGGAAGAACCAGGGATTGAACTAGGGTGTGAGTATATGGGTCTAATTTAGCAGGTGATGGCCAGCGTTTAAGCAAATGCTGGCCACCAGTGACTGAATATTATATTACTTCCAAAGTGTAGCATTGGAGGTAGGAGTTCAAAAGTAAAAAGAAGTAATTGTACTCTTTCTTAATTGCCTGACCTGTCCTGGCATTGCTACCTATATCAGGGGCTAATACACATTTCAGAAATGAATCTGGGCCATTAGGATACCTCTACTATATACTGAAAGCCTTAGACTCCAATGCCTATCTTTGGTCTCACTCAGTAGGATCAACAAACCTCAAACCACAAAAAAAAAAAATCCTCAAAATGGAATAAAATATAGCTACATTTTTGGATCCCGTCAGATATTTATCAACTCGAATAAAGACTGTTGGAAACAGGCAGGGTTGATGGACTTTTAGTCTGATCCATTGTTCTAATCTCTAGACTATCTTAATACTACATTGTTGTTTGAATTCTAATACAGTGGAGTTGTAGGTTATTTAAAATTTCTAAGTGAACGAGGGATGTTTCAAATAATGTAAATTAATTTATTAGGCTCACTAGGAATGCTTCCTTTTCTCTATGTATAATTCAGAACATATAATGCATATGAATGGCAATTTAATAACAGGACATGTATATTTTATCTGTTTGTAATAAGAATGCAATAATAAATAAAACTAAAAAAAGATGTCCACATCAAAAATTGTTGTAAAATGTTGTTGCAACAATCAAGATGGGACAAGATTATAAATTAGAAATTAATAACAAAGTGAAACTATTAAGTGTAATCAAATTTATATTGTTCAAACAGGTCTATGTACTAAGTTTTAGTTTCAAATACTTTATATTTCATCATTAAACCAGATTTAAACCAACAAACATTTGCAGCTTCAATGAACACTTCTAACTAGGAATCAGATAAGTATTTCACTTTTACATTTTTACTAAAATTCCTAAATAATTCACATATGTAGAACTGGTGCTTTCCTAAAACTTTGGGGTCCTTTTTCCAAGCTGCAGGAAAAAGGGCCCTGCGCTAGCGACGGGGGCTGTTTTTCCCACGCTCCAGGGCACTTTTAACCACACTGGGTAAAAAGCCCCCAGACACACATGGCCATGTCGTAAGGGAGCTCTTACCGCCACCCATTGAGGTGGGGATAAGGGCACCTGTGTTAACCTGGCGGTAACCGGGCAGCATGCAGCAATGCCTGATTACTGCCGGATTACCACCGCGCAAGCCATTTCTGGGGGGGGGGGGGTCTTTTTCCCTGGAAATGGTGCACACTTGGGGCAGGACTACCACCGGTGACCGCGTTGGGTCGGCGGTAGTCCCGGAAAAGCAAGCGGTAAACCCACGTTGGGCTTACCGCCGCTCTGTAAAAGGTCCCCTTTGTTTCTTTTCACAGATTACATCTAACCAGGATCCCTCAGGGTCATAGATATTTGACTAGATAAATTCTATAGCCACAGTATCACTGTCAATTGTAGTCCAAAAATAAAATAAACAACTTGTGTAAAACATGTAAGTTATATAAAATATGTATGTGCATACAACAAAAATATTGAACTTGCAAAAATAAAACCTGTTCTTCACTGGCTTCATTGCTGTCTTGTATTGGGTGCCAATATGTGTAGCTACTATCCAATCTAAAAAAAAAAAATAAAAGGAAAACCCTACTCTTCCTCTGTTTACAATCTAGAATAGTATCTTCTTAGGCTAAGGCCATATATAACTAGCTAATTTCAAAAAGAAACAGATAAGCAATAGTCCCTATACTAGCCCTCCCATAAAAAAATAATGAGGCTGATATTCAGACCATGGGAGTGAGCCAGGCTCATTCCCATAGTCAGCGCTAAAACTGCATATTCATTGCGGGGCCATATCCGGTGATAGGCATTGAACATCCTTTTTACTTTTGGCCGATTTGACTTTGACCGGCCAAGCCGATATTCAATGCTATCTGGTCAAAGTCAAACTGGCCAAACATAGGACTGCCTTGCGCATGGCCAAATATGGTTGCTAAAATAAGCAGTGATGCACCAAAAATCAGCAGATAGCCGGATACATCACCTGATATAACTGGCTAGCCACTAACCAGCAATATTCAGCATGACATGGCCAGCCATGTCTCACTGAGTATCAGTGGATAGCCAAAGTATGTGGCATTTAACCAGCTAGGTGCCGATCCTGGCTGGACAAATGCCTTTGAATATCAGGGGAAATGACTTCTGATAAGAAATCAGTTCACAGAATCCATAGGCACACTCACACTCAAAACTGAATTTATGTTCAAATATATTAATTCAACAATTAAAAAAAAACCTTTTCCTCAATTAACTCATAGTTTTTCACTCAGAGCCTGCTAAAATTAATGCTGTTAGTATCAGAACACCAGCACTGACAAAAACACTCCAGCACTACTAGAACACACATGATCATAAGTCCCACGCTGTTCCAAACAGAGCTCTAAAATTAGCACCGGGACAGTGCAAGGCATTAACACCCCTATAATCAGAGCTAATAGCATGTAAATTTAGGACACAATTAGCTCTGATCATAGGGTACTTCTATGGAATGATTGTACCTGGTCATGCGCCCAAGGCACAATCCTACCACAGAAGTTGTTTGACAGGTCTGAGCTGCCAAGAAAAAAAAACCTGCACCTGTCAAACATTCCAAGGGGCTGGAGGTCTGGTTGACCTCCGGCCTCCCCCCCAGACAGATGAGCCCCGCCCGGTCCAGCCTGGCCAGACCCAACTGGAGGATCCCCTCTACGGAATATGACCTAACCCCTGACTCTCCCTGACAGAAAAGACCTCCCCTGGTGTCTAGCATCCCCTTACCCTGATCCAAACCCCCACCCCCCAAACAGAAGAAATGACTGGAGGTATGGAGGACATTCCCCACAACCTGGTAGTCTAGCAGCCCCGAACCCTCCCCCCGTACCTTCAAATGATGAGGAGGGAGTAGCACTCCCTCCTCCTTCCAACGCCATCTCCAAAATGGTGGTACCCTGCCCAGTGCATCCTGGGATGTGCTGGGCTGGGCTTCCCTACCATATAATGTGTTGATTTAAAAAAATGGCTGTGCGCTAATGACAACATTAGCACATGCCTATTAATAAAAGTGGGGCATTTTTACAGCTGTGGTAAAAATGGCCTTAGTCCATAGGGAAAAGACCCACATAAAGGTGCTTAGTGTAAGGTCCCCAACATGTTTTAATGGCATTACTGAATTCTAATCATGCCTTAGATATTCTAGCTTCTTACTGTGTTTGAAAACAGTGGTCATGTACATTGCTCTGATTCTACTATCTGCAAGATTAGTTCATTTTGATCTATAAGAGTGAATGCAGGGAGGAAAAGA
This sequence comes from Microcaecilia unicolor, assembly GCF_901765095.1. Classification (NCBI taxonomy): domain Eukaryota; kingdom Metazoa; phylum Chordata; class Amphibia; order Gymnophiona; family Siphonopidae; genus Microcaecilia; species Microcaecilia unicolor. The sequence goes on from NC_044037.1 coordinate 263,677,375, forward strand.
ATATCACATGTTAGAAAGATCAAAGGCAGATAATGAGAGGTGTGAATATAACCAACATGTTTCAAGTCTGTGTAATGTGTTAAAATTAGCACACTGAACCAGGTCCTATAATCAAAATGAACAGATAGATAAGAAAGAATGTTGCTTATTATTCAAAACTATTATTGTAGTTTGACCTGTACAACATTAGTAGATGAATGGTATAGTGTTCCATGACAAATTAGGTCTAAAACAGATAAAGAAATAACACCAAAGAATTTTCTTTATGAAAAGAAAATAATAGCTATAACTGTATTAATGTCAAGTCCTGTACTACCTTTGCAAGCTAGGATACATCTAAGAGATGTATTTTGAGCCTCAGCTGCCTTTTGCATGTGCATTTTACACAGTTTTTTTTTTACTCTAAAGGGCTATGTACTAAGGTGGCCTCTTACAAAGGCACGTAAGGGCCTACGTATGTCTAGCATGCGCCAAATCGGCATTACCGTTAGGCTACCACATGCCCTGAATGGTAATTCTGAATTTGGCGTGCACTGAAAACACGCAGCAGAAAATTATTTTCTATTTTCTACCGCGGGGGCGTTCCCAGCAGTTGGTGTGCGCTGGACGGTTACCGCACAGGTAATGTGTGAGTTCTTACCACTAAGTGAATGGGTGGTGTTAAGAGCTCAGGCCATAAATAGACATGCGCTGGTTTTCATCTTGCTGCACATCTCCGTCACCCCCCCCCCAAAAAAAAAACCTCCTTTTTTTTCCAGATGCAATGGAGAAATGGCCCAGCGCATGTCCAGTACACATACCCACACTACCGCAGGCCACTTTTTTGGCACGCCTTTGTAAAAGGGCCCCTAGGTATCTTGAGGGAAGTATGGATTTATTGTGGAAGGTGGAATATAAGCTTGGTTGGGAAGATACTGTATGTATCTGGCACAGTCCACTATGGATTATTGTAATGCAGTCTACACAAAGGGTTTGCACCAGCTCCAATTGATTCAGAATGCTGCAGCAAGTTAATAGAAGGTTGTAAGTGATGTGACTACATCACACAATTTTTGCAAAAACTTCACTGGCTATCAATACAATACAATACAGGGCTAAATTTAAAACTCTCTGATCTTCAATGCCATTAAAGGAAATGGCCCAAAGGACATGAAGAACAGGATATCCCTCTACACAACTCTAAGGTCAGTAAGGCCCTCCTAAGAAGTATCTGTAACAACACCCTCTCCAAAGATCTCACACGATATGATACTCATCAAGCCTTCTGAGTAGCCCCTACATTCTGGAATGCACTCCTTGAAAGGCTTCGCTTAACACAAGACTATCTCTACTTCAGGAAGCAGGTGAAAACTTGTCTTTTCACTCAGACCTTTAAACAAAATAGGTAACTAAATTGCTAGTCACAAACACACAAGGAGTGACACTGGCTGAACATGCTGTTGCAGGACATGTTTATCCACTCCTACCCTAGCTGAGATAATATTCAAGCATCTTTCTCACTTCATATGCAAATTTCTTTAAATTAGTCCCCTTATTTTCTAATTCCTGTTACTCTGTCTTATCTATCTACAAGCAACAAAGCCTATTTCGTGAAAAATGAAACAGGCCCTAGGAAGGCTCTCGTCTAAGCGATTTCTCCTCTCTCCCCTGCTCTCCCCTCCATGTCCAGAGATTCTTTCCTCCCCTCCCCTCCATGTCCTGCAATTCTCCTCTGCCCTGCCCTCCCATCCGTGTCCAGCGTTTCTCCTCTGCCCTGCCTCCCATCCCATCCCATCCATGTCCAGTGATTCTCCCCTCCCCTCCATGGCCACTGACTGTCCTTCCTGCCGCCCTGCCTTCAAGCCGTTCATCTTACCTCAGGTTGCAGTGGCGGCAGGCTCGACTTGCGTCACCTCCAGCCTTCCCTTGCCTTCCCTCTCAGTGTCACCTCCACCTCTGACGTCATTTCGTCTTTCCGAAAGGGTGGGGCACTGAGAGGGAAGGAAACGCTGGAAGCAAGCTGACGTTAGCATGCTGTTACGAACCCAGTCAGCCAGCCATCCAGGGAAGCAGAGTGACCAATTATTATATAGATGTGTTTCATCTTTGCTTACACCCTATGCCGTCTATTGAAATGTTTTATTGCATATTGTGTCATATTGTAATGTAGCATATTATGCCATTTCTTGTATTGTTATATGAATAATTTTACTGCTATAATTGTCTGTTGCCTATGTCTGACTTATTCTTGCTGTACACCGGTTTGAGGGGTCCTTTTACTAATGTGTGCCCAAAAGTGGCCTGCGCTGCTATAGGTGCATGCTTTGGATGCATGCTGGCCTGGAAAAAAGGGGATTTTTAAAAGTTTGCCAGAAAAAGGACATTTGACAAAATGAAAACCAGCACCATACATTTTCGGCCTGATACCTTAATGCCACCCATTGACTTAGCAGTAGGGTCTCACTTGCTACCGCGTGTTTTGGGTGCGCGCAAAAAATGGAATTACCGTCCGGGGCACATGGTACTTGGGCAGTAGTGTCAATTTGACATATGTTGGACACGGGTAGGCGTCCATGTGCCTTTGTAAAAGGATCCCTGAGTGAATTCCTTCAAAAAGGCGGTAAATAAATCCTAATAAATAAAATACATAAATAACGTTTTATTATTTAGGGGGGGAGTTACCAATGTGGGCTACTGTTAAGTCAGGTTATTTTACCACAAGTTGGATTTTTTTAGCACAGGGTCCCATTTTATGCAATGAGACTTGGGCCCTGTTTACTAAGGTCCACTAGTGTTTTTAGCACGTGCTAAAAATTAGCGCATGCTAGCTACGTAGAGACCCATAGGAATATTGTAGTGAGGCTTAGCAAACAAGGCCCTTTGTACTAAAATAACCTGACTTAACAGTAGCCAACATTGATTAATTCCCTCATTGTTTTATTTTTTGTTTGACCTAATGTTTTCATTCTGTTTGTTGTATGCATTTCTAATTGTTGTTTTTTTGTTCAGTGCTTTGAACAGTCCTTAAAAGGCTAGAAAGGCAGTACACCACATCAATAAGTAAGTAGATGTTTATTCCACCTTAATATACTGCCTTTCTATAGATACAGTCAAAGTAGTTTACATATGCTATTTCTGCATGTACGTTTCTGTCCCTAGTGGGCTCACAATCTAAGGTTATTTGTACCTGTGGCAATGGAGGGATAAGTTACTTGCCCAGGGTCACAAGGAGCTGAAGTGGGAATTGAGCCCAGATGCTGAGGATCTCAACCCACTGCACTAAACATTAGTCTATAATTATTTATAGAAAGACTTTTGTATTGCATCCCCAACTTGTGAACTAATGAATGCTTTTATATAAGTATTGATAGAACATTGCTATCCTTAGAACATTATAATGGGGATTACTAAAGATCATGTGAGAATTCTCCAGAGTTTCTGAGGGAAGGGTTTTAAGGTTGTGGGTGTTAAGGGATCCAGCCCAATGGGGTAGGTTCCCGGGTAAGTTGCAGATGAAAAATAATTCTGGTCATTGAATGACAGTAGGGGAGGAGTTAGGAGCTAATAAATAATATTGTTGGGGTTTGCAGGAGGATCTATGAGGAGAGAGGGGTGTCCTGGAAAAACCATATTGGCCTAAGGCTGATCTGAAAAGGGGAATTATTGTCAGCCAAAGGCAGTAACTGGAAGAGTGGAGTGCTCCAAGTGGGTAATGTGGATCCCAGCCAAGGGCAGGAGCAGGGAAAAGATTGTTCAAGGCCAGAGGGTGCAGCTCAGGGGGAAGTGCATCTCTGGAAGGAAGTAGAGACAGGAAGGTCTGATCCTGTAGGAATTTGCTTGTGACAACCAATACTGCAAGCACAGCACTGGATTATTAAAATGGATTACAAATTGACTGTTTCAAAAAGGATTTGAACTGCCTGCTGCAGAATATTTAGTGAAGTTTGATTATTTTTGTATAACTCTTTGGACTTGTCTGTTCTTTGAGTGACAGTGAAACTTATTTACTCCCAGACTGGTAACGGAAAGAGAACAGATAAAGTGAAATAAGCCCCTTCCAGATTTTTATCTGGCCCCAGCCAGTGCCCAGTTCAATCAGTTTAACCAAGGAAGGTTCTTGGTTTGTATTTCTTTGTGACCCTGGTCTCAGGTGCCCTGACCCGTGAAGAACTACCGTATTTTTCGGACTATAAGATGCACTTTTTCCCCCCAAATTTGGGAGGAAAATGGGGGGTGCGTCTTATAGTCCGAAGGTAGAGATTTGGCTGGCTGGCTGGCCGACCGCCCTCCCTCCCTCCCTCCGAGTTCGGGATCGCCCTCCCCCCAGCCCTGTCACCACTTCTCCCCTTACTCACGCAATCTTCCCTGGTGGTCTAGTGACGTCGGGGCAGGAAAGAGCCCCCTCTTTCCTGCCCAGCACGCTGCTCTCCATCCTCCTGTATGCATTGCTGCCTGACGGTCTCGCCGAGATTCAAAATGGCCACCGAGACTTCAATTCTCGGCGGCCATTTTGAATCTCAGAGACCGTCAGGCAGCAATGCATACAGGAGGATGGAGAGCAGCGCGCTGGGCAGGAAAGAGGGGGCACTTTCCTGCCCCGACGTCACTAGACCACCAGGGAAGATCGCGTGAGTAAGGGGAGAGGTGGTGACAGGGCCGGGAGGGCGATCCCGAACTTGGAGGGAGGGATTCGGACAAGACGCACCAGAGCACCTAGGTTTTAGAGGAGGGAAAAAGCAAATTTTTTTTTCCTATTTCCCTCCTCTAAAACCTAGGTGCGTCTTATGGTCCGGTGCATCTTATAGTCCGAAAAATACGGTAGCTGGTGCTTTTGGAATAATGTTTCCAAACATAGTGAGAGTATGAGAGCATATACTAATGGCCTTAAATTATTAAAGAGTGCACAATGAAGAGAAGTTAGTGAAGATCCTATGTTTTCTGTTTGAAGACGTTCACCATTGTCTTCTATATTAACTTTTATTATTAAGAAATAGTGGACTATGCTGTCTGCAATAAGAAGTGAATTCTATATATGGCACCAAAAAAGCGCTATGCTATAAGCTGTGTTTAAAGTTAGACGCAGTTTATAGAATAGCACTTATACCTGGGACTCACGCCTAACTTTAGGCATGGCTATTTGCACCAACTGAAACGTGGTGCAAATGTATGCACTTAAATTGGGTGCATCTCCCCCATATTCTATAACAATGCGTATAAATGCTAGAAATGCCCTCTGCTCATGACCCTCCCATTTCTTCCCCCTTTTTTATTCACAACTAAATTTACATGCATAAGTTCCAATTAAATCTAATTAGTGCCAATAATTGTTTGTTAAAAAGCCAATTATTGGCACTAATTAGCTCATTATTCAATTAAATTGCACATTTGCACATGCAATTTTTGGCGACTTTTATAGAATTAGGGGGAAGTGTATTGAGGAAAGAAGTTAATGTTTGCTTTCAGCTAGGGAAAAAATCTTGAGTGACTTTCTATATCTGGCCATTTGAGGGTGGCTAAAAGAAAGGCCATTTTAAATGTGGCCAATGTAAAATATGGTATATGGTTTTACAAGGTAATAAATTTATGAACATCCAAGATGAATTTATCAATTAAGAGACACCACTATATATACTTTTATATGCCTCCACTTAGCTATTCTCTTTGTGCTGCTGCTCATTTTTTGAACGTGTACCTTTTTTCAAATGGCCCTACATATATCTATGGAGGAGCTATACAAAGTTTTTATAAACTACTGGGCTATCAATATACATGGATCGGGGTGGTGGTGGTGGAGGAGGGGCAGCTTAGAGGCCCCATATGTATTTAGTAATTTGTCTTTGCCTCTTCAGCCATAGCATGACCTTTATGTGCATGCTACTAGAGCTTCTTGGTACTAACTCCCAGCATGCCTCAGCCAACCAGGGCATACCCAAATGCCCCACAGAGCAAGCTACCCCTGAAAGCTATGTATACTAATACCCACTGTGGAAAATACAATCTTGGATCTAGAAGCAGTAATGGAAAAGGCTGGCCTGGATTTAGTGGTAGGCATAGAGATGTCATACGTGGAGAACAATAAGTGGGATTAAGTTATACTAAGCTATTATTTATTCAAAAAGGATGGGAAAGGAAAAAAGGGAGGAAGAATGGTGCTATTTACAAGAAATCATATCAAAGCAGCAGAATCCAGGGCTTATAATGTAAGGAGTAGCCACTGTGGAATAATCTGGAAGGAAGAAATAGAACAGCCCTTTAAATTAGTGTGACACAAACCTTTCTCAAAGGCAAAAGAACTAGCTAGATATTTAATTGAAGACATTCACAAAATTGCTATGAAAAAAGGAATGCTATTACTAGGCAACTTCTATCTGCTAAATGATGATTGAGATAACCTGGCTGCAGTGCTACCTAGAAGTAAGTACAGAAATATTCCCCATCGTATTGAGTGTCACAATATTGATTAAAAATAATTTTCAAGCACACCTTGATAAATTGCATATAGATATTACATTTTATGAACTCACGAAAGAAGCTCTCGTTGGTACAATACAAACACTACAGTGTGCATTAGCAGTAGATTTGAGAGACTGAGATCATATATTTCATTCCCTGACTTAGGAGTGAGATTCATTACTGTCTTGTATATGCAAAACTAATCCATTTGGAGATGAAAACATTGCCCTGAGAAAACTCTTCTGGAAGTTAATAATAGAACCCATTGTGGGGACAATATCAGATGTGGTGCTTAGAAATGGAGTGTTTCTGATTTCATAGAGCATGATCACCTAGGATCAAGTGATTACTAGTTGGGATTGTTCAGAATTAGAATACAGGATGTTAGGGTAGATTCAAAACCAAAGGCCCCAGGTGTCTGGAAAACTTACTTCAAGAAGATGGGGTGTACACCAAGGTGTCATTAAATGGATGGGAAAATCTAATTGAATAAGAAAAGCGGTAGGCAAATCTGGAAAGATATAATGTAAGTCCAACAAAGTGATTGTTAGGAATGCAAATAGTTTATAGTTTATTGTGACTTGCTAGATTGCCCTAACTACCGTGTATACAGGCTAAAAAAAATGTAATAAGAAAGGAAAAGGAACTCCATTAATAATAAGAAAGAAAATATTCACTCAAAGCGGAGGAAGTCACACAAACGAGTAATGAGGAGGAAAAACACAACACTGTAGAGGAGAAAGAGAAGAAAACACAACTCTAGCTGGCACTTCTGGTCAATTCATCTCTCCAAAGGCTAGTCTGAAGAGCCAGGACTTCAAGTTTGATTTAAAACTTTTAATGGAAAGGCCACTATGATATGAAAGAGGGAGATTATTCCAATCATGGGGGAAAAGAAAAAGAAAGTGCAGTGCCTGGTGTATTCAAGATGTGCAAGTCTAGTGCCTGGTAGGACCAGGCGATGGTCATTTAAGGATCGGAGGACCCTAGTAGTTGTATAAGGAATAGTGAGATAAGAAAGATAATCATGCCTATGCTGAAAGCCTTAAAAATCAGTAATGCTATTTTGAATGTGATTTGGTATTCTACGGGTAACAAGTGGTGGCATTTCAGTACAGTGGCGTACCAAGGGGGGGGGGCTGTGGGGGCGGTCCGCCCCGGGTGCACGACGCTAGGGGGGTGCCGCGTGCCGGTCAGCGTCATTCGTTTCCATGCTCCCTCTGCCCCGGAACAGGAAGTAACCTGTTCTGGGGCAGAGGGAGCATGGAAACGAACGACGCTGACCGGCGCGCGGCACCTCCCCCAGTGACGTGCACCCGGGGGGTTCTTTCGCCGGGGTGGGGGGTGTCCCTTTGCTGGGGGGTCGCCGCGCTGCACGTGGGGGGCGCTGCACCCGGGGGGGTGGGGCGCATCAGCGATCCGCCCCGGGTGTCAGCGCCCCTCGGAACGCCACTGTTTCAGTAAGAGAGTTATGAGATCCAGATGGCAAACATGACAGAGTAGTCTCAAAGCAGTATTTTGAAGTGTTTGTAGTTTCTTTAGAGTAGAATGTGGCAGACCTGTGTAAATGATGTTGCAGTAATCCAGTTGAGATGTGAAAAATGAAGGAACAAGAGCATGAAATTGATCATGGTCAAAAAGATGGTGGATGGAACGTGAAGAAACTGAGTTTGAATAAGTGTTAAATATGGGGAAGGAAGGAAAGGGAGGAATCAAGGATTATCCTAAGATAGTAGAAATGGGGGACTGGGGAGAGGGATGATCCAAAGAGTGTAACAGGAGAGTGTGTGTGTGTGTGTGGGGGGGGGGGGGGGGGGGGGGGGGGACGACAAGAACCTAAAACCCAGCAAGCTACATTTTTCAGCATTTAGTACAAGTTGATGTTCAAATAGCCATTTTGCAACTGCATGTAGTCAATTCTGTAATGGGGAAAGCAAGGGAGATAACAAGCTAGTGGAAAAGTAGTAGTAGTAAGCATATAATTGGCGTAAAAATAAGCCAAAATCCCAAGAGACTGTATAAGGGCTGTCATTGGACTCAGGAATAAGTTGAGTAAGCAAGAGGAAAAAGAGAATACTACATTTTTCAGAAGAAATGGTTCATAAGGTAAAAGAAAAAGGGTTGCAGAAAGAGAAAGTTAGGCAACAATATTTGGATAAAGTAAGAGAAGCTGTGAAAGTAGATAGCACAAGGAAATAGATAATATAGTAAAATTGGAGACAAGACTTTTCTTTTGTCTCCAATACCTAATGCAGCAAAAAATGGAATACTGCAGGGCATGCTCAGGCATCCTTTAAGTATTTTTGAAATCTGTGTGCTCTAACCGTGCACTAAATCATTAAAAAACACTTTTGAGGGGGTGGGTCAGGGATGGAAAGTGGGCAATCCTATGCTAACCAGTTAATGAATCTACATTACTATATATTAACTGGTGGTGAAAATGTCCTTAGCACTTAGGAAAGATTTGTGCAAGGTTGCATCAAAGCCAAATTTTTACCACAGCTTAGAAAAAGGACCCCTTAGTGACAGAAAAGGTGGAACTGTGAGATTCAAAGGTGAAGGACAGGAATATGTAAAGGATAAAAAAAAAGGAAGAATTGTTTAATAAATAATTCTGGTCAGTGTTCAATAAAGAAGAACTGGAAGCAAGAAAACAGAAGACATGCACAAGTGGTGGAGTGGCCTAGTGGTTAGGGTGGTGGACTTTGGTCCTGGGGAACTGAGGAGCTGAGTTTGATTCCCACTTCAGGCACAAGCAGCTCCTTGTGACTCTGGGCAAGTCACTTAACCCTCCATTGCCCCATGTAAGTCGCATTGAGCCTGCCATGAGTGGGAAAGCGCAGGGTACAAATGTAACAAAAAAATAGATACTATTGGAGATTCTACAGGATGTCAGACTCACAGAAGCAGAAGCCTGTGCACAGTTGATCTGCAAGGGCTGACTTCTACATGGAATGTTGCTAGTGGAATAGCAACATTCCATGTAGAATCTCAAATAGTAGCAACAGTGGAGGAGTGGCCTAGTGGTTAGGGTGGTGGACTTTGGTCCTGAGGAACTGAGTTCAATTCCCACTGCAGGCACAGGCAGCTCCTTGTGACTCTGGGCAGTCACTTAACCCTCCATTGCCCCATGTAAACTGCACTGAGCCTGCCATGAGTGGGAAAGCACAGGGTACAAATGTAACAAAAATAAACAGGAATGGAACAAATGTAGACCTTGAATGATTACAGAAGTCAGTTTTTATGAGGAGCTCAGCTAGCTATATTAAAAGTAGAGAAAGTGATGGGGCCTGATGTGATACATCTGAGGATATTGAAGGAAGCTAGGAAAGTTCTGGCAGTCCTGCTGTATGTGGATTGCAGGATTCAAGGCAGCATGGTTGTACCAGAGGTGACCCTGTCAGTTGAATTTGAAGTTTCTTTGACTAGTTGAACAGAGTTGGATTAAGGGAGATGTGGTGTACTTAGATTTCAGAAATTATTTTAATATGGTTGTTCATAAGCAACTTATAAATAAACTGAGTGCTTTGGGTATGAGCCCTAAGGTGACTAACTGGTCTTGTGAGAGTCTACAAAAGATAGTTGTAAATGGAGTTCATTCTAAGGAAAATAGTGTTATGAATGAGGTACCACAGGGATTGGCAGTTGGTCTTGTTTTTTTTCCCCCAACATTTTTGTAAGCAATATCAGAAAAAGTTTGCTTTTTTTTTTTTGCAGATGATAATCATGAACTGCAACAGGAATGTGTGGAAAGTATGAAGAGAAATCTACTTCTTCACTAATCTCCTGCTCGCTTTTCTAATCAGTTTTATTTATTATGCTCTTTCATTTTTCATATTAATGTTAATTACTCTGCACCCTGCCTTGACAATTTTCATTGAAAGGCTGTCAAACAAACACAAATAAACAAATCTAAATTAAACCTGTAAACTTGAGGGATATTCTACAATGCGGCAAATAAGAATTAATGCTAAAAGTTTCAGGTCAATGTGTTTGGTCTGCAAACACCCAAGGGAGTGGTACGGTATGGAGATGAAATTCTCTAGGCACAAAAGAAGAGCTGGGTTTTTGGACCATTGTATTTGATAATCTTAAAGTGACCAAATAAGTAGTTAAGATGAGGGCAAAAGCCAGGTAAATGCTTGAATTCACAGAGAAAACAAGGCCATTGGAAAAAAGGAGGTGATATTAACTCTGTATTACTTTGGTGAGACCTCATTAGGAGTATTGTGAGCAATTCTGAAGACTTCACCTTCAAATAGATCTAAACCAGATAGAGTTAGCTCAGAGACATCTACTGAAAAAAGTGAGCCCCCTAAACATTTTGCGATGACAATCTCAAACCTGCACTGAATTAATTCAAATTTTACATGCACAGTGACATCTATTTGCATCACCAGCGCCAAATAATATAACAATCCCTTGTCCCATTTAAGATATTTTAAATTTTTACAAACTGCTGTAACAAATTTTAGTTTCCGACATATGACTTAATTACTTACTTACTCGATAATGTCACCTATGATGCCATTGTGCATTGATAAACAAATAAAATGTTGTCAAAAGAAGATTGAGTTTTAATTAAAATATTCAGAGTCCATATCTCAATCTGGTGGACTACCAGATTTGGGGGATTTTGCTGGAGTGAGTCTACCGCTGCCAGATCCACGAAGTCGACACCTGAAAGAACAATTGATTGAAGAGTGGTGCCACTTTGATCAGAGCATCATTGACAGAGCAGTGACCAAGTGGCAGGAGTGACTGCATAAATGTATTCGTGCGAAAGGGGGATACATTGAATATCAGATTTAAACATTCAAACTGTTCAGGTTGACATTTACTGTGTTAGAAACTTTAACTCTTGGGTAGTGTTATTTAAAATTTGACAGCTCAGTAATGTTAAGGTGAATTTCTACAAAACCACACAACATTGTTTGAAACAGATGTCACTTTGTGCATGTAAAATTTTAATTAATTTAGTTCTCACTTTTTTCCTGACATAGTGTATATTGGTCAACAGTCCCAATCATAAAGCTTATAGGGAGAAAGTTAAACATCTAAATATTTGTACTTTTGAAGAAAAAGCAGGGTGTGCTGTGGGACAGAGCCCAAGGGTATTTGATTCCCTAGGTGCACTTTTAGCCATGCCCCTTGCCAGTGGCTAATCAAGACCCTACTCCATCTAGTTCACAATCTCTCCTTCGGTTCCTTCCCCCTCCAGATGTCCAACATCTTCCCTTCCCTTCCATAGTCCCCATGTTTCCAGCATCTCCCCTTCCCTAGCCCCCATGGTGTCAGATATATTCTTATCCACTTCAGGTGTTCAGCATCTCCCCTTGTCTCTCTTTCCCCTTTCTAATAGGTATCCAGCATCACCCCTTCATTTCCTTTCCTTTCCCTCCAGCATCACCTCTTCCTTCCCCTCCCCTCTGAAGGTCCAGCATGTCTCCTTCTTCCTTTCACATTGCCACCCTACCTCAGTCTTCTACAGCAACAACCAGCACCAAAAAGAAACCATACAGCAGGACTTCAAGCACCATCTGTGCAGCAAAAACACATACTGCCCTAGTGCAGGGCCCCTTTTACTGCAGCTTAGTAAAAGGGCTCCTTTGTGAAGTATAAGGAAGCATAACCTTTGAGATCTGAACAGTGAGGAAGCTTGGTGACTCAATATGCTAAAGAACAGAAAGAAAAACAGTAGAAGCAATGTTGAAACAACTAAAAAGAGGAGAGGTTTTGCTGGAAAATTGCATATTATACTGTAACCTACCACCAAGCTAAAGATGTAGACAGCAGTGATGTTCCTGAATATTGAGCATATGAGTAGTAGAGCTGCTTGGGAAAGGTCCTGGGTCTTGTTGCATGTTGTAGGACTGAACTTAAAAGGAAGAGACAGGAAATCAATGCAGGTGGAAGTGCCCATGACATTGACATAATCTACATGCACTAACCAAAATATTTTATTTATTTATTTATTTCAATCTTCTGTTGACATTCTCATGACAATTGACAAAAAGAAATAAACAGACAGTAACAATAGGGGAAGATCTACTAAAAGATAACAAACCAAACCCCCTGTTTACAAAGCCTCATTAGCTGCTTCCACATGGCAATGCCGATACAGCCCATTCAAGTGAATAGGCTGTGTCGTCCTTAGTGCACCATCAGCCACTATCATGGCTTTGTAAACAGGGGGCAAATCACCTTCTGAGATCCAAAAATCACATGATCGGTGGCCAGATCTCTTTCACTCTTTGTTTTGTTCTGTCTTCTCTGCTGCCTTAATTTCCATGTGCTGACCAAGTAAACAGTATGCCACCAATATGGTTCATTAAGAATTTCTTTTCGTTCTACAATACCATCTGGATGACCATTATATCTACCACATATTTGGTATTGGGAACATAGTAAGTACATCAAATGAGAAGTTGTTAATAGACCCAAATATCTGCTGCATAATTTTCCATGTACCTTGCAAAAAGGAAAACAAAATCTTGGATAACATATGCAGAAGAATGCCCATAAGCATTAAGCAGCGCCAACATTATCACGATTAGATAGACCTGCTCTCCATTTTCTCCAACTTCTCCATATCACTCTATGTATAGGGAAGTATAGGGATAGTAACATTCCACTTGAGAGAGTGGGGCAACCAGAACAGACCCTAGTCTACTTCCTTCTCACCTACTAATAAATCTTTTTGTCAAACTTTTTATAAACCTATCCAATGATCAAAGATTGCTTTCTTTAGCAGACCATAGAATTTGATAATAACTTTACCTTCCACCACAACCTGCTCACTACAGGTCTTAATATCAGCTTTCTTTGTAGAAAATTCTGAAGGACTAAAGAGCTAGAAGTAATACAGTGAGCCATCTCTATCCATTGATCATGCTGGGAGCACAAAAAAAATGAAATTTCTGTACAGCATGAACATAAGTTAAAAGTGTGGCCCAAAAAAGGGTGTGTGGAAATAGGAGGGTCACGGACATTTCAGGGTGGTTCAGGGTGTGGTTTTGAGTCATGCACGTACAGTAATTATAGAATACTAGTAAAACATGCCCATTTCTGGAGGAAATGAAACAAGCGCTAGCAAGGTTTTCCTCCCAAACCCCCTCCCTACCCACCCCTTCGGCATTGTGAAGCCACTGACCGCCATTGCTCTGCACCTCGTCAACGCACGCCACCTTCATCCACTGATGCCATTGCTCCGCCCTCTATCTTTGACGCCATTGCTCTGCCCTCGACGTCATCACGTTTGACGTGAGGGCGGGGCCCAGACACAGTGATTTTGGTGGCTTCACCACCATGAATCCTTTGAACCCGAAGGAAGTGCCCGCAGGAAGTGACACTGACGTCAGTGTCCTCAGAACGTTGAGGGTGAGTTTTATTATATAGGATGGGTAAATTTAGGCATGGGCAGTTTTCATTGGTGCAAATGGCAATGCCTAAATTTACACGTGACCTCTATTCTTATGTTTTATTCTATAAACCGTGCTGAACTTTAGGCAGAGCTTATAGAAAACTGCTTAAGTGTGTGTGTGTGTGGGTGGGGGGGGGGGGGGTTAGGTTGTGCCATTTATAGAATCTAGCCCATAATGCCCTGCTTAGCAATAGGTAATTCACAGCATGCACCAAAAATAAAAATAAAAAATCGTACTTGCATTTCAATTGCAACCATTTTCTTAAATTACCACATTACTGCCACTCATTTTGTAGGTGGTAAGGGCTCACAGAGTATCCCTGTGCTAACTAGTTAGAGCATAGTAATATTCATGTGCTAACTGGTTAGTGCAGGAACATCCGCTCTACACCCCTGACATACCCCTTCAAAAAAAAAAAAAAAAACATTTGTTTTAGCATGCAGTTAGAGCACATTTACAAGTTACTGCAGGATGCCTGAGCGGGTCCCACAGTTCTCCATTTTAGCTGCATTAGGCATGCATTAGCACTTAGCATAGCATAGTATCACATGAATTTACACGTCCAATTAATCTGCATATGTTCTAAACTTACAACAAAGGTGCAAAGGAAGTTATTAAACTAAGGAGTCCTTTTAATAAGGCACATTAACAGATTTAGTGTGCACTAAATGATAAATGCCCATAGAACTATAGAGGCCCTTTTACAAAGTGGCAGTAAGCCCAACGCGGGCTTACTGCTTGCTAAGCGAGAAGTACTGCTGGGCTACCGTAGCAGCCCAGTGGTCGTTCTCTCCCCCAGAACCCGCCATTTCTGGTGCTACAAAAATATTTCAATTTTTATAGTGCTAGTGTGTACTCGGAGCTAACCAGGCAGTGCCGTGCACTGCCCAGTTATCGTTAGCATGGGAGCCCTTACCGCCACCTCAATGGGTGGCGATAAGTGCTCCCCCCTGAAATGGCCACACAGCAAGTGCTTCTCTTTCTGCAAGGCAATTTCTAGAAAAAAACAAAAACCTGCTTTTTACTTGCTGTGGTAAAAGTGGGTCTCAGTGCACAGCAAAAATACACACCCACGTCAGTGCAGGCCGCCTTTTGCCACAGCTTCATAAAATGACCCCCATAATGAGAGTCTTATGATTTAGCACATGCTAATCGTTAGCATTCAGTAAATGTGGAATGGAAAGCAAAAATGAGAATGCTATAGTGCCTCTGTATCGCTTCATGGTGCAACCACACCTTGTGCAATTCTGGTCACCGCATCTCAAAAAAGATATAACAGAATTAGAAAAGGTACAGAGAAGGGTGATAAAAATGATAAACAGGATGGGATGACTTCCCTGAGGAAAGGGTAAAGTTGCTAGGGCCCCTTAGCTTGGAGAAGAGATGACTGAGGGGAGATATGATAGAAGTCTATAAAATACTGAGTGGAGAGGAACAGGTAGATGTGAATCGCTTGTTTACTCTTTCCAAAAATACTAGGACTAGGGAACACATAATGAATCTACTAAGTAGTAAATGTAAAACAAATTGGAGAAAATATTTCTTTGCTCAGGGGACCTTTTAATCAAGGATTGCTGTGCGGCAACCCGGAACTACTGCTGGCCCAACGTGGCAGCTGGCGGTAGTTCAGCCTCGAGCACGTGCCATTTCTAGTGTTACAGAAAATAATTCTGTGTTTTCTAGCATGGTGTTAACCTGGTGGTAATTGGGCAGCGCTGCCTGGTTACCACCGTGTTACCACGGGAGCCCTTAACGCCACTTCAATGGGTGGCAGTAAGTGCTCCCCCCACACATGGCCCTGCAGGAAGAATAATCTTACTGCATAGCCATATGGTTTTTAGGGTTTTTTTACCTGCTGTGGTAAAAAGGGTCCTGGTGCATGGCAAAAATGGTCCCCGATGCTACCACAGGGCCCTTTTTACTGCAAGTTGGTAAAAAGACTCCTCAACGAGTAATTCATTGTCAGAGCATGTGGTAAAAAAAGCCTAGCAGGGTTTTAAAAAAGCCATTATTAAGAAGGCTTATTTGTAAGCAGCATAAAATCTGTTTTACTGTTCTGGGATCTTGCCAGGTACTTGTGACCTGGATTGGCCACTGTTGGAAACAGGATGCTGAGCTTGATGGTCTGTCGCAGTATGGTGTGTAAATGGACCCTTGAATGTGTGAAATGAATTGAAAGCAACTTCCCCCAGAAAATAAAAAAAATGGTATCTATCTATCTATCTGAAGAGAGAGTCTTTGATTTATTATATATGTTAGAAATAGGTACAGTAAAGGATAAGCCAAATGACTTTTATTAAGTTTCATAAACAAAGAATACTGATACCTGTTTGGACCCCAGGATGAATCTTTCCTCTACTAATAGTTTACTCCAGTCATCACATCACATAAGTTCATTAAGTAGCAGTTATGTCTATGAAGTTAGTGATCTCCTATTTCTCCATGGTACCCATGCAAATTAAAAACTGTAAAGAAAATTCACCCTGCTTGTTTCATGTAATTAACCTTGCGAGACAGCCAGCAGTGATGCCTTCATCAAAACTTTAATACATATTCATAAACTTTTTATGAACACTATCCACATTCTGGAATTGCATTCTAGATGCAGATTAATTTTGGGATTAATTTTTCTTTCAATTGTAATAAAGGTCTAGTATTATAATTTGCATTGGGAAATTAATTTTTTTTGTCATGATAAGGGATAACCCTCCTTAGTAGCCAAAGACCTAAGGAAGGTTTCACTTAAATAAATTAAATTCCCGATGGAACTACTGTATGGTACTCATTAGCTAATTGATGATACTATAAGTATTTTATAAATAACAAATTGTTTTTATATGTAAGCAAAGTAAATGGAAAAACAATTAACCTTATATTCTTCAGAGTACAAGGAAGTAAATCATCTCATAGATAAGAGCCCATTCTGCAAAAATATAGATGGACGTGTTGTTTTATATTTAAATATATTTAGATACTTGTTTTTTTTTAGTTATGTATAATATAAGCTACCATTAAATAGAATAATCATTTTTCTTCACTACTAATGATAGGTTTTCAATTTGCTATTTTCACCTTCTGAATACAGAAGTATCTTACATAAACCAAAAGGATATTTATTGATATAGTAAAAATAAAAATAAAATATGCATACAATAGATAGCTATCTATTGTATGCATATTTTATTTTTATTTTTACTATATCAATAAATATCCTTTTGGTTTATCAACGATCTGCTTTGTACAGTTTCCACCTTGGAGTTTGCAGATCGTCTGCCCCTTTGTTTTCTTGGACCCTCCCTTTTGGGCAATTTAGAACCTGTAATTACAGGCACCATGTCCTTCTCACCGTGGAAGGATATCCTCAGTTTTAAGGATGATTGTCTACAAAATATGTTACCACCTGATCCCTTCTTCAAAGAGCCAGATGTTCTAGAGGACTATCTTAAACACTGGGAAGAAGTGGTGAAATTAAGTAAAAGATGGAAAAGAACAGAACTTCATGGGTCGTCACTGCTAGAATATTGTAGATATAAAAGGATACCAAGAGGGTTACGTATTAATAAGGCATCTACTATGTTTACCGATGATAATACATTTATGCTACAATGGGAAGCTATTCTAAACAAATGTTCACTAGATCTTATGATCGGGCTATCTATTGTATGCATATTTTATTTTTATTTTTACTATATCAATAAATATCCTTTTGGTTTATCAACAATCTGCTTTGTACAGTTTCCACCTTGGAGTTTGCAGATCGTCTGCCCCTTTGTTTCCTTGACCCCTTCTACAGAAGTATCTTAGCCATTTAAGGACCCTTTTACTAAGATGTGATGTAAAATGGACTTAGCACTGTACCTGAATGTAACTCATCTTGAGCTACTACTGGAAAAGGTGTGAGCAGGGCCGCCGAGAGGGGGGGACAGGGGCCTGATGTAACGTCCGTGAGGGCGGAGCACGGAAGGAAGGAAGGAGAGGTCTGCCCTGCTGCTGCTTGCCGCGAAGGTGGTGAAAGGAAAGGAAGGAGGCGTTTAAGGTTAGTTCAGGGCCCAGTAGCGGGTGGAGGGGAGCCCGGCGACCTCGGGTGGGGGGGCCCGGCGGCAACGATGACCTCGGGTGGGGTGGGTGAGGGGGTCCGGGGGCGGCCTTGTCCCAGGCCCGGCTCTGGCTCTCGGCGGCCCTGGGTGTGAGAAAAATCTAAATAAATAATGTGGGACTTTTCTGTGCGCCAAGCCCAATTCTACCATGTCTACAATAGAGCTTTTTTTTTTTTTTAAATCTTTTTATTTTCGCAGGTCCCATGTTCATTTTTCAATTTGTGCATGGAGCATTTATTGCCAAAGGCTAGGATTTATATATGGCACCTGAAAAATCTGTGCCAAATAAAAATATGCCTACATTTAGATTTACTTTATAGAATATGCCTCAGGGCCCTGTTTACTAAAGTGCACTAGCGTTTTTAACGTGCACTAAAAATTAGCACACACTAATGCTAGAGACATCCATAGGAATATATGGGTGTCTCTAGCGTTAGTACGCGCTAAAAATGCTAGCTAGCACACATGGCTTAGTAAGCAGGGCCCTAAATTTCCACACGGATTATAGAATATGCTTAAATTAGGAGCATAATCTGTTTTGGAGCACAGAGTATGCTTCTAAATTAGGAGCATAAATTATACTTGATACTAATGTGAACAGGCTATCCGGTAAATGCTTTGTCACCCATTCTCTGCCTAATATACACCCCTATGATTTTTTTTAAAAGGTTAATGCATGCTTATTGCACACAAACAGGCAAAATACCTCAAAATGTTTTAATGCAATTTGTGGTAGCCTGTTTTTCACTCACTCAGGGCCTCTCTTATAAAAGTCACGCTAGCGGTTCCCGCACAGCAGTGCCAATGGAGCACATTCACGGTGAATGGGCTTTGTCAGCATTACCACACCGGGAGCCCCTAGTGCAGTTTGATAAGGGGCCCTTTCAGTGCATATTAGGACTTAACACCCTTTAGTAAAAGTGCCCCTTTGACTTAAGGCAAGTAAAAGAATCTGACACCTAGGGGGGCTGACACCTGGGACGGATCGCCGATGCGCCCCACCCCGGATGCAGCGCGGGCCTCCCCCGGCGAAAGGACACCCCCGCTAAGGAACCCCCCGGTGCATGCCGCTGGGGGGGGGGGGGTGCCGCGCACGCCTGACCTCCGTTGTTCCATGCTTCTTCTCTGCCCCGGCATTAAGTAACCTGTTCCGGGGCAGAGAAGAAGCATGGAACAACAGAGGACAGGCACGCGCGGCACCCCCCCCCAGCGGCGTGCACCCAGGTCGGACCGCACCTACCGCCCCCCCCCCTAAGAATGCCACTGGAATCTGATGATATTTACTGTGGTATAAATAGTCATTATTAAAATATTTCCAATGAGGCAAATGATTAAGCACTTTCAGACTCAAATTGGCTGCTTCTCATTACACCATGGTAGAAATAATTAAAATGTGTCAGCATTTGCCAAAGAAAAAAGTACAAAGTCAAAGTAAGAATTCTCATTATAAAGTAACTAGTAGAAATAATAGCTTCTTAATATTTATAGATAAAATCCTAATGCCATTCTGTATTATTAAAGCAGAAGTCAATTTAATAGGCAAGGAAAAATAGGAGTAAAGGTTCCTCATCTACACAAGATGACAATCTACTCATAAAAAGGTGAAAGGACAAAGAAAAAAAAGTAATTGACCTTAAACCATGGCCAAGTTAGGGAAGATGAATTAAAACTGTAGCTTTTTAATTCTAACAATAAACACCTACTTTAACCTTTTCCTACTGTGCATGCATAAATTACCTTTAACATTGTAAATAGTCTTCTAAAGTCTCATGTTTCCTGCTACATGAAACTTGATAGAAGTTTGGTAGAAAGTCCAGAACAGAGAGGTTAGTAGGGGCAGTAGCCTAATGATTAGAGCCACTGTTTTCTCCAAGCTGAGTGGGCATCCTCCAACTGCATTCCTGCCAATGGGGGATGCTGCTTCTATCTGGTGTTTTCAATATCTAGGGACAGGCAGGTCCTCTGAAGTCCTTCAGAACTTGCCTGTCCCTTGCTATTGGCAGGACTGTAGGTGGAGGACTCCCGATAAGCTTAGAGGGAACACTGATTAGAGCATCAGACTGTCAACCTAGGAATCAAACTTCAGATTAGAAATTTGCATGGGAACGAGGTTCACAGGTATCCCGAGAAACCCATGGGGATGGAAGCAGTTCTGTGGGGATCCCGTGGGGATGGAAGCCATTCCTGCAGGGTTCCCGTGGAGACAGAAGCCATTCCTGCAGGGTTCTTGCGGGGACGGAAGCAATTTCTGCAGGGCTCCCATTGAAGTGTACGCTGCACTTGCGCCAGCCTCTCACTTACCGAGTACCAAGTTCTTTGAGTGATGTCTCCTCCTCCTCCTTGCTTTAACAGCATAGATACATAAAGTCTCCATTAAGGAGGTGGTAGAGACACAGATGTTGATGGAATTCAAAAAGGCATGGGATGAACACAGAGGATCTCTAATTAGAAAATGGAAGTTACAGAAAACCTAAACTTAAATGTATGTGGATGTGTTGAGTGACGCTTAGATGGTGAGTCTGGCTGTGATGAACTAGGGCCGATACCGGGCAGACTTGTATGGTCAATGTCTCATATATGGCTATCTGGTTTAGGATGAGCTGGAAAGGGCTTAGACAGCAACTTTAGTGGCTGGAACATGAGGACAGTGCTGGACAGACTTTTACGGTCTGTTTCTTGCAAATGAGAAGACAAATAGGCTGGAGTGGGTTTCAATGACAACTCCAGCTGTTGGAACATAAGGATAGTGTAACTGTGACCTCACCCTGGGCACGATACTTTACCCTACAATACCCTTAGAATACCTCGGGCAAAATATCGTGTATCGGACAGGGTTAAGGTACAGACATTAACACTAGCCACGTCTCCCTGTTTCTAAAACGGGGAGAGGAATGAAACTAAATTGGTTATATATTTTAATGTAACTCAGGAAAACAAATGACATTTACATTGATAATTCAATAACTTATTATTTTTATTTATATGATGGGTATGTGTAAAGTTCAGATCCGTTTAACAAATTCAATATTTTTTTTTTAGTACATCAACAATCCAACAGATCAACTTCTCCTACGTTTTATCAGATAAGTATAATTTGATCTTAGCAAAATTCATTAACTAAATATTCATTTAATCTTAAAGTTTTGTCTAAACATTCCCCTCTTCTATAAGAATTGATTCTTTATTATTATTTCTTTTTCAGGTCCCTCATCCATCAAGCAGGTAAGTATAGTTTGTGTTTTTTCTCCCTTTTCTTCTTATAGGTATATCATGGCTCACATCTCCAAATCGCAAAGACAAATTAGATAAGTATATTTTACTAATCTAACAAAATTTTCTTCTCTAATATATATAACACAACAGTACAGTATTTCTTAAATTCTCAACAACTGTAAGAGCTGATTCTTTGTTTTGTGTTTTCTTTTGCAGGAACTTCTTCAAGGAAAAATAAGGTAAGTATTATAAGTCAATGTTTTTAAACAGGGCCTGGTTGATTCTGGCTGATATATTAAAGGATACTCCTCTCCAGCACTTTTGTATGAATCTCTCTCTCTTTTATTGTTGGGTACCGGTACCGTGCTGTTTTTCTTTTCAAGATGATAGCGGGTATACTGCAGGCAGGAACTGGAACTCCTCCGAAGGACCTACTACTCTAAGCTGTAACCAACTTAATAAGAAAAACCTTAAACCTTTTCTATCCAGTCCACTCATATTAATATGCAGTGGCTCATTATAATTATTCCTTTCCCTATCTAGCTGTTCCCAGGTAAAATAAAATATGATTGAACATCCCTATCTAAACCCTCCCAAACCAATAAATCCCCCAAAATGTATCACAATTTAATATAAGCACTAGGATTATTAAATCCTATGTGTTGATTTTTTTTTTTCTTTCTCTGCAGCAGGTCACCGCTCTTTCAGAGACAGGGGTATTATAATCATGAGACTTTTTTTCCCCTCTTCCTTAAATTGATGAAGCTCACAATTACTGGGGTGATTATTTAGTTAAACCTTGTCACAAGGCAGATAACCCCTCACAGAAGTATTTTGAAACTCACACCAGTTCCTTACAAGTTCACTTCTATTAGTGAGCCAGACTGGTACTGCGCCCAAATATTTTATTTATCAAAGACACTTCTAACATATGAAGTTAAATTAAGATTCAGGCAACAGCTTTCCCATCCAAACCAAAATCACTTGCCTAAAGCCTCCTGACAACACGCGAGTGGCTTTTAAAATTAAGTTTTCCCACTGCAGACACACACCAATATTTTTAATTGATTACCCAAACCTCTCAAAACTCAATTTAAATGTATTTCTTGGCTGAACTGCGCAGAGACCACTTTTACAGGTCTGCACAGCCTTTAGCTTACCTCCCAACTGCCACACAAACCGTTTAGAACTTAAGTATGTCATATATGGCACAAGCCCAGCATGAGCCCCTGCACTAACCTAACACTTTGCAATCCCCTATAAACATACACTTTACATTAAATTATGACATTTTCAGCAATATACAGCACTTTACACATATTTGAATACATTTTCCTTACCTCATTTAGCATTTAACTGTGTTTATTTTTAAGTTTTCTTCTGCACGCGCCTGCTGCACTCCCTGGCACAAGCCAGCATCTGGCTCGTGCCATCAGCTGCTTCTCTCCCTCCTCGTGGCTTCCCCTCAGCGCGTGCCACCCAACAGCACGCCCGCCAACACATTTAGAAAATAAAAAACACCGGAGAAGTGCACCGGAGCACTTCCCCCTTCTTACTCTGTTCCATGCTGGGTTCCCCACCCCGGAGCTCACCCTCAGAGGCATCCCAGGTAAAATAATTTAACCCTATATGGGTTACAATAGGCACAAGCATCAGATGTCACCTGACCTACTGGCGTGTTCATGTGCTGACCTCTCAGCACACAGTGCCAGTGAATCAGAGACAAGTTTTACATGTGCTCACCAGAGTGTTCCAAATTCCATCCTCTGTTCCTTGCCTGCAGTGCTGTGGCTCGAACCCAGAGAGATACTGAGAGAGCCAACCAGAATTATTTTTTTTATGTACCATTAAATTTTTGCAGGGATGGGTGGGGACAGGTTAAATTCTTTTGGGATGGGTGGTGAGGAGTTAAATTCTTGCGAGGATGGGTGAGGATGGGTAAGATTCCAGCGGGGATGGGTAAGAATTCTGTCACGGTACAACTCTCTACTTCAAATCCCTCTGCTTATCTTTGTAATGTTGTGCAAGTCAGAAGGGCAGGCCCATTCACTAGGTGGACTAGGCAAAAGCCTTGGTCAGCACAATTTAGTGGGTGGCACTGGTACTTAGTCTCTAGCATCTCTCTCCTTCTCCATCTCTTTCCTTGTGTTCTCCATTATCTCTCTCCTTCCTTTCTTCTTTCCCTCACTTCAGGGTGTTCAGAATTTTACCTCCATTTTGCCAGGGAAGTGAAAGAGTAAGTAGATTCTACAGATGATGCTTCACAGTTGGTATGGGGCCCTGAGCATTTGTGCATGTGCAAAGCCTGCTGGCTCC
This sequence comes from Microcaecilia unicolor, assembly GCF_901765095.1. Lineage (NCBI taxonomy): Eukaryota > Metazoa > Chordata > Amphibia > Gymnophiona > Siphonopidae > Microcaecilia > Microcaecilia unicolor. The sequence goes on from NC_044037.1 coordinate 263,700,857, forward strand.
TGTCCCTAATTTCCTCTGACATGGGAAGTTTAGAAAAACAGGAACCAGCAGACCTTGAACCTGCACGGATGCTCAGGACCCAACACCAGCCATGATGTACATTTTTTTTACCTGCTTAGACTGGATAATCTGCAATATAAAATTGATAAATAATACATAACTAAAATGATGCATCTTCTAAACATGCCATTGCATCACTGCCCCAGAGGAAGGAAGGTTACCTGCTGAACACCTCACAGGAGAAGGGGAGGTGGAGGGAGGGAAGGGAGGAACAACCATGGTAGGGAGTGGGTTAATACTGGAGATCAAGGTGGGAGGTAAATAGAGAAAGAGAGAGAGAGAGAGAGAGAGAGAGAAAGAAATAGAGATGTTGGAAGGAGATGCTGGATGCCATGGAAGGGAAAGGTGTATATATGTTTGTGTGTGGGGAGGGGAGGGAGTGATGCAGGACCATGGAATGGTAAGGAAGGGAAGGGGAGATGCAGGACATGGGGAAGATGGATCTTGAGCCATGTTGTGATGGGGGTACACGTCTGAAGCTTTGCCTAGAGTATCAAACCTATGGACCAGTACTGCAAGTCACTTAACCTTGATTTGCCTCATGTACGAAATACCTACTTTAATTTCACTTTGAGCTACTACAGAAAAAAAGTGTAACCTAAATCCAATAAGTGAATACTTAGGTTACAGATTTTGCCAATCTGTATTGACATAAAAGTGTCAAGAGGGCTTCTAAAGCCTGCACTGAGAGACTAAAATCTTTGAGTAACCATTTCAGCATGATGGAACTTATGATTTATTAGTTTTGAAAGTTTCAATACAGTATTTTTGTATTGTGTATTGTTCCCCTGGTCTCTTATCATCTGACTCTTCATTGTTCTTGGATACGATCTGTTCTTTGTCTTTAGACTTTCATAACCTTTGCCTAATATCCCCTTTGATTCCGATTCTCCTATATGCTTTGCTCATTCATGATCAATTCATCTTTGATATCTTTTCTGCTCTTAGATTCATTCAGATACTTGTGCAGCTACTCATTCTTCCTATCATGTTCTGGTTCTTATCTTCTTGCCAGAATATTTTGGCCCAGCATCTCTTATTTCCCCAGTAGTTTTATCATTATCTTGGACTGACCATAGCTGCTTCATTTTTGCCTTCCTGCTTGAATTTGTTTGATTACTGAGTCCAAGGCTGTAGAGTGCTACCCAGTCTATGATATTGGCAAATTATTATCAACTTGACTACCATCCTTGATGAGTATTTGTACCAGGAATACTTTTGTTAACGAGAATACGAATGGAAATTTTAGGTCATTAGTTCTGGAGAAGTAGAACAAACATTTTAATTTTTTGTAAGAACAAAAATTGGTTAATAATAAAAAAAATGTACAGACATGAATAGAATAAGAACTAAAATTATTCATTCTCTTTAATGAAAATTATCGGTATGTAGTGCTGTCCACGGTGTCTTCCTTTCTTATGAGTCCTCCTAACCTAGCCGGGGCCCTTTTACTAAGGTGTACTGAAAAATGGCCTGCACTGGTGTAGACCTGTGTATTAGATCCATTTTTCAGAATTATTTATGCCAAGGTCCTAGATTACAGAACTCTGCCTAAGCAAATATTCTGGACTCATGCTAGGGGAAACAGGACCTTATTCTGGCACCTAACCAAAATTAGCTGAGTTAGAGAGAACGCAACCAAAGCCACAGAACGTGGTGAAGGCGGTTAACTTGATAGAGTTTTAAAAGGGGTTAGACGGTTTCCTAAAGGACAAGTTTATAAACCACTACTAAATGGACTTGGGAAAAATCCATAATTCCAGAAATAACATGTATAGAATGTTTGTACGTTTGGGAAGCTTGCCAGGTGCCCTTGGCCTGGATTGGCCGCTGTCGTGGACAGGATGCTGGGCTCGATGGACCCTTGGTCTTTTCCCAGTCTGGCATTACTTATGTACTTATGAACAAATATAGAATAGCTCTGCAGCAAGGCTCAGCAAAGTACAAATATATATTTTGCTGATAATAATAAAAACAAATAGATTGCTACCAAAATAAAGATTATATAAAATGATTTTTACTGGAATGCTAGGTAATTACAATCCTGATTATCTGCAATGTGAAACTGATAGTACACTTCTTATGCAAAATACAGTGGTTAGCAGCTTATTCCCTGACCACGAGTTGTGACCTAACCAATCTTTTCTTAGATAAACACCAATCACTAATCCCAGACTATAGAAAGTAAATCACTGTTATCTCACCATGCTGTCTCTAAGGCAGTCTCACGATGAGGTAGGACTCTAGCTGTCTCCACAGTGAGTCTCAGTCTTGGATTTAGTGCAATGTCTCTCTGCAGAAAGCAGATGTCTGTCACTCAGTGCCATATTCCAGAGCTGATGTAGCTGAACCTGAATGTATTTCCACCAGATATGTAATTCACAAGGTTAGAACAACACAGTCTCTTGCTCACTCCGAGCCTTCTAACCTTGCTTGTCTTCTTAGGTCCTTCTTGTCAGTCCCAACTGTCTGATGGTCTCTGAACAACTCTCTTTTCTTTAGTTCCTGCTTTCTTAGTACCTCTCCGTCAGATGATTCTCCTGGACCAATCATAATCCTGTCCAGCTAACTCCATGAGCATGAAGAGTCCTTTGTTCGTGACCCTGAAGTGGATACTTTCGGGTCTGCATATCTGTCTCCAACCAGGCTTACTGGAGCCATGGGTCTCACTCCCCTTTTAGCTTTTCAGGGTGATAACAGGGTGGTTGTAACACAGAATGTCCTTGGCTGTGGCATGCCTGCCAGTGATTTTCCACAAACTGAAAAGCTGGATCTTGCTGACACAGATGTGTTCAGGTCAGAGGTTGTAGAATCCATCTTGTAACAGGATGTCAGGCTTGTATGAACCAAGACCAGCTCAGGTGAGATCTCAGGTAAATACCCCTACACTACCGCCAGGCTGCTGTGGTATCTTGGCGATAGTTCTAGGTTAGCGAGCAGTAAGCTCGCATTAGGCTTACTGCCGCTTCGTAAAAGACCCCCTATTCTTTTGGGAACAGGACTGAATAAAAACTAAAATTATTGTCGCCAAGAACTAGCATAAAATACGAATAAATATTGCATGTTCTGCAAATGAATAAAAAATAGAACTAAAATTATTTTCTGGATTAAAATATCACTGATTTCTACGCTAGAAATAGAATAGGCAACAGGAAACTCCACCTGGTCACACTCCCTCTTGCAATCTTTAGATCAGGTAGCCCCTACTTACCTGATGCATATGCATCCTAAGCTGATTCTTCCTATCTGATATACAGAGTTGTTTTGTCAATTGAGAAGGGAATTTAGAGCAGCAGAGCACCACTGGCGAATAATGCTTTTGACTCCTTTAGAATAAAAGCATATGAATGTAGAGCTGTATTATTAGTCTTGTATCTGTGGGGCACTGTCTCTGGAAACTTTTACCACAGCAGGTGAAAATTGGAAAAAATGAAGTGGCAGTGCAATAAGTTTCTAATTGCTGCATGGCCATTTCACAGAGAGCAATTTCTGCCACCCGTTGAGGTGGTGGTAAGTGCTCCCACACTAATCCAGTGGAAACCAGGCAGTATGTGGCAGTACCTGATTAATGCCGGTTAACCCCCTGCAGTAATATTTTCCCAGAATTACTACTAGCATCAGAAATGGTGCATGCTGGTGGCGGAACTACCACTTTCACCCATGTTGGGCCGACGGTAGTTCTAGCTTGATGTGCCACATGACAACCCTTTTGTAAAAGGGCTCCATAGTTTGGGCAGATTGGAAGTAAAGTTGCTATGAATGCATGCACTTCAGAGGGTTAGCATTTATGCATTAATAGGACTGGATATAAAAGCCTATTTTACAATGTACATAGGTGCTAATGGTGCTTTTATGAAATAAGCTTAAATATACACCTTTTTGGACCTCTTACATAGAGGGACTTAATTAAAAGGGACACCCAAATTTTGTTGAGGACGTCCTCGCAAAACATCCCGATGTAGGTGCGGGGAAACCTGTATTATTGAAACAAGATAGACGTCCATCTTTCGTTTCGATAATACAGTCGGGGACGCCCAAATCTTGAAATTGAGGTCATGCTTAGAGATGGTCGTCCCTAGAAACCAAGGACGCCCATCTCAGAAACGACCAAATGCAAGCCCTTTGGTCATGGGAGGAGCCAGCATTTGTAGTGCACTGGTCCCCCTGACACGCCATGACACCAACCGGGCACCCTAGGGGGCACTGCAGTGGACTTTATAAAATACTCCCAGGAACAAAGCTCCCTTACCTTGTCTGCTGAGCCCCCCAACCCCTCTAAAACCCACTACCCACAACTGTACATCACTACCATAGCCCTTACACCTGAGTATGACATCTGAGGCTGGCATAGAGGCTGGCAAAAAATATTTTTAAAGATGTTTTTTGAGGGTGGGAGGGGGTTAGTGACCACTGGGGGAGTAAGGGGAGGTCATCCCCGATTCTCTCCGGTGGTTATCTGGTCATTTTGGCCACCTTTTTGTGCCTTGGCCGTAAGAAAAACAGGACCAGGTAAAGTCGCCCAAGTGCTCGTCAGGGATACCCTTTTTTTTCCATTATGGGTTGAGGAATTCCATGTGTTAGGCACGACCAAATCCCACCTTTGTTACATATCCAATACGCCCCCTTGAACTTTGGCTGTCCCTGCAACAGAAAGCAGTTGGGGACATCCAAAATCAGCTTTAGATTATACCGATTTGGACAACCCTGTGAGAAAGACACCCATCTTCTGATTTGTGTCAAAAGATGAGTGTCCTTCTGTTTCGAAAATGAGCCTGACAGGCTTCTTTTTGTAAAAACAAACTTATTTGTAGTGATTTATATGCAATGCATCTTCAGTAAAAGATGTGTGTTCTTCCCTAAGGTGTATTCTTTGATTGCTTTGTCAAATCTACTTGTTTATTTGTCCATGAAAATGGTACCCACTGAAAAATTTGGTGCAAGTGAGATGAGAGAATGTGCATATTTTTGCTTTGAAAATTGGGCAATTCTAGGGGTAAAAGTGTGTATGGACTATGTCTCAAAATTCATAGGAGCCCTTTTACTAAGCCATGGTAGGCTCTACATGTGTGCAGCTTGCACCCAAATGAGACTACCACAAGGCCAGCGCGCCCTCCTAGCGGTTATTTCAGATTTGGCATGCACCCATAATGCATGGATGAATTTTTCATTTATTTCCTTGGTAATCAGAACTTGGTGTGTGTCAACCAGTCACTGCATTTGTAGCATGTGAGCTTTGACCGCTAGATCAATAGATGGAGTTAAGGGTTCAAGCTGGTTTTGGACGAATGCTGGTTTCATTTTTACTGCAGGCCTTTTTCCCGTCCCATTTAAAAAAAAAAGAAGAAGACTTTTTTGTACATGCGGTAAAAACTGGCCCGACACATGCCCAATACATGCACCTACACTACCGTAGGCCACTTTTTACTGTGGCTTAGTAAAAAGGCCCCATAGTGTGAAAATTGTCCCTAGAAAGGGCAGAATTTAGCTGTTTATTCAGTTTTGGTGTATGTGCACTCCAATCCTTGGTGGCTTCTGAATAACAACTGACAACATTTATCAACCAAACAACATCATGGTGGCAATTTTATAAATTGGAACAAAGGGGGTCTTCTACTAAGCTGCAGTAGAAATCAGCTGGCGGTAAAGGCCGAGATGCCCATTATATGCCTATGGGTGTCTCAGCGTTTACCACTAGCTGATTTCTACCATGAGCTAAAAATACTACCACGGCTTAGTAGAAGACCCCCCCTAAGTATTAGGTGCCCCAATGCATCCAAATAATGCCTATTCTATGCAGCTTCTTGGTGCCAAGTTTCTATTATAGAATACTAGCTTAAATCCAATTGGGGCATATAAAGTTGGGCATCAAGTCAATGGTAGTTGTACAGAAAATGACAGAAATGTCATTATATTTGTTGGTGAGTACTTTACTTCCCCTTGTGGATGTCTGAGCAGATGTTGAGTTTTAATGTGTTGTCAACAGTAACACATATCTTTAATCTCCCTCTCTAGAGTTTTATAAATCATGAAAGAATTTGCTGTTATGCAGGATAACAAAAATGGGATGTTAACTGTAGATCAAAAGTTAGCTTCTGGAGACAGATGCAAGGTATGTGTGTATTTTGGTGATGTACCAACCTGCAGGATATCCTGTGTGTTAGCGAACTCCTTATGGGAAAAATTGTTACAAATGCAAATGATCTCTGTGAGAAACGTTTGCATGAAAATGAACTATGGTGAAGTCATCTATGAAAGAAAACCGTATCTCATTTTTTTAAATGTTCCTGTTCTTCCTCTGTTCAAAATTATTATTTTTTTGTGGGCATGTTAAGCGATTGAATTGGTAGTGGTGGTAGTGGGGACTTTAATAGATTTTTAATCAAATTAGGTTTATTGTTACTTTGCTTCCTGGTTTTTCCAAATTATCTTTTGTTATGCCCAATGAATTCTTACAGATTTGTTGTCAAGTATCTAGTTTTTCAAAAGTTGTTATTAGAAGTTTTTAGGTAGATCCTATTATTTCACCATCAAAGCAATTAAAAGAGTTTGGATGCATCGAGTCATATACATAAAAATGTTTTCTTTACTCAATAAATAGTTTATTGTCACTTAAGTCAATAATACTTTAAGGAACAGAAGCTTTTAGATATATCAATATAAAGCTGTAAGCACATGTTGGATATGTATAACAAAAGTTGTCAGACCTGTTAAATGGTGCTCGTATCTTTGGGGGTTTAATTACCGGTGGTTGAGAAACCTATGGTGACTGAGCATATTCTGCTTTTTAGATATTTTAAGACAATGTCATGCAATCAACAAGGAGAGGAATTGAGGTGGATATATCTTCCCACAGATCTCAAATGACTGTAAAATCTATATTATAATTCTTCTTTCGTCATGACTCAAGAGATCTTTTACATTAGCTTATAAACAGAGTTTAGTATGAAAAAAAAGACCAGTTTCCCAAGCACATAATTTGAAATCTTTCATTCTGAGGTACTCAATTATTTTTAAATTAGACCTTCGGCAATTTGATCAGTGCTTTATTTCTACTGCACTGGGCTGATGTATTATTAATCTAGCATCTAAACTGCTTTGTCACAGCTGGTCTAAACTGTAGTTAATAGACTGCTGAAATTAACTGTATAACATATAAACTTCTGAAGCTTGTGTTGGTTATAGACGTTTTTGATGACTAGATAAATCATATTCTACTGTTATCCAAATGTCAGTGTATTATTTCATCATTTTCTTTGATGAAGCAGAAACCAGTGATCGCCATTGTTTGTCCTAAATGTTTGTTCAGTTGCAACTTCTAGTTTGATTCCTTCTAAATTCATTGTGATCAGTTTTCAAGCAGAATTAAATATTTACCAAACTATCCGTGAATTTTCAGTTATTTTCCCCTCGATTCATTAAAGGTTGCCCAAATTTTGGTGCCCAAAGTTGGATGTGGATCTCAGATCAGCACCCAAAATAATTAGATAATGGGCTCCAGTGATTTAATTATTAGAGCTAGCAAGCATATAATTGGCACTAGCTATGATCAATCTGGCTACATACTATTCTGTAAAAATGACAAACCCACCAAAATTTAGTTCTAATAGAAGCCAAAATTAAAGTTGGTATAGTGCAGAATATAAATGTTAAATTTAAATTAAATTAAATTAAATTAAACTAGATTAAATCAAATTAAATTAAGTCAATCCTGGATCCTAGGTATAATAAAAATATGTGGTAGACATTCATGCCCTCCCCCAACCCTTAATTTCAAAAGAACTGGAGAAAAACAGTAGCAGGACTTGCTTAACCATTCCTACATTAGCTGAGATTATATTCATGCACCCTTCTGACCTCATGTGCAACTTTCTTCTTCTGTTACTCTTTCTATGTGTTCCACCTTTGCTTACACCCTCTGCTGTCTATTATGTTTTTTTATGTATTGTTTTGACAATTTAAGTAGCATACTATCGGACTCATTTTCAAAACAGAAAAACGTCTAAAAAGTGGCATAAAGCAGCAATTGGACATTTTTCTCACAAAAACATCCAAATCAGTATTTTTGAAAACTATTTTTAGATGTTTTTCTATGAAGTCCATCAGAAATGCGTCCAAATCTCAAGGGGGCGTGTGAGGGGCGTGTTCAGGGGGGACTTGAGCATTCCTAAGACTTAGACATTTTTCAACCATAATGAAACAAAACAAAACTGTCCAGGTCTAAAACTTAGATGTTTTGAGTTAGACCTGTTTTTATAACAAATAAGGCACAAAAACGTGCCCTAAATAACCAGATGACCACACTGGAGGGAATCAGGGGTGACCTCCCCTTATTCCCCCAGTGGTCACTAACCCCCTCCCACCCTCAAAAAATATGATGAAAAACATTACTTGCCAGCCTCTTTGCCAACCTCGGATGTTATACATAGGTCCATTACAATAGCATGCAGGTCCCTGGAGTAGTCTAGTAGTGGTGTAATGCACTGCAGACAGGTGGACCCAGGCTTCTAACTCCCCCAACCTGTTACGCTAGTGGAGGAAACTTTGAGCTCTCCAAAACTCACCAGAAACCCACTGTACCCACATATAGGTGCCCCCTTCACCCATAATGGATATGGAAGTGGTGTATAGTTGGGGGTAATGGGTTTTTTTTTTGGGGGGGGGGGGGGGGCTCAGCAGACAAGGTAAGGGAGCAATGGTGAGATGTGTTTTCTTGGGAGCTTTATATTACATCCATTGCAGTGCCCCCTAGGGTGCCCTATTGCTTTCCTGGGATGTCAGGGGGACCAGTCTACTAAAAATGCTGGCTCCTCCTAAATACCAATGGATTGATTTTGTGCGTTTTGCACTTAGACTGTTTTTTTTTTTTTTCAAAAATAGACCAAAAAAACAAAACATCCAAATCACAAAATGTCCAAATCACAAAATGTCCAAAAAACAAAATATCCACAGTATTTTCAAACAAAAATATAGACATTTTTCTTTTTCAAAAATGACCTTCTTTCCTATTTAGATTTTGGACGTTTTTTTGCAAAATGTCCAAAGTCGGACTTAGAAGTCATATTGAAAATGCCCCTCTATGTCATACTATGCACTGTTATTTGAATATTTTTACAGCTGTAATTGTCTGTTGGTTATGTTCAACTTATTCTTGCTCTAAACCACCTTGGGTGATTTCTTTTTTTCCGAAAAGGCAGTAAATAATCCAAATAAGTAATTGAGGGATCATTTTACTAAGATGTGTTAATGGATTTCTTTTGCACTAACGATTAGCATGTGCTAAGTGCCACAAGCTCATTGTATACCTGTGGGCTGCATGGCACTTAATGCACACAAATTCATTAGTGCACACTAAATCTATTAGCATACCTTAGTAAAAGGACCCCTAACTAAATAAATGATGGTAGGCATTAGCATGGACCAACATTAATAGCTACTTCATGTTAAAACTATTCAACATGGTAAAAACAAATGCTGTTATGTGCTGGCTGTCAATAGGTGACATTAAGGGGCCCTTTTACTAAGCCACGTAGGTGCCTATGCACGACCAACATGCGTCAATTCAAAGTTACCAGCCGGCTACCGTGTGGCCCTTGTGGTAATTTCATTTTAGATGCTTGCCCGCTACATGCACCAGAAAATATTTTTATTTTCTGGTGCGCAGGCAGTAATCAGAATTTTACGCGTGTTTTATTTATTTATTTATTGCATTTGTATCCCACATTTTCCCACTTATTTGCGGGCTCAGTGTGGCTTACAATACATTGTGAATGATGGAAATACAATTTGTTACAGTACGATTATGGGTTACATTGTGAAGAGTTATGGGAAGACAAAGTCAAAACATCATTTGGGAATAGAAACGATGGAATGTAATAATGGGGAAATGATAGGGCGATAGAACAATATCAAGAGAACATTAGGGTATGACAATTTTATCTGTGGGTAGAGTTTTAAGTGTGGTGAAAATACGGGGGAAGAGAATTCAGAAGAGAGTGTATTGATGCATTTCTATTAGTGTGTATGGACTTCATGTGTTTTGTTCCTTGCAATAAATTTTCTCAAAGAGATGTCTTCAATAGTTTGCGGAAGTTGGTTAATTCGTAGATTGTTTTCAGGTTGCATGGTAGTGTATTCTAGAATTGCGTGCTCATATAAGAGAAGGCTGATGCATGTAGTACTTTGTATTTTATGCCTTTGCACTTAGGGAAGTGGAGATTGAGGAAAGTTCGGGATGATCCTTTAGCGTTTCTGGGTGGCAGGTCTATTAAATCAGACATGTATGCAGGGGCTTCACCGTGAATGATTTTGTGAACTAAGATGCATACTTTAAAGGTGATACATTCCTTGAGTGGGAACCAGTGTAGTTTCTCACGTAAGGGTTTTGCACTTTCGTATTTTGGTTTTCCGAAGATGAGTCTGGCTGCTGTGTTGACCATTACCACCCAGTTACCGCATGATACCTTACTGCTAGGTCAATGGCGGTAAGGTCTCAGACCCAAAATGGATGCGCGGTAATCTTCATTTTGCCACACGTCCATTTTTGGCAAAAATTTTCAAAAGTCATTTTTTACAGGTGCACTGAAAAATGATTCTGTATGCACCCAGAACATGCGTCTACACTAACGCAGGACATTTTTCAGCAGGCCTTTGTAAAAGGGCCCCTAATTACATCCCCACTACCAGCAGTCCAGTGGTGAAATCACTGCCCCGTTGTGTTCAAAAATATAAAAACATTGTAGCAGCAGCAAGGCAGCCCTCTGCCAAACCCAACAGCCACCACCTCCTTCATCCAATCCACCTGAAATCTAATCCCCACCAGCATAATCTCCCTCAACATCAGAATCCCTCAGACAGACCCCAACCCTTTCCCCACCTCTGACCTTCCCCCCCAGGGAATATCCTGGTACACTAGTGGCACAGGACAGGGGTAGCCACACTCTGCTAACATTCTATCTTGTTTTTGGTTTCAAAGTGGCACCAATGATCCCTAACTGTAATCTCATGTAAAGTTGAACATTGTCTGGATTATGTGACCTATTTTTATTGTTCTTACGGTAAGCTTGTTAAAAAAACAAAATTTGATTTTGTAGTGGAACTCTTCGGATCCTGTTGCTAAGGAATTACTTGCTTTCCTTTGATTCCTTATATTCTAGCTTGCTTGTCTGCCTTCAGTTCATAGAAATGATGATTCAAAGTAAGAGACATATGCAAGAGCTAATTTAAAGCCAAATGATTTTCATAACTAATAAAATGAACAGAGCACACATCTGACAGCATGACATTTTGATAGTCACACATTTTTGCAGTCAAGGGAATTAAAACCTTATGATACAATTTTCATCCAAAATATTAATGTTGTTTTTCAATAAAAGAAGGGTAACATACATTAACTAACGAAACAAAAATCAATCAACGAAATACAAAGTACACTACTCCAAGTTCTAAAATTCACCATCTATATTATTACAAATCATGTATAAAACAAGAGAAAACCTTTATACAGCTGAATCAAAAAGTCTTTAAGATGCAAACAAACTAGATCCCATACTTTCACTGAAAGGGTATTAAGATTTGCTTCATCATCCAAGCACCTTTCTCACATCTGGAAGATTGGCATCTCTATCGTATATGTGAACCATAAAAATTGAAACCAATATAGAAGTTGAGGCCTACCTGAATTTTTTTCAGTGGCTTGCTGCCATTAAGGAGAGAAGCAAAACATGATCATGTCGGGTCCTGGTTCTTTGGTGTATCGACTACCTATTGCATAATAATTTTATGTGGAAGATTTATACATAACAGCTAACAGTTGACTGTATCTGCGATTTAGAGTTTTTGGAGTCCTTACCCTCACTGGTTGAAGACAGCTGTTTATTTACAATCAAGACTCTATTTATTAAAGGAGATTTGGCTTGAGTTTGCATTACTCCTATTGAAAATCTACGACAGTGGAATTTTCCACAGTGGATCTGATGTTCCGGAATGTGGAAAGGACTCAAGTGTCTTGTGTTATCAATCTGCAGTGTTGAGTAGTTTTGTAACTACGTTTCAATGTAATACTTTTATTCACTGCTTTATTTTCAGATTTAAGTCTTGTTATGCTGGTATTAGGATTAAAATTATGTGTGAATGTGAGAGAATGTTAGTGGTTTGAGTGTGATAGACTTTTATGACTATGAGTTAACAAGAGAAGAACAGAGGATCAAATTTATATATATTTTTGCATTTCTAATGGTTGTTATTTTGTGGATGTTTACTTAAGCACGTCCAATTATTAAGTGTAAACCTTAATCTATATTTAGACATGGTACATAGAATACATATAGTTGATATCCCAGTGCCTAAAACTGCATGCCTCTTTTTACACCAATGAAAATGTGAAGTAGATCACTGTGTGTAGATATACACGCAGTAGGCCATATTCTATAACCATGTGCATAAATTTGGGAACACCTACAAACTGCCCATTTCCCTGCCTTAGCCATGCCCCTTTTGAACTATGCACATTAGAATTTAGGTGCGGTTCATTACAGAATACGCTTAGCAAATTGTGCACGTAAATTCTAATTATTGACAATTAGTGCCCATTATTGCTTAAGTACTGTTATCTACACTATTGTGATTTGGGATCTTGCTAGGTATTTCTAACCTGGATTGGCCACTGTTGGAAACAGGATGCTGGGCTTGATGGACCCTTGGGTTGTCCCAGTGTTGCAATACTTATGAACTTATGTAGCTTGTTAAGCCAATTAAGTTATGTCTGTTGTTATAGAATATGCCTGGATTTTGATGCCGATTTCTAGGTGCTACATAGAATCCAGGAGACAATGGGCATCTTAGCATTTAGTGCACACTGAGGTCCTTTTACTAAGCTGCGGGAAAAAGAGCCTTACTGTAGCAGCAGGGCTGCTTTTCCTACATGCCAGAGCCATTTTTAGCGCAGCAGGTAAAAAGTCCTTAAAAATGGCCATGCAGTAAGAGAATGTGGTGAAGGCGGTTAGCTTAGCAGAGTTTAAAAAGGGGTTGGACGGTTTCCTAAAGGACAAGTCCATAAACCGCTACTAAACGGACTTGGAAAAATCCAAAATTCCAGGAATAACATGTATAGAATGTTTGTACATTTGGGAAGCTTGCCAGGTGCCCTTGGCCTGGATTGGCTGCTGTCGTGGACAAGATGCTGGGCTCGATGGGCCCTTGGTCTTTTCCCAGTCTGGCATTACTTATGTACTTATGGCCATGTGGGGGGAGCACATACTGCCACCCACTGAGGTGGCCGTAAGGGCTTCCATGATAATCTTGCAGTAACTGGGCAGCACGTGGCGATGCCCAATTATTTTGTCCAGCATGCCAGAAATGGTGTACACTAAAGCCTGGTGTTAGTTCTGACAGTAAGCTCGCATTGAGCTTACTGATGCTTTGTAAAATGGCCCCACTAAGTTTAGCACACACTAAATCCACTACTGCGCCTTAGTAAAAGAGACCCTAAGGTGCATCCTAAATAGGAAACAATAAATACTCTCATGTTAATTTTCTGCAGGTCTTGTGTGCTAATGACAACATTAGCACCCAACCTACAAATTAAAAAAAAAAGCTTTAAAAAGTGCCATATTAAATCTGGTCCCACATTAAATGTTAAAATGTTCTAAGCCCACATTTTACCTAACTTTAGTAAAAGGACCACTTAGATCCCTCTGAGGACAGGGACATGCGTGAAGGGGCATAATCGAACGGAGACGTCTATCTCCATGGGCGTTTATCTCCGAGAACGGGTCCGTGAAGGGGCGGACCGAACCGTATTTTCGAAAAACATGGACTTTTGTCTTTTTTTGAGCTGGGCGTTTTTGTTTTTCAACGATAATGGAAACCGAAAGCGCCCAGCTCAAAAACGAATAACTCCAAGACATTTATTCGTGGGAGGGGCCAGGATTCGTAGTGCACTGGTCCCCCTCACATGCCAGGACACCAACCGGGCACCCTAGGGGGCACTTTTACAAAAAAAAAAAAAAAAGGTAAAACAGCTCCCAGGGTGTTGAGCCCCCCAAATCCCCCTCAAAACCCACTGCCCACAAGTCTACACCATTACTATAGCCCTAAGGGGTGAAGGGGGGCACCTACATGTGGGTACAGTGGGTTTGGGGGGCGGTTTGGAGGGCTCCCATTTACCAGCACAAGTGTAACAGGTGGGGGGGGGGGTGGTCCTGGGTCCACCTGCCTGAAGTCCACTGCACCCCCTAATAACTGCTCCAGTGACCTGCACACTGCTGCCAGGGAGGTGGGTATGACATTTGAGGGTGAAAATAAAAAGTTGTGAAACGGCATATTTTGTGGTGGGAGGGGGTTTGTGACCACTGGGGGGAGTCAGGGGAGGTCATCCCCGATTCCCTCCAGTGGTCATCTGGTCATTTAGGGCACTTTTTGGGGCCTTATTCGTGGAAAAACAGGGTCCAGGAAAAGTGCCCTAAATTCTCGCTAAAAACGCATATTTTTTTTCCATTATCGGCAAAAGGCGCCCATCTCTGATTGGCCAATAACCACGCCCCAGTTCTGCCTTCGACACACCCCCATCAACTTTGTCCGTATCCGCGACAGAGTGCAGTTGAAAACGTCCAAATTCGGCTTTCGATTATACCGCTTTATTCGTTTTTGTGAGATAAATGTGTATCTCTCGATTTGGGTCACAATATAGGCGTTTTTCTATTTCAATTATAAGCAGGATAGTGTACTTGAATATTTCTCATCTTGTGCTGTTACTGAAAAGATGTGAGCTAAATTCAAATAAATACCCTGCTTTATGTAACATCAACTACCACTGCATTAAATCTGTGTTTGACTATTCTGTCCAAGATTTCCACATCAGGCTTTTCAGCCCCAAGGATGTAAATGACTAATTGACCAGGCATAGTTGATGTTTTAATTAAGAAAAGTCCTGAGGCCTGTAAAATTTTCCTTGATGTAAAGTTGCAGGAAGAAAGAAATGTGAATAATTGCTACTGCTGTTCAATCTGAGTTCCTGTAACCAGGATAGATGAGACCAAAGTAAAACATTTATACTTATTTTTCCCCATTTATCCATATTCCATTTTTCCTTATTCTACCTGACCATGTACCCGGCTGACTCATTTACCTTTCATGATCTCAAAGGCTTGAGGTAAATCTCTTCTGAGACTGATTTTCACCAGACCATGAATACTTAAGTTAAATCAGGAAGCACATATGGTTAACTTTATCCAGATTTAATGCAAATAAGGTCAGGGTGAAAATCCAGTCTAAAGTTAACAAACAAACCAATCTGGCAAACCTTAGTGTTGCTTTTTTTTTTTTTTTTCTCCAAGAGTTGTGCAAGCCAGCACTAAAGATCAGCAATGATCGGCCACAGTTTAACCATACTCTGGGAATATCCCAGTACTGCCTCCTTTGTGCTTGTAAATTTTGTGCAGCCCACAATTTGCCCAGATAAAATGCACTTGGTCAAAAGGGAAGAAATTTCAATCATTAGGTTTTGCCCTTGTAATTCTCAAAGCTATCGTAACATGATTGAGTCTTCCATTGTCTCCAACAGCTTCTATAAATGATGACGTGGTGATTATTTTTGATATAGGAAAATCTAACACTTTTTAAAACTGCAAATATAACAAAATGCAATGTTTTGAAACCCAGTCCTTTAAGTACACCTGACCAGTCAGTTTTTATGGATAAGCACAAGGATGTGTTTCCATATACTGCTTCTTTAATATGTGCAAATACATGAGGAAACCACATTGAAAACAATGTTTTGTTTGTCGGTTAATGCACTTTCTAAGAACAATAAGACATCAGTTTTCTATTACTGAAATGTGGCAATTAGCTGATGAAAAACTTTTATGTAAAATTGTCCTCCTGGGAATCATGTTATCATGTGCTATTTCAGTCCAGGATAGGTAGAAGGGTGCAGAATGGTTGTACGTCAGATGGATTAGACTGTAGATCAGATGCAAATGGATATTGTGAGCCAACAATCTTTCTAACCTGGTTATTTAGTTAATGTTAATTGCCCAGATTACTTTTTAAATTTGATTGTTATTGGGCATTTAAATCTACATGTAGATAATAGAAGATTTGATGATTCCCAAAATTGGTCTGCACATTTGTGGATGATCAACCTATGTCAATTGACTGAGGTACTGACAACATGGCAGGATATACCCCAGACTTAGTTTCAGGGCCAGGAACTTTGATTAGATTTTGTAAAATGTTAACATACATAGAATATTTCCTGATCTGATCATTATTTTCTGCAATCTATACATGGCATCAAGATTTTGGCACCAAAATTTTGATCTACATACAAATTAATTAGCTTACAAGCCAATTAATTGCAATTACTTGATGTTAACAATCAATTATTGCAGTTAATTGGCAACAATTGAAATATGTGTGCTCGTCTCTCTATGCTCTATTCTGTAACCCAGGCGCCTAAATCTCCTAGCACACAACTCAAAAGTGTGTGTGGCCAGGGGAGTGGCAGGGGCATTCCTAAAAATTATGCACAGGGTTATAGGATACCCCCCCCCCCCCATTTCTGTGCCAAAATGCCCAGAGTTAGGTGCCAGCATTTACACCAGGTTTCAGTTGACATAAATACCAATGTCCAACCTTTGGCATGGGAATGGGCTCTAAGTACTATTCTCAACCCGGAGTGCTGGTTACAGAATAGCACTCGGTACCAATCTTTTCTGGTGCCAAGAAACTCAGCGGATTGGGGAGTCCAGCCACAACTGGGGCTTGGGTGGAGTGTGATCTACCCCTGGCTGAGGCAAGATCTTCAGGGTGGCAGCCCGAAGGCAGAAGACAGTTACATTGAGTCTAGCCCGGATGGTGCTGAAGTACATTGGGAGACTGAAATCTGTTCTGGGTTTCAATTAGACTGTGGGAAAGGCATTAGGGTTATGTACATGTGCTAACCCAGTAATGAACTATTGCTGTAATCATCTTGAAGCAATTATGATTTACATTTGAACTGTATGAAGATCAATGCAGTGAAACCATCAGTTAAGTAGTTAATAAATGTCACAGTTCTTTTGATCCTCTGGGTGTCGTGTGGTTCCTGAGTGAATGAGCTGACGAGACCAGAATGAGTAAGTAAGTAACACTGCAGTGCCTCTCGAGCCCCTTCTAACCTGGGATAGCAGGACCAGGTTACAATAGCACAGATCAAAACAGTGCCTAACTTTTCCCCAGATTCTATATAAGGCACCCAGACTCGGTCATATACATTTGGGCATGATCCTGAGATATATGTGCAAGTTAATGAGCAAACAAGCCATTAACAAGCTAATTGGATGCTAGCAACCAATTATTGATGTTAATTGGTACCAATTAGGATTTGCACATGCACCTGGCTGCATGGCACCCAAATCCCACAGTGTGCATCTCAAAAGCAGCATGGCCATTGGAGGGGCATGGCGTGTCAGTGGTGTTCTGAAAAGCTGCATGAGTTGTTACAGAATAATGGGTCTGGGTGCCCAACTTGAGCACCAGAATTTATACCAGGTTTTGGCAGGCATATGTCTGATGTGACTCTGTAAAGGGCGCATGCTCTTTATAAAATCACACTTAGTTCCAATTTTTTTCTGGTGCTCATTTTTGAGTGCCATTTATAGATTCTGACCCTAAATTCATTTTAAGGCACAGTCCCTATCCCCTTCCATGTTAGGATGTTAATGAGGAAATTAGCATGCACTGACTACTAAGGCATAACCATAGGACCATGCCCACATTAACCATTAGCATGTACTAACAATAGCTTAGTAAACAGGCCCTAAATGTTCAGATTCATTTTATCACTATGCTGAGGGAGTATTCTAGCCTTGCAATTGCCACAGAAAACAGATATTCTATAGTACAGTTTACACTTTTTTATGGCATTTTACTAAATGAATCAATGTACCTAACAAGATCTTTTCTTACCTGCTAGCTAATTCCTAGCAACTCAAAGTGACAATCTATATAGGTCGTATTTCTGCTACAATAAAATCAATTGTTTCAAAGAAAGAAAGATCTCATTTAGTCTTCTGCGGAAAATATCCCAGAAGGTCTTGCTGAAAAAATTGGATCAAAAAATGTTGCAGCAATGGAATGTCTTATGCCATTTGAAAATCCAATGAAATGAGAATACAAATTCTAATTTAAGTATCCAGATTATTCAACCAGTGGTAAAAAAAAAAAAGAAGATATTTTCCGGGCACGCCAGAAATGGTGCGCACTGGGGCGGTACTACTGCCAGTTCCCACAGTGTTAGTGCTGGATTGGGATGAAACAAAGCAGCAGTAGCTCTGCCCCACTTTGCTAAAAGGCCCCTTGCAGTGTTAGTAGTTTCCTGGTTGCCAGAAGCTGTTTCCTTGATGTTCCAGGTGAGCTATGCTATATCTTATCTAAGGCCTACCTACTAGTTAAGCCTGGAGTTATGTCACTTACTACATGAATCTATGTACCTAACATAAGATGTCTTTACTGTCAACATCAGATATGTGCAGTATTATACTGTATGAGTATGTCTGTGAAGAGGTTCTGCAAAGAATCATACCCATTACAAGGATGTTTAGAGGCCTCAATTTTATGTTTCTGGACCCAGTGTTGTTCAGGACCAAGGTGAATTTCATCTGTACAATGATTGCATAGATTTCTAGGAGTCCTTGGAAAGGGCATATTATTGCCATTTATTAATTTACACATTTTGAATGTTGGGTCTCGAAATAACTTGAGTGTATTTAATTCATAACTTAATAGAGAGTAATAAGCTAGATGTTTTCTGCTTGATGAGGACTTGGCTGTGAGAGTAAGAGATAGTGAGCCTACCGAACACTCTCTGACAGGAAATTTCTTTTTATAAGGCTCATGAAATGAGAAGAGGAGGTGAGGGCACTGCATTCTTTTGATGATCACTTAATTCAAGAGATATTTAGAGTAAACAGTATCCTGGGGTGAAATATTTGATGATAAAATACCCAAGGGGTAAAACCATTTAATTTGATTATTATCTGCTGGTCAGTAGCAATTTGGCTAGGGACTATAAGATTACAAGTATACAGGGCAAACAGAAGTACTTTGGCAGACAACTGGCTGTTACAAAGAAAAGGTCATATAAATTGTTCCAGGTCATGTAAAGGGGTAGGGGTAGGTAGGCGATTGCAAAATCCAAGATTGTATGTCATCCTTCTCAATAGGATTATTAGGTAATATTTAGGGTTTTTTCTTTTTGTCCCAATTTTACTATGTATTTCTGATGGATGTGCTTCATGTCTTGATGTAAGTCACATTGAACTGTTTATGGGAATATTGGCAACTAATAAGAAATAAAGTAAAGTAAAGGGTATCTGGGCATGCCTATATATTTTAGTGATGTAAATTGCTATGCTATATCTTTGATATCTATAGCTGTATATCAAGAATGAAATAAATAAATTGTCAATCTGCAGCCCCTTTCCATAATAGGTTTTATTATATTGGAAGAGTTTAAGAATGAAGAACAGGGACAGGATGACCTAGTAGTACTGTTCAGTCTACTGCCAATTACTAGTGATACAGTTTCTACTGGAAAAACAGAATAAGCAGGATTGCTAAAGATCGCTACACAGAAAGCAACACTTGCAGAATACTAAACCTCGGTCACACAGGCAAAACACAAGACGGAAACACAAGACAGATTCCAGATAAAGAACAATGGGGCCACAAATCAGAAATAGAATATGCATACAAAAATTTAACTGAAACCTTCCAAAAGTCCGACTCTGCATGTAGTGCAGCAATGGAGAAATAGAAACAGAAATGTATTTCCTCTTGCAAAATATAAAGACATCAGAAAAGCAAATTTCCCAAAGCTGATATATTCCAATAAATTGAAAATAAAATACATTTCTACCTTTGTTATCTGGGCATTTTACAATTATGTTGGACCCAGATTCTCTGTTTTCTGCTTTTCTCTCTGCCTATTTTCACCTGATTTTTTTCCAAGGTTTAGTCCATTTATCATTTCTTCTCTCTCCTCCTGTCTTTGCCTATTTTCCCCTTACATTTGGCATTGATCTTTCTTTTTCAGCTCGTTCTTCCACTTCTGTCTTTGCTGTCTAGCCACATATTGCTAAGCTCTTCTTCTCATGGCCTCTCCAACAGAGTTTTACCTACTCAGCATCTCCTCTCACTTTCTCTGTCTCTCCGTCCCCACCCATGCAGTCAGTATTTTCTCTCCAACAGTCCACTGCTTCCCCTCTCCTATTCCTCACTCCCCCCCTAGTCCACTGTCTCCCTTATTTCCTCCCCTCAGCATATTACATTACATTACAGTTCTGGCTTATATTCTGCAAAAGCCTTCACAGTTTAATGTGGATTACAACAAGAGAGAACCAGAACAATGTGTACAGGATAACAATACAGCATTCAACACAGTATTAACCCAAGTTGCTTATGAAAACTTTGACTTTTCTTCTAAGAATGCACTAAAATAGGAAGAGAATTCCATACTGATGTGGCTTGATAAGACAGAGATGAGGATAGCTGTCTGAAAAATGTAATCGACCTTACTGACAGAAATCTTTATAAAACCTGCAATAGTTGTTTCTCCAGAAGGAGAAAAAAAAAAAAACAACCAACTAAGATGGTGCATTTCCATATACAGCCTGAAAAAACAAGGTATATAATTTAAAGGAAACCCTTGCCATCACTAGTAACCAATTAAGTTTATGGGAATATGGTTTTATTGATTCATCCAGTTTGAGCGAAAATATCACCCTTATTGCCAGGGTTTGAACTGTTTGTAATTTATTCAATATGAAATTAGTACAACCCATGTTAACAATATTATAATAATCAATCTTTGAAAGCATCAATGATTGTACCTCAAGCTTAAAAGATGATAATTTCAAATATTTTTGAATGGCCATTAATTTTCTTAATAAAGGAAAATGACTTTTTAATATCTTGTTTACCTGATTGGCCATAGTAAATTGGCCATCTACTTCAACCCCTAGAATAAGAGTACAAAATTTTTGGTCTTGTTTACTAAGCTGTGCTGTAGGCACGCAAATTTGTTTTTTTGCGTATTCTAAGGATAGAGACACCCATTATATTCCTATGGGTGTTTCTATTGTTAGTGTGCACTAATTTTTAGCACACACTGAAAAGTTTGCACACCGACAGTATGACTTAATAAAGAGGGCCCTTAAATTTAAATTCAGAGTTTTTAATAGTTAAATTTTATCTCCCTATAATATCCTTATTAGAACCTAGCCATAAAAAGTTGTTGTTTTTCTTGTTTGAGTTTCAAATGAAAATACTTAACCCAACATTCAATAACCTTAATACATTTTTGAATTCCATACAAAGTATCAGTATACTCGTTAAAAGCTGGCATCACTATTGTAATATAATCAGCATAAATAAAATAATATACTTTCAAATTATCAAGTATCTTCCCCAAGGGTTGTAACAATAGATTAAATAAAACGGATGAAAGGGGTGAACCCTGTGGCATTCCACAGACAGGATACCAAACTTCTCCTTTGATAACAAAACTGTCCAGCAGATATAACAGTACATCTTAGACCACAAAGAGGGGCATAATCAAAAGGGATGCCCAAGTTTTGCTGAGGACGTCCTCACAAAACAATCTGATGGAGGGGCGGGGAAATGGATGCCCATCTTTCGTTTCGATAATACAATCGGGGACGCCCAAATCTTAAAATTTAGGTCGTCCTTAGAGATGGTTGTCACTAGACTTGGTTGTTTCTGATTTTTAGCGATAATGGAAACCAAGGACGTCCATCTCAGAAACGACCAAATGCAAGCTCTTTGGTTGTGGGAGGAGCCAGCATTTGTAGTGCACTGATCCCCCTGACATGCCAGGACACCAACCGGGCACCCTAGGGGTCACTGCAGTGGACTTCAGAAAAAGCTCCCAGGCACATAGCTCCCTTACCTTGTGTGCTGAGCCTCCCAACCCCCCAAAATCCAATACCCACAACTGTACACCACTACCATAGCCGTTACAGGTGAAGGGGGGGGGGGGAAATACATGTGGGTACAGTGGGTTTCTGATGGGTTTTGGAGGGCTCATATTTACCACCACAAATATAACAGGCAAGGGGGGATGGGCCTGGGTCCTCCTGCCTGAAGTGCATTGCACCCACTAAAACTGCTCCAGGGACCTGCATACTGCTTTGATGGACCTGAGTATGACATTTGATGCTGGCATAGAGGCTTGCACAAAATATTTTTAAAGATATTTTTGAGGGTGGGAGGGGGTTAGTGACCACTGAGGGAGTAAGGGGAGGTCATCCCCGATTCTTTCCTGTGGTCATCTGGTCAGTTTGGGCACCTTTTTGAGCCTTCGTCGTAAGAAAAAAAGGACCAGGTAAAGTCATAAGTACATAAGTACATAAGCACCGCCATACTGGGAAAGACCAAGAGTCCATCAAGCCCAGCATCCTGTCTCCAACAGCAGCCAATCCAGGCTTCAAAAACCCAGCAACCCCCCCCCCCCCCCAAAAAAAAAAAATAATAATAATGTTCAATGGACTTTTCCCTCAGGAATCTGTCCAAACCCCCTTTAAATTCCATAAGTCGTCCAAATGCTCGTCAGGGACACCCTTTTTTTCCATTATGGGTCGAGGATGCCCATGTGTTAGGCATGCCACACCCCTGGGAACTTAGGTCATCCCCGCGACGGAAAGCAGTTGGGGATGCCCAAAATCGGCTTTCGATTATACCGATTTGGGCGACTCTGTAAGAAGGATGCCCATCTTCTGCTTTGTGTCGGAAGATGGGCTTCCTTCTCTTTCGAAAATATGCCTGAAAGTCAAATGCACTTGATAGATCAAATTGAATTATAATAGCACATTGACCATGATTCAACAAATATCTCCCATGTGCTATCAAGGCACTCAAGACAGTGCCGGTGTCATGTCCCCTACCTCAATGCTAGTTGCGTCCTCGGAATATGCAGGGTCCCGTTGACACACACACTTGACTTGCACAGTTCTGAACCATGTGTGTGTGGTTCTTCTTTGGCTGCAGGCTCCTTGATTGCTTTGCTTCCATGCACCTGGCTCTGCTCTACCTCTGCCCTCTGCATGGCTTCCAGGCTCCTTGATTGCTTTGCTTCCACCCACCTGGGTCTGCTCTTCCTCTGCCTGGATTCCCTTGCTTCTCTCCTATTGGTCTTCCCCTGCTCTTGTCCTATGGCTGTGCCCCTTCTCCCTGCTTATGTCAGATGCCAGCACTTTATCAGCCGAGGTCTCCCTAGACTCCTTGCTTTGGGTTCTACTTTGGTAGGTGTTACTTGCTCAGTAGTGTGCTTCTCCTCTACTTTGTTCTTCGTTACTGACTCTGCCTATACCTGGATTACTCTTGTGTCTGCTGTCTGCCTCCTGACCTTGCCTGTACCTGGATTACTCTCATGTCTGCTGCCTCCCTACTGACTCTGCCTGTACCTGGATCACTCTCTTGCCTGCTGCCTGTCTGGCCGTCACGTTCATCACCCCACTTCCTGCTCCATCTCGTAAGCCCTGCAGGCCGCCCGCACCTAGGGGCTCAACCTCTGGAGAATGGCGGTCAGCGCAGGTGAAACCCCGGGTTGTCCAGCCGCCAAGCAGAACCTGGTCCAAGTACCAGGCTCGGCAGCACTCTACTTGGTACAAGAACTCACAGGTCTGACAGTAAGCCGAAGCCATGAGTTTGCCGGACAAACCCGACTTGGCAAATTTGGCCCAGGTTCTTCAGCAACAACAGGCCCAGCTGAATCGTCTGTCTGGAGTCCTGCAGGACGTTTGTTCCCAGTTGTCTACTCTTCAATCCCAACGGCAAGTTCCTGCTGCACCGTCCGGACCAGTTTTACCCACTCCTGAGCCTCCCCGGTTTGACGGTACCCCTTCCGCTTGTCGAGGGTTCCTCAACCAATGTCTTATGTTTTTTGAAATGCAACCCGGAGTCTTTTCCTCCGATAAACTGAAGATCATGTATATAATCTCCCTGCTCTCCGGACCAGCCCTGGCTTGGGCCTCTCCTCTCTGGGAGCAGCGGGATCCTCACTGATCTTGGGGAATTTCTTTGCCACTTTAGGTTAGTTTTTGACGTGCCTGGATGTCCCTCCTCGGCAGCCAGAGAACTTCTACGGATTCAACAAGGCAATTGCTCTGTAGGGGCATATACCGTATGCTTTCGAACCCTAGCCTCCGAGGTGAGATGGAACCAGGAGGCCCTCACGGCCATCTTCTGGGAGGGGTTAATGGGCCGAATCAAAGACGAGTTGGCAGGCCGGGAACTTCCGACCACATTGGATGTCCTGATTACTCTCTGCGTCCGTATCGACATTCGGTTTCAAGAGAGGACACAGGAACATTCTGCTCAGCATCAATCACAGAGACAATCTCCTCTGGTGTCGTGTCCGTCTTCTCCTAAAGGAGGTACTGGCACCATTTCTGGAATCTCCGAAGAGCCGATGGTTATCGAGCGACATCGCCTCTATTGTGGGCAGGCTGGCCATTTCTTGAGATATTGCCCAAATAAGCCAGGAAATGCATTGACCCAGGGCCTCTGAAGGGGTCTGACTGGTCTATTCCATTCTTGGGATATATCGTCTCTTCAGAGGGGCTCCAAATGGACCCCACCAAACTCTGAGCCATCCGAGATTGGCTCATGCCGCAGGGTCTCCGTGCCTTACAACGTTTTGGGGGGTTTGCTAACTACCACTGGCAGTTCATCCATCAACATAGTAGCATAGTAACATAGTAGATGACGGCAGAAAAAGACCTGCACGGTCCACCCAGTCTGCCCAACAAGATAAACTCACATGTGCCATTTTTTGTGTATACCTTACCTTGATTTGTACCTGTCTTTTTCAGAGCACAGACCGTATAAGTCTGCCCAGCACTATCCCAGCCTCCCAACCACTAGCTCCGCCTCCCACCACCGGCTCTGGCACAGACCGTATAAGTCTGAGCAACATTCCCTTATCACTGCCCCTCTTACTGCACTGACCAGAAAGGGTACTGATGTGAGGAACTGGACACCGGAGGCCCAGGAGGCTTTCACCAACTTAAAGCAAGCCTTTTTCTCTGCTCCTGCGCTTCGAAGCCCGGATATAAAAAAAAACATTCATTTTAGAGGTGGATGCCTCTTCGCTGTGGCAGGGGCCATTCTGTCTCAAACCTCAGACTCTGGCAAGCATCATCCCTGTTTCTTTTTTTCCAAAACATTTTCTCCAGCAGAGCGTAACTACACCATTGGGGACCGGGAATTGTTGGCTCTTAAATTGGCTCTCCAGGAATGGTGATATCTCCTGGAGGGGCCCTTGTACTCCATCACAGTAATCATCGACCACAAGAATCTCCTATACCTTCAGGATGCTAAGAGACTAAACCCGTGACAGGCACGCTGGTCTCTTTTCTTAGCCCATTTTAACTTCCACCTGGTATTTCAACCTGTTGAAAAGAATATTCAGGCTGATGCGCTATCCAGGGTCTTCAACCCTCCCGAAGAACCTGAGGAATCCTACCCCATGCTTAATCCTGCCTGTGTTGCCTCCACGACTGTAGTTTCTTCCATTAGCACGAAGACCTCTGTTCCACCCCAATCCAGGAAGAAGGTTCTCAAATGGGGACACTCCTCCACGTTTGCTGGTCACTCTGGATTTCGCAAGACTTTTCATTTAATCTCTCAGTACAATTGGTGGCCAAGCATGGCTCAGGGTGTCTTACATTTTGTTTTCACTTGTCCCGCCTGTGCCCGAAACAAATCCTTTCCTGGCAAGCCGTGGGGATTCTTATAGCCACTGCCAGTTCCACAGTTCCCTTGGCAGGAAGTATCCATGGACTTTGTTACTGATTTACCACCGTCCCAAGGTCACATGGTCATTTGAGTAGTGGTGGATCAATTCTCCCGTATGGCCCATTTCATTCCCATGAAATCTCTCCCCTCGGTCGCTACTCTTGGCAAGAATTTCATCCAGCATATTTTCCGTTTACATGGTCTACCTTTCCAGATCATAAGTGATCAGGGATCTCAATTCACCTCTAGGTTCTGGAGAGCACTGTGTTCTGCTTTTGGCATCACCACCCATTTTTCATCTGCATACCACCCACAGACCAATGGAATGGTGGAATGGGTCAATTAAACTCTAAAGATCTTCCTGCGAATCAAAGAAAAGTACATTGCTAGGAATATGGGAGGTTTTTCACCTATGATATGATCACAGTCCATAATGAGCCAGCATTAAGTTTTTTATGCTTGCTGCCGAGCAAGGACTTCTGAGGTCTTTTCTTCCTTTCCTGCAAATAAGAGTTATCTTGTGAATAGGGCAGAGACATGATCATTAAGTTTTTTTTCAGCTTAGAACTATATTACCACCAGTTCGAGGAGACAGGCCCTTTTTAGGATTATTATTTAACCAGTCAGCAAGAAGAATAAAAAAAGAAATTGAAGCACATCTCATCAACTCAAGGGACAAACATCAAGAAGCATGTAGTTTTAGCATAACTCATCAATAATTTTTTAACCTTATCTGCTCTGATACAATCAAAATTGTCCCAAACTATCTTCTGCTATTTCGGGGTCTCTTTCTAATGATGACATATCAAAATTATAAAATTACATCTTTAAAGATTCTATTTTATGCTTACAATTTTGAGTCAAATCATTTGATGATGGAAAATAAATATTTTCAAATCTACTCCAATGATCTACATTCAACAATGAATTAACCACCTTAAAAATTCTTTTCACATCCAATTTTTCTGTACCAATTAATTTTGAATAATATTTGTTCCTTTTCAATAATATAGTATACTTATATTTACAAATTGCCTGTCTCCAGTACTTTTTATTGTTCTCCAACAGAGAAGCATCATCCCTTTCAGCATCTCCCATTCAGTATCTGCTCCCTTTCCCCTCTCCAGTCCCATCTAGTTTCTGCTTCCCTTCCCCTCCCCATGTCCCATCCAGCTTCTTCTCCCCTTCACCCTGTCACATCCAGCTTTTGCTTCCTCCTCAAGTCTCATCAAGCTCCTGTTCCCCTTTCCCCTCCCTGAGTCATATCCAGCTTCTGTTCCCCTTCCCCTCCCCCTGAGTCCTTTCTCTCTTTCCTCCTGCCTTCTCTCATAGTCCAGCATTTCAGTTCTCTCTATGGGTTCAATGTCTTTCAATCATCCCTCCCTCCCACCACTCCACCCTCAATTCGGTATCTCCCCTTCTCTCTCACCCCCCCCCCCCACCAAACCCCCAATCTAGCATCTTCCCCCTTTCTTTCAAACTCCCTCACCCTTTATAAAAGGCCTTTTAACATGTTATCAGGCCTTACATATAGAAAAACCTTTATAAAATTATACCCATAACGGCCCAGTTGAATGTCTAATGCACTTCAAGGCTTTTATTATTAGCTTTGGCCTCTTTCACAGGTTTCTCCTCAAATTCTGTCTGGGTCAGCTTTATTAATATGTTATATGTAATTTGCCAGTGCTTATGCACCTTCTTGTTTTCCTCATTAGGTCCTGCTTTCCATTTTTAAAGGATTCTTTTTTTGCTTTAATAGCCTCTTTCACTGCACCATGTAGTCTTCCTGGCAGATGCTTGTTCTGCTTTTGGCCTTTTCAACCTCCCCCTCTTGTTCTTTAAATAATAGGGAAAATATGTCATTTATTATTTTTGCTTAATTTTGTTAACAAATTATATCAGTTTCCCCCATTTTCTTTTGTGTTTAAATTGTACACTACCTTGCTGTGAGTTCATCAGGAAGGGCAACTTACAAGCTATTAAATTATTATAAATGTTTAATTCTTTATTTTACTCTATTATTTTTTCAGCAAATGCAGCCCTAAGAAATTATTGGTATAAAGGAAGATATAATCTACTCTATTCTCTCTGCTTAGACTACAATGCCCTTTTTCCTTTTTTTTTTTTTTGTTCTTTTTGTTAATTTCTTATTATTTTCCTTCTCAGTATTTGCAGTTCTCTCTGGATTTTTCATAGCAGGCTACTATTATCATGCTCCTTTTTTCTTCCATTCATTTTTTTCTTTCTTTACTTTTTTTAAAAATATAATACAAGTAGATTTCAATACCACAAATAGGCCCCCTTTTACTAAGGTGTGCTCACGTTGTGGGCACACTAAACGTTAGAGATGCCTAGAGGAATGCATTCGCATCTCTAACATTTAGCATACCCACAATTTTAGCGTGCGCTAAAAACATGAGTGCACCTTAGTAAAAGGGGGCTATACTGATTCATTCTTTCCACTAACCCATCATCACCTTCCAAGTCAGTAAACATCCAGTTGCTTTTAGATCTGTGGTGCAGCATTTAAGAAAGGGTATCAGGATGTCTGAAGTTCTGTTCATATCTTAGCACAGGATCAACCAACTGTAGAGTCTAAAATGCATGGTGAAATGGATATTTATGTCAGTAATGCGCAGCAAGAGCATCCATTTTAGAAAAATAGATGTCTAAAATATCAAGAGAAAACAAAGCAGACTGGAAGGGAAAACAGCAACACAAAGCCAGAAGTGTAGCAAAACAGTGAAGTGGGCCACAGATGGTATGAACAAAGTGGATCCAATCATAAGAGGAACAAGGTTTATTGAAGGACCTGACACGTCCTGTGTTTCAGCAGGTGTCTGTGTTAGAGGTCAGGATGGTGTTGCAAATCTTCATGTAAAAATCTAACAATCAAAATTGCAAAATATGACCACACAAGACAATGCTTCTAAGGGCATAAGCAAAAAAGCACAGGGAGGACCCCACAGCGCTGAAAACGCACCACCCATCAGACCCAATGTACTGAAAGCCAAAAATGACATAACAGGTAACAAAAAGAAATTCATTTTACCATTTCCTTACAACACATCCTATTTACTGCTCTTGCAACCCAACAACCACCTAACCAGTCAAACTTGGCATATCCAGCCTTGACTCCACCCCCTAGCCATACAGACACCAATCCAGCTCCCTGTTCCACTCCCCTTTGCTATCCACCACCTCTGCCTAGTAACCCATCCCCAGACCAGGCCTCCAGACATTTATTCCTTTTTCTAAACCCCAGACATTCACTCTTCTTCCCTTTTTACTCATGTTCCTCCCCCCCACACCTCCACTCACTATTCTAACCAAACTATCCTGGAAGCGGCTCAGTGAAGGTTATTAGCCCACCGTAAATGCCACTGTATATTTGGAAAGCAATTTTACTATATTGATAATTCTTCCTGCTATTGCTTTCTCAAATGATTGACTGGAAAAGAGAGAGATTTCTCAATCTTAGCCTGCTTTTGCTTAATCAAGTCTGTATTAGTGTTAAGAGGCATCCATCTTCATGCTCACTGTGCCTATTTTCTTTATTCTTATAAATTTCCTTTTTGGATCTCCTGTAATGCAAATTATATTACCCTTATAGTAGACTTTGATATTAGGGTTGAGTGTATGTTAGAAGCTTATTCGTTATGTTTCTTCTGTATAATTTTCTTTATATTTTACAGGTTTGACTCTATTATTTCTATTTAAGTATTAAATAGATATTGTATCTGGGGGATGCTGTACTGTGGTTGTATAGGTTGCTATGAGTGTATTTACTGTCCAATTTGTATTTTTTAAAATTACTTTTTATGTATGTGTTTATTATTATAATTGTAAATCAATTTGATATATGTATTATATAAGGGGTATAGTAAATTAATAAACTATAAAATATACTTGTATGCATATAATTTTGGAATTACAAGAAATTAAAAAAAATAAAGTAGAACTAATTATGAGCTCTAAAAAACATACTCCCCCCCCCCCCCCCCCCGGTTTATAAAGCTTTGCTAGTGACTGCTGCACGTCAATGCTGACACAGCCCATTCAAGGTGAATGGGCTGTGTTGGAATTAGCACACCACCAGCCACTAGCATGGGTTAGTAAACAGGGGGATAGAATATAGCCTCTTGTATAAAAGTCAAACAATTGCCTCTTTAAACACTCAGGTTTTGCATTTTAGTCAATATGTAGGGATGAGCTGTCATTTGCAATGACATAGGATATGTTCCATGTCATTGCATATTGTTTTATGAAGGAAATAAGCAGAAACCCCCCCCCCACACACATTTTGAGTTTTTATTCGTCAATAACTGTGTACATGCTTTTCCCAAATGTGTGCTGTTCCAAAGCATTGCACATGTGCAAACCAATGTGAATGTATATATTCCTGGAAAAAAATGTTTGCTTTTTTTTTTCCAAAAGATCATGCACCCAGCGACTTTGCATCCAGGATGACAAAACTGCTAAACGAAAAAATAAATAAAAGAGCATTCCTGAAAATGGCACAAAATCCAAATTTTGTAGCTGCCCCTTCCCAACAATATGTGGTTTTGTTTTCATCTTTAAAAAAGGGTTTCCTGTTGTCTTAATGATTGTTCTGGTGTACATCAAAATAAATTCTGAATTTGAATTAAAGTCAGTATTTTATAATTATTCTTCCAAATGTATCATAAGTGATAAATTATCAGTTAGTGCCCCTTATTTGCATGCAGATTTCCTATTGATGTACATGTTTGGGGTTGCAAAACTGCAATAGTATAGAGCTACGTTGTGAGATCCAGGAGCATTATTTCATAGGGAATTCCTCTAGCCCCATTTGGAGGAAGTGTCCTAGCGTAGGGTGGGGTGGGGATACATGTATTGAATGGGATCAATAGTATTTTCAAGGTTGCACACCAAAATTTGGGCATGAGCCCAAGTTCAGTGTACAACTTAATTGATCAACGAGCTCTTAACTATCAATGATTGGGTGCTAACAACCAATTATCATAGTTAATTGGCATCATTTAAAATTTGCACACACATCTGGCTGCACACTGTTCTATAAGGCTTGGCACCTAACTCTCAAAAGGGCCCTTTCACTAAGCCACAGGAAAAAGTGGCCTGCGTTAGTTTTGGTGCTTGAAATTAGTGCACGCTGGGCCAATTTTTACCGCAGTGGAAAAAGGGTCTTTTTTTGAATGTGGCAGGAAATGGCCCTTGCGCTAATATTACAATTAGCGTAAGGACCCTTACCGCCACCTATTTAGAAGGCAGTAAGGGCTCATGAACTACTCGTACAGTTATCGGGCAGCACACGGCAATGTGGCCACACTGCCGATTACTGTGAGGACTGTAAAAAATAGAAAATAATTTTCTACTGCAGAAAACTGCGCACACCAACTTCAGAACTACAGCCGGGCACCTGCGCTACCTCAGTGGTAGGGTCAATTCAGTGTGTGCTACCTGCGCATTAACCCTACCATGGCACAGTGAAAGGGCCCCACAGTATGTATTTGAAAAGGGGTCTTGTCAGAAGCATTTCAAAAGGTTGTGCACAAAATTACAGAATCTGGGGCCCCTAACTTGGGGGCCCTTTTACAAAAGTGCATAAGTGCCTATGCACTTCCAGAGCATGCCAAACCAGCATTATCGCCTGGCTACCGTATGCCCCGGGCAGTAATTCAGAATTTGGTGCATGCCAAAAACACGTGGTAGAAAATATTTTCTATTTTCTACTGTATGGCGCTTACCTGGTGGTAAATGGCATTGTGCGTGCGCTTCATGCCTACCGCCCGGGTAGCATGTAAGACCTTACCTCTAAGTCAATAGGTGGCCTTAAGGTCTCAGGCTAAAAATGGACTCATGCTGTTTTTTATTTTGCCACACATCCATTTTCTGGCCCTTTAAAAAAAGGCCCTTTTTCCAGGACGTGGCCAAAAATGGCCCAGCACACACCCAAAAGACACACTTGTACTGCCGCAGGCCACTTTTTGCTGCTGCTTAGTAAAAGGGCCCCTTGGGGACTAACATTTACGCCTGGCTTCAGCAGGCATAAATCCAGCACCCAAAAGTTAAGTCCAGCATCCACGCCTAAATGTCCTTTATAGAATAGCACTTAGCACTGAATTTCTTCAGTGCCCAAGTTTCAGTGTCATTTATAGAATTTCCCCCTGCATGTATTATTTTCAGTAGAACATTTATCAGCATGGAAAGCAAGTGCAAAAACTTGTGGATACCTTTACCCAGTACTGGGTTTCAAAGTGAAAATACTACAGATTTTCTGTATGAAAACAGATGCAAAGACTGAGGGCCTCTTTTATCAAGCCATGCTAGCAGTTCCTGCACGGCAATGCTGACAGATGCCAATTGAATGGGCTTTGATGGCATTACCGCAGCCGGAACCACTAGCACATCTTGATAAAAGGGGCCCTGAGTGAGAGCCGAATGAACACCTTGGCATTCTGAAAATTGCCCTCTAAGAAAAAAATGGAAGTTATTCAGACAAGGTCAATAAGATCTAATCTAATATCGTCTTTTCTATACCACCTTTTCCCAACAATGTGAGCCCAAAGTGGTTTACAGTATACAGTGAGTGAAGGATAGAAGACCAAAGCAGACCTTATTGTTCATGTTTGATATTCTTTGCTCAAAATGTTGTTTTAATCTACTGTATTTACTTACACAAACTCAGAAAGTAATCTCGATAATCATGCTTAAGTTGGAGATAGAAAAATATAGTTTCATTTAAACCATCCTCCCTCCAAGTGGCCCTTTGTCCTTGAAATTCCTCCTTTATGGACAATTTACACCGTTCTGTAATTGATTTAAACCTGGTAAATGCTAAAATGTTTCTATCATACTCTTCTTTCATTCCCTCCATTCAAACCTCCTTTGAGAGGTTTATAGCGCCGGCTCAGTTCAAAAACTTTTCAGAGCCATAAATTGCCATGCATTTAAATTACTGTACTTTGCTCACTGTAAGAAATCAAGATGGCAAATGGTCTACAAAATCCACAGTGGAATAGAAGACAAAAGCAGACTTTACTGTAGACAAGCAGTCTTTAATAAGCTGTTTCGAAGTTCCCAGGAGTTACAAACAGGTGCTCGACTTGGCCATGTTTTGCTGCAAATACAGGCTGCATCAGGGGCAACCGAAACTCTCAGAGCTGGATTGATCTCAGATACAGTCGCAAATACAATTCTCTTTAGCTGCTTGGCCTTCCTTGTTCATATCCAAGGGACATGTACTGTATCCACTCCTATTCCTGAACCAGTAGCTCTGTACTACTTTTCTGCACTTCCAAAACTGCTTTATCCTTTTTTCTACTTTGCAGTAGTACTACGCTGGTGGTGCAGAAGCCTATGAAGCCCCTGTTATCTTTCACTACTTCTCTGCTCCTCCTGGTACAGTGGCTGAACTATCCAAAGACCTTGATCCCTTTAATTTATGGTGTAATGACCAGAGAATCAGTCCAGAGCCTGGATGCACCTAAGCAGCTGAAATTTCAGAAAGCAGAGGGCCAAGCAGCTAAAGAGACTTGTATCTGTGACCACATCTGAGTTCAATCCAGCTTTGAGAGTTTCTGTTGCCCCTGATGCAGCCTGAAGTTGTGGCAAAACATGACCATGTTGGGTACTTGTTTGCAGGGACGTGCCGACACGGTAAGCGAGGTAAGCATGGCAGGAGGGCGCCACCCTCTGGAGGGCGCCCCGCCGCACCATGCTTACCTCGGCTTCTTCTCCCCAGATCCTTGTCCTTTTTTTTTTGTTTAAATTTACCTCTCCGGCGCGTGGCAGGGTAGCGTTAGTGAGGAGGCGGCGCGCCCCCGCCCTGACATGTCAGTCTCTTCCCTTCGCTCGGTTCCGCCTTCTGCTGACATCAGAAA
Organism: Microcaecilia unicolor; assembly: GCF_901765095.1. Classification (NCBI taxonomy): domain Eukaryota; kingdom Metazoa; phylum Chordata; class Amphibia; order Gymnophiona; family Siphonopidae; genus Microcaecilia; species Microcaecilia unicolor. The sequence goes on from NC_044037.1 coordinate 263,734,597, forward strand.
TGATGTCAGAAGAAGGCCGGACACTGAGCGAAGGGAAGAAGACACGTCGGGGCGGGGGAGCGCCGCCTCCTTCTCACTAACGCTACGCTGCCGCGCGCCGGAGAGGTAAATTTAAACAAAAAGGAAAAGGATCTGGGGAGAAGAGGGCGGGTAGTGTAGTGATCGTTTTCGGGGAGGGGGCGCCGGCGGGGCCAACTGCAGGGGGGCGCCGGAGACCCTAGGCACGGCCCTGCTTGTTTGTAAGCACTGGGAGCTTCAAAACAGCTTATTAAAGACTGCTTGCCTATAATAAGGTCTGCTTTTGTCTTCTTTTCCACTGTGGATTTTGTAGACCATTTGCCTTCTTGCTTTCAGTACAATAATTTAAAAGTATGGCAACTTATGGCACTGTTAAAAGTTTTTGAACATTGATTTGGACACTTTTGATGGTATGTTGTTTTAATTTATAAGTATTTTTCAATTTATTTCTATTAGAGAGGTTTTTTATTTTGCCTTTGTGATTTTTTGGATCTTTTAAAGTTTTATCATGTGTTTGATCACGTAAACCTCTCAGATAGGCTACTTACTAGAGGGAATGAAAGAGGAGTATGATGATAGAAACATTTTATCATTTACCAGGTTTCAATCAATTACAGAAAGGTGAAATTGTCCATAGAGGAGGAATCTCAAGGACAATGGGCTACTTGGAGTGAGGATGGTTTAAATGAAACTAAATTTTTCTATCTGCAACTCAAGCATGATTATGCAGGTTACTTTCTGAGTTTTTGTAAGTAATTACAGTAGATTAAAACAACATTTTGAGCAAAGAATTTCAAACATGAACACAAGAATTGTTCTCAGTGAGAAACCATGTTTTATAATGAAAATGAATGAATGCTGTTTATTTTCATGGTCTTTTCTACTTATATTAAAAGTCATAAACGATTCACAAAAGCGTACCTATTATCTTTCAGAAACAACAACAACAACACAAAAAAAAAGATTTCATTTTTGAAAGAAAGCATTTAGCAATCTGAAAGTAATCCCACAGGACAGTTATATCTCCCATTCACATCATGTGATTATTATATCTTGTTTGCTTTTTCCAAGTGTCAATGAAAACATCTGGCACTTCAGTAATATGTGCAGTCTGCCAAGAAAGACTCAAACTTCCTTAGGACAACAGCTGGATATAAGACAATATCTAGAACAAAAGTGACAAACCACATCAGCTGTTTTTATTTACTGCTCTTCCCTCAGAGAAACATACAGTGTATTTTGACAAGATTAATATTGTTTGAAACAAAAGCAGCATTTCACCATGACATTTGTTAATTTTTGTCTTACATCCTGGTGGGTGCTTTTTGCACATTTTCTTTGGAAATCAGGGTAGTTTCTCACTGATGTTAAAGGCAACATATGGTGCTTTGCAACAAAAGATAATTAGACATGCTGGTTTCCAATGTTCTGGTCTGTTAATGTACTTTAAAGGAGTTAATAAACAAAATGAGTTGTAATAGTCAAGAGAGAAAGGTATATAAATGATCTTTTCACAAAACTACTTAAATAGAGCCATGATTTCACTACCAATGTGGTCTTTAGTTTAAGACAAAAAGCCCAATATATGGAATCCTTGTTTTTGCATAAAAGAAATGTGATGAAATCTGATGTTTATTGTCCAAAAAGCTTTTTTTAATTATGTCCACTTGTATAAAAAGTCATTAGTTTTTGCCAGCAACTCATTGACATGAGACTGAAATAAGGGTACAGAGACATCTATTAGTGGCATACTGTTATTTATATGATTTACAATTTCAGGAAAATCTAAAGGAAAGAGAAAATGGAGGACTGCATTCCACTCTTTTATTTTTGTTGATAACTGGCACCAAGTCTTTAGGTACAAATATCAGAAGCTATGTAGCTACCTTTACAATGGTAAAATTTGACCCCATAAGTTCTCTTAGAGGGCAGCCCACCTCAGCAATAATAATCTATAAACTGTAATCACAATGTAACCCTTTCCATGGGTTTTTAAGTCATGCTTCCATTCCGCATTGAGTAAAATGGTATTGGTTCATTAAAGTGTACTTGACAGTCATAACATTGGCATTCACACCACTCCTTCTTTTTTCCATTATCGCTCGAGGACATCCATCTGTTAGGCATGCCCCAGTCCGGCCTTCGCTATGCCTCCGACACGCACCCGGGAACTTTGGTCATCCCCGCGACGGGAAGCAGTTGTGGACGCCCAAAATCAGCTTTCAATTATGCCGATTTGGTCGACCCCGAGAGAAGGACGCCCATCTCCCGATTTGTGTCGAAAGATGGGCACCCTTCTCTTTCAAAAATGAACCTGATAGTGTCTCAAATCTCTTTATTCCAGGTGGAGGTAGACTCGACATGGTGACACTGCCTCAGGAGTCTGAAAAATGTTGTGAATATTGCCTATGAAATCTAAATGGTTTCTAACCTAGGCAAGTTTGAAGATTTGGTGTTCGAATCAGGTGCTATTTGCCTTTTTATATGCTGAGAAGGACTAAGTGGAGTACTATCATTTTGGTAGTACAACCTGGAGGAGGTCAACTCCCTGGTTGAAAACCATTTAGATTTCGTAGACGACTTTTGAACCAATCAGATTTTGTAGACAATGTTCCGAACATTTTTTAGACTCCTGAGGCAGGCTGATAGGCTGAAACATGGCCCATGTCAGGTCTAACTTCACCTATAATAAAGAGATTTGAGACACTATAGTGCATTTGTTGTGCTATGTCTTCTCCACTGTTTTTGTTTAGAGTCATTGTGGGCACTAACGTTGAATTTTCAGCTTAGTGTACTGTGACTGCCAAATAAGCAAATAGAATATTAGGGATTATTTGAAAAGGAATGGAAAGCAAATCTAAGAATACCATTAAGCATTTGTATAGATCCGTAGTGCAACTCTGCCTTGAGTACTGTATGAAGTTCTAGTCTTCACACTTCAAAAGGATATAAAGGAGCAAATAAATGATATTCATGAGGTATTTGCCACAACTCTAGGGGAAGATCATGCCACAGAGTTGGACCTGTGATAAAAAAACAACAACCAGGAATGATCCTTCTCTCTATTCGCTGAATGTATATGCCAAACTTCAAAAGCATAGAACTAGACTTTCTAATGGTTCTTTCTCAGGCAAAAGTAATAGAATTTCCAATTACTGATGATGTTGCCTTGTGTCCTTGGCTTCTGGATATAGTTGTATATTAGTCAAAATAATAAATAACTCCTTGCAAATGGAAGATCATTAGGCTACTTAGATTAATATTTTAAGTGTTTTATAAAGTACATTGAAAAATGACAGCATTGCTTTTTTTTTTAATAATTCATGTTTAATAGTTGAATAAATTCACTAGCTTTTATTCTCCCCGAGATAAATCTAAATTTATTTTGATTATGTTGGTTTTACTGTTTTGTTTAATTATGTCATCAGCCCTTCTTGGCTACTCACTTTGGAAACTTAGTTTTACTTGTTAAGATACATTGATTATATGCATTATATTTTATAGAATATTGAAACAGAAATATAGACTGGGTCAATATTCAGCCATGAGAAGTCTGATTAAATATTTTATCTAGATTCTCAAAAAAGACTTCACTTGTTAATTCATTAAATGGAAATCATTGGTTCCAGTTAACAGGATATTTATTTATTTATTGCATTTGTATCCCACATTTTCCCACCCATTTGCAGGCTCAATATGGCTTAGGATATAGCTATCTGGTTAACTTTAAGGCCGCTATTTTTCAACAAAACGAAGGGAAAGAATTTGCTAAAGTGTGCTAAGATGTTAGTGTATGCTGCCTGCACTAACAGCTACCACATGGTAAAAGAGCCAGCATGGCAAAAATCCCACGCTAACTACTTAGTGTACCATGTGGCAGGATCTCAAAGGCCTGGGAGGAGCATGGCTTTGAACTGTGCAGACAGTGCATGTTACATTGCTGCATATTTGTTGTCAGGGCTGCCGATAGTGCATACACTTACTGCCGGATGCTATATAGCGCGCCTAGAGATCCACACCAAAATCCTGGAGTATTCTAGAACAATGTACGTAACTTAATTGGCTTAACAAGCTAATCAGTGTTGATAACAACACTCAGCAAGCAATAATGAGCACTAATTGGCAATAATTAGAATTTACATATACAATTCGATAAGGGTATTCTATAATGAACTGTGCCTAACTTCTACTGTGCGCAGTTCAAAAGGAGCATGGTTATGGGTGGGGAAATGGACATTTTGTTGGTTATGTTAGTTCCCAAATTTACATGTGTAGTTCTGGAATATGGCCAGTGCACATAAATCTAAGTGCAGGGATTTACGCCATGTTTTCATTGGAATAAATGGAGGTGCATAGTTTTAGGCACTGGAATATCAACTAAGTGTATTCTATATACCATGCCTAAATCTAGGTGCTGCTTATAGAATATACTTAGGTGAAAATGTTTTCTGCATGGATTTTTTAGGCACCTTATATAGAATCTGGCCCTTAATGCAACCATGAGTTGTCACTGTGCATCTGTGCTATTAGCATGCATTTAACTTAGCACTTGATCTATCCTGAACAGTTAGCCAATCATTGGTTTAGCATGCCTACATGTCTACTTCAAATACAACCTCAAATCAGCATTGCCCCTGAGCAGCTTGAGAACTAGTGATGGTACAATGAGATTAAATTTTATTTGGCAGCTTGACACCTAATGGTCGTACTGGAAGACTATTTCTAGGGGGTCATAGCTGCCAGTTTGAATCCAGGCAGCAATAGAGTTGGAGCATATGGGGATTTCTCCTGCCTCACCAATGAACAAATAGGGATATCTCCACTATTCACTATAGATTAGATTCAATAAATGGTGCCCAAATTTGGGTGCCAGGAAAAATTGTTGTTCAGTGCTATTCTATAAAGGGCACTCTGGGACTAAAATTAGGTGCTGGGACATAAGTCTGCTGAAATCTGTAGTGGAGGAGTGGCCTAATGGTTAGTGTAGCAGGTTGCAGACTTGGGGAATCAGGTGCAATTCCCTCTGCTGCCTGATGGTCAGCAGTGTTTTGAGATTCTGGGGAACCAGGTTCAGTTCCCTCTGCTGCTCTGTATGACCCTGGGCAAGCCACTTAGGGCCCCATTTACTAAGCAGCGGTAAGCACAACATGGGCTTACCACTCATTAAACAGGAAGTACCGCTGGGCTACTGCAGCAGCCCGGCGGTACTTCCCACCCCTAGTGCACTGTCATAACCGACGCTACAAAAATATATTAATTTTTGTAGCACTGGAGTGTACCCGACGGTAATTGGGCAGTGCCACATGCTGCCCTGTTACCACCAGGTTAGTAAAGGAGCCCTTGCCGCCACCTCAATGGATGGCAGTAAGTGCTTTACTCGTCACATGGGCATTTCCTACAGAAAAGAGAAGCTTCCCTTTTACAAGCTATAATTGAGTCTGCCAAAGCTCTATCAGTCTCACACCATATTTCTTAAAAGAACTGATGGGCTAGAGTATATCATTATCTTTTTCTTCTAGAAGAATACATTGCACAAATATAGTGCCTATTACAAAGCTGACACATTCAAATTGGTGCTCGTTCATTTCAGGCATTTGAAGGGAATAGAAAGTTTCATAATTGCAAACAAGATAACTCATTCAAGTGATTAGCATATTTCACATTAGGATAGATGTCTGTACACTTTGCTTCATTGTTTTGTGGGCCAATACCCACCAAATTAAAAAGCTTTCTAATATTATTGCTAGGTAATCTTCCATGTAGAAACTTTTGATCTAGATTCATCAGCTTGCAAATGCTTTCTTCATTTGCAATTAAGCAAAGAAATTGTAGGATATAAGACAATTTATATATATTTTTAATTTAAGCAGTGCTTTTCAAATGGTGCGTGACTGACCCTGATTTTAAGTGTTTCTTTTAGATATTAACCACTAGTGCTAAATGAATGAAAAGTTTAGAAACTTCTATGAAAATAGTTGTTAAATATGTTTTCCAAAGTGAACCTATTTCAAACAAAACCATAAGAAGTTGAATAGAAAATATCTTTTTAATTTTATATTTACACAATTTCCAAAATTCACATACAAGTGATACAATTGACAAGAAATAGGATAGCTATCTTACAAAATTCAATAATAAAGGAACAGAATGAAACAAAAAAGAAACACAAATTCTATCATATAGCTCTTCAACTCCCAAGTGCACACGGATAAATTGCCTATCCATGTTACATCTTATCAACTCCAGAAGGAAGTTCTCTTTGGCACAATTGACGTCGAATACAAAGGCTGAAATAGATAAGTGCACGGTTGCAAACAGGATAGGAGGGTGCTCACATTCAGATTGGGCTTATCTACAAAGAATCAGAAAACATGGATTATAGATTGTAGTAAATTAAATTTGGATAATTTTTCTCACAGTAGTAGTGTATGTGCACATTAGCGGGTTTTTTGAGAAACAAATGTTTTTTCTCTTAAAAGAGTTTTTTTTACATTGGTTTTGTTTTTTACCCATTCTAATATAAGATTTAAAGGACCAATGATAAAAGCATAGCTCCAATGACAGCGTTGGCGCTCTTTTTGAAAAGAGCACTTATTCTGTTTAGAATTGCCAGGCTTGGAAGCGTTGAGGTCAGTAGTTGTTAAAAGCAACAACTTTGCTCACACACTGTGAGAGAAATACCCAAATACCATCTGGTAGGAAACTGTAGAGAAATAATTTAACGTATAGTCATATAAACATGTTCAAAATCATCAATATAAACTCTATGTGTAGCATGCAGTGCAATTATCTATTCCCAACAGGGCAACAGTCAGTTAAAGCACTGCATCCCTGAAGAAGCCTGAAAGAGGACAGCTGGACACAGATCACAAGACCCCGCAGGATCAATACTATGACTCTACCTGCCCTCAAACTGAAGAACCAGTATGCAGCCTTAGAAATGGAAGGGGTGAAAGCAGTATAGGAAGAGGGAGAAGCAAAGTTCAAAATCCCCAAAGTTGCCAGATCAGTGACCACTTGGAAGCAAACAGTAGTGGTGATTGATGATTCCTTTCTTGGTGGTACAGAGCAGTGGTGTAGCTAGGTGGGGTCATAGTATACTACTTACATTGTCAACACAATACATAATAGAACATTTTAATTGACAGTGTAGGGTATAAGCAAAGATGGAACATATAGATAGGTAAGAGCGTAAGAGGAGGTAGAGAATAAAGTGACTAATTTTACATCGCCATGCACTAATCAATTACTTTGTGATTAGCATGTCAACCCTTACTGTCTACAAAATAGATGGTGGTAAGGGCTCAGTAGTAATCTGTTTTAATGGCCACTTGCTAATGGCAATATTAGCACATAGCCATTAATAGAAAAAAAAAAGGAAATTCTACCATTTTATCCCAGTGGTAAAAATTGCTTTAGCGCATGGGAAAGACCCACATAAGGGCATTGTAAGGCCACTTTTTTTTCCGCTGTTTGGTAAAAGGACTCCTAAATATGGTTTCTATGTCTTTTATTTTGCACCTGTTTCAAGAGGGAGCCACACAGAACAAAGATACAGATTGTTGTTTCATGCATTCACTCACGTCATCCCATGCCATCAAAATACTTATTGTATCTTGAATCCACACAAGTTTGTAGAATCCACTCACCAAAATTCCTGTTTTCCGGCTGACTCCATGCTAACAAACCAATTTACCTCCTGCAAACTATAAGTAAAAGAACATGTCTGTGAGAGAAGTTGATGACAATGAAATGCTACTTGAATTACACCACAATCAGTCAGTCTTAGCAAAAGAATTCAGTGAGAAAACTGCTGCAGGCAAGTTATTTCAGACATTGCAGGCATTAAAAATAATGTAAATACAGTGCAGTTCTCATTCACGTTTTCGACAATGAGTGTGAAATGCATTCCATTTGACCTTTGAACACATTTGATTAAATGCAGATGAATCCCGTATGTAATAATTTCATACTCATTTATCAGAAAAGTAAACAAAGACTGTACTGTGAGATCAAATTAGACACTAAAAATTCTACAAGAGAATGTCAGAGGCTCCATAGCGTGGCCCTTATTTTAGAAGGCCTATTCATGATTTGTATTTGTAAATACCAGCATTTACATCTGTATATTGAATAAATGTTGACAAAACAATTTTACAAAGCCAGGATTTCCACATGTAAATCTGCAATATGAGCATATAGCAAGAAGATGCAGTTTGGGTGGAAGGGGAAAGGTACATGTATGATGAATCAGATCAATGCCGAGATTTACAGCTGTTTTGGGGTATTATAGATTTTGTAAAAGTGTTCATTTTGGGCAATGCTCTACAGAAGAGATTAAGGGCCCCTTTTACAAAGGCACGCTTGCATTTTTAGCACGCACTAAAAATTAGTGTGTACTAAATGCTAAGATTCCCATTATATTCCTATGGGTGTCTTAGCATTTAGCGCACACTAATTTTTAGTGTGTGCTAAAAATGCTGGTGTATCTTTGCAAAAGATCCCCTAAGAGAGGTGGATCCCTTAATACCCTAGTACACCCCCCTCCATCAATAATCAGTAGCAGTGGCGTAGCTACGTGGGGCCATGGGGGCCTGGGCACCGCATAGATTTGGCCCTGGACTCCACTGCCAACAACCCTCTCGACCCCCCTCCCACCGCCAACCCTCCCCCGCTGCTGTCACTGTGGGCTACCTTTGCTGGCGGGGGACCCCAATCCCCACCAGCCGAGGTCCTTTTCCTCCCGCGAAGGCTTTGTACTGTTTCTGATGTCCTGAACGTTGTACGTGCAGGACGTCAGACTCACAGAAACAGAACGAAGCCCCCGCCAGCAAAGGTAGCACAGGGCGATGGCGGCAGGGGAGGGTTGGCAGCAGGAGGGGGGGGTCGAGAGGGTCATTGGCGGCAGGGGTTGTCAAAGTTGGTGGTGGCATCAGCGGGGGAGGGGGGGGCAGCAATGGTGGGGGGGGGCGGCGGCACGGGGGTGGGGGCTAAAATGTGCCCCCTCACCTCGGGCCCTGGACCCCCCTCCCGCCGAAGTCTGGCTACACCCCTGATCAGTAGTGCCAAATGATTGCAGCCTCAGTAGTTAGGAGGGAAGTTGTCAATGTGGGATACTATTGAGATGTTTTATTTTACTGTTAACCCAGGTTATTAGTAACTAGATCTCACTGCATAAAATGGGACCTGTGCTAAAAGATTACTGGTTAGTGGTAAAATAATGTGTCTTAATGGTTACCCACATTGATAACTATGGGGGGGGGGGGGTCTTTTACTAAATCATGATCATTTAAATGTTTGTTTTCAAAATAGAATACATACATATATGCAACACCACTTTGCTTCAGTGCTGCTCTGTTTCAATGCAATAGCTAGGATTGCTATTGGTCATAGTGTTCAAGGGTAAACTAGTTTCCCCTGAGACAGAGCACATGCCCACCAAAATGCACTACAGTTTTGGAAATACCTGTGCTGATTTACTCCAGAAGTGTGGTAACCCTTGCAGTCACTAGGAAGAGACTTACACCAGCTCTTTCAAATAAATGGACATGCTTTTATTGCACAGGAAGGGTAAATATTAAACGTATTAAAGATAACTATTGAAATATAGCTGCTATCATAAAGTGCTCTCAGGATAAAATAGTTACAATAGATAAAACAGTAACATGGCTAAAATACCTCTGCTGAAATCCCACAGCTATGTACTAAAGTGCTTAACAACTTCTTATCTTCCAGAAGACTTTCCAAAGTCAACAAAAAGGGGCATTTTCGATACGATGTCTAAGTCTGATTTTGGACGTTTTATACAAAATGTCCAAAATTCGAATAAGAAAGAAGGTCATTTTTGAAAAAGAAAAACGTCTTTTTGTTTTGTTTTTAAAATACTGTTTCAAATAAGATTTTGTGCTTTGGATGTTTTGTTTGTTTTGGTCTATTTTTGAAAAAAAATGAATAAGTGCAAAACGTAGAGATTTGTGCCATTTGGATGTAGGAGGAGCCAGCATTTTTAGTAGACTGGTCCCCCTGACATCCCAGGAGAGCAATGGGACACCCTAGAGGGCACTTCTGTGGACTTCATAAAAGTGCTCCCAGGTATACATCTCATCTTTGCTCCCTTATCTTGTCCCCTGAGCCCTTCAAAATGCCACCCAAAACACACTGTCCCCCATTGTACACCACTACAATAGCCCTTATGGGTGAAGGGGGCAGCTACTGTATATGTGGGTATAGTAGAGTTTTGGTGACTTTGGGATGGGGGGGGGGTCACAATTTCCACCACAAGTGTGACAGGTAGAGGGAGATAGGGACCTGGGTCCACCACTGTGTACTGCACTGACCACTAGACTACTCCAGAGACCTGCATGCTGCTCTAATAGACCTGTATTTAGTATCTGAGGCTGTCATAGAGTCTGGTAAGTCATATTTTTATTTACATTTTTTGGGGTGGGGTGGGAGGGGGTCAGTGACCACTGGGGGGGAACTGAGGGGTTAACCCTGATTCCCTCCAGTGGTCATCTGGTCAATTACCTTCTTGTGCCTTATTTGTTCGGAAAACAGGTCTAGACCAACATATCTTGGTTTTAGTCATGGACATTTTTGTTATATTTTATTATAGCTGTAAAACGTCCAAGTGTTGGGCATGCCCTAATCCTGCATTCGAAACACCCCGACACCCCCCTTGTGATTTGGATGCACTGCAGACAAATTGCATAGATAAACGTCTGCAAAATAGGTTTTGAAAATACCAATTGGTGCTTTATGACATTTTTTTGTATGTTTTTCTCGTTTGAAAATGAGCCCCATGATGTGTCATTCAATGGAACTCCAACTAGTTAAGTGTTTTTGAATATATTTCCAAAGTTTATATTCACTTTTAACCTTAAGAATATATTTCTTTGTGTGTAAATGCCCCTTTCTTTGTTTTTTCTCCACAGAGTTGCTGCAACTAGAGACAGCAGACCCTCTGCTCCACTTTAGGTAAGTAAACCAGTTTTCCAAAATGCGATCCAAAAACATAACAGTTTGTACCTCTTTCCAGGTAAGTACGCAGCCCACAAAAATACAGTCCAATTCCCAGTTCCTTAGCTTGAGTACTCAGCCCAAAAGAGTTTAGAACCAAAAAGGTCTGGGCAGCTTCCTAAAGGAAAAGTCCATATTAAACTGACTTGGGGAAAATCCAATGTTTATTTCTGGGATAAGCAGCATAAAATGTATTGAACTTTTTCTGGATCTTGCCAGGTATCTGTGACCTGGGTTGGCCACTGTTGGAAACAGGATGCTGGGCTTGATGGAGCTTTGGTCTGTCCCAGTGTGGCAATACTTATGTACTTATGTCCCAAAAATGTAGAAAAAGAAAAATGTGCACACACAACCCCCTGAAAAAAAAAACAACAACACAGGAACACCCCAGCCTCAGAATTAGGAATTAGCCGAATAAGGATCAGGAACCTCAGTGTCAGCTCCAGATGATGGATGAAAGAAATCTGTCCCTGTCCTCTGTCCCTGCAAGCTTACTCTATAGGTACAGTTGTCTTTAGTGAGGGCCAGGACTCTGTTCAGTCCCAGGTCTATCAGGTCCCACTACTTTGCAGCTCTGATTTGGCAAGCTTCTAGCAGTACAACCACATTCAGACTCTCAATTGCTCAGCCTTAGAATTCAGGCTTCCTGAAGGCTCAGCCCTGCCTTTCCCTAATTATACATTTCCACCAGATAATCGCAGGCTTCTACAAGCAGCATCAAAGATTCTAAACCCTTTCCTGAGATAAAAGCCAAATAAAATACTAAAACTCTCATCAGATCCTGAAATTTACTCTTTTAAAAATGATCAAGAACTCATCCTGAGCTCACTCCTCAAGGTAAGTCTCTTGTACCTCGGACTTCCCCCTGTAACCAGGCTTTTATCCCAAAGCCTTAGAATCTTAAGAGACTTCTCACTGACCTTGCCTTCAGGTATGCTGGACTCAGAACCTGTGACTTGAAGTCACTACCAGATTCTTCTTCTACTTTAAAATCCTTTCAGGGCTACTTCTAGGCTCAGCCCATCTGGGTTAAAACTTTGAAAAAGAAATCTCTGGAATGTTACCAATTCACCTCTTAACTCTCAGAATCTTCAGGAGTTAATCTACTTTAAAACTCCCATATTCTGAACTCAATTTAAAAAAACACTCTCTGGTGCCTGCTCAATTAGATGCAACCTACTCAGACCAGTGCTAAATCCTAACTGACTCAACCCCTTCCAAAGCCGCTGCTATAATAAGGTGGAACCTGCTGGTACCATCTGACCTCTGCCAGCCAATCAGCACCTGGCATATGAACATATGAAATGTACAGGTTGTTTTCAGAAGTATTGAATTCAAACTTTTACAGTTCTCAGCTCCACATTTTGAAACCCCAATTTCCCATTGACTATAATGGGAAAAGCACATCAATGGCACACTCTTGAGTAGTAATACAACATACAGACTCATCGCAAAGATGTGCCTGATTATCTTTATACTACTAAGCCTTAAAAATACAGAAAAAAACCCAACAACTGGAAAGCACTGCTGCAGAAGAAAAGTGTTAGAATGGTATTATAGACACAAAATCATGTTCACCCTCAGAATGGGAGAAAATTACTTCATTAAAGTAAAAAGACTATGTCTAACCCTGAGACCTAACTCTAGATATCTACTATAATAAAACTCACCCTCAACGTTCTGAAGACAACGTTCTGAAGTCACTCAGTCACTCACTGAAGGGTTCATGGATTCATGGTGGTGAAACCACAACACTGACCATGTCTCTCTGCCCCGCCCTCGCATGACGGACCAATCAGAAAAAACACCCTCAACATTCTGAAACACAAAGGACCATCACAACACCGTTCCCAGGCAACACTAGGCAATGTAAGATGGACCAATCAGAGGAAACTACGTGACAATAAGGGAGGAGCATTCCCCAGCAGAATGGCTCATTATCTGTGCAGCACGGAGAGCAAAGAACCACCGCTGGAACGAGAGAAGAATATTCCTGCTGTGGGTATGTGCAAAAATAGACTGTGGGGGGGGGGGGGGGGGGTGAGAGAAATTTATAAATGCCTAATGCCACTACTGAAGAGTGCCAGAGGGCCTATAGCACAGTCTATATTTGGGATCGCTAGACATTGAGTCAGAGGAGCCGGAAAACAACGTGCCCATCACCATCTGGGACGTGGGCGAACAGGACAAGCTGCGGCCCAGCTGGAAGGATTACCCGCGACCCAGCCAGCAGCAAACAGCGACCAAGGAAGGGGGAGGAGAACTTCTTCCCTGCCTAGGAATCGCTGGAGACTGGCTGCCAAACTAACGAAACAACCACACACCGACGCACCACCTCCATCATTTGAAAGGCATCCACTCTTTCTTCAATAGAAATGCAAACTAATAATACAAAACAAACAAAGAATACATGGTTTCTCAGGCGGCTGCAGGTAACTCCCCACCCCCTTCCTCTTCCCCTTTTGCCGAAGCGGACAAGGACGTGCCCAACCATCCCCAGCCTCAGGCAAGCTGTCTCCCACCTCGGAGATTCCCCGAGCACCCGGAAAAAGACGGCGCTAATTCCTGCTGCGCATAAATATTCCAGCATTCCCCTGCAGCCGGCCTGAAATGGACCAAACATACCGGATCACCCCCCGATGGCCCGAGATCGTGCTCTTCTCCCTTCCACCAACTTAAAAAAACCATCCCCGTCCTCAGGCAAGCCGTCACCCACCTCCAGGATGCCCAGAATCCCAGCCCAATGGAAAAAGATGGCGCTGCTTCCAACAGCACATTTTTCTTCCAGCGTTCCCTGAAACGGCAAAAAAATACCAACAGACAAAGAACGTGCTCCTCTACCTTCCGCCCATCTAAAACAACACTGTTGCCTCAGCACAAAACAAAACAAAAAAAAACCTGGAAAAAAAAACCCACCACTCAGCAAAGGCTGACCCCCCTACAACCACATTTACATTTCACCAACAGAAAGACCCCCTCCACAAACCTCCTTGACAGACAAAACCACACACACACACACACACACAATACAACAGAAACACACCCTCAAAGCCACACACCAATTATCCAACCCACTTTGCCAGCACAGCACAGCACATCCCCCAAACTACAAGCAAAAAAGAAAACAAACAAAAAAAGACACACATCAACAACCTGCACACACACTGCACCCTCACACACTCACACACAAAATAACTCTGTGACACATACACACACACACACAAAAAGCCACATGCTAGCGCCTGTTTCACTGCTTTCGGAAACGGGCCTTTTTTACTAGTATATGAATAAAAACAATTGCCATATTATGTCACACAGTGCATCCAATCCAGCATTGTTTCCAATAGTGGCTAGTTCAGGTCACAAGTACCTAGCGGAATCCAAAAAAGCTGCAAGAATCCACACTACTTACACCCAGGGATAAGTATTGCCTTTCCCTAGGTCTACCTTAATAATGGTTTATAGACTTTTCTTATAGGAATTCGTCCAAACTTTATTTTTTCTAAAAAAAACCCACTATGGGACTCATTTTCAAAAGAGAAAAACGTCTCAAAAATGGCATAAATTGGCATTTTCTCTGAAAAACATCCACAGTGTGATTTTCCAAACTCAGATCTCAGGCATTTTTCTCTGCAGTGCATCCAAATCACATGGGGGCGGAATTTGGGCATTCCCAAATTATGGCAGAAAACCTGGACATTTTTCTGCCATAATGTTGCAAAGCAAAAAACGTCTGGGCTAAAAGTTAAATGTTTTGGTCTAGACTTTTTCAATCACGAGTAAATCACCAAAAGGTGCTCTAAGCACCCAGATGACCACTGGGGGGTTTAAGGCATGACTCCTCAATTACTCTCCCAGTGATCACTGACCGCCTCCTCCCCCCATAGATGTGAAAGAAACAGTACAAACCAGCCTGTATGATGGCCAGTCCTATCAGAGCAGCAAGCAGGTTCCTGGAGTAGCCTAGTGGTTAGTGCAGTGCACTGTACAGAAGGGAACGCAGGCCCATATTCAACTGTAACTGGTACTCTTGTGGTGGAAAGTGTAAGCCCTCCAAAACTCACAAAAATCTACTGTACCTACAAATAGGTGACACCTGCAGACAGAAGGGTGATTGTAGTGATATACAGTAGGGTGGGTTTTTATAAATTGTTGGTAGATTTTGGAGGGCTCACCATACAATATACGGTAGTATTGGTGAGATGTGTACCAGGGACATTTTATGTGAAGTCCACTACAGTGTCCCTAGAGTGCCCCACTGCTCTGCAGGGTTGTCTTTGTGGCAAGTCTAAAAAGAATGCTGGCCTCCATATATCCCAATGACTTCTCTTTGTACATTTTTTCCTTGGACTTTTTTTTTTTTTCTAAAATTGTCCTAAAAGATAGACATACAGAGCACAAAAACATATCTAGCTAATGGCTATTTTCAAAACAAAATGTCGGACATGTTTCTGGTTTGAAAATGGCCATGTTCACTACTGGATTTTTGGACATTTTCCACAAATTGTCCAAAACTGGATTTAGATGTCATTTTGAAAATGTCCCTCCATGGGTTTTTACCACATCCTCAAGCAATGAGTTCCAGAGCTTTAAATATAATACTTAGTAATGTCATGACATATCACTTAAGTGAAGTGAAGCCTTTGAAAAAGTAAACAATCAATTTTCATTTACCCAAGGCTGGCTCAAGGGGTCGTGATACCCTGAACCAACTTTTGTGCACACCATGTTTGTGTCACGCAGATCAGGGTAAATGTTTAGCTAGTACAGTCTCCGGCTCTAGTGAAATACTGGCACCTAATTTTGACTTTATACAGTATATTCAGTGCCGGTATATTTATTTATTTAATTATGAGGATATATTTCCTGCATTTTTTTACTGCAGTGAAAATATTCAAATAACAGTACAAGTATGGCATTGTATGCTACATTACAATGTTAACACAATATACAATAAAAACATTAATAGACAGCACAGGGTGTAAGTAAAGATGGAACATAAAGATAGATAAGACAGAGTAAGAAGCATAAGAAAATAAGGGACTAAATTAAAGGAAATTACAAATGAGGTCAGAAAAGTGCTTGGGTAGGAGTGGATAAACAAGTCCTGCTATAGTACGTGCAGCCGATGTCATTCTATGTGTGTGTATCAAGCAAGTTATTTTCCATTAAAGGCCTGGTTGAAGAGCCAAGCTTTCACCTGCTTCCTGAAGTACAAATAGTCTTGTGTTAAGCGAAGCATTTCAAGGAGTGCATTCTAGAGTGTGGGGACTACTCCGAAGAAGGCTCGTTTGTAGGTATCACATCATGTGATGCCCTTTGGAGAGGGTGTGGTTAGGGATACTCCTTGGGAGGACCTTAGTGACCTTTCAGGTATGTAGAAGGAGATCCTGTTCTTCAGGTACTCTAGGCAATTTCCTTTGAGGGCCTTGAAGGTCAAACATAGAGTTTTAAATGTGGCCCTGTATTGTACTTTGTAATCAGTCCAGTGTAGAGTGCATTACAGTAAGCAGTCTTGATGTTATCATGGCACGCACAACTGAGACAAGATTTGCCTTCTCAATGTAAAAAGAGAGGCAGCATAGTTGTTGCAATTGATAGAAGCTGCTCTTGAAAGTCGCTTGGATGTTGGGGGATCAGAGTAAGTGTTGAATCGAGCTGTAGTCCAAGGTTCCTGACTTGTGATTTGAGGGGGAGTTCATATTTCCCCAAAGAGATTTTGATATCAAGTATGTGCTCACTTGTGTTAGAAGCTCGGTTTTACTTGGGTTCAGGCAAAGTTTGTTGTTTTTAGCCCATGTTAGACAGGTAGTTAATTTATTCAGGACTATGGGTAAGTCAGGTCCAATGAGTGTGAGTAGCTACAGGTCATCTGACTCAAATATTGAGCAGACATCAGCTCCTATAAACTGAAGAGTCTGCAAACAGTGCCATTCGTGTTCTTTGCAAAGATCAGAAATTTGATTGTGTTATGCCTTTGTTGATTCAGAGTCTTTGGTTGCCCATCAGTTCAAGGATACATTTCAAGGCACTGGTTCTAGCACACAAGCTACTCTATTCAGGCACACCTATTACCTCTCATTTATGCCTATCGTGTGAGTTTTCTCGTATTCTTTGTTCACTCCAATGACTAAAATCTTTCTTTACCATCCGCTTCCCATGCTTGACTTGAGTCAACCATTCATTCTGCCTTTTTCTTTTTAGCTCTTTTATTTTGGAACACTCTAGAGCCTCTTCATCTGAAAGCTGAGCTTTCTTACGTGAAATTTTATGCAGGTCTCAAAACCTCTTTCTGTTGCTTTTAGTGGTTCCTAGGGTGCCAGTGACAATCTGTCAGGTTTTATCATTTTGCTTACATTTTTCCTCTGTTTCTTACCCTCTCTCTTTTCCCTTTTCATTTACTTTTTCTTTTAAATTCTAAGGCATTCCTTTATATGATTTTAGACTGTAAACTATTTTGACATGTATTAATGAAAGTCTAGTAATCAATGAAATATGAAATAAAAACATTTGGCTAAGAAAATAATCAGTCCACAGGCTACATTATGGTTTTTTTCTTATGTTTCATTGTGAAGGATTATATCTTTCCAGTAGCACAAACAACAAATCAAGTGAAAACTTGGCTCTTTTCCCAAGCCTTTAATATCTGTGGTGTCTAACTATCCACTTATTCCACATCTGGACTAGCTTGCCCCATACCTTGCAACTAAGACCAGTTCCACATACATTATTCAACTATACACAAAAAATGTTTTCAATTTAGACACATTTATTTATCCCAATATTTTTATCCTAACCATCTTGCTTGTCAGTGTGTCTGAACTACACTTGCCCCCCGCCCCCACCTCCTTGCAACTACCTTTTAAGGGCGGTGCAGTGTAACGTGGGTAGCATAGTAGATGATGGCAGAGAAAGACCTGTATGGTCATTCCAGTCTGCCCAACAAGATAAAATCATATGTGCTACTTTATATGTATACCTGACCTTGATTTGTGCCATTTTCAGAACACAGACCGTAGAAGTCTGCCCAGCACTAGCCCCGCCTCCCAACCACCAGTGCTGACACCCAATGAATTTCTGTATATAGCACAAAAATAACCATTTTTGTGAGCAACCTGTAAAATCTGTGAGTGATGGTCTTAATATTTAATTTCCTTTTTTTAAAGCATTTATATACTGCTTAGACCTACTAACCTCTAAATGTACTCACTCTGCTGCTCCCCAGTATCTCTCCACACTTGTCCTTCCCTACACCCCTTCCCGTGCACTCCGTTCCATGGATAAATCCTTTTTATCTGTTCCCTTCTCTACTACTGCCAACTCCAGACTTCGCTCCTTCTGTCTTGCTGCACCCTACGCCGGGAATAGACTTCCTGAGCCCCTACGTCTTGCCCCATCCTTGACCATCTTTAAATCTAGATTGAAAGCCCACCTCTTTAACATTGCTTTTGACTTGTAACCACTTGTAACCACTCGCCGCCACCTACCCTCCTCTCCTCTTTCCTCTACACATTAATTGATCTGCTTGCTTTATTTTTTGTCTATTAAATTGTAAGCTCTTTGAGCAGGGACTGTCTTTCTATGTTTGTGCAGCGCTGCATACGCTTTGTAGCGCTATAGAAATGCTAAATAGTGGTAGTAGTAGTAGGAATTTTGTAAGTCTAAGTGCTTTGAAAATGAGCCCCATAGTGATGTTGAGATAAAATTAAGTTCATGTAGTCCAACCACATAAGGGAATTGTGCAACGGGAGAGTAGTGTTATGTCAGTTACGTGTTTTAGTTTTGTTGTGTTGCAGAGGTCAGGCATTTATGTTGGGTTGGTAGGATAATTTGTAAAAAGTGGGAGTACGACCAAGGATACCAGAAACTGGAAGATGTTCTTAAATAAAAAACTTTATTTAAGGTTTGAAGACTCGACACGTCGTGTTTCGGCCGTCAGGCCTGCATCAGGAGTCTATAAAAAGTACATTTATATATGATATGTATGATAAAAAAACAGAACAGAAAAAAAAAATTTTCTACAGAAAAAGTTAAAACAATAAATGTAATAAATTATATGAACTCATAGACTTTAAAAGTATATATGTGGCAATTTTGTAAGATAATATAAAAATAATAATAATGATTAAAAATAAAACATATACATATGATAAACTTATCACGAAAACATACTATGTATAAATTTGTGAAATAATAATGCAATACAAAAAACCATCCATGTCTTATATGAATAAAAACAGTAAATAATAAAAAATGTATATGCACATATAAATTTAAACAGTAAGATATGCAGTTTTAAACAGATGAGTTTTTAGTGTTCTCTGGAAGTTTAGGTGGTCGTACGTAGTTTTCAAGGTTTTTGGTACTGCGTTCCACAATTGTATGCTTATCTAGGAAAAACTGGTTGCGTAAGTTGATTTGTATTTGAATCCTTTGCAGTTTGGGTAGTGCAGGTTTAGGTAGGTTCGTGTTGATTCAGATGTGTTTCTAGTTGGTAGGTCGATCCAGTTTGCCATGTATCCCGGGGCTTCACCGTAGATACTTTTGTGAACCAGAGTGCAGATTTTGAAAGCAATGCATTCTTTGATTGGGAGCCAGTGTAGTTTTTCGTGGAGGGGTTTTGCGCTATCAAATTGGGTTTTTCCAAAGATAAGCCTATCTGCCGTGTTCTAAGTGGTCTGAAGTTTCTTTCATGTTTGTTCTTTACATCCCGCATAGATTCCCTCCCATTTCCATGCACTTTTTTTTACTTGCACTTAAAATTTAGACGTGGATCTTATGCCTAAATTTACATGTGTAAATTCCAATTAAATCTAATTAGTGTCAATAATTGGTGGTTAACAAGCCAATTATTGGCATTTATTAGCTCATTTTTTATTACATTGCTTGTGCAAATTGGGTGTGCATCATTTAAAGCAACTTTTATAAAATTTGGGGGATAATGTGCAAGTAAATGTGAGTTCCTAGGTTAAGAATACAGAATACAGTTGTCAGATTGATATATTAAGTTCATAAAGTTGATAGAATCTCTCTTTTTTTCTGTTAAACATCACTGGTTCCCTATCAAAGGACAAACACAATTTAAACTTTGCACATTAGTTTTCTAAATGTTATATGGTAATGCATCATTTTTTATGTTCACTTTCATTCATCTATCAACTGGTAGAAGTTTTTATTTTTTTCATAATCAGTGGTTACTTCATAGGCAATTACTTTCATCTTTGTTATATCAAGTTCCATTACCCCCGGATTCTATATAGCATGTCTAGAGATCCGTGCCAAAACTGGTGTAGATTCTATAACAATGTGTGTAACTTAACAAGCTAATGAGTAGTTATAACAATGCTTAACAAGCAATAATGAGCACTAATTGGCACTGATTAGAATTTAGGCGCACAACTTGCTAAGCGTATTCTGTAACGATGTTCACCAAAATTCTAATGTGTGCAGGCAAAAAAGGGGCATGGTTATGGGTGGGGAAATGGGCGTTTTGTGGGCATTCTGAAATTTATGCACCTAATTATAGAATATGGCCCAATGCGCCTAAACCTACGTGCCAAGATTTATGCCACATTTTCATTGGTGTAAATAGATGTGTGCAGATTTAGGCACTGAAATATGTAGGCACTGATTATATAATATGCCAATATTTTAGGCACCATATAGAATCTCCCCCTTAGTGTGGAATGGTTTACCTTCTATTAGGGTGATGAGAAATTATTTGCAATTTAGAAACGTATTGAAAACCTATCCTTTTCAGAAGTTTGTTTTATTTAAGTTTTAATTGATTGAGCTTCCTATTGATTTTATGTTAGCATTACTATTACTGTGTAATATGTTGTTCTCTAGAAACGGCCTAGTTCTCTTCCCTTTGTGGTCCACAATGAACTATACAAATAATTCCACAATACAAGTATCTTAACATAATGTAATTGTCCTTTATATATTATTTTTTTTCTCTCACAAATGCTGCTTTACTTACTGTTACCTCATTATGATGAAGATAGTAATGGGTAGCTATTCCAGCTGGCAGAGGAGACATACCAGATTCATTAATGAGTTGAAAGAAGCAGAAGTAGAACATCACCCAGTCATGTCAGAACAAGAAGCAAAGAAAAGTTCTCCTTGTAATGCAAGTGACGTTTCTATACTTTGGAACTACTGTTTTCTAGTATGTTCCTTTAAAAACATGGAATTGATGAGCCATGCAGTGACAGAGCAGGTCTGAAATCTGTTATCTACTAATTAAAATGAGCTCTCACAATGGGCAAGGTCAATGACTGAAATAACGAATGCTTCAAGAATACATGGTTTATAGAATAACAGACTGCATGGTCATTATGGAGGTTACCCCTAATAAAGAGAACAAACTGAATATTTGAAATTACATGTCACTTTGGAATACCAATCCCTTACCAATGTACTCAAAAGACAAAGAATTACATTCGGAATTCTGCTGCATTTTTTATTTTAAACTTGATAAATCTTGCAGAAGTAGCATCACATGCTAAAGGCCTAATTCATTAAGGTCTTTTCCCATGGCCACAGAATGAGAGAGGAGCCTCAGTGAATTAGTCTCTAAATGTAAACCAGTAATAGTTTTTACACTATCAAAGTTAATGAGTGTCATTTAGGTCATGTGATTAAATTGCAAATAGATGTTATGGTTTATCAACCGGGGTTATTACTTTGTTGCACTGCTGTTCATATTAAACTGGTTTATCATTAAGCAGGCCTTTCCAATTGAGCTGACAGCAGCATTTCCCTTTCTCCCTGACCCCAAATGTGCAAAAAGCTATTGAGTAAAGAGAATCAAGAATGTTGTAACTTGTGACTTTCTATCTGAATCAAGATAGTTTTGCGGCATATTTTGACATATATAAGGGGGATTATAAAATGGGCTGCTTTACAAATGTGTTTACTGCACATATATTATCCTAATTTTGGGGCCCTTTACTACTACTACTTAACATTTCTAGAGTGCTACTAGGGTTATGCAGCGCTGTACAAATTACTACTACTACTACTATTTAGCATTTCTATAGCGCTACAAGGCATACACAGCGCTGCACAAACATAGAAGAAAGACAGTCCCTGCTCAAAGAGCTTACAATCTAATAGACAAAAAATAAATAAAGTAAGCAAATCAAATCAATTAATGTGAACGGGAAGGAAGAGAGGAGGGTAGGTGGAGGCGAGTGGTTACAAGTGGTTACGAGTCAAAAGCAATGTTAAAGAGGTGGGCTTTCAGTCTAGATTTAAAGGTGGCCAAGGATGGGGCAAGACGTAGGGGCTCAGGAAGTTTATTCCAGGCGTAGGGTGCAGCGAGACAGAAGGCGCGAAGTCTGGAGTTGGCAGTAGTGGAGAAGGGAACAGATAAGAAGGATTTATCCATGGAGCAGAGTGCACGGGAAGGGGTGTAGGGAAGGACGAGTGTGGAGAGATACTGGGGAGCAGCAGAGTGAATACATTTATAGGTTAGTAGAAGAAGTTTGAACAGGATGCGAAAACGGATAGGGAGCCAGTGAAGGGTCTTGAGGAGAGGGGTAGTATGAGTAAAGCGACCCTGGCGGAAGATGAGACGGGCAGCAGAGTTTTGAACCGACTGGAGAGGGGAGAGGTGACTAAGTGGGAGGCCAGCAAGAAGCAGATTGCAGTAGTCTAAACGAGAGGTGACAAGGGTGTGGACGAGGGTTTTGGTAGAGTGCTCGGAAAGAAAGGGGCAGATTTTACGGATGTTGTAAAGAAAGAAACGACAGGTCTTGGCGGTCTGCTGGATATGAGCAGAGAAGGAGAGAGAAGAGTCAAAGTTGACCCCAAGGTTTCGAGCTGAGGAGACAGGGAGAATGAGAGAGAGCCATCAACAGAAATAGAAAACGGGGGGAGCGGGGAGGTGGGTTTGGACGGTGGGTAAGGACGGTCCCTGCTCAGAAGAGCTTACAATCTAAAGGACGAAATGTCAAGTTGGGGTAGTTGAGATTTCCTGAGAAGAGGTGTAGTGATTAGGTGCCGAAGGCGACATTGAAGAGGTGGGCTTTGAGCAATGATTTGAAGATGGGTAGGGAGGGGGCCCGGCGTAAGGGCTCAGGGAGTTTGTTCCAAGCATGGGGTGAGGCGAGGCAGAAAGGGCGAAGCCTAGAGTTGGCGGTGGTGGAGAAGGGTACTGAAAGGAGGGATTTGTCTTGAGAGCGGAGGTTACGGGTAGGGACGTAAGGGGAGATGAGGGTAGAGAGGTAAGGAGGGGCTGCAGATCGAGTGCATTTGTAGGTGAGTAGGAGAAGCTTGAACTGTATGCGGTATCTGATCGGAAGCCAGTGAAGTGACTTGAGGAGAGGGGTGATATGAGTATATCGGTTAAGGCGGAAGATAAGACGTGCGGCAGAGTTCTGAATGGACTGAAGGGGGTATAGATGGCTAAGTGGGAGGCCGGTGAGGAGTAGGTTGCAGTAGTCAAGGCGAGAGGTAATGAGAGAGTGGATGAGAGTTCGGGTGGTGTGCTCAGAGAGGAAGGGGCGAATTTTGCTAATGTTATACAGGAAGAAACGACAGGTCTTGGCTATCTGCTGGATATGCGCAGAGAAGGAGAGGGAGGAGTCGAAGATGACACCGAGGTTGCGGGCAGATGAGACGGGGACAATGAGGGTGTTATCAACTGAGAGTGAAGGGAGAGGGAGAAGTGGGTTTGGGTGGGAAAACAATAAATTCAGTCTTGGCCATGTTCAGTTTCAGGTGGCGGTTGGACATCCAGGCAGCAATGTCGGATAAGCAGGCCGATACCTTGGCCTGGGTTTCTGCAGTGATTTCTGGTGTGGAGAGATAAAGCTGGGTGTCGTCAGCATAAAGATGATAGTGGAAACCATGAGAAGAGATCAGGGAGCATAAGGAAGAGGTGTAGATTGAAAAAAGAAGGGGCCCAAGGACAGATCCCTGAGGAACTCCAACAGAGAGCGGGATAGGGGAGGAGGACGAACCATGAGAGTGTACTCTGAAGGTACGATGGGAGAGATAAGAGGAGAACCAGGAGAGGACAGAGCCATGGAACCCAAAGGAGGACAGTGTGTCAAGAAGTAGGTTGTGATTGACAGTGTCAAAAGCGGCGGATAGGTAGGGGAGGATGAGGACCTTTGGATTTGGCAAGGAACAGGTCATTGCAGACCTTAGATAGTGCCGTTTCTGTCGAGTGTAGGGGGCGAAAGCCGGATTGAAGCGGATCGAGGATGGCATGAGTGGAGAGAAAATTAATGCAGCGGCTGTGAATGGCGCGTTCAAGTATTTTGGAGAGGAAGGGTAGGAGGGAAATGGGGCGGTAGTTGGAGGGACAGGTAGGGTCAAGTGATGGTTTTTTGAGGAGTGGTGTGACCACAGCATGCTTGAAGGTGCCTGGGACTGTTGCAGTGGAGAGAGAGAAGTTGAGGATATGACAGATGGTGGGGGGTGATAGTAGGAGTGATGGTGTTAAGTAAGTTGGTGGGGATGGGGTCTGAGGAACAGGTGGTGGATTTCGAGGAGGAGAGGAGATGGGCAGTTTCCTCTTTGGTGATAGCAGGAAAAGAGGAGAAGGAGGCCTGGGTAGGTTGGTTGAGAGAGTGGGTTATAGGATGAAGAGGAGGAGAAGGTTTGGTGGTGAATTCGAGGTTGATCTTCTGGACCTTTTACTAAAGAGTTGCTGTGTGGCAATGGGCTTGCCACGCGGTAATCCAGAACTACTGCCGGCCCACTGTGGCCACCGGTGGTAGTTCTTCCCCCAGTGAGTGGCATTTCTTGCGCTGTCAGAATTTTTCAAAAATTATCACTGCAAGAAGTTACCCAGTGGCAATCAGGCAGCGCCATGTGCTGCCCAGTTACCACTGGGTTAATGCAGGAGACCTTAGCGCCATCTCAATGGGCGGTGGTAAGTACTCCCCCCCCCCGAAATGGGCATGTGGCAAG
Organism: Microcaecilia unicolor; assembly: GCF_901765095.1. Lineage (NCBI taxonomy): Eukaryota > Metazoa > Chordata > Amphibia > Gymnophiona > Siphonopidae > Microcaecilia > Microcaecilia unicolor. The sequence continues at coordinate 263,759,563 of NC_044037.1, forward strand.
TGTGAACTTACCACACAGCCATTTCTTTTTTCCCACTCTTTTACCCGCTGCAGTAAAAGGGGACTCTGCGTTCAGCAGAAACTCACCTGCCACTAGGGTAGAACCCATTTTACCTCAGCTTAGTAAAAGGGGCCCTTTATAAAGACACAGTGCACACATATGCAATTTTATAAAACAGGCTTCCAGAATTATCTCTTAAACACATACACTCAAACACATAAATTTGCCTCTCTGAAACAGGCGTAAATGTGTTCTTTGTGTTTACCTGTATTATAAAGTACGTGTGTACATCACACCTCAGCTCCACAACTCGGGCATTCGGCACACACTCAGACGTATCAACCCCCGCCCCCTTCAATACCACACTACAAGCCGTATCTTCGATAGAATTGGATTTATTTTGGCCGCAGCCAGGAACATCAAAATTGTTACAACTTAAACAAATTACATTACATCTTCTACTAATCATTATGCCAGCATGCATTTCTACCCGGGTACACAGCTTCTACACGTAGTTGCATATTCTGGGCCACAGGCCAAGCCGTACCAAGCCCCTGTGGCCCCCTGTGCTGTTTTCCAAGCACCCGATGTCACTTGGTGTCTCCCGTTGAAGGAGGCACCTACCACATTTACAAAATGACGTTCTAGGCCTCCCGGCCGCCCAAGCCAGGAGACAAGCTGTATACACGTTGTTTCCCGTTGAAGGAGGCACCTACCACATTTACAAAATGACGTTCTAGGCCTCCCGGCCGCCCAAGCCAGGAGACAAGCTGTATACACGTTGTTTCCTTATAACAAGGCTGCTCACATGCAAGCCTACCATTTGCATCAACTTGATAATTTTCCACACAACTCTTTCTGCAGCAGTAGTTACCCCAAACTTGTAACTGTTATGTGTCAAGCTGCTGTGTACCCATTGCTGGCTGTGCGTAAACATTGTAGTCTAACGCCACAGGCCACGGCAACGACACCTCGTTTGCCGTGGTCCCCCACCCCTCCTGGCTGCGGTCATGCCCTAACGCTATGGCTTGTATCTATTCGCAAGTCATGTGGGATCGTATGACTTTTAATGCACACCAGAATGCCTGAAGCCTCCCTCCCTTACCTATACCCTGTTATGGCTACTCTATCTCCCTGGCTCCTCTATCGCTCTGACAACCCAGGCTCTCACTGTTCGGTCTCACTGCTGCCCTTCTATGCGCCCACCGCCTTTCCCTGTGCCCAATGTACATACAAGTGATGAGTGACCGCATATCCAAATCCGCTGCAGCTCATTCTGGATATGGATACCTGTAACAGAATATAATCAGAAGCAACATGTTAGCACAGTGCAAGCAACCATTATCACTTTGCTGTGGATGCCTTAATGGGTCCAATGTACCGCTTGTATACACTAGATGGGTCTGATGTAGCGCTTATATACATTAGGTCGCCATCGGCCCAGTCTTTTGATGGCCTCTATGGACACTCCTAGCGCTGCCACTGCCGTAGCTGCCCTAATCCTAAATGAGTGGGTACTGTACATAGTGTATGAATCAGCAGGCTGGTCTTTGGTCTTTGTTTTAAGTCGGCTTAAAGGTTCAGGACAGGGCATGTCCGTTCCGATCCATTTTGATTTGTGAATAAGTAGGTCAGTTGCCGCGGCTGTAATGGCCGCGTCACGTATTAAGAGGGACATGCCATGGTGGGCATGCTTGTACGTAGCCACCAACTCACTGACTCGCAGAGCACCATGCAAAGCTAATGAGAATGCGCATTTGACTCGACGGCCCTCAAACTCAGTGTCACTTATCTCCTCTAATGATGCAGAGACGGCCCATTTCCCTGCCGGTACTGGGTTTTCTTTTACCTGGGTAGGGTACTCCCGGCCTGCCCCATCCTTTCATCAGTCTCGTGACAACAAATGACCTAGATGGATTTTGGACAGCCACCGCTTTGGCGAGAAAACTGATGGCTGCGAACATGATTGAGACCTGGTTTCTGCTAATTCCCTTCATACATGCCGGGGGCCGGGAATATATCAGTACCACCCTTCTCTTCTAAGTGTTGACTATATGTGCGGTTGTGTATCTTGTCCGCGAGATATCTGTTAACTATCGCAGCATCGGGTCCCATTTCCGGGTCTGCGCTCTAAAAACGAGAAAGAGCATCCACTATAACCATTCTCCCTGCCTGGTATATGTTTAGCTGTAATCACTGCGGAACTATCTGTCTGCACACATAACTTGTGGGAAGTGCATGGCGGACAACTACTGCCATATTGTCTGAGGGAATTACAATTGACTTGTGAGATATGCCAGGTCCCCCCAGGAAACATGATATCCTACGTGGTCCCTGCTGAAACCCGAGCTTGCTGCGCACCACGCTCCCTGGAAGTAAATCTGCCGCATCTGTAAAGAAAATGCAGGGCTTCCGTGAGAGTGGGTGAATCGTGCCAAAATGAAATCCCATGGGCCAAGAACCTGCTAAATCTCGCTTGATGTCCTGTGTACGTCTGAGATGAAAATGCGCTTTGTTGGTTCCCGATGTTGCTAAAGCTATTGGGAATCACCCTTATTGCGAAGCCTACTGGACCCAGGAGTTCCTGTACCTGCTTCAGCCTTGCTTTTTTACAGTGCCACCTCGTATTCGCCGCTCTGGCAAGCTTATCAATTTTGTCAGCCGGCAGTCTGGAACATCTAGTTCCAATTCAATACCTATAATGTAAGGATTCGCCGTGGGTCTACTGTTTTTTCAACGGCTAATGGGATGTCCAATTTCTGTGCCAAGTGGATAAAGACCTGTAAAACATCCGTCCACTCTTGTGATTCCCGGTCTTTGAACAGGAAGTCCTCCAGATGAGGACCAGAGACCTAGCGGGGGCTAGTTGCTCCACTACCCCGTGCACAAACATGCTAAGCTCTTTGAAGTATGCGCACTAGATGTGGCCACACATGGGGACATATTTATCGCAATAAAACCTCTCCTGGAACCTGACACCTAACAAGGGAAAGGGCTGTGGGTGTAAAGGCAAGGTGCGAAAAGCCGAATCTCCGTCCACCTTAGCCCAATGTGCCTAGTTGCCTTGCCGCCGAATTATTTGAATGGCATTGTCTACAGATGCATATTGTACTGTACAGCTGCTATGGTCAATGTAGTCATTTACTGATGTTCCTATGTGGCGGGACAAATTACGACTGGGCCTACCTTTCCCCAGCTCCTTCCTTGGTATTATGTCTAGCGGAGACACTGTTGTTGCCTTGAAGGGCGGGTCCTCAAACAGCCCCGCTATGCAGCCTAGCAATAGTTCTTTGGTAATCTTGCCTGCAGCTATCTGTCGATGCATGTGAATCGAGGATGCATTGTTGGGGTAGTGTTGTCACTGTGGTGTTGTCCTCTAATATGGAATCATGCAACCTGATTGGAAACCTGTGGTGATGCACCCGTTCTGTCAGGGTAACGGGCTAACCTTGAAGCTTGATGGCTTCCGGACCCTGTCCTGAGTTAATAGGTTGCTTTCTCCTGTCTCATAAGCTTGATGGGGGGAGCGCTAGCTCCCTCAGTACCCTGTCCCGTGTTACTAGATTGCTGTTCCCTGTCTCTGGGGAGCCTGCCTTGCCCTGCAGCATGCCTGCCCGCACGGGCGTGTCGGGTGCTAGGTGCAATGTCCGCTGCCTCCGTCCTGCCTTTGTCCTGACGGCATTGCCTGACAGGACTACCACTGTTGCTGACCAGATATGAATGGATTGTCTGCACTGCTTTCTTGTAAATTTAATATCTTAGTTAAGCCATGCCCGTCCCCTAAATATCTCATGCGCTTTTAAAATTATATTCCATATCCCACACCAAGTCCGGGCCCCTTTCCGTTTCCTTCACTATAGTGAGTGTCCTGAGTATGTGAACAGCTGAGTGTGCTAAGTATGTGAACAGCCTCCGACCAGCCCATGAAGGACCCAAATATCTTGGGCTTCTTATCTGTTACGCTATCCCTGCCTACGGTACCCTCCTCATGCAACTCCCACACAAGGAGGGAGAAGATATCGATCCACCTGTATTGTGAGAACGGTACCTAATGCATCGCTCCTGTGATTAAGTACTCCCACATCCTGACTGGTCCCCTGTGCACCGACCGGTGCCACAACCGCATTCTGTCCTGCCATATTGGGCTCCGTTACCCGTTCTTATCGTCCCATACTGCATATCTAGTTATGTCATGCGTCTGCGCTGGAAGGAGTGTGGTGCTGTCATTAGACTTACCCCTTGCCGGTACTGGCGGTAGCCCCGCAACTATGGAGGTGGAGTCTGCGGTGCTGCTACCTCCCTTGCAGGCCCCCGCACCGTCTGTGCTTGTGGTGTAGGTCCACTGTGACTTCTAAGGTCTGGGGCCACAGCACTCCGCGTCTTAGCTGGCGGAGTTTTGGTGGGCCGCTTGGCTGGCCTTGCTGGTGCATATGTCTCCTTCGCACACTACAATGACATTACTGCAATGGAGAGACTAAAAGAATAGACAATTTAAAGCAAAATGACCTCATAATAACTGATTGTGGTGACGCCGGCTTCCTCAATCGCTGCATGCATCCTATGGTGCCTGTGTAAACTGTACCCTCCTTGCTCACAGCTACATATCCGACTGCGTGCTGTCTGCGCAGTGTGCCCTTCCTTAAATGGCTGGCCTAAAGCCCCACGGGCGATGGCTGTTACATTCAAATTTGGCCTGGTAGTCAAAACGGCTGCCGTATGCAAAATGGGCCGCTAAAATTAAAATGGCCAGGCCCCTGTAAATCCGGCAGATAAATCAGTAAGACTGGTGGTCCTTCTATCAAAATGGCCACCGTTTTCAAATTAGCTGCTTTAGTCCACGTGGCCGCTCTAGTAAAAATGGCCGCTAAGTGCACATGGCCCTCTAGGACTAACACTGTTGTACCAACCCTTCCCCCCGTGGACATGATCCTAACGGCAGCTGAGAGTAGCATACTGTAACCGATATGTTTGTCTGATGCCCCTAAGTACTGTGTCCCGCTATGCTGGCACCAAACGGTATGATATCAATTGTTCCAGCCTATGCCGTGTGTCAAAGACACAAATGCGTGCGGTATCCAAGGTGGCCGCTGCGGTTAAATATGTATTTGGAATGTCCATTCTAGTGAATTTTAGCGCCATAAAACTGGCTGCCTTTTCCAAATTTTACTGCTAGTCAGAATGGGCGGTGTATTGAAAGTGGCCACCGTTTTTACAATCGGCACTCATGCAAATGGCCACCCTATCGAAATTCACCGCTGCATTACGTGCCTCTGTAGGTTAATGGCCGACTGTATGGGCGGGCAATTACAACGCGTAGCGAAGCGCATGTCCCGCCAATTTGGGACTCCCCCTAAGTGGCCCGCAAGAGAAGACCCTGACTAGCGAGGATCGCAATGTGGACGTTTCTGCAAAAACCCGCATCTCAAATATCGCATGGCAGACCAATCATACAGACATGGCGCCGGTAAGTAATGTTTAGGATGAAGCGTAGTCGACCGAGTAGAAAACACAGCATGGCCGTAGTGCTGCGTGACATGGGCAGCTTATACAACATGGGCAACTTATACCGCACTAAATTTTACCGAATTAGATAACACGGCGTGGCAGACCACAATGAGGCTTGTATAGCTCTGCGTGGCCTGGGCGGCTTATACAGCATGAACAATTTATACTGCACTCATTTTTGCCGCATTACATCGAAAATCTGGTGTGGCTGGCCATAACGGGGCTTAAGGTCCGTCGCCGTAATGGCATGGACGGCTTATACCGCATTTATTTTTCAAATTAGATAACACGGCGTGGCCAGCCACAACGGGGCTCGAAGGTCCGTTGCTGTATAGTGCGTAACTGTCGGCCAATTATTAGTGGCCGGCCATCACCGCATCTTAACGTGCGGTGTGCCGCTGAGGCAGGAGAAGAGCAAAAATGACGTACCATTAAAGGTGTTTTCGTCTCCCTGAGATAGTTTGCGCCTCGGTTCAGTACTGTGCACAAGGTCTTCCTAGTCGTGCCTCAGTGCCGTGCTATGCACTGCAGATTGTGAGCACTGAATGGCCGGCCAAAAATGGCAACCGCGCTGTGGCAAACCCATCTGCCATGCGCCATGGGCAGCGTATGTGGGACTCTAGCCTAGTGCACGTAATGCCGTGAGATAGGCAGCTAACCCGAGATGGCCGGCCATCCTGGAAAAACTAAATGGGGGTCGGCAGGAGAAACCTAAAATGCCTTGCACAAAGTTTTAAATGTCTACATACCATAAAATTTGTTCTCAATTTGCTGGAATATCGTGCTCTGCTGTAAGAGCTTCTTTGGCTGTACTCTGCACAAGCTCTGCCCAGGGCAGACACAAAACATGTGCCTGTAAAAATTTCAGGAGCTGCTGCCCAGGGTTGCTCTTCTCCTGCTTCCAAATTCAAAAGGACTTCCTGTGCAGTTCAAATTCCTCTCTCCTCCTCCCTTGCTCCTCCCCTTTTTTCCTGCCCCCTCCCCTTGCTACCCCTTGTTTCCCTCCCACTACTACCTCTGCTCTCTAGCTGGGCCCTCCCTGTACCCTCCCCCACACTTCTGTCTTTGCTGGCCTTCAGCCCGGTTGTGGTCGGCCCCCCTTTAATGGGTGTGCCTGGTTCTTTCTCATCCATGCATTTAAGCGCAAACATTAATGTATGTAAATGAGTGTATATAGCCAGGTACTGCATAGAAGATGGATATGCCAAACCAAGCATGAAATCCAGGAGTGACCTGTTGTCAGTTTGTCAAGCAAAAAATGCTCCTGATCCAGTCTGTATTTTACGATATTCACATATTGCCAGCCTGATACAGAAAATTATTACGGAGCACTGGCACATCTTGGAGGGGCACACCTGTTTTAAGAAGAAAGATCTTGTAGTGGAATATTCTAGAAACAAGAATCTTAAAGAAAAGCTAGTACCATCAGCCCTCCCGGATCACCTGAGGGATCCCTGTAAAAATCAAAATTTTGAACACAGGTCATATGGCAAATGTAGTGTGTGTTCACACACCCTTCAAATTACCAAGTTCTGCCATCCACAAACTCAAGAATAATGTCGGTTAAGGCACCCATCTAATTGCTATACCAGTCAAGTGGTTTACATTATTATCTGTCCATGTCGATATATGTATTTGGGCAAAACCAAACGTGCCATCAAACTTGTATTAGTGAGCACAGGAGCTGTATCAGTCGCCAGGTTGCCACTGCACCTTTGGTGGAAAACTAGTACAAAGAGAATCACACCATAGCTGACGTTTTTTGTATTTAAAGCACTAAGGGGTCCTTTTACTAAGATGTGTTGAAAAATGACCTGCAGTATTGTAGGCGTGTGTTTTGGGCACGAGCAGTTCCATTTTTCAATGCACCTGCAAAAAAAATGCCTTTTTAAAATTTTTGCTGAAAGTGGACGTGCGGCAAAATCAAAATTGGCACGTGCCCATTTTGAGTCTGAGACCTTACTGTCGGCCTTTGACCTAGCAGTAAAGTCTCACTCGGTACCCGGACAGTAATGATCTACGTGCATCAACTGCCACTTGGTGCGCGTCCAATACGCGTGTCCAAAAATCTAAATTATTTTTTGGATGTGCGTATTGGACATGCGCCAAAAATGAAATTACCGCAAGAGCCACATGGTAGCTGGGCAGTAACTCCATTTTGGCATGCATTGGGTGTGCGCAGACGCTTAGGTGGCTTAGTAAAAGGGCCCTAAAACTGTCATGGAGAGAAGGTGACATAGATAAGCATTTGTTAAGAGAAGAGCAGAACATTTACAACTAGTAAAAAAGGCCCGTTTCTGACACAAATGAAACGGGCGCTAGCAAGGTTTTCCTTGAAGTGTGTATGTTTGAGAGAGTGTATGTGAGAGTGACTGTGCGTGAGAGAGATAGAGTGAATGTGCGAGTGTGTGTGTGTGTGTGTGAGAGAGAGAGAGAGAGAGTGAGTCTGGGTGCAAGTGTGTCTGTGAGAGTGTGTGTGAGAATGAGAGTGTGTGCAAGTGCGTATGTGAGACACAGTGTGAGAGAGAGAGAGATAGAGTGTGTTTCACACAGATACAGTGTGTGCGAGAGAGAGAGAGAGAGAGAGAGAGATTGTGAGAGACACAGACTTTCTGTGAGACTGAGTGTATGAGACCAAGAGAGTGTGTGAGTGACTGTAAGACACAGAGAGAGTGAATGTGATACAGTGTGAGACACAGAGTGTGTGAGAGACAGTGTGTGAGAGTGAGAGAGAGAAAGACATTGACTGTGAGAGAGAGAGAGAGTGTGTGTGTGTGTGTGTGTGTGTGTGTGTGTGACAGAGATACCTCCACCCATCTCTGGTGTCAGCCCCCCCCCTCTCTCTAGTGTCAGCCCCCCCCCCCCTCTCTCTCTGGTGTCTGAGCGTTACTGTGCAGGACGCTGAGATCTGGCTGTGCTTCAAGGAACTGACCAATCCTATTTAATAGAATGCACCTCCAACATTCTGAAGCTGAGAAACCTCGTGTGGTTGGTCACTTCTGCTTGTGACGAACCCGGAAGTACGTGATGTCAATTCAGGAGATGGATACAGAGAGCAGGAATGCCTCAGCCATGCAGTCAGCTTCAGAATGTTGGAGGTGCGTTTTATTATATAGGATATGGGATCCCTATCCCCACAAGATTTGAATTCAGAGTTAGAGCTAATACATTTTCTGTAAGATGTTCCACTCTGAGGCATTTGTGCAATAGCAGGATTTTCTCTCATTACTTTTCAATTTTTATTTTTACTTGGACTTACCATTTTATCTGTTTATTACCCATTTTTTTTTAAATTTTCATAGCTATGTTGACAGTTTAACCAAAGTCATTTTGCATTTTAACTTTTAATATGTCTGGTAGTTTTTCATAGAACAACTATTTTAACATAGAACTCTGTTTTTACAAGACCAGATAATAATACATAGCCATTTTTTTAGTATTATCTAGTTTTTATCTTATCCAGTTTATTTTAACTGGTTTTACATTTTAACCTGCTTTTCCGTCACCGGACAGCATCAGCACATTTGCATATGCATGGAGTCCACATTTAAACAAGAAGAGCACACAGTGCAATTACCTCTTTCCACTGATACGTGGTAGTTGCTTGAACACTCTGCGTTTTACAGGCATCTTTTATCCTGGCAAGTTCAATTTGGTTTTCTATATTTTTATGTTTGTTCCATTTGTTTGAGCGTGGCTTTCAGTGACACTGACTGTAATACAATATTAACCGCATTTTAAATCATGGTTTGGTGCCATTTTATGGCCAGTTCAGAGAGGGCAGGAAGAGAGATAGGAATGGGCAGGAGCAATGCCAGACAGAAGCTATACTAGGGGGGGGGGGGGGGGCATGGAGAAAGATAGAAGCACTGTTGGTGACAGGGAGAGAGACAAGGTCAATGCTTGGTGGCGGGGGGGGGGGGGGAGTTAGAGGCAATGCTAGATGGGGGTGGAGACATACAAGCAAGACAATGCTGAATGGTGTGGGAAAGAGACAGGCAAGTGGGGAAATGCTGGATAGTGGGTGGAGAGACAGATACTGGATGGCATTGGAGGGGGGGAGAGAGAAAGAGAGAGAGAGACAGATGAGCAATATTACATGGAGAAGAGAGACAGGGAAATGCTGGATGGGGGAAGAGAGAGAGATAGAGGGGCAATGCTGAATGGTGCAGAGGGAAGGGGGGAGAGACAGACAGATGGTTAGGGAAGGGAAACAACTTTGAGGGATATATAATTGACACGGGAAAGGAGTTGTTGCCTCCCAATAGCAACCAGTCAGGTATGAACCAGCAGATGAGCTCGACCACAGCATAGACTAGACTTTTCTCTGTGTTTAGCAGGCCAGTGGCAGGGGAATAGTGTGGGTACAAGGCAGGAGCTACCTGTAGAGGATGAAGAGCAGGAACTGTAGGTACAAGAGCCCACACCCCCTCCCCACCATGAGGGTGAGAAGCCCCAGCTCTAGCCCAACTGAACATGAGAGACAGGACAGGGATAAGGTGATAAGTCGCTGGTTATCAGGGGAGAAAAAAAGCTATGTTCCCTGTTCTCTCTGATCCACCCTCTCCTCCTTCAGCAGGCAGTAAGTGTGGTCTCACTGATACCACTCTAATGTGTAGTATAGGTTCTCAGTAGGTGGGGGAGGGGTAATAAAGCACACTAAAGGACATGCAGAGAGGCTAGTTATCAGGGGCCATGTTCAAAGATTTCCACAGGGACTAACAGTTGTGGATGTCTGCAGGACTTTCAGAGCTGCAGTAGATTCCAGAATGCTGGAGGATATAGGCTTCATGGGTGGAACCTGGGTAATGGGCACACACATCCAGCATGCATGAGGATTACCAATGTCGGTGGTAGGAGGGGAGGACACTGACGTCTTCCCTACTGAGGCAGCACTGGGACAATTCCAGCAACAGATTTCATTGGCTGGCAGGCATTGAGCATCCCCACCAGCAAAGGTAAGGAATGCAGCAGGGGTGTGGGCAGGAAATGTGCTGCCCTCCCTCAGTCTACCCCAGGCCCCCCCTAAATATCCAGTGCTGGCCATTTCCTTGGTCCTTTCAAGCTTGGTACTGCTCTACAGTATATAGCAGTTCTGCTGAAGATTTATATAAAACTGAAAAAGAAGACAAATTAGAGCATAGAATGGTCCTGGCAGTTTACAGAGGATAGTATCTAGCTCCTAGGGCCTGATTTTATTTATTCAATCCTCATTTAAAAAAAAAATTCAAACCTTTTTTATTCCATGAGAACAGAATGGTTTTCAATTTCTTGCAAAACATTTCTGTGATAACAATATTGTACTATTCATTTTCTGTACAACATGACTGGACGATAGTCTTTCAGTTATTATTCAAGGTAGCATATATTAAATTCACTTAAATTTAATCATAACAAACATTGACTGGAAGTGCTAAAGCTGAGCATCACATAAATACCTTACTAGAGTTTATCCTTCAAAGCAATACTGTGAACAATTTAAGGAATGTGGCTTAAAAAATAATGCTCTTTATTGTTGCAATAATGTTGCATGTTATGCTTGCCCAAATAAATAATTATAAAATTTCAATGTAGCTGGCTTGTGTATATGATATGATATCCATTCAATTTTAATGCTAGAAGGGAGCATTAAGAAGATATGGTATATTTTTAGAGCAATATAGCTGAATTAAACTGAATGAATGTGCTTAGAATGCCATGTTGGAAAATTGCCATCCTCTCAGCCAAGCTAAAAGCACAAGTGATATGGATATGCATTTATTAGTACATATTTAGGGATCATCTTACTAAAATGTGCTAAAATTTGCAGGTAACACATGTTAACACGGGATTTTCCTGTGAACTACCTGCAAATTTAGAGGCCCTTTTACTAAGCTGCATTAAGTGGTAATGCATGCTTAATGCTGCAAGAATTGCCTAATGTGGGATACACTAACGGTATAACTATGGCTGCTTGTACTCTGATGGTATGTCTGATGATATGGTCCTATATAGCAGGATGTAGTGGAAAGGCCATGTACATTGCTAAAGAGAAACTCAATGGTTCATATGCATTGGCCTATGTTGTGATGCCTATGGAGAATGAACCTGAACCTGAATCTGTGGTCCCTTAATGCATGACTAGTTGCAATTGACCAAGTAGTCAGTAACAATAACATAGCAGATGATGGCAGATAAAGACCTGTACGGTCTATCCAGTCTGCCCAATAAGATAAACTCATAGTATAAGGTATGAGATACCACATATATACAGTCAATCTTGATTTGTCTTTGCGATTTTATGGGTACAAAATGTAAAAGTCTGCCTGGCACTGGCCTTGTTCTCCAACTACTGAAGCTGCCTGTGTAATGGTATCAGTTTAAATTGTCAGGATTATTGAAATATATGTAGCATAATGGTAGAGGCTATTATCAAAAACAAAATTACAGAGCACATCCGAGGACATGGATTACTGAGACCAAGTCAGCATGGCTTTTGTGTGGGGAAATCTTGCCTGACCAATTTACTTCAATTCTTTGAAGGAGTGAACAAACATGTGGACAAAGGGGAGTCGGTTGATATTGTGTATCTGGATTTTCAAAAGGCGTTTGACAAGGTACCTCATGAAAGGCTACAGAGGAAATTGGAGGGTCATGAGATAGGAGGAAATGTCCTATTGTGGATTAAAAACTGGTTGAAGGATAGGAAACAGAGAGTGGGGTTAAATGGGCAGTATTCACAATGGAGAAGGGTAGTTAGTGGGGTTCCTCAGGGGTCCGTGCTAGGACCGCTGCTTTTTAATATATTTATAAATGATTTAGAGATGGGAGTAACTAGCGAGGTAATTAAATTTGCTGATGACACAAAGTTATTCAAAGTCGTTAAATCGCGACAGGATTGTGAAAAATTACAAGAGGACCTTACGAGACTGGGAGACTGGGCGGCTAAATGGCAGATGATGTTTAATGTGAGCAAGTGCAAGGTGATGCATGTGGGAAAAAAGAACCCGAATTATAGCTACGTCATGCAAGGTTCCACGTTAGGAGTTACGGACCAAGAAAGGGATCTGGGTGTCGTCGTCGATAACACACTGAAACCTTCTGCTCAGTGTGCTGCTGCGGCTAAGAAAGCGAATAGAATGTTGGGTATTATCAGGAAAGGTATGGAAAACAGGTGTGAGGATGTTATAATGCCGTTGTATCGCTCCATGGTGCGACCGCACCTTGAGTATTGTGTCCAATTCTGGTCGCCGCATCTCAAGAAAGATATAGTAGAATTGGAAAAGGTGCAGCGAAGGGCGACTAAAATGATAGCGGGGATGGGACGACTTCCCTATGAAGAAAGACTAAGGAGGCTAGGGCTATACAGCTTGGAGAAGAGACGGCTGAGGGGAGACATGATAGAGGTATATAAAATAATGAGTGGAGTGGAACAGGTGGATGTGAAGCGTCTGTTCACACTTTCCAAAAATACTAGGACTAGGGGGCATGCAATGAAACTACAGTGTAGTAAATTTAAAACAAATCAGAGAAAATTTTTCTTCACCCAACGTGTAATTAAACTCTGGAATTCGTTGCCGGAGAAAGTGGTGAAGGCAGTTAGCTTAGCAGAGTTTAAAAAGGGGTTGGACGGTTTCCTAAAGGACAAGTCCATAAACCGCTACTAAACGGACTTGGAAAACTCCAAAATTCCAGGAATAACATGTATAGAATGTTTGTACGTTTGGGAAGCTTGCCAGGTGCCCTTGGCCTGGATTGGCCGCTGTCGTGGACAGGATGCTGGGCTCGATGGACCCTTGGTCTTTTCCCAGTATGGCATTACTTATGTACTTATGTACTTGAAGGACTGGTAACAAAAGCATGACTAAGGTGGGTACCTGAAGGCTCATCAAGACATCTCCACCAGCAAACAGAGAGTCTGGAAAAGTGTAAATCCAGATACTGAAAACAAAGGAAAACCATAAACAAGGCATTTGCTTGTTAAACCATTTGCTGGTTGCCTCAGATATGTATATCTGCCCCCTCCCATCAGCTATCAGACATGAAGACACCAAGACATGTGCAGAAAGGAAAGACTTATAATGTGATCATGTGAACAGACTACAATAACCATAATGCCTTGCAAAATATCCAGTGCAAACCAGGAAGCAAATGATCCAGGACATGCACCCACCATGAACTATAAAAAGCCTGCTCTTGGGACCTGCTTCTTCTTGAGATCTGCTGCTCTGGAGACCCGTAGCCCACCTGCCTGCTGTGAGGACCTGCCTCTGCCTCATGGCTCTTCACTGGACCACAGCATGCTCTATAACAAAGACTGTTCTGTAAGTTATAATTTCTGATTTAAAAAAAAAAAAACCTGCTACCTTACTTAAGCACAGATTCTCTGTAAGATCTCTAAAGACTCTTACCTCTCGCTGCAACATTAATTGCTAAAATTGTAACTTAAGAAACCCTTTTGAATCTAAGTATATAGTGCTCCTGTTCTTTCTTAAACCTGGTAATGCAGGTTAATGTAATCCAATAAATGCACTTAATGCTTAAGTCATTGCAATTGAAATTATAAACATTAGTGAGTGCTCTAGAGCTATCCCCAAGTATAAATTAATTCCTGTTACACCTGTCATAGGAGCCCTCACGCTTGCTCAGTTGTACAAAAACCCAGCATTGCATGGGGCAGTATATGGTACAGTGCTAGGGAAGGACGGCTTCTGCTACCGGGGCTTGGGGACCTCGCCAGTTCAATTATGCAATGCACACTGGGGAGGGGGAAGAGCGGAGATGAACAATGGCATGTTAAGGGGGTGGGGATGCCCTCTAGCTGTCACCACAGGGCATGGCAGAAACAGTGGGTTTCTGCACTGCTGCCCACAAGGTCAAGGTTTGTGGTCCATGGGGGGAATGAGAGATGTCAGACCAAGAGAAGGTGGGAGGGAGAGATGACAGGCTATGGGATGGGGAATGAGAAGGGAGGGAGAGAGAGGGAGAATGATGACACACCATAGGGGTGTGGAGTCAGGAGGCATTAGTGATGTAAAGAAAACTGCTTTTTTTTTTACTTCTGATTTTAAGAGTCCGCTGGCAGCCAGCCTGGCCATTGAAAAACTGGCCAGGATGGCTAAAATTTATCCAGTTGGAAACCCTAACCCCACAGTATAAAATGCTCATTACATTGACCATTGACCATGTAACAGTGCTACCCATTATATATAGAATAAAGTTCAAAAATGTACTTCTGGCTCATCCAATTCTACTTTCTGGCTCACTGTTATACCTGGCAGATCTACCAATTCACTCTCTATATTCCTCTCAGGGGAACTATCCCTCCTTCTGCAAAGATCCATTTCTCTTACCTTGCTCTTCTTCTTGGAATACTCTACCACTTACATTGAGACAAGAGCGGCCCTATAAAAAATTTAAGACAGACTTTAAAATAGTGCTTTCCTCATAGGCATTTCCTGTATCTTAATTGTGGGGTCCAGATGGACCCCCTCCTTCCTTAGGAACTAGTCTAGCTTGCTATATTCTTTAACATCAGCAAAATTCGCCCTTTCCTCTCTGAACACACCACCCGAACTCTCGTCCACGCTCTCATTACCTCTCGCCTGGACTACTGCAACTTACTCCTCACCGGCCTCCCACTTAGCCATCTATCCCCCCTTCAGTCTGTTCAGAACTCTGCTGCACGTCTCATATTCCGCCAGAACCGATATACTCATATCACCCCTCTCCTCAGGTCACTTCACTGGCTTCCGATCAGATACCGCATTCAATTCAAGCTTCTCCTTCTTACCTACAAATGCACTCAGTCTGCTGCCCCTCACTACCTCTCTACCCTCATCTCCCCTTACGTTCCCACCCGTAACCTCCGTTCACAGGATAAATCCCTCCTCTCAGTACCCTTCTCCACCACCGCCAACTCCAGGCTCCGCTCATTCTGCCTCGCCTCACCCTATGCTTGGAACAACCTTCCTGAACCCTTACGCCAAGCCCCCTCCCTGCCCATCTTCAAGTCTTTGCTTAAAGCCCACCTCTTCAATGCTGCGTTCGGCACCTAACCCTTACCGTTCAGTGAATCCAGACTGCCCCAATTTGACTGCCCCTATCGGACCGACCGTTCACTTGTCTATTAGATTGTAAGCTCTTTGAGCAGGGACTGTCTCTCTTTGTTAAATTGTACAGCGCTGCGTAACCCTAGTAGCGCTCTAGAAATGTTAAGTAGTAGTAGTAGTATATTCTATAAGGTAGAGAATGGAAGGATACCTTATAAGCTATCCCACTAGAAGATAGGAAGCCTGACTAGGAGGCTGTGCCTTTTTGTTTCTAAGGCTAAACTTTATTGTGGGATTCACTGGATATCCTGTATGAGTGAATCCTGTGGTAAATGTTCTCACTATAAACTAGCACACAAACATGCTATTTTAATTCAGGTTAGTAAACAGCCCACTAGGGGTCCTTTTACTAAGCTGTGATAGAATGCTTCCTTAGTACACCTTTACACAGGTTTTCCTGTGTGCTAAGGCCATTTTTACCACAACAGCAAAATGGCTGATTTTTTATTTCACATATTAATGGCCATGCAGTAATGTTGCCTTTAGCACTTGGCCATTAAAAAATATTAATGCAAGGGCATTTGCCCACACCTATTTTGTAGGCAGTAAGGGCTCACGTGGTAATCTTGTGCTAATCTGTTAATGCATCGTAATTTAAACATGCTGAATAGCACTGGGATGCCCATTTTCTGCCTCCCAGACATGCCCCTTTCTGTACAAAAATGATTTTTTTTTTTTAGCACAGGATGCCTAGGCATGTCCCATGGTAAACCCTTTTAAACTCGAGTAAATGCGGATTACTGCTTAATTCAGTTTAGTAAAAGGATTCTTTAGAGAATTGTTTTAATGCAACATGAAAGGTAAATATGTGTCAATAAAAACTTCACAAAGAGTTATAATTATAATTGCTACACACTTCCATTTGGACAATATATAGCTTTCTCCATCTCCCCCCTCCCCTTTTTTTAAATAATTCTTTATTATTAACTTACCCTTTTCCTTGTCTTTCATAGCATTTTATATTGTTAAAGCATTAGAAAAAAAAAACTTTGACTGAAATAAGGTTGTTGTTTCTCCTAGAGCAAATACTCTAAGCATAGTACAAATCATAGGTGACATGTTTAAATTTAACAATTTCGAATACAGTTTGCTTGTGCTGATGTGCATATGTTCTGGTGTAGTAGAAACCCACAAGTGATGTTTAGTCAATATTCAGAACATAACAACTTTTGTGGTATTGCAGTGCCAATTACTGCAAACAGAAGCAAGCAACTCAACTTGCAGTTCACGAATATAACCAATTTCTATAAATAGTGCCTAAAATCAGCACTGAAAAAAAAAATAGCCTTTAATTCTATTCTAAAAACGGCACTTAAAGGAGCCCTTTTACAAAGCTGTGCTAAAAAATGGCCTGCGGTGGTGTAGACTACACACACTCCTTAATCTTCATCCTCCCAAGTGTAAAGGTCTGAAATACAAATTAATGCACGCATCTACCTTTTCCTATACGAGCACGCAGCTCTGGAACGCGTTGCCACGTAACCTGAAAACGATCTATGAATTGACCAGTTTCCATAAACTATTGAAAACCTATCTCTTTGACAAGATATATCACAAAGATCAACACGTGTAACTGTATAATCTCTAAAATATCCAGAAATGTCTTATAATGTCTTTGCTTTAACACTATCATGTATTTCACCACCATGTAACACAAAACCCTCTGTAAACCAAATGTATATTCTCTTCTATTTCCAGTATCCATGATAAATTGTAAGCCACATTGAGCCTGCAAAGAGGTGGGATAATGTGGGATACAAATGCAATAAATAAATAAATAAAATAAATAGACATTTGTGTTGGGAATGTGCAGAATCTGTAAAAAAATGCCTTTTGAAATTTTTTCCCTAAAATGGATGTGCAGCAAAATGAAAATCGGCGCTCATCCATTTTGGGTCTGAGACCTTACCGCCAGTCATTGACCTAGTGGTAAAGTCTCACGCAGCAACTGGGCGATAATGACCTACACACATCAAATGCCACTTGGTGCACTCAATACGCACGTCCAAAATAAAAATTAGTTTTCGGATGCGTGCCAAAAATGAAATTACCACAAGAGCCATGCGGTAGCTGGGCTGTAACTCCATTTTGGTGTGCATTGGGTACACGTAGATGCTTATGCGGCTTAGTCAAAGGGCTCCCAAATTAGGTGCCATTTCTTAGCACCGAGAACCGTGACTATATTCAGGCATGACCATGTTCACCAATGAAACCTTGGTGTAAATCCCTGCATCTAAATTAGGCATGGATCCCCTTTATTCTATAACAATGTGCATAACTTAGTTATGCCCCAATCCATCCATGACCCTGCCATGGCCACACCCCTTTCTTAGGCCCACATTTAATTTTTATTGGCAGATATTGGTGCTTAAATTTACACACGTAATTTCTAATTGAATCCAATTAGCACCGAGAATTGAATGTTAGGGCTGAATTATCGGTGCTAATTGGCTCATTATTAAATTGAATTGCGCGTGCAAATTTGGCGTGCACTCATAAATTTTAGCAACTTTTCTAAAATATGGGGGATAATGCTTTCCCTGACCATTTAACAGCTTTTAGTTGATGTCTTTTGTCATAGTATGTTTATTGTAACTTTAACAATTAAAACAACATGCAATTAATTCTGTATTCACTTGAAAATAAAACATTTATGCATTACTTCAGATGGTGAGTCATCAGACAATGCACCAGACGCCCCTATTATGTTTACCCAGAAAGTCTGCACGCACTTTTACCTCTGTTGGAAAGTATGATGTATGCATGCCATCTGCTACAACCCAGCAGAGTTCGTAACTGTTGCACTAGCCAGAAATTCCCAAATTGCCTGAAAATCTGTGATCTTTCCATATTTTAAAAATTGGTTCTATTAATGTTTTAAAAAAATGTGTGACTGGAAAGCAGCACAACCTGTGATTCTAAAATGGTGTATCTTGTTCATTATAACTGTAAGCAATTTACAGTAACAGCTGCAAATTGGGCAGCAATTTCCTTAAACTGTTCATGTTTTATGATGGGATTCAGAACCCTGGATTTTTTTTCACTTTAAAATGAGCACTGCTAGTTTGCAGATCTGTCACCTCTTGAATGAGCTGATGAATTTTTGTTGACATCTTCTGTTCCCTGCCACCTTCATTGCAACTGCACATTGTGAAAAAGGGGAGAAAGGTTCATAATAGCAACATATGGTTTAACTCATTTCAACGGAGCTGGAAAATGCAGACGATGAAAGGAACTGCCACGGAAGTCTCGGATATATACTGCCTGTGGCTGCCACAATAAAATATATGGTTATGTAGCAGTGGGGAGACATAATGGTCGCCCGATAAATATTTTATTCTCACTGATCATGAGAGGGATAGGGTGTCTATAATTCATGAGTGCTAAAGCTATGTATTTGCGATGGTAATCCCTTTCCTCATGAGTGAAAGACGAAAAGAAATATAAAAATCGCAATAGGGGTTGGCAGATCAATTCAGTTTTTATTCAAACCCCCATCAAAATGGAAAGTTTGATTTGACACAAATTTTCAGAGCCAATACAGCTTAGATGAATCCAAAACTCTGGGGTCAGGTTTGCTTAATTTCAGCAGCTTGCAAGGATTCTAAGTTCATGGTTTTCACCTGCCTACTTATTTAATAATAAACCACAGAAGAACAATGCAAAAATTTGAAGGTGAGGTAGGAAAGATGTTTGAAATGTGAAAATCCTTTCTACCCATCCCCCTTCCAGATAAGCTATACTAGCTTGAACCAGCTCTAGTGCTGAGAAACATTTTTGCAAAACTACAAATGTAATAATGAAAACAACAAGGTCTTATCATAAGCTTAATTAATGTAAAATAGCCTTATCATCAGAAATAAAAATGTATAAATTAAATACTGTTGTGGTTTTTGAGACAATGTAATAGGAGTATACATTGGAAATTGTTTCTTTTTTTCACATTGACAAATTATAGATGCGACAAATTATAGATGCCACTCATATGTCTACAATATACACACTGAATCAGCTATCTGGCATGACCACCAAAGCAGGCAAGGGAGGCAGGTAGAATCTTCCAATGTACATCCCCCCCCCCCCCCCCCCCAAACAAAAAAGACAAACAAGAACAAAACTAGGCAGGAAACAAGGCATATAGGAATAAAGCCAAGCAGGAATTGGATCCAAACAGGGAACACAAAGACAAGGTTAAGAGATCTCTTGCAAAGGCAAAGCATGAAAGTCCCAAGGTGCATTATAAAGGACTTCACTGATGATGTCACAACTTGGAATGGGGCAAGGAATACACTGAAGAACACAGCAGGGCACCAAAGCGAGGCTTGGATAGACTGGAGTGGGGCTTGAATGTAGGAACACTGGAGTGAGGCTTGGATACAGGAAAACCAGAGTGAGGCTTGGATAGAGTGAGGCTTGGTTGCAGGAAAACCAGAGTGAGGCTTGGATAGACTGGAGTGGGGCTTGGATACAGGAACACCAGAGTGAGGCTTAGATAATCGGAATGAGGCCTGGATAACAGGGAAACAGAAACATCAATGCAGGAAAACGGCAGTATGGAGAAGCTGCAGAGCCAGACCACTGGAAAAAGGTGAGTCTGGATGCAGGGGCACGGCCATGACTATGACAACTGGTAGGAGCAGGAATTGAACCATAGCAATCAACATTCTGCTGTGTTCACTCTACCAAAATTACTAATACCTGCCCTGTCCTTTAGCTTGTTTTTAGAGTGGAGTAGTAGCTTAATGATTATAGTTGTGGACGGAGAATCAGTAAAATCTGATTCAAATCCCATTGTGTCCCCTTGTGATCTTGTGTAAGTCACTTAATCCTGCAATACCTCAGGTAGAAAATTAGGACCAAATACTCAGCTGGCGGTGATCAGCGTTTTGCTGACTGCCGCCAGCGTTAAACCTGGAAATTCAATGCTGGGCCATGTCCAGGGACCAGCATTGAATTTCTGAGTTTGCGGTTCCCAGCTAAGGCATAGCTGGTTAACTGCAACATTCAGCATTTAACTGGTTATGGGGCATCTTATAATGATAGGACTGACTTTTATGTGGTCCTGTTTATGCGGTTACTCATCCCGGTTAAGTGCTGAATATTGGCACATAACCATACAAATGTTGATTCCATTCCCGGAATTCCCCCCAAAAGCTGGTTTTCAGTTCAATACTAACTGGTTAGTTTCAGCAATGCTAGCCATTTAAATGCCACTGGAAATTAGTGGTTAGTCCCAAACAGGCAATTTATAACTGCCAGGAACCCAATAGTTATTTTCCTGTCTCCAAAGGGTGTACAATCTATCACACTTGAATGTAACTTACCTTGAGCTAAAGCTGAAAAAAATGCATGAGCTAAATTAGGGCCACTTTTACCAGTGGACAAAAGGGGCAGCTACCCTGGGCCTTTGCATAAAGAGGACCCAGCCACGCAATTGCCCATAGGTACATTAAAGGAATTGAATGGGCTTCCTCTCATTTGTCGTGTGGGAATCACCAGCACTGTTTTGCTGCTTTTGTAAAAGAAGCCCTATGCTTGCTGTATGCAGGGTCTGACTTCTTGAGGTTCCAGTGAAATCTTTTGCCTGTGGAAAAGAGGAACCTGAACTATAGCTACGCAATGCAAGGTTCCACGTTAGGAGTGACCGACCAAAAAAGGGATCTCGGTGTCGTTGTTGATGATAAGCTGAAATGCTCTGCACAGTGTGCGGCGGCGGCTAAGAAAGCAAATAGAATGTTAAGTATTATTATTAGGAAAGGAATGGAAAACAAAAGTGAGGACGTTATAATGCCTTTGTATTGGTCCATGGTGCGACCACACCTCGAATATTGTGTTCAATTCTGGTCGCCGCATCTCAAAAAAGATATAGTGGAATTAGAAAAGGTACAGAGAAGTAAGACAAAAATTATAAAGGGGATGGGACGACTCCCTTATGAGGAAAGGCTGAAGCATCTAGGGTTCTTCAGCTTGGAGAAAGGACAGCTGAGGGGAGATATGATAGAGGTCTATAAAATAATGAGTGGAGTGGAATGGATAGACGTGAATCGTTTGTTTACTCTTTCCAAAACTACTAGAACTCTTTCCAAAAATACTAGGACTAGGAGGCATGCGATGAAGCTAAAAAGTAGTAAATTTAATACGAATTAGAGAAAATGTTTCTTCACTCAACGTGTAATTAAGCTCTGGAATTCGTTGCCACAGAATGTGGTAAATGTGGTTAGCTTAGTGGGGTTTAAAAAGGGTCTGGATGGTTCCTAAAGGAAAAGTCCACAGACCATTATTAAATTGACTTGGGGAAAATCCTATTTCTGGTATAAGCATCATAAAATGCATTGTGCTTTTCTGGGATCTTGCCAGGTATTTGTGACCTGGATTGGCCACTGTTGGAAACAGGATACTGGGCTTGATGGACCTTTGGTCTGTCCCAGTATGGCAATACTTATGTACTTTAGCTTTCTATAACTGATCTGTGGTTCCTTGTTTCTTAATTGTTGAGGATCTATCTGTGTTTTGTGCGTGTTACCAAGGTGCAATATTCTGCTAGTATGTAGTTTCTCTATAGAGATCCACAGCACAGATAAGGTTGATGTTCTTTGAGTCCTAGGAGTTAGTGTGTTATGGTATGGAAAGGTTCTAAACATGGTCTTTGCACAAGTTTGTGCTTAATGTTTTGAGGTGGAGGGTTTGTGTGTTGGCCTTACTGAGGGAACATCAAAACTTTAATATAGTTTTAGTCTGTTGTAATATCGGTTGGGGTTTTAGAAGATTTTGCAGGATCTGATGTGTGTTGAGGTGGTTGTCAATATAACAGAATTTTGTCTGATCAGGTTTAAATTATGAGACACTGCCTCTTGAGGGGTCTTTAAATACAGTTGAATTGTTTCCATAGATGTGTGTGTAGCTTAGTGTTGGTTAATTGCTTGAAATAATTGAATTTAAAATATGTAACATTTCATTTGTGACACAGAAATCAATTTTTAGATTCGCATGAAGGCATTGCTTGTCAATAAAAATAGCCAGCAGCCCTTTCCCAGGCCTCAGTCCCTTCACCACTCTGTCAAATTTATTTCCCGAATGCACCATGAGAAAAACTTGTTCATTGGCATTCACTCTCACTCTTTGGGACGGGCCACCATAGGCATCTCTGTACTCTGGTTCAGCATCTTCCCCTTACCTGGCCCAGTGACTTCCATTGCCCCATCCCCACTTTTCCAGCCAAAAAAAAAAAAAAGTGATATAAAGGTGTGGAGCTGCTATTTAGGGCACACAGCTGATGGCTGTGCTGTGTGGCCTCTTTCTGACATGGACTTCCTCTTTCTGAGTGGAAAACCAGCAGACAGTGGCATGGCCTAGACCATAGCTCTGCACATTTATGCAGTTTTTTTTTTTTTTTTTTGGCAGGGTGCTAAGGAAGCTATGCTGCTGGACGGGGGTGGGGTGAGGGACATCCACAAAAGTTTGCCCAGGGCCCCATAGGTTATTAAAGCGACCCTGAGCTAAATGCACCTCCCCCTTTCACCTTTGCAGACAACCAGATCTGAGGGTGGCAGGGAGCAGTGTTTGGGAGGCAGTCAACCACTACATATGTGTATTTTTTTCTCTTCTGCTCTAGATATTTCAAGATGTACAAGAATATAGAAGCCCTTAAACTGAGGTACAGGATCCTCTGGAGAACCCAGCCTTATCTGATACAGCAGCTCTACTGGCAGCTCAAGATGGTATGTAGCAGCTATACCTGTATCATAAACAGAAAATGGATGTCTTTTATATCAATGAAGGCATAGTATGAAGACCAACACAGAGTCAAGCCATTAGATGAATGCTCACACCATGTAGCTAGGGCACTGATTCCATATAAGGTATGCATAGGGTTACCATATGGCTCCAGAAAAAGGAAGACAGATTAAACCAGTCCGGTTTTACTTTCATTGATTTCAATGGAAGTAAAATCCGGACTGGCTCAATCTATCCTCTTTTTTCTGGAGCAATATGGTAACTCTAGGTATGCATATAGCCACAACATGGGCCAAAGTAAGCATGAAGAAGGGAGCTGCCAATGTAGCTCCACATAATCAGCAACATGAATGACGTGTGGTTTTTCAAATTTTATATGGTTTTACATCTGAATTGCTGATCATTGTAGCATCATTATATATGTTTCAATCCGAAAGACTGTGAGAACAATTGACTCCATCTTCTCTGTTTTGCAAGGGAATTCAGTTTCAGAATATATTTAATTCTTTATTTTCCATATTAGATGTTACTTTATGGATTTCCTTACCTCTTGTTATTAGGTTAGATAATAGCTATCTTAGCTAAGAGACCAGCACTGTGGATAGTGTTGACCACCTTTTAGTACAGCTTAGTAAAAGGGCCCCAGAAGGTCTAGAAGAAACAGGGTAGGAAAAGGGAAGACAAAGAACACATACATTTTCTTTTTGGCTGTGGTAGTCATTTGGGGGGCAATTCTATAACTAGGTGTCATAATTTGGATATACCAATGCTATGTGCTGAGCGCTAATTTTATAACGGCATCTGTGCACCCAGATTGTTATGGAATAGCAGATGTGGGCATTGACCACCTAATTGGAGGCCCAAACATTTATGCCGTATCTATGTTAGGCATAGCTGTTGGCATCTAAATGCTACAGCTGTAAGTTGCTTGCATAACTGGGAGGCCTGTCCATGGCTTGTCCATGCTCTGCCCATGTGTACGTCCCCTTACCCTTGCGTGCTAAGCAACTTGTACACGTCTATTATAGAACAGCACCTAGCAGTTAAATATGTAAGTGCACATTATACACGTGTCAGTACTAGCATCCTATAACTTATGTGCACAATTGGCACCTAACTTTAGGTACCAAGTTATAGCATGAGGAGGTTTGCTAGTAAACGTTTTGCATACTGTTTGGGTGCACAGACGTGAAATAGCTATGCTGGAAAGAGTAGAGGGCACACATACTGCAAACAATTCTGGACTATTTTAAGAATGTGTTGCGATCATATATGTACAGTAGAACTGCTTGATTTAGCCAGTATTCTCATGATGAGCAGTGATACACAGCTTAAGTGCCTTGGGGTCTTCATGCTATTGTTTATTTATTATTTTGACGTCTTATCTCAGGCCCGAAATTCAAAGAAATTTAAGTGGGCAGAAGAGACTCTTGTCAACTTAAATCATTTGTAGTCAGCAATATTTAACCTATCAGTGTCACTGAATATCAGCACTAACTGGCCATTTTGGAGCTGGGCCTCAGAAGGGCATTATGGGGGAGTAGTCAGGAATTATGGCAGTATTCAGTGCCAGCATCTGCATAGTTAAAGGGCATGTAGGACCACATAAAACATTCCTAAATGTGCCAGCAGTCAGGTTCTCAGATGTTTGTGGAGGCTAAAGTGGAGTGGTGTGAGGCTGGGGTGGAGCTACAGTGGGGCAGGGCTGGGACACAGCTAGGATGGAGCAGGTTAGGACAGGGCAAGATGGGGCATGGCAGGGCAAATTAAAAACCTTGAAACAGGGGGGGGGGGGTGACACTATGTCAACAGTATAAGGACAGTGGGGGGTACTTTTAAACACAGCAGGGAAGGATTCCTTCACGGTACTGCTCTGGTGCAACCGCAAGAGCTGTCTTCTCCCTAGTACCCCTATTACTGATAGTAACATAAACATTGAACATACCCCAGGAAATTATGTGCCAAAAAAAATCAAAACAATGCAGCAAAGTAATACAACACATTAAACAGAGCAATATTTGTAGTATGTTGGATATATATGCAGTAGTTTAAAACTTGGCTCTCAAGTCGGCCCTAGCCCCCAGTCTACAATCTTCCTGTTGGCCATGAAAACAGTGATGTTCAGCAGCACTTTAACAGAAATCCTGTGGTTACTGGCAACCATACAATAATTTCCCTAGCAATGTTCTTGGTAGCTTGCCAAATGACCTGCAGGCTTTTAGTTTATTGTTGAGTTAACAAATATGGAATATGTATTATCTGTATTAGCCATACCTAATGGTTAGAGTAGCGGCTGAGAACCAGGGAAGCCAAGGTTCAGATCTCACTGCTGCTGCTTCTTAAGATCTTGGACAAGCTCTTTAACTCTCCATTGCCTCAGGTACAAATTTAGACTATAAACCCTCCAGAGACAAGAATATACCTACTGTATCTGAATGCAAGTCACCTTGAGCTACTGCTGAGCATGGAGTGAGCTAAATCCAAATCCAACGCATTCATATAAAACCCTGAAGACCTATAAAGCAATTCTACCATACCATAATAGCATTAACGTCCAAGAGTCGCACAACAAAGGGAAAGGAAAATGCTAACAGAATACTTGGCCTTGTTCACACACACAGAATTCAGATAGACCCTCATCAAATATAGAATACATAACCACAAACTAAAAAGAGAAATGTGTGAACCAGTGGCGTAGCTAGGGTAGTTGACACCCGGGGCCGGCCATTTTTTAACACCCCCCCCCCCCCACACACACACCGAAATCCAGTACTAGGCATACTGAGAATACAAAACACTCAGGACCTATAGAGCAATTCTACCATACCATAAGCAGTAATTTGTACGAGTCACACAAGGAAAAGGAATGCATCTTAAACACCACAGTGAGCACTAGAACATCAATTCACCTATTGTAAAACGAAAACAGACAGATTAGTACAGATTGTCGATCCTGCACAGTCAATGCCAACCGAAAGCCATGTCTTTTTCACAAATAGATACGCCCTAATCCACTATAGAATAAGTAATCATAAACTTTCTATTTAGACAAAAATTAAACTGAACCCCCGATGCCAGACTCTGCATACAATGCAACACCACAGAAACAGAAAATGTCCTCTAGTACTGTCCAAAATATAAAGACAGCAGATGTAAATTTGAAAAAACTAACAAATACCAATCACCATTTTACAAATTAACAAATAGAAATAAAACAAATAATATCATTTTATTGGACTAATACATTTAGCTTTCAGAGGCCAAAACCTCCTTCCTCAGGTCAATTCAGTATAGTACTGTTAGTGTTCTATCCTGACCTGAGGAAGGGGGTTTTGTTCTCTGAAAGTAAAATGTATTAAAATTAGTCCAATAAAAAGATTACCTTATTTACATGTTCTATTATAAACATTTATTAACACAGCTACAATACTACTTTATCCTAAAGCAAAAAAATAAAAATATATATTTACAGTTCGTTGTCTCTGGTTTCTGCTTTCCTCATCTTTTCACTGTCTTCCTTCTATCCAGCATCTGTCTTCGCTCTCTCTCTGCCATTCAGTGTCTGCCCTCTCTCTCTGCCCCTTCCATCCACTGCCCTCTCTCCCTTCCATCCACTTCTGCCCCTTCCATGCACCATCTGCCCCAGTCTGCCATCTCTCTCTCCCCGTTCCATCAACATCTGCCCTCTATCTCTGCCCCTTCCATCCACCATTTGCCCCAGTCTGCCCTCTTTCTCTCTCCACTTCCACCAACCATCTGCCCTTTCTCTCTGCCGCTTCAATCCATCTGCCCTCCCTCTCCCATCCGTCCAGGGTCTGCCCTCCCTCACGTGCCCCCCTTACATCCAGGATCTGTCCCCTCTCACTCTGCCCCCTCTTTTCAGCCCCCAGTTCCAGTCCCCTTCATCCACCACATGCCTTGCATCCCCCCCCCTTTCAGCCCCAGACACATTCTTCCACCTGCCCCAGGCATGGACCCATTTTCCCTCCTGCCCCCTTGTCAGACCCCAGTTCCAGCTTCAGACCCCTTCTCCCATCTGAGCACTCCCCTCCCCCAATCCCCTTCTCCCCTCTCTGAGCACCCATCTGAGCTCCCCCACCCTCCCTAATCCCCTTTAAGCACCCCTCTGAGCTCCCCCACCCTTCCCAATCCCCTTCTCCCCTCCTTGATGCTCTCCCACCCTCCCTAATCCCCTTTAAGCACCCCTCTGAGGTCCCCCACCCTTCCCCAATCCCCTTCTCCCCTCTCTGAGCTCCCCACCCTCCCTAATCCCCTTTAAGCACCCCTCTGAGCTCCCCCACCCCTCCCCTCCCCAATCCCCTTCTCCCCTCTCTGAGCTCCCCACCCTCCCTAATCCCCTTTAAGCACCCCTCTGAGCTCCCCCACCCTTCCCCAATCCCCTTCTCCCCTCTCTGAGCTCCCCCACCCTCCCTAACCCCCTTTGAGCACCCCTCTGAGGTCCCCCACCCCTCCCCAATCCCCTTCTCCCCTCCTTGATGCTCTCCCACCCTCCCTAATCCCCTTTAAGCACCCCTCTGAGCGCCCCTACCCCTCCCCAATCCCCTTCTCCCCTCTGAATCCCCCCCGACCCAACCCGACCCGAGATCCGTTCTCCTACCCTGTCCCGCTTAAAAAAAAAATTTTTTCAAAGCGCTGGACAGGCAGCGCGCCTCACGTCTGCCCTGCTATTAAAGAAGATCTCGCTGACGTCGTCGCCCTTCCCACATTGAGACCCGCCCCCTCTGAGGCAACTTCCTATTACTGCGAGGGCGGGCAGGACTCAGTGTGGGAAGGACAACGACGTTAGCGAGATCTTCTTTACTAGCAGGGCAGACGCGAGGCGCGCTGCCTGCCACTCTCCGGCGCTTTGAAAAAAAAATGTTAAAGGCGGAGCAGCGGGAGCGGAGCACCCCCTCACCCGATGACACCTGGGACGGACCGCCCCCACCGCCCCGCCCTTGCTACGCCACTGGTGTGAACAAAAATGTAAACTGAACCCCATAAGAATCCAGACTCTGCAAATAGCAGAATACCGCAGAAACAGCGATGCATATCCCCCTGTACTGTGCAAAACATAAACACGGCAGGTTACATTCACGAAGGGGATATTTTACTAATGTGCGCTTGTGATTTTAGTTCACTTTAAAAATCAGCTTTAATGCTAAAAGCCAGGACACCCATTATATTCCTATGGATGTCTCAGCATTTAGTGTCATCTGATTTTTAGCACGAGCTAAAAACCCTAGCGCACCTTAGTAAGAGACCTCAAAATTAAAAATTAATAAGTAGAAATTTTAAAAAAAATGAGAAAATAAAACCTTCTTCCTCAGGTCAGGTCCAAAAAGTATTTAGTCCATTAAAAAGGTATCACCATAATTTCTAGTTTACATAGAGGAGTATTTTCAAAGCACTTTGAAAATGAGCCCCTAAACCATGGCAAAATCTGGGAAAGTGCAGAGGAATGCTTTGGCTTAATTCCAATCTTTCTTTCAAAATAGAGTTCTTAAGACTTTTTTTTTTGTGAACATACAAACAATGCAACAGAAAGCAGCTCTTACTATCAAATTCTTCCAAGCAAGCATGTCTATGGAAACATTTGGATTCTCCTTCATCCGCCCCTCCAATAGATTTATTTCTGTACAGAATTCTGACCAGTACCTATTGTGGTGGTACTTTTCTGACCATTACTTAGATCCTAATGTTGGTACCGTATTGCCCCTTTCCTGATGCTTTAGGATCTTCATACCAATATTAGTGCTACTTTTCCCTTCTCCCAGTGTATTGGATTCTTCATTTCACTGTCTGTTGTTTTGCCACCTTTTGGTGCTATGAGATTTTCATGGCATTGTTGATACGTTAAAGGGCTGTTGCTTCTGTGGCAGATGCCAATGAGCAAATTCCATTACAAATTGATAGAAAACCATTAGCATGGAAAACCTCTTGCTCCATTGATTTGAATGGAACAAAAACAAATGACTCATAATTTTGAAACTGGTTATCAACCGGGAGGTGATTGATCCAAAAATAAACTGAACCATTTTTTTCATTGCACATCCATAATTATTTGTTTCTAGTAAATATTTAGAGCTCTGTTTAAGAAGAGATGTGTAGAGGAAAAACCATACCTCCAGGTTGGTATGTGGGAATCCCATAATATTTTATGAAATTCTGCCCCCCCCCCCTCCCAAAAAAAAAAGTCCTCAAAAAATCAAGTCTAAACCCAGAGTTAGATTCAAGTTACCACCTCATCTCAAACCTTTGCATCTTTTCAAAAACTGAAGAACACTTGGAGGGGCATTTTTGAAAGAAACTTCTATGTTTGGATTTGGACGTCTTTGTAAAATGTCCAGATCCGGGGGCGGGTAAAACCGTATTTTCAAAACAAGATGGATGTCCATCTTTAATTTCGTAAATACCGTCAAAAATGTCCAAATCCCAGGACGTTCTTAAATTTGGACGTCCTTGGATTTGGACGTCTTTGATTTTCAGCAATTTTCGAAAACAAAGACGTCCGAGTCAAAAACGTCCAAATGCAAGCCATTTGGACTTGGGAGGAGCCAGCATTTCTAGTGTACTGGTCCCCCTGACATGCCAGGACACCAACCGGGCACCCTAGGAGGCACTGCAGTGGACTTCATAAAATGATCCAAGGAACATAGCTCCCTTACCTTGTGTGCTGAGCCCCCCAAAACCCACTACCCACAACTGTACACCACTACTTTATGGGTGAACGGGGGCACCTAGATGTGGGTACAGTGGGTAAGTGGTGGGTTTTGGAGAGCTCGCTGTTTCCTCCATAAATGTCTAAATCGCAATTAAGTGGTAGTGGGGTTCTCTCAATAAATATAGTACTTAAATTGCATCTCCACTGTCTAGTAAGAAGAGATATGTAGTTTTCTTTTAATTAATGGAGGAAAAAAGCCTCAAAGTACCAAGGTCTATAGATAACACTTTTGGTACTGAATCAATCCCGTTCGCCGATTTCTCGGTCTTTAAGGGGACTTGATATTTATCATAGGCTAAAAAAACCTCCTTGATCATGTGTGTATGCACTGTTTAACAGGTTTGTAGGGCGTCTAATCTTTAATTCTCTTAGATCTCGCTCCTAACTGCCATCATTTGCATACTGTACTGATTCGCCACAATGGACTTAGCTTAAGTCAAGGGAGATCTGGATGAGGCAACCGTGGACTCCATTTGAGAGCACAACACAAGTTAAGTCCATTATGGCGATTCAGTATAGTATGCAAATGATGGCAGTTAGGATAGAGATCTAAGAGAATTAAAGATTAGACGCCCTACAAACCTGAAGCATTGCATACACACATGATCAAGAAGGTTTTTTAGCCTATGATAAATATCAAATCCCCTTAAAGACCGAGAAATCGGCGAACGGGATTGATTCAGTACCGAAAGTGTTATCTATAGACATTGGTACTTTGAGGCTTTTTTCCTCCATTAATTAAAAGAAAACTACATATCTCTTCTTACTAGACAGTGGAGATGCAGTTTAAGTCCTCCATAAATGTAACAGGTAGGGGGGTATGGGCCTGGGTCCACCTGTCTAAAGTGCACTGCAGTACCCACTAAAACTGCTCCTGGGACCTTCATGCGCTGTCATGGACCTGAGTATGACATCTGAGGCTGGCATAGAGGCTGGCATGAAATGTTTTTAAAGATGTTTTTTGATGGTGGGAGGGGGTTAGTGACCATTGGGGGAGTAATAGAAGGTCATCCCCAATTGCCTCCGGTTGTCTAAACACAAGTTAGAAGGTTAGAATGAGCGTGGAAAAAAAAAAGAAAGACGACCCCACACTTAACGCCTGGAAACAACTTCAAAGAAAATATAAATATACCATAAGACAAGCTAAAAGATTATATTACAAAACTGAAATTGGACCAAACTACAAAGACACACATAAACTCTTCCAACTCGTGAATAAATTATTAGATATCACACCAGTCACAACTAACAGCAAAGATACACCAGGAGCAGACAATCTTGCGAAATACTTCAGTGAGAAAATCGTACAACTACGACTTAAAATACCTGTCAGTACCATCGACTACGCCGTAATACTCGACTGTCTAGATCCAGACCCTGGTGTATACCCAGCAGATAGAACCTGGACCAACTTCGAGATAGTATCGGAGAATCTCATCTCCCAAACACTCAAAAGATTCACCAAATCTCATTGCAAATTAGACATATGCCCGAACAACCTTATGACATATGCCCCTAAACAATTTATAACAGACCTAACGAATCACTTGAACTATATGTTACAAAATGGACTCTTCCCGAAGGAGAAAGGAAACATTCTACTCACCCTCATACCCAAAGATGCAAAGAAAAATGCTAGTGAACTAACCAACTACAGGCCAGTAGCATCCATTCCCTTAATAACCAAACTAACATAAGGGATGGTGACCAAACAACTCACAAACTATTTAAACAAATTCTCAATATTACATAACTCCCAGTCAAGATTTCGGTCTAACCACAGTACTGAAACAGTACTAGTTACTCTCATGACTAAATTCAAACAACTGATTGCAACTGGCAAGAACATACTACTTCTTCAATTTGACATGTCGAGCGCCTTCGACATGGTTGATCATGGAATACTACT
Organism: Microcaecilia unicolor; assembly: GCF_901765095.1. NCBI lineage: Eukaryota > Metazoa > Chordata > Amphibia > Gymnophiona > Siphonopidae > Microcaecilia > Microcaecilia unicolor. The sequence goes on from NC_044037.1 coordinate 263,791,526, forward strand.
ACACATCCTCAAGTACTTTGGAATTGGAGGCAATGTTCTCAATTGGTTTAAGGGGTTCCTAACCACACGATCATACCAAGTGACATCTAATTTGACTATATCAGCCACATGGATACCTGAATGCGGAGTTCCACAGGGGTCCCCTTCTCACCGACCTTATTCAATTTAATGATGATACCCTTGGCAAAACTACTATCAAACCAAAACCTCAATCCATACATATATGCAGATGATGTAAAGATCTACATCCCATTTAAACATGATTTAAAGGAAATTTCCAATGACATCAACCAAAGTCTACATATCATGCATTCATGGGTGGATGCATTTCAGCTGAAACTCAATGCAGAAAAAAAACCAATGAATAATACTCACCTCTCAACATAACATGAACAAATTCACCACCATTAACACACCAAAATTGAATCTTCCTATTTCGGACTCCTTATAAATTCTTGGAGTCACCATTGATCGACGCCTAACACTTGAGAGTCACGCGAAAAACAGAACCAAGAAGATGTTCCACTCAATGTGGAAAGTAAAAACAGTAGGACCTTTCTTCCCAAGAGACGTCTTCTGTAACCTGGTACAATCAATGGTACTCAGCCGTTTAGACTACTGCAATGCACTCTATGCTGGCTGCAAAGAGCAAATAATCAAGAAACTTCAAACAGCCCAGAACACTGCAGCGAGACATATTCGGCAAAACAAAATATGAAAGTGCTAAACCCCTATGAGAAAAGCTACACTGGCTCCCTCTTAAAGAACGCATCACGTTCAAAATATGTACCCTAGTTCACAAAATCATTCACGGAGACGCCCCAGCCTACATGTCAGACCTGATAGACTTACCACCCAGGAATGCTAAAAAATCATCCTGCACATTCCTTAATCTTCATTTTCCCAACTGCAAAGGTCTAAAATATAAACTAACGCATGCATCAACCTTTTCCTACTTGAGCACACAATTCTGGAACGTGCTGCCGCGCAACTTAAAAATGACCTATGAACTAACCGACTTCCGCAAACTACTGAAGACCCATCTCTTTAACACGGCATACCACAAAGATCAACAAATGTGAACTCCTCCACACATATCCAGAATTGTCTTATAGTATTTGCTGTTCTCTACTATCATGCTTTATAATTTATTTATTTATTTATTTATTGCATTTGTATCCCACATTTTCCTACCTGTTTGCGGGCTCAGTGTGGCTTACAATACATTGTAAATGAGCCTGATAGTCTGCAGGCAAATCTCAGATTTCGTTGGTTTCTGCCCACGCCACAACTGTAAAACCATCATTACAGCTCTTCTAAGTAACCTTCACAAGGCCCTCGATTCTGGGAATATAGTTTTTCTAATTTCCCTTAATCTCCCTGTAGCATTTGACCTGATTGATCACAATCTACTGCTGGCCAGATGATTTCAGTCTCTAGGTATATCAGGAACAGTCTTGCTGTGGCTCACTTCCTTCCTTACTAACTGCACTTTTCATATGTCACTAACCTATTCATCTGCTAACATATATTCTTTGTCTTGCAGCATCCCACAAGGTTCTGTCTTAGTCTCACTGCTCTTTAATATCTTTCTTTGGCCACATCAGTTTAGTCCTCATCATAGATGTCTTATCTTGAGGATAGGGAGCTTAACTGGATGGCCAATATCCAAGGGGAGTCTGGTCCAGGTACAAGACAAGTTTATACATCAATCATTTGGAGCTCAGGGTAATCATCTATATCAAATATTCCTTCACTGGCTCCATAACAGCTCTGTACTGATTCAGATAGACAATCAAGTACCAATGTTTTATGTACACAACCAGGGCGGCTCAGGCTTTCTATGGCTTTGCTGAGATGCAGCTAGGATCTAGGATTTTGTGACAGCAAACACATCTAGGTACAAGCCACTTACACACTCAGACTGCAGAATCAATTAGCTGATAAGCTCAGCAGAGTGCTTTGCCTTCATGAATAGTTTCTCATTGTAGATCTGAGTTACTTCAGGTGTGGGGAATGTCTCAAATTGACCTTTTTTTTGTCAGCAAATATAATGCAACATTTCCTTTCTACTGTTCTATTCTTCCCCACTATGTCTAGCTCAAGATGCCCTAGCAAGTCAAAGGACTTGGTCTTTCATGTATGCTTACCCTCCATATTCCAGCAAAGCTCAAGTTCCATGATTCTTGTTGCACCTTATTGGCCTCAACAAAATTGGTTACTTCTCTTAAAAGATTAGCAGTACTACCTTACTGAGAGTTACTTGCATGCTTGAGCTTTGATACTAATTGCAGAACTGAGGATATCATGGCACACAGGAAGGCCTGTACATGCTCAGAACTTTGCTCAAAGTCCTGAGCTCTGGGAGAGCAGTTCTGTTCTAGCACCATTGGATGGGATCATGCACTTGTGTACCTTTTTCAGTCCTGCTGTCTCCAGAAAACATCTGTTACGTGTGAGCAAGATTGCTTTCTGTGATTTGTGATGAAAAATAGTATTGTCTGTGTTTTGTAAACTGCTTTGTGGTGAACTGTGTCATTGACTACTACTACTACTATTTATCATTTCTATAGCGCTACTAGACGTACGCAGCGCTGTATACTTGAACATAAAGAGACAGTCCCTGCTCGACAGAGCTTACAATCTAATTAGGACAAACAGGACAAACAAGAGATAAGAGAATATTAAAGTGAGGATGATAAAATAAGGGTTCTGAATAAGTGAACAAGGGTTAGGAGTTAAAAGCAGCATCAAAAAGGTGGGCTTTTAGCTTAGGTTTGAAGACGGCCAGAGATGGAGATTCATGTACCAGCTCAGGAAGTCTATTCTAGGCATATGGTGCAGCAAGATAAAAGGAACGGAGTCTAGAGTTAGCAGTGGAGGAGAAGGGTATAGATAAGAGAGATTTACTCAGTGAACGGAGTTCCCGAGGAGGAATGTAGGGAGAGATGAGAGTGGATAGGTACTGAGGAGCTGCAGAGTGAATGCACTTATAGGCCAATAAGAGGAGTATGAACTGTATGCGGAAACGGATAGGAAGCCAGTGAAGTGACTTGAGGAGAGGGCTAATATGAGCATAAGGTCATTGGAGGAATATTAGTCGTGCAGCAGAATTTTTAACAGATTGAAGAGGAGAGAGATGGCTAAGTGGGAGACCTGTGAGAAGCAAGTTGCAATAGTCTGAGCGAGAGGTGATAAGAGTGTGGATAAGGGTTCTGGTAGTGTGCTCAGAAAGGAAAGAACAAATTTTGGTGATATTATAGAGAAAGAAACAACAGGTTTTAGCAATCTGTTGAATATGTGCAGAGAAGGAGAGGTGCAGAAATGTAACAAAATCTACCAGGGGATTAAACAAATGCTCATATTCCAGAAAAAAAAAAGTACAAGATCAAATACATATGTGACAGAGATAGCTTGAGGTGTATTAATATATTTCTATCATATTCTTCCATCTTTAGAGTATTTTTAATTTATAAAGAGAATTACAGAATAAAGTCATAGAGATCTCATGAAGAACAAACTAGATATCTTTAGATTAAGACAACAGGGATTTGCCTGCCTGCCTCCCTCCATATCTCCTCAGTATTTGTGTATAAATGCCTGACTAGATTGAAAGAGGTTTGATATGTTCCAGTTCATTGCTAATGTAAATATCCATAAACATTTTTGCAGAAGCTATTTTTTTTAAATTGCTGCTTCTTCAATGCAGTATTACCTGCTCAAATCCCTGAGGCCTGAATCTGCAGGATCTGTGTAAAACATACTAAGCCACAGGTGTAATCTTCTCCCTGCATGAACTATTCCTAATGCTGCTTTAATGATAACTACATTTTCTTCACATTTAGCAGTCTACTTGGTTTGCTGGTATTCAGCAATTTAAATTTTGTTATGATTGGCATGTATTCCTCTCCATTAGCCTTTATTTTTGCTCATTTTGTGAGTGTATGTATTGATATAACTGTATTACATTATTATAGCATATGAGCGATGAATGGTTAAAGTTATTGTTTCATAACAGCATAAAATGTGTCGGTACTAAACTTATTTATAGACCAATCCTTGTATATAGATTCCTGGTCCTATAAACATGTTTCTGATTTGGTGGAATGACACAGAAATGAAGAGCCTTTTGTTTAGGGCTCACTATTTCTAAGTTAGTTAAGTATAAGTATTTTGCTATCATAACACAAGAAAGTAATTGAAATAATAGTTGACAGCATCATTAGAAAGCAATAATTATATCATCAAGGAAACCTGCAACGCCATCTTGGTAACTGGAAGTGATTACTCTAGAGAAGGGTAGAGGCATGCTGGCAAAGCAGTATGGAGGAGTAGCCTAGTGGTTAGTGCAGTGGACTTTGATCTTAGAGTTAGGTTTGATTCCCACTGCAGCTCTTTGTTACTCTGGACAAGTTACTTTGGGCCCTGTTTACTAAGCCGTGCTGTAGGCGCACAAACCTTTTAGCACGTGCTAAAAATTAGCACACGCTAACACTAGAGACACCCATAGGAATATAATGGCGGCTTAGTAAACAGGGCCCTTGACCCTCCATTGCCCCCAGGACAAATAAGTGCCTGTGTATACTATGTAAACCTCTTTGAATGTAGTTGCAAAAACCACAGAAAGGCATTACATCAAGTCCCATTCCCTTTCCCCTTTATGTGAAATATTCAAATTAATGATTTCATATTTTTCTGAGCTAAAAATCCAATAGTATGTTTTCATAAATATCAAAAGTCTTCAGTATGGATGGGTCAAAAAATTAATCTCCAGAATTGTGATGATCCTAAAACAGACTTTTCATCTAACTATTAATCCACAACTGTAGTTTACCAAATGATACTCACAAATCGTAATACAATCAGTAGATGTTGAAGGGGAAATGGCATTTCCTTACCTACAATGCACATGACATTTGCCAAGATAATGTCAACAAGGCTTATATCTCTTCATGCGGTATGCAAATTTGAGGTAAGCTTTGTGGGGCCATTAGGGGCTTTAATCTCATTTTTTTGATGGAGACATTCTTATAAGCTTATATGGGGGAGGGGCTTCACTATTGACTAAATGGTTTTGTATATTTGGGACAACTGCAGGATTTGTTGGGAAATAATGGCATACTAGTAGTTTATCTCCAAGAGCATACTCTTATAATGATTGCACAATCCCTTTAAAGGCTGTCTCACACCATAAGAAACAGGACAATTTTGGTAGATTTTGCAGCTCATAATCAAAAGAAAAAATTGTCCAAAAAATGGTCTAAGTGGCAGATGGCTGTATTTCTCACATGGAAACAATTAAACCATATTAGCAAACATACAAAACAGCAAAAGTTTAAGTCCAATATTTGCTGAAAACAAAACATTTTCAGAAGCGGCATTTCAGGGGCATGTCTTGAGCGTGACATGGGCAGTGTTATGTGATGTTTTTTTGCTATAATGGATAGCAAAATGACTTTCTAGAGCTGGAAAGAAAAATAGTGTGATTTAGTCCTGCTTCGATCTTTATGGAAGAAGAAAGATGGTTTTCAAAGGTGACTATGCAGAGGAGCTGAAAGAAATCTCAATGAGCCAGGAAGACATACTGAGACAAATCGGCAAGTTAAAGAGCGATAAATCACCTGGACCGGATGGTACTGTACAAACTACAACTTAACAATATCCCATCATCTATAGACTATTTCCTCTATTTACATGATCCTTTACTGCCTCATTCTCAAGCAGATAGAATCTGGTCCATTTTTCATCCAATCATTACTGATCAGGTCAATCATGCGTTACGCAAACATGCAAATTCACATTGTCTGCTTCATACGTGCCCTATTTATCTCCTCAAGTCAGCTCCTGATTTATTCTTACATCATTTGCACGTGAGTATTACTTTGATGTTGTCTCAAGGTTTCTTTCTCTCTGACAATGACAATATTATTTTGACTATTATACCTAAAAATACCCAATCTAGCCTAAATTTAGTTTCTAACTATAGACCATTAGCCTCAATTCCTTTTCTTGTTAAAATAATGGAAGGACTTGTCATGTTCCAACTTATGGAGAATCTCCATCTTCATACCATTTTGCATAGTTTACAAACTGTTTTTAGGTCTTCTTACAGTACAGAAACTGTACTTACCACCCTCTTAGCTACTTTTAGGAGAAAATTAAGTTTTGGCAACAAAATATTGATACTTCAATTTGATCTATGCAGTGACTTTGATGCTGTTGATCATAACATACTTTTATTCTTCACTATTACGGAATCTGTGGAGTTGTCCTGAAATGGTATTCTGGTTTCTTAAGATCTAAGTCATATCAAGTCAAACAATCAGGTGTACTTTCTTACACTTGGTCTCCTGGCTGTGGGGCCCTCAGGGTTCCCCTCTTTCCCCCATCTTGTTTACCATTATGATGATACCTCTTTGTCATCTTTTAGAAAAACATGGTCTTTTGAAATACATATATATGCTGATGATGTCACCATTTATATTCTCTAAGGAATTACTTGACATAACTCACATGATTAGTCTAGGGATAAAACTTATGGAATCATGGGCTTCTAATTTCAAACTAAAACTTTATAGATAAAATTAAGTTTCTAATTATAACTAACCCTCACCGTCCTATGAATCTTAGTAACTTTACTATTAAGAACAAAACCTATTCCCTTGAGCCATCAATGAAAATCTTGGCAGTCACAATAGATCGTTTCTTCACCCTTGAAAATCAAGTCTCTAAGTTGACCTTGAGTGTCTTTCACTCACTTTGGAAGCTAAAGAGATTGAGGCCATTTTTCGTACTTTGGTTCAATCCCTTGTCCTCACTAAATTCGACTATTGCAATTCCATCTAAGCTGGACTTAAAGGTGGTCTTCTCAAAAAATTACAAACAGCTCAAAATACTGCTGCTCGTCTCATATGTAGATCTCCTTGCTTTGCCAAAGGCACTCCTCTTTTAAATGGGCTACATCGGTTACCAAAAAGATATATCTTTCAAATTATGCATTTTCATTCACCAAATTCTGCTTGGTCAAGCCCCATCATATAGGAATAATCTTATTGAATTACCCTCTCGTAGTGCTGTTTCATCATCTAGAGAATATCTTGTCTTACATTTCCCTATCTGTAAGAATGTGATAAATAAATCAATTCACTCTGCTAATTTCTCCTATCAATGCACCAAAATTTGGAATTCTCTTTCTAAATCAATCAAGTTTACAGATGATTACCTATCTTTTACAAAGTCTTCTAAAAACACATTTCTTCAGTCTGGCCTTTCTGAATACAAAGAACTCTATTTGAATTTTACCCACACACTTTTCTTAAACTCATTTCCCTTCTAGTCTTGTCTAATTATGCTCTCACCTATTCACCCTTAATTATTTGTTTGTCCTTGAGATAGTCTAAATCCCTGGTTATTTACTGCACATGTATTAATTTGCTTCTTGAACTTATTGCAATTTGTGTTATATTTTGTACATTATTATATTTTATTCACTTTATTGTTTGTAAGCCACATTGAACTTGAGTCTATTTCAGTCTAATGTGAAGTATAAATGTCATGAATAAATAAAATAAATACTGAAAGAACTCAAACATAAAATTGCTGATCTGTTGTTAGTGATCTGTATCCTGTCAGTAAAAACTTTCATAGTACTTGAAGATTGGAGGGTGGCCAATGTAATGCCTATTTTTAAAAAGAGTTCTAGGAGTGATAAAAAAAAATTACAGACAGGTAAGCCTAACGTCTGTGCTGGGCAAAATAGTGGAAATTATTATAAAGAATAAAATTATGGAACACATAGACAAACATGGTTTAATGGGACAGAGTCAGCATGGGTTCAGCTAAGGGAAGTCATTTCTTTGAAGGTGTCAATAAACATGTGGATAAAGGTGAACTAGTTGATGCAGTGTATCAAGATTTTCAAAAGTCTATTGACAAACTTCCTCATGAGAGACGTCGGAGAAAATTTAAAAATTATGGGTTAGGAGGATATCCTGCTTATAATCAAACGAGAAAAATGCCCAAGTTCCGACCTAAATCGGGAGATGGACGTTTATCTCACAAAAACGAATAACGCAGTATAATCGAAAGCCGAACTTGGACGTTTTCAACTGCACTCCATCGCGGAAGCATACAAAGTTGATGGGGGCGTGTCGGAGGCGTGGTGAAGGCGGGACTGGGGCATGGTTATCACCCGAACAGAGATGGGCGCCTTTCGCCAATAATGGAAAAAAAGTATGCGTTTGTAGCTAGAATTTAGGGCACTTTTCCTGGACCCTGTTTTTTCACAAATAAGGCCCCAAAAAATGCCCTAAATGACCAGATTACCACCAGAGGGAATCGGGGATGACCTCCCCTGACTCCCCCAGTGGTCACTAACCCCCTCCCACCACAAAAAAATGATGTTTCACAACTTTTTATTTTCACCCTCAAATATCATACCCTCCTCCCTGGCAGCAGTATGCAGGTCCCTGGAGCAGTTGTTAGGGGGTGCAGTGGACTTCAGGCAGGTGGACCCAGGCCCATCCCCCCCTACCTGTTACAATTGTGCTGCTTAATGCTTAGTCGTCCAACCCCCCCAAACCCACTGTACCCACATGTAGGTGCCCCCTTCACCCCTTAGGGCTATAGTAATGGTGTAGACTTGTGGGCAGTGGGTTTTGAGGGGGATTTCGGGGGCTCAACACACAAGGGAAGGGTGCTATGCACCTGGGAGCTCTTTTACCTTTTATTTGTTTTTGTAAAAGTGCCCCCTAGGGTGCCCGGTTGGTGTCCTGGCATGTGAGGGGGACCAGTGCACTATGAATCCTGGTGCCTCCCACGAACAAATGCCTTGGATTTATTCGTTTGTGAGCTGGGCGCTTTCATTTTCCATTATCGCTAAAAATCAAAAACGCCCAGCTCACAAATTGTCGAATAAAACATGGATGTCTATTTTTTTCGAAAATATGGTTCGGTCCGCCCCTTCACAGACCCGTTCGCGAAGATAAACGCCCATGGAGATAGACGTTTTCATTCGATTATGCCCCTCAATGTCCTTCTGTGGATTAGGAATTGGTTATTGGCCAGAAAACAGGGGGTAGGGGTAAATGGCCATTTTTCTCAATGGAGTACGGCAAATAGTGGAGTGCCACAGGGATCTGTACTGGGGCCAGTGCTATTTAACATATTTATAAATGATCAGGAAAATGAAACAACGAGTGAGGTGATTAAATTTGCAAATGACAAAACTATTCAAAGTTCTCAAAACACATGTGGATTGTGAAAAATTACAGGGAGACCTTAGGAAACTAGAAGCCTGGGCATCCAAATGGCAGATTAAAATTAATGTGGACAAATTCAAAGTTACTGTATGCACATTGAGAATAATAATCTGAATCACAATCATCTGATGCTAAAATCCACCTTAGGAGAAAGCACTCAAGAAAAAGATCTATGGTATCATTGTAGACAATATGCTGAAATCTGCCTAGTGTGCAGTGGTGGCCAAAAAAGCAAACAGGATGCTAGGAATTATTAGGAAAGGGATGGTAAATAAGACCATTAATATTATAATGCCTCTGTATTTCTCCATGATGAGACCTCACTTTGAGTATTGCATTCAATTCTAGTCTCCATATATCAAAAAAGATATCATAGAGTTAAAAAAAGGTTCAAAGAAGTGCAACCAAAATGATAACTGTGACGAATCCTCCCATATGAGGAAAGGCTAAATAGGTTAGGGCTCTTCAGCTTGGAAAAAAGACGGCTGGGGGGGGGGATATCCCCCTAAACCAACCTCTCCTCCTCCCCCATTCTCTTTTTCTGTGGATAGCACTCTCAACCTTCCTGTCTCATCAGCTCGTAACCTTGGGGTCATCTTCGACTCCTCCCTCTCCTTCTCTGCACATATTCAGCTCTCCTCTTCAATCTGTTCAAAATTCTGCTGCACGACTAATATTCCACCAGTGTCGTTATGCTCATATTAGCCCTCTCCTCAAGTCACTTCACTGGCTTCCTATCCATTTCTACATACAGTTTAAACTCCTCTTATTGACCTATAAGTGCATTCACTCTGCAGCTCCTCAGTACCTCTCCACTCACATCTCTCCCTACATTCCTCCCCGGGAACTCTGTTCACTGAGTAAATCTCTCTTGTCTGCATCCTTCTCCTCCACTGCTAGCTCCAAACTCCGTTCCTTTTATCTTGCTGCACCATATGCCTAGAATAGACTTTCTGAGTTGGTACATCAAGCTCCATCTCTGGCCGTCTTCAAATCTAAGCTAAAAGCCCACCTTTTTGATGCTGCTTTTAACTGCTAACCCTTATTCATTTGTTCAGAACACTTATTTTATCATCCTCACTTTAATATTCCCTTATCTCTTGTTTGTCCCGTTTGTTTATCCTAATTATATTGTAAGCTTTGTCGAGCAGGGATTGTCTCTTCATGTTCAAATGTACAGCGCTGCGTACATCTAGTAGCGCTTTAGAAATGATAAATAGTAGTAGATATGATTGAGGTCTACAAAATCCTGAATGGTATAGAACAGGTAAAAGTGAATCAATGTTTCACTCCATTCAAAAAGTACAAAGACCAGGGGACACTCAATGAAATTACATGGAAATACTTTTTAAACAAATAGGAGGAAATATTTTTTTCACTCAAATAATAGTTAAACTCTGGAACTCATTGCTGGAGGATGTGATGACAACGGTTAGCACATCTGGGTTTAAAAAAGGCTTTGGTATGTTCCTAGAGGAAAAGTCCATAGTCTGTTATTGAGATGGACATGGGGGAAGTCACTGCCTGCCTTGGGATTGGTTGCATGGAATGTTGCTACTAATTAGGTTTCTGCCAGATACTTATAACCTGGATTAGCCACTGTTGGAAGCAGGATACTGGGCTAGATGGACCATTCGTCTGACCCAGGATGGCTATTCTTATTTTAACCCCAAAGGGTTAAATATTTTTAAATACCTGGGCGGGGGGGGGGGGGGCTAAAGGATCCCACCATATTTGGGCTGTTCCTGGCTCTGTTTTTGTCATTGGTGGCCAATAGGGTGGTCTATTTGAGGTCCCTTGCATTCCAGGGTCTTCCAGGGGGAAATACTTCCTCTGTGGCTGTTCTCAGCATTGCCTGGCTGATTTGTGCTGGTTTCAGGCTTGGAGAACTTAGGGAAATTGCAGGACTATGGTCTGAGTCAGGCTTTGGGGAATGCACACTGTTTGCGTATGCTCAGGGATGCTCCGGAGCCATGACTAGATCCAAAATGAAGCTGGAGCCCAAATTTTCAAGGCTGCCTAAGTAATGCAAATTTGTGGTTTGGTTCTGTGGTCACTGGGGGGTCTATCGGGACCTGATAAAAGTGTGGTTGTCAGGTCAGAAGCCTCTGAGGGTTCAAGTGTGTGGTCTGGTGACCTGAAGACATTTTTAGTTTAAAAAAAATGTGGTTTGGGGGGCCGTTAAGGCTGAAACATAAGGGATTATTTTTTTTTAATGGAAAATTGTTTTATAGCTATGGAATCCTGAGAACCTCCTGAGGTGGGCTAGGAGGGTGGTATTAAAAAAAATCATTTAATGGTGGAAACCCTGGGATAGTGGTGCAGGTTATCTGGAAAGCCAGTGGTGGATTTCTTTGGAGCACCCTCAATAGAGGAGATGTATGTGACTTAAGTTTTAATTCTCTAGAAGGATGTTTAAGGAATTTGTGTAATTGTAATATTGTTTATGTGAGAAAATTATGTTGCTTCTCCAAAAATATGAGGTTTCAGAAACAAAATCATAGGATCATGGCTATATATATGTGTGCTAAAGTTGCAGGGCAGGTTTGAGAACATTTGATGTTTATTCATTATAAAAATATAAAAATGTGGAGTTTTCCCATTATTTTCTATGAGGAAAATCAAAATGGAGAGTGGATCAGTTTAAGCCAGGTTTCATGAGATGGAGGAAAACATTGAAAGTTTTGAGTAAGCTTTTCGATTGGCTGGGCAAAGTCATATGACCCAGCTGAGCCAGTGTTTCCTTGGAAATAGCCTCAGAGACTGTTGGTCAGAAGAGCTGAGAAAGCCGAGTGAGACTAAAGTGCTGTGGAGTGGCTGCTGCACTTATGTGAAACATGTCCAGAGATAGCTGTATTTGTGAAAAGAAAATTATTTTAAAAGAGTTTGGAAAACATCATAAATGTGCTGGTTGTGGTGAAAAATAGTTTGGGTTTTAAAACTGTGTGAGCGAAAGATGTGAGTGTGATAGATTTCTTTAAAAACTGTAGAGAAATATGAGAGGGCCTAAGCCATGGTGGTTAAGTGTGTGAAAGAGACTTCTGACTGTGACTGTATGGCCTCAGGAAGAAAAGCTCTTCCTTAGTTTTAAAGAACAAGTGTAAAGAACAGGTCTTAAAAGCTAGGGTTAAAAATTAAATATTATTTTCCATTAGCAAGTGAGGCTACGGTTTTTATAAAAGTAAACCCTAGTTTAGATACTGGTATAAGATAGGAAGTCAGGGTTTTACTTTATTTGAGTTTACACAAGCAGTGACTATCATCTGTAGTGAGAGAAAAGCTGCAGTATACGGACTGCACCATCAAGAAAGACCAAAGAATCCGTGAGTCAAGAAAGACCACAGCTAAGTACATGAACACAAGCACAGAGAAGGACTTTAGAAAAGTAAAACAGAATTTTTTTTAAAAAGGGCAGCATACTTATCTGTAAAGGGGTCAGGGAGGTAACGATGAGTCCTGTAAAACAACAAAGTTAACACAAAGAGTCATTTCTTATGACAGAGCAACAATTCGAATCTCTTCAGAAGTTAAAGTTTAGTAAAAGTGGGAAAAAAATATACTTATCTGATAGCTTGTCTGATAGCAGAATAAACACAGTTTTCTGGAAAGGTGATTCTGTAAAGGGAAAAAAAAATCCATTACAAATTGTAAAGTTCAGCTGAACTCACATATACATTAACACACACCTTTTGTTAAATTCTATTTGGTTGAATTTTGAGAACATATTATCTGAACTTTTTAGACTAAAGAAAGCCATTTGCATTCAAATTGCAGTTTTAAGTAGATTTTGTTATCAACTCACAGTCTTCTTGAGTGGAGTGTATTTCCAAAGTCCAGAGAAAAATCTCGATACTAGTTTCAATTCCTCCACGCCAATTTGGGTAAAGTGGACGAGGTTAGTTTATATTGTCTTATGCTGTTCTAGAGGCTTAGCTTGAGTATCAGCTATGATCACTAACATCTGGTTTAGTAAAACTGAACACCCTCAGGAACAGGGTAACATCATTATATTCTTATGTTCTTATCCACAATGAATATGCATAAGAGAGCTTGGCATGCACTTCCTCCTTGGCATGCAAATCTATCTCATGCATATTCATTACTGATATCCTGAAAACCAGATGGAACTTGGTGTGCCCTGAGGACTGGGTTGAGAAACCCTGCCATTGTGTATTAGTCTTGAGGGTACAGAGCAGTAAGCCTCTGCCTGGATCTAATGTGCACACATCAGCCTATGATTACATCCCTTATCTACACACTTATACCCACTTATGCTCATACACTCCATAATGTGCTCCCTACCTACATGCTTACCCTTTTTATGCATGTATACCTCATTGCTTGCCCCCTACCACTTAAATGCATGTTCTACAGACATATTAGGACCTATACAGCTATATTAATACAAACATCTACACAATCTACCAGATGAAGTGTCAATATTTCAACAGATTTCAGTTAGTCATTTAATACACGCAGCCAACTATAATATATGCAGCAGCTTTTGGTGTTCTGGACACTTTCAAGATAACATGAATTAAATAGCTCTTATAGCATTGGTGATGAACCCAAATTCTGTATTATACCTTCTCTCTGTACTTTGTTCTACTGAGCAGATTAAAATGCATACCATACAGTGTTTTCACTATGATTCTACCAAGGTCAAATCATCAAACCTTTCTTCATAGCTCACCTCTGAATGTAAGAACTAACTTATGAAATATTAGACCCCTTGGAGAACTTGAATATATTTTATACTTCAAGCCAGCTGTCATGGCAGAGACTTCTTTTATCCATAAAAAAGAATTTCATTGTATGCAGTGAAACTGAATCAGTTTAGGTCATACACATGAGAATTATTTATTATCAGCAGACATTAGGAGAACTTTAATATACAGAGGTACAGTATGTGCAGAAATATAAATAAATCATAATTGATTTGATTAACACCTCTACAACAGATGTACTGTGCATAAAGACCATTAATGTTCCAAGAAGAGTTTAAGCCTTGCTTTCATCACCTTCGTACAACATAAAACCAATCATTGACCCAAAAGTGATATTACAGGTGACCTTTCATCTGTCATGCTTTTCCTTTGTGCTAGGGTTTGACTGCTTTGCATGCCATACACGAGATTATTCTATAATTGTGCTCATTTGAAAACTGCTATGGGTCACACTTTTGTTTCAGGACGGCTTCTAGCGACACTGATTTCCTCAGTTTTCCTGCTCTCCTTATGTTTTTTCCTGTTTATAATAATGGCATAAACATGTATATGTTTACACATCTGTGTATAAATGCCAAAATTCCACCTAAACACTATTCTGTAAATATACTCATATCTTATGTGGTACATATGTTACAGGTAGGTGTGCACATAGGTGGAGTCTGGTGGAGCATGGCAGGATGCACAATTACACTCATAGGACTAGATTTAGTAAATGGTGCCCAAATTTAGGTGCCAATAAAAATGAGCGTCGAGTGCTTTTCTATAAATGACGATCTGAATTGGGTACTGTTTAATAGAATTGCACGCAGTGCCAGTATCTGCGCTCAACATTGGGCATGAGGATTTACACTAACTGAACCCTGGTGTAAATCCTTGTGTGTAAATTTGGTGTGGATTCCCCCAATTCTATAATAGTGTGCACATCTTTAGTGAATGCCCCTGACCTTTCCATGCCCCTCCCATAGCTGCACCCCCTTTTCAGTTGCACACTAAAATGTGCATCTTTATAATATAGCACCTAGTAATATGTGTGCACAAATCCAAATTGTTACCAATTAGCACCAATAATTAATTTTTAGTACCCAATTATTAGTGCTAATTGGCTCATTACTCAATTAAGTTGCACGCTCAAATTGGCCGCACACCCACATTTGCACACACAACTTTGAATGCCATATGTAGAATCCAGGGGATAATTTATACCTGCATATCTCTGGCATTTAGGTGTGAGCACTTATGCCAGCTCTAGGGCTGATATAAGTGTTCACCTTTAAATGCATATATGCGTATATACCCAGTTACATTAGTATTCTATGAGGGAAAGTAGGAGTTAGCTCTATCTTCAATGTAAAATGGAGCTTTTAGGGGTCTTTTACTAAGGTGCGCTCACGTTTTTGGTTTGCGCTAAAATTGTAGGTGCGCTAAATGTTAGAGACACCAATGCATTCCTATGGGCGTCTCTAATGTTTAATGCACCCACAATTTTAGCGCACACTAAAAACATGAGCGCACCTTAGTAAACGACCCCCTCAGTCTCTCTGCTAAGGCCTTTTCTTCATGAGTGCCCCTTTCACCCCTCAATCATCTAATAGTTCAACTAATTTTCTAACAGACTTAGAGAATTAGCAACAACAGACATCTTGCTTCAAAGATGCCTGACAATTACTTTTATTATGAAGTTTTCCTTGCACTGCAAGCTTCTTTTCATATTCCCTTTTTGTCTGCCTTATCAGTGCACATAAGCACCGCCACGCTGGGAAAAGACCAAAGGTCCATCAAGCCCAGCACTCTGTTTCCGACAGCGGCCAATCCAGGCCCCAAGAACCTGGAAAAAAAACAAAATGTAATAACGATCAATGGATATTTCCTTCAGGAATTTATCCAGACCCCCTTTAAACTCAGCAAGGCCAGCTGCCGTCACTACCTTCTCCGGCTATGAGTTCCAGAGTCTAACAATGCGCTGAGTAAAGAAAAACTCTCTCAGATTTGTTTTAAACCTACCACATTCTAATTTCATCTTGTGTCCCTTGGTTCTATTATTGTTAGAAAGTGTAAACAAACGCTTCACATCAGTCCGCTCTACTCCACTCATTATTTTGTACACCTCTATCATATCACACCTCAGCCGCCTTTTCTCTAGGATAAGAGTCCTAGCCGTCTTAACCTCTCCTCATAGGGTAGTCGTCCCATCCCTTTTATCATTTTTGTCGCCCTTCTCTGCACCTTCTCCAATTCCTTTATATCTTTTTTGAGATGAGGCAACCAGAACTGCATTTAACTTCATTCTGTTCCCATTTTTGTAAGGTGTTCTTTGGCTATAATAGCCTCTTACACCTCACCTTCTAAACATGGAGTCAGTTGTTTGGCCTTCCTTTCACCTTTTTAATGTGTTGTTGCAGGGAAAAGTAGCACACACAATCTGTTATCTACCTTAAATTGTTTCTCTGCCCAAGTCTTCGGCTGGAGCAGCAGCAATTCAAACAGCCCATCTGCCCAGTTCAGAGCCTGCTCTGGGCTGTGTTTCCTCCTCTTATGACATAACTCAGAGGTTTTCAACTAAGTCCTCTGGGCACACCCAGCCAGTTGGAGTTTTCAGGCTGGGTGTGCTCTGAGGAATGAGTTGAAAACCTCTGACCTAACCTCTTGTTTCCACAAGGGTGGGGAACAGCAGCGCTGGGCTTGGGCAGATAGCCTATTCGAATCCCTGCTGCTACCAGAGACCTGGGCAGAAAAATGATTTAAGGCAGGAGAGCACTGGATCTGGGGCCAGAGGAGGGAGTTAAGAGAGAGAGTCAGTCCATCCCTGCCTGGTCATCAGAGTAAACAAACAAACAAAAAATGGCACCACCAATGGTCCACACAGGAGGGCTCTGGAGTCTGGACCACAGACCACACGGTCTGCCATTTGAATAGCCCTGACCTAGAGTACTCCTAGAGAAGGAACAGATATTTTCTTGTAACAATTCGTGAAGTTTAGAAAAATAACTTTTGATTCTAAATTTATTTTCTGCTTCTCTGGGAATAAAGCACCATATTTTATCCTGTACACTCATAGGAAGTGTTTGAGTCAACCTGACATCATGAGTCAGTTAGGTTGAAGTGCTCCTTGATTTTTATTCTGCTGTGGTCAGGATATCACTTGTGTGATCAAAGGTCAAAAATGGCAATATACTGTAGACGAAGCAACCCAGAGCTGAATTCCCTAACAGATTATATTTTTATCAAGCAAGTAAAAGAAACAAAAGACAAAACTTAAAATGGAAATACAAACTCATTTACATTTTACCCTTAATATATGATCATTTTTTAAGTAAAATCATGTGAAAGATAACTCTACAACTGGGCTCCTGCATTTATGTACCACTTGAGTGTAAATACAATACTACCACTTTCCTGGGTAAGTGTATATTTACACATGCAAGTGACAGCAAGATGGCTGAGTGCTATTCAGTAATGGCACATGGAAGTGGTATATTTATTTATAAAACTTATACCCTTCTTAAACCTAAGGGGCCCTTTTACAAAGGCGCGCTGAAAATGGACATATGGCAAAATCATAATTGCCACGCGTCAATTTTGGGTCTGAGACCTTACCGCCAGCCAATTGACCTAGCGGTAAAGAATCTGGGCGGTAATGACCTACACGCGTCAAATGCCATTTGACACATGTCTGTTATGCGTGCCAGAAAATAAAAAATATTTTTCAGACGCGCATAGCGGATGTGTGCCAAAATTGAAATTACCACAAGGGCCACGCGGTAACCGGGTGGTAACTCCAATTTGGCACACGTTCGGCTTAGTAAAGGGGCCCCTAAGTGGCTAACAGCATAACATACATAACAACAAAAACAAAACATACAAACAACAGTTACTTCATTATCCCACACAGACCCCCCCCCCCCAAAAAAAAAATAAATAAAATAAAAACAACAACTAATAGTTGCTGGGCTCTGACTGCATCACATTAAAAGGCATCAACAAAAAAAAGTGAATTTTCAGAAGCTTCTTGAAGTGTCCTGCATTCATACAGAGATGCAAATTGCCAGGCAAAACATTCCACAGTACTGGACCTGCAACCGAAGAGGCCACAGCCCTCGTAAGAACCTAATGGGTAGTCAATAACAAATCAGTTGCTAACTTCTTTTACACAATCAGATCTCAAACGCCTAGTAGAAACAATTTTATTACTGAATTAAAATACCATGGAAGCTTCCTATAAACAGTCTGGTGAAGCAGGTATAAAACTTTAAACTGAATCCTAAATGTCAGGGGCAACCAATGTAGCTGCACAAAGGTAGGAGTAATATGGTCCCACCTTGAGACACCCACAATTACCCTTGCAGTGGCCTTCAGCACCACCTGCAATACTTTAACTCTAGCAGGCTCTGAACTCGGGCAGATGGGCTGTTTTAATTGCACTACTGCCGCCACT
Organism: Microcaecilia unicolor; assembly: GCF_901765095.1. Lineage (NCBI taxonomy): Eukaryota > Metazoa > Chordata > Amphibia > Gymnophiona > Siphonopidae > Microcaecilia > Microcaecilia unicolor. The sequence goes on from NC_044037.1 coordinate 263,809,948, forward strand.
GAAGACTTGGGCAGAGAAACAATTTTAGGTAGGTTACAGCACTAGATACCCCCAAATACCAGATTCAGTAAATGGTGCCTAAGTTTGAGCATCAAAAAAAAATCAGTACGGAGCGTCATTCTATAAAGAGCGCACTCAGTTGAGCACTGTTTTTAGTATAGCGCATAGAGGGGCCCTTTTACTAAGCTGTGTAAGCATCAACATGTGCCCAACAAGAGCCAAAATGGAGTTACCGCATGGCTACCACGTGGCTCTTGCTGTAATTTCATTTTTAGAGCGCATCCGATATGTGCAGCTGAAAAATCATTTTTATTTTCTGCTGCGTGTATCAGACATGCGCCAAGTGGCATTTGGTGCACGTAGGTCATTACCGCCTGTTACTGCGTGAGACTTTACCGCTAGGTCAATGGCTGACGGTAAGGTCTCAGACCCAAAATGGACGTGCGGTAATTTTGATTTTGCCGCACGTCCATTTTCGGCAAAAATTTTAAAAAGTCCTTTTTTACAGGGGCACTGAAAAATGATTCTATGCACACCCAAAACCCATGCAGGCCATTTTTCAGTGCACCTTAGTAAAAGGACCCCAGAGATCATTCCTGCACCCAAATTTGGGTACTGGTATTTATACCAGGTAAAAACTGGCCTAAATGCTGGCATCCAACTCTTTGCATTTGGGTGCAGGAATGGCAATATTTTATAACCCTTCAATTGTTTGGAATGCCCTTACCATTCTCCCTGGCCACACCCTTTTTAAGTTGTACGATATGGGATTTAGGTGTGCGGGGTTATAGAATAGCATGCAGGAAAATGCATGTGCAAAATGTAATTAATGTCAATTTATGGCAATGATTGATTAACATCAATCTATTGCTAGTTAATAGCTTGTTAGCTAATTAATTTGCATGCACATCTTCGATCTGCTTGCAAATTTTGGCACCCATATAGAATCTAGGGGATAGTGTATAATGCATGGGGGTGTTCACTTGGGTGGAGCATGGGGGCATGGGTGGGCTACCATTTGTGCACATAACTTACAGAATGCTGTCAGTTACATGACTGGAGTTATGCCATATCTGAGTTATCAAAGCATCCTATAATGGGATCCAAATGGTCAGATGTCATTATAGAATAGGTTCTCACTGCATGGCATCAGGACTCCTAAAAAGAGGTGCCCACTTTTAAAATTACCCCCCCCCCCCCCCATAATGCTTATGCAACATTTAATTTCATATCTGGCACAAAAGCTATAATTAATCTGACTAATATTTTTGACCAGTTCTGGGTCTAGATAGTAATAAAAATTCTTGAGACCCAAACATGTAGGAAAAACTTGAGGCTTATTAAGTTCCCAAGATTTCCAGTGATATCCACTTTGGAAATGGTAAGGAAATATTTGCATGATGTTTTACAACTCTCTGATGCGTACCTTCCTCCTATTGTTAGAGTTCAATATCTCTCTATATTGAAAAACAGCTGAAATGGTACCAGGCCCTTTGGTGCAACATATGGGAAACTTGGATGTGATAGCATTTTTGGAAAGCTCCTTGGAAATTATAATGGCTAGAACTACTATGCTTGTAACCTTTGCACTGGAACCAGATAGGAATATGGTTTTGAAATTGTTTTTCAGACATGATCAGTTCTTGGGCTCTTTGATTTCATATATTTCCTGACAAAGATGCTGTGAGGACCTTCTGGTGTTACATCAGAGGGCCCTGGCTATCGGGGCATCATATAGTTTGAAATTTCCAGCTATATGTTGTAGAGAGGTGTGTTAGTCCACTCTTAAAAGTTATCAATAGAAATCAAACAAAATAAAACATGGAAAATAAAATAAGATGATACCTTTTTTATTGGACATAACTTAATACATTTCTTGATGGAAGGGCAACCTTCGAAACCTAATCAAGAAATGTATTAAGTTATGTCCAATAAAAAAGGTTTCATCTTATTTTCTTTTCCATGTTTTATTTTGTTTGATAGCTATATGTTGTATTGCTTATAGTGGTAATAATTTATGTTGGGGGTTTTTTAGCCCAAGCAACTTCTAGATTTTCTAGTGACTAGAGAAGGTGTATCCACTTCATTAGTAATACTTATAGATTAGCATGCCCGGCTGTATTCACCTAGTTTCTCTTTCTAGATGGTTCTTTTTCAACAGATAGGAATGTACTAATTTCTACTGATGTTTTTATTTTTCTTTAATCTAAATAGTATTGTGGACTAACATACCCTTCCTTTTACAAAGTCATGCTAGCGGTTGCTGGTGCAGTAATGCCAGCACAGCCCAATGGGCTGTGTCAGCATTGACACGTGGTAGCCGCTAACATGGCTTTATAAAGGGGGGGGGGGATAGTTATTTTTGTTGGAAAATATTTTAAATGTTTATTTCTGCTTTCCTGTATTCAAGTAGATCTTGAATGTAATAAGTTTTTTAAAAAATCTAAAAAAATTCTTAAGAGGCAGCTACTGAAATGTATCAAGAGAATAAAGCATAATGTTGGCCAAATGAAGCATGTAAAATGGCAAAATCATGTATAATTTGCCTTTGATGCACTTTTGTTTTGAGCAATGCAAGGTATTAATGAATGTGTCCTTTTCTTGACCCCTAGAAGTTGATGGTATTATGTTGAACCTGGGCTTGAAGGGAGCCAGAGCAAATGGGTATCGCTTCTCCTTGCCATTAAATATCATGAAAACCTCCAGTAGGTGCCAGGAGGGATTCCTGGGGAGGTTGTGCTTTGTGTCAGAGGGGTTGGAGGTTGTGATTTATATTGGGAAGAAATCAAAGAAGTGGGAGTATTATGCAGTAAATTGGGAGAGTTCAGGGGATAAATAATGGGATTAATTATTAAAATGAATGTAAGTTTCTTGAATGAAATGGTTGGTAATTCCTTTATTGACAAAGTCTTCTTTTATTGTGATCCGCTTTTCATTCCAAGGGATTAGCTTACCGGCAGCTGGTGCTCTATAGTGACATCATTGGATGGCACCACTCTGTTTATTTAATACCTTGGGTGCTGCAGTACATGACCTGTGGGTGTGGGCCTGAAGAGGCATAAGAAGCCCCTTTAGTCTTGTCCCTTCAGAACCTACTGAGGAGTCATAAATGAAGTGCACAAGGTTGGTTGTACCAATTGGAAGAAACAGTGAGTAATTTTGTTTGATGTTATGGCAGTTGTGTTTTAGAAGGGTCAATCGCATTTGAGATGTACAGAAACTGATATTAAAAAGTTTATCTTGCATAAACATCTAAGTTCCAATTTTTCAAAACTGGGCTATGCATGTCAAAAACCCAACTGCACGCAAATGGAAAGTGTATATTTTTGGCGGGGCTAAAGCATATCTAGAAGGGGAATAAATGTTGATAGCTTTTGGCAATCTGTTCCAATTGAGTAGCAATCCACTGAAGGGATTAGAATAGTTTTCCCCCTTAATCCCCCACTGTTTTTTTTTTTTTTTTGCTCAATAAGACAAACTGACAAGAGATACCAGTCTCTGTGACAGCATCAGTAAAATAAACGTTTATATTTATGAACCAGATAAGATAAATATGTATGTGCCAGAACATATACGTTTATGTACTGATTTTCAACCCATTGACATTTTCTACATTTTGTTTCCTAAAACAGATGTTTATACTGCATGCACTTTGAGTATAAATATTCATTTAATCTATATTTTAGAACAACTTCTACATCAGCAATTCTGTTCTAAAATACAAGTGAAACTTTAAACATCCTGACCTGGATACCTTAATTCTGACTTCTATGTATTTTCTAAAATGGGACTGAACACATTTATTTTATTTTCATATAAACCACTGGTGGCAGCGATATAATAAGGAGCTTGAAGAATACTGATGTAACACAAAGTACATTGGTACATGGACCTGATGCTATTCTACTGCCTCAACTTTAGGACCATCTTTAGAGATCACAGTAGAAGAGGAAGGTATAGCAGAAACTGTCTCTTTAAGTCCAGTCTTCCACTCACCTCCATTGCTACCTGTTGAAGATATGAGTGGGTTTTCTCTGGCATCTTGTCCATTGGTTTCAGATTTACCCTGGGAGAGAGGGTGGACTCTGATGCAGAAATAAAAATCAAGAGAGTGGATGATGGAAAGAGCTCTTCTTTGTGTGTTTCCTTTCTTCATATTGTCATTGGGGAAGGGGTTGATAAGCCAGCTTATTTTCGAAAGAGAAAAAAGCCCAAATTCCGACCTAAATCGGGAGATGGACGTCTTTCTCTTGTGGGTGCCCAAATCGGTATAATCGAAAGCCGATTTTGGGCGTTTCCAACTGCACTCCGTCGCGGGAACGCATAAAGTTGACGGGGGCGTGTTGGAGGCATGGTGAAGGCGGGACTGGGGCGTGGTTATCGACTGAGGAGAGATGGGCGTGCTCGGCTGATAATTGAAAAAATAAAGGCGTTTTTAGCCAGAATTTAGGACACTTTTTCTGGACCCTGTTTTTTCACGAACAGGTCCCAAAAAAATGCCCTAAATGACCAGATGACCAATGGAGGGAATCGGTGATGACCTCCCCTGACTCCCCCAGTGGTCACTAACCCCCTCCCACCAAAAAAACCCAAACTTCAAACACTTTTTTTTCCAGCCTCTATGCCAGCTTCAAATATCATCCCTAGCTCCATGACAGCAGTATGCAGGTCCCCCGAGCAAGTTTAGTTTAATTGGTGCTGCCCGGACCCATGCAGAGAGCAAAAAATCGGAAGAAAAAAAAAAACATGCAAGTGCAGTTGGGAAAGTCCAAATTAAAAAATAGTAAAAGGGAGATTTGAACAAGCCACCTTCTGATTCCCAGGCCAGTGCTCTAAGCACTGCACCACATGAATCAGTTGTTTAGACATCCTTCCCTTTCCATTAAGTCCCTCCAAGTTTCTGTCAGCCAATCACAGCTCATTTAGCTCATTTAGCATATTTGACACCCGGGGCCCATCATTTTTTAACACCCCCTCCTCTATATGAAAATATTATTTTTAGTAATAATCCACAAGTCACACAACAAGGGTGTATCTAGGAAAGGCAGCAGTGAGCACTAGAACATCAATACACCCATTGTAAAACTAACCAAGACATTAGTAAAAATGATTCTGCCAACAGAAAACCATGTCTTTTTCACAAATATAGAACACCGATACATCCTCACCAAGTATAGAATAAGTAGCCACAAACTAAAATTAAACTGAACCCCCAAGAGGCCAGATCCCGCATACAATGCAACACCATAGAAACAGTGATGCATGCCCCCTAGTACTGTGCAAAATATAAAGATAGCGGACATAAATTTGAAAAACTGACAAATACCAATCACCACTTTACAAATTAACATATAGAAATAAAACAAAAAATAGAAAATAAGATAATACCATTTTATTGGACTAATACATTTTTCAATTAGCTGTCAGAGGCCAAAACCTCCTTCCTCAGGTCAGTACAGTATACTGCTGTTACGGTCCTGTCCTGACCTAAGGATGGAGGTTTTGGTCTCTGAAAGTTAGTAAAAAAATGTATTAAAATTAGTCCAACAAAAAGATCACCTTATTTTCATTTTCTATTTATCACCACAGCCACAATGCTACTTTATTCTAAAGCAAATAAATAAACCTTTTTTTCTAAATTTGTCGTCTCTGGTTTCTGCTTTCCTCATCTTCTCTTCACTCTCTCCCTTCCGTACAGCATCTGCTCTCTTTCTCTCTCCCTTTCATCCAGTGTCTGTCTGCTTTCTCTGCCCATTCCATCCACTCTCTGCCCTCTCCCCCTTTCCATATGGTGTCTGCCAGCTTTCTCTGCCCCTTCCATCCACTGCCTGCCTTTTCTCTCCCTTCTATCCAGCATGTGCCTCACTCTCTCCTTTTTATATGATGCATTCCAGCATCTCCCCTTCTCACCATCTTTCTCTCTACATCTTTCTCTCTCCACTCTCTGTTCCCCATCTATATCCATCTTCTGCTTATCTCCTGTCTATTTGACTTTTTTCTCTCCATGTTCACTGTCATTCCCTCTTACTCCCTCTCTCTCCTATCCATAACCTCCCCTCTGTGTCTCTGTCCCTATTCGCCCATGTTCAGCATTTTCTCTGTGTCCCCATTCCTTCCCATGTTCTTCACCCTTCTTTCTCCCTCTCTCCTGCACTCCAAACCCAGGGCCAGTGTCTCTCTCTTCTGCTTCATAGTACTGCATCTTGTTCTCCCCCTCCCCTGATCCAGCTTTTTCCCAGTCTCCTCTCCCTCATGCATCCCACCTTTCTCTTCCCTCCCCTCCTTGCTTCCCTTAGATCTAGACTAGCATCACTCTCATTCCTCTCTCCACCCCCCTTTTCCCATTCCCCTGCCATTGCTTTCCTTCCTCTCTCCACCACCCTTTCCCCTTAGGTCTGGCATCACAGTATCCACCCCCTCTTCCCCTTAGATGTGGCATCATATCCTCCTCTCTCCGCCCCCCTTTCCCTTTGGTCTGGCTGGCTGGCTGATTTGCCCCTCCCCCCTGGACTAGTGCGGTATCGTTTTCCCCCTCCGCTCCTGCACGTCTTTCAATTTTGAGGCTTCTGGTAGCAGCATCAGCAATGTAAGCGCTGCCTTCTGCTTGCCCTGGAAGCACTCTCTGCACAGCTTCCCGCGTAGGCGCGACACTGTCCAGAGAAGACTTCCGGGACTGGCCGAAAGCAGTGCTTACATTGCTGCTGCTGCTGCTACCAGAAGCCTCGAAGTTGAAAGACGTGCAGGAGCGGAGGGGGAGAGCAATACCGCACTAGTCGGGGGACGGAGGGAAAGGACACCCATGTAGCACCTCACTGCACCGCACCGAGGGGGGGGGGGGTAAAGATGGCAGCACCGCACCAGTCGTGGGGAGGGAGGAAGACGTACAAGGCAGCACCCCCTCACGAGCTGCACCCGGGGCGGTCCGCCCCACCGCCCCGCCCTTGGTACGCCACTGCCCAAGGCTGATTGGTAGATTCTTACTCTGTAATGGAACCTAGGTGCATAGGTTCCATTATAGAACACAAGCGTAATGTCTAACATGTAGGTGCCCACAGTTACACCAGCCATAGAACTGGTTTAATTGTGGGTGCCTAAATGCTGTAGGGAGGTGCATAATTTACAGTATTTTGTACAAATGTACATAGCTTTCATTTTTCAGACCCTCTGCTTCCAGTTAGCCATGTTTTCCTTCAATAATCTGCATGTTAGTAAGTTAATAGCCTGAAGCAGGTATTAAATGGCCTGCCATTAGACAGCACTCAGTAAATAGCATAGTGGGTGAGCACACAATGCTATTTACCTTGCTCATTCTAAAACCTCATTTGCATTTGATGTTCCTTCTTTTGTATGGGTTGATATGCTAATTTTAGCCTGTTCCCTATAAAGTCTTTCCAGATCACTTTAATGTGCATGTTAAGGCCTTATTTTATAGATAATTATTTTTAGCATCCACATGAGGCTCTTAATGTTCAAGCAAATGTTTATTGCATAGACCTCGTAATTGAAGTTTTTTTTCCTTCTAACTAATGTTGACAATGATATAAGGTGCTTACTTTAAACATCTTTTAGTTTTTCAGTGAATCAACATTTCTTTCCTTTAAAACAGTTTAATTAACAACGTTTTAATGTGTGTTTCAGGGGGAAAAATACAGCTGCAAACTGCTAATTTCCAACTTTGTGGGAGAGAAGAAACTCTCATGCCATTCATGAGTCTGCTGGCAATTCATATTTACACGACTTCCTTTGGAATGTCTACAACAATTCTGAAATTAATAATTTGCAAAACATCAAACTCTTTGACCTTCAGTGATTCAATTAGTTATAAACAGAATGAATCTTGATGGAGGGCTGTAGAGAAGAGAACAAAATATAAATCAGTTTAAATATAGCAAACAGCTCAAAGCTGTTGAAACTTTATTGACTAAAATGTAACATAAAGGTCAGCATCACATTGTAAGCAATACCTTTTTATTGAATTAACTTAATACATCTGTGACTACGTTTGCAGATTCATATATCCTTCGTTTGGTCATTTTGAGTTGGCCTGATGAAGGGAATATAATGTTACAAAGTTAGCCTCAAATATATTACCACCATAAAAATGTGGCGCTTATGACACGCTTGTTGACCTTAATTTCTACATATTGTCACCTTTTCATGGAGTTTCATGTCCTGATGATGAGGTAGCATCTCAGAGCAGAACTCTTCCACTGGGACAACTATGCAGATATCCTTGACGTAAAATCCTATATGCACAATCACCGAGTATCCATGTTAATCCATAGTCAAAGTCTTTATGCAGAGCCATCCAGGTTAAGGCACACAGTAGAGATAATTACTAATAGTGTAAACAGTATCGATAACTGTCCATGATGCATACAACAGTAATAATTGACAATGGTGCAAACAGCACTTTATTTTATTTTTGTTACATTTGTACCCCACGCTTTCCCACTCATAGCAGGTTCAATGTGGCTTACATATTATATACAGGTACTTATTTGTACCTGGGGCAATAGAGAGTTAAGTGACTTGCCCAGAGTCACAAGGAGCTGCCTGTGCCTGCAGTGGGAATCAAACCCAGTTCCCCAAGACCAAAGTCCACCACACTAACCACTAGGCCACTCCTCCAAGGGGTTCAAAGCAGTAAAAATTTTCAATGGAGGATTATCAGTGCTGTTTGCAAAGTGAATACTGCAGTGATAATCAGACCTAGTATCTGCTGAGAGTGTCAAGCAAGTCTCCCTAAAAAGAATTTGACCTTACTGGTTGTCCATAAAACAGAAAGGTCCACTATGACAATATAGCAGAAAATATTTTTCAAAAGAGTTCTACAAAATTATTCCTTCATGAAATGGTAGCTGTTACCACTTGGCAAGAGAACAAAGCATGTGCCTCCTCTGTATTTCTTGAACCAGCAGTTCAACTTCTGTGTCGGTGAAATTACCCTTGCGGGTGGGTGGTTGCTTTGGTGCCATTGTACCAATGCGATGCAAAGAATCGAAAATACAGAGAAGGGCGCTTAAATACACTCTCAGGGATGCCCATGTGAAAATGAGATGGGTGTCCCTGAGATGGGCGCCTAATTTTGATTATCAACAAAATCCCTAAACGTTCCCAGCTACTTCGCTGATTTGGGCGTCCTAATTTCTATTATAGGTAGGGAACTATGGGCGTCCCCAGCTGCACTGTGCTTTGGGTGTCCTCATTTCGATTAAGGGGTGATAATGATAAATGTCCGCAGCTGCTCTTCCCATTTGGAAGTTTACATTCCCTTTATTGGCGCCTCTTTAAAACGGCTTTCTCTGTGCTTGCACTTTACAGGTTTTTGTTTTAATGGGGTGATATTTCAAAGCGTTTTAGCTCCAGTTATAGTAGACCCTGTTTTTGCCACTGTATGCTTTTGTACACCTGTTTGTTTGGGGAGGGGGGGTTGGGGGGAAGTTTCTTGCCAATTCTTGAAAGATAACTGGTGTGTGGGCTTTTTTTCAGCCTGGGTGTTAGCTGATAGTATATACTCTGCATTTTCTACATGTGACCAACTCTCCATTCTCTACCCTCCAGGAGCTCCTTGCCTTGTGAGAACCTTTGTAAAAAAAACAAAAAAATGTGTACATAGTTATATTTGTTCTGTTTCAATAACAGTTTCATATTTATGATATAACAGGGTGTGTGTCTCTACTTTGTGCTCTACATATTATCACATGCTGGGGTTGATTTGAGAGGAGGCAACAATCTGGGTTGCATGAGAGGTGAAGTGACAAAGAAACTTTGATACATATGTGTCATAAGCATGGCCATACCTGTTCCTGTATGGTAAGGGGGGGGGGAGGCTGGGTGGGCATTTCTGTTCTCAAGGGAGGTGTTGTCCTTCACCCTGCATGGCCCTCTGCAGCAGGCTAACGAGCAGCACCAGGAGCAGCCTCTGCGCCCTGAAATGCTGCTCATTAGCCTACCACGTTGCCGCCATCTCCAGCCTGATTGCTGACACCTCCTGCAGCAACTGGTTTTGGCTATTCACCAGTTGCTGCAGGAGGTGCAGTGCTGGGGCTGGAGATGGGGCTGGGGCTGGGGATGGAGCTGCAGCTGCGGCTGGGGATGGGGCTGTGGCTGGGATGGGGCTGGGCTGGAGAGGGCGGGCCCTCATCCTCCTCAAGGGGAGGCATGTCATGCCATGGGTCTGTCTCGCTGCACCCTACGCCTGAATAAACTTCCTGAGCCCCTACGTCTTGCCCAATCCTTGGCCACCTTTAAATTTAGACTGAAAGCCCACATCTTTAACATTGCTTTTGACTTGTAACCACTTGTAACCACTCGCCTCCACCTACCCTCCTCTCCTCCTTCCTATACACATTAATTGATTTGATTTGCTTACTTTATTTTTTGTCTATTAGATTGTAAGCTCTTTGAGCAGGGACTGTCTTTCTTCTATGTTTGTGCAGCGCTGCGTACGCCTTGTAGCGCTATAGAAATGCTAAATAGTAGTAGTAGTGCTGCCTCTGCCTCCTCCTCCTGCTGCTGGTGCCCTGTGTATGTAAAAGGATTGTTATTGAGATCAGCACATTCAACATGACTTGCATAGTGCAGGAGCTGGCTGGCTGACATAAGGAGGAATGGGGAAAGGTGGGTTCAGTGGTGAGCCCTGGGCTAGACGCATGGGGTGTGAGATGCATGATATGACATGACAGTGACCCCTGGAAGCTGGTCTGAAAAAGGAATACACTATAAGATGGGTTGGCAGGGAACACTCATTCCTCAGCAACATGTTAGCATTTTGAGTTGTGGCTATGGTAGGATGACCATTTTTTTTTGGGGGGGGGAGGAGGGGTGGAATCACTATTTCTTTACATTACTTTCAAATCATGCTATGACATCCACTTAGAGCAGGACATCACCAAGAAACCATATCCACCCCAGGAAGGGGGATACAGAAGTGTTTCATGTCATCTCATTCATCTCAGAGGAGGTTAGTTGGAAGTTGCAGCCACACTCATGGGAGGGTAGCTGCTACCTCAGGCCTTGACCTGGGACAGAGGTGTTATGACTTACTGGTTGCCTATTAGCCACATGGAAACTGATATTGCACTGGACATTTGCATTATTAAATAAACACATTTACAAATGAGTACAGGTGCCCTGTTTAAAATACTTATGTTGAGCCCTGAAGCGCCGTCTCACTGCCCTAATTATGTCAGGGCTCTCTCTCTTGGTTCTTCGGAACCTCCGCCGGAGGGACTCGAGGTCCCTCTGAATGCCAGATCTTCTGCAAGATATAAGTTTGTACACCAGGAGTCAGGGGATGGCCCTTCTTGCCTTCAGCACACAAATTCATTTGGAAATCAAATAGGAGAGACTCACAACACTGATTGGGGGGAACGGGACATTACATTGGTACAGATGATGTCATTGAGGTGGACATGAGGACAGAGGGTACCGTTTGTGTGCAGTATTGTAGGGATGTGGGAATGTTTTTGCTTTCTAGTACATACAGTAGATTCTATTAATGAATGTGCAGATGCACATATCACTGATTACCCTTGAATGCAGACTACAGTTTGTGCTTACATTACTGAGGGAGCTCTTATATGTGTAGCTAGAGGAGGGGGCCCTGATGCCAGGAGGGGGGGAAGCAAACACTTACCTCTCCAACCTGTCCCTTATCTCAGCCCAGGCTTCAATGGAGAGAGTCCTGGGAGGCAGGTGGTGGTGGTGGCGAAAGAGAATGTGCCTGTGCTTCAAGCACAGCTGCAGTAGGTACATGGTTTCAGCTTGGCTAAAATTAGGCTCTCTACACAGCGCCATGTTTCTTAGTGAACAAGTGTTGGAAAGTGTGCATAGCCTTATATGGACACCCATGCGTGATGGACGTCCTTACATGCACAGCTCCATATATGGACGACCATCCCATTTATGGACAGGTCAGTACATGCACATCTTGGCATCTATAATGGCTCCACACATGGATGGCCGTGATGTATGGACGTTCATGGACTGTCATCACGCATGCGGGGCCTACGTGCGGAACCTTCCTTATATGGATCATTATGAAGTGTGTGAACTTCATATACACACAATAAAATATGTATGTTCCTTATATTTCCCATAGCTGCATGTTCCAGAAGTACAGTGCATGTAGTTGTGGATATGCAGGTACGGGGAAAATATAAGAAACATTGAGAAGTATCAAGTACAGTAACAAGGACGGGTTTCTCACAGAACTGCCGAAGGACAGCCCTGTTACAGGGCCGCTGTCCTTTTGTCGGCCTAGTAAGATGGACGTCGTTCGGCAGTTCTGTGAGAAACGTGTCCTTGTTACTGTACTAAGGCCGTCTTTGCAGTATTTTTCTTGTTCTTTGGGCTTCCCTGATTTGGACGTTTTCAACTGCGATAATGGAAAGTCTAAGGACGTCTATACTATTTTTCCATTATACCTACCTGATTTTGGCTGACTTCGTGAGGGCGTCCTCATTCAGACTTGGACGACCTTTCGAAAATGCCCCTTCACGTAGTAATTTGGGCAATTATCAAACAGTATAAAGCAAAATTAAACCAAATGTTAAAAAAGGGCCCATATGGGAAAAATCCAAATCAAATCACAATAGGTAATAGTGTAAGAGGGAAGGAAATATGGGAGACAATATCTAAAGCACCTCTCATGCACACAATCTCTCCACTCCCCACATACAGTCTCACATGCATGTACATGCATGTACTCCAGATGCACATACACAAGTCCTCTGCTGATTTTAGCAGGTCTAAAATAATATGTATACAATTAAATTGTAAACCATTCATCAATGTGTTCTTATAAAAAAAACAAAATCAAAGAGCACCTTTTGCATACCATTTTCAATAACACATACTTTTTTGTGCAATTAGATTTTTTTTATTATTATTACAAATGCTTCCTACACAGGAAAAACTTCAATTTCATTTTCCAAGCACTTTCCCCTAGCTAGTTGAGAAATGTCACACTGTCTCATTTGTGTTTCTCAATAATGACAGATCTTGCCCTTTGTGTCTATCAAAGGATGTGTGATGTTTAGAAATAGGTAGGCGTGTGGAAAATGTATTCACTAATTTACAATAGTTTTACAAAACAACTGAAGAACTTTCCCCTAACCCATTAACATATTAAATAACAGAAGTAAAGATCAGTTGGTCTCTTTAGTCTTAACAGCATAAATTCCGTCTCTCTGGTTCAATAACATTTGAGGTCAATGAGCATATAAATCCTTATGCTTAACCAACACTAGCTTCTTCCTGACACTCCCACTCCACATCTTTACTTGAACTCTGAACCCAGTTTCTACTATTATCCTCAGTGTCTCTTCCAAACCTGCTCAAATTCTGGTACTGTACTGACCATTACCACAAATGAATCATCACAAATCATTGATTCATGCTCTAATTAGAGGGTAAATTATATTACTATAACTCACTGTAACTGACAATCAGAAGAAGCGATTGCAGAGACTGCAGCAGCTAGAAAATACATCAGCCCATATTTTATTGAATTTGAAAATGCATTGCCATATCTCGACAGTTTTACTTAAGCTTCATTGGCTGCCAGTTATGGAGAAAGATGGTTTTACATTACATGGTTTTACATTAATCAGGCGGTAATCAACAGCCTACTGTGCGGCTTAGTAAACAGGGCCCCAATTTTTTTCAGAGTTCTGGTTTAGGTAGAAGACATGAAATTGACTGAATTATTTGTGTGGAGTGAAGTAAAAGTCTGATCTGCTTATTCAGCCTCCTGGTGCAAACCAGTCCTGGCTTTTTCCCTCAACCAATAAGTATGATCATGTGCCCCTGTCCCTTCTCCACTGGGCTCACTCTAGGCAACCACCTACCTACTTACACAGCTAGGAGGTTACACACAATCCAACTTCCACAATTGTCATCAAATTTTGTAATAATCCATAAAATCACCAAACTTATGTGAATGTTGTCCCCAAAAACAACCAGCTTCTTTATGTACACTGATGTTTGGTTTTAATGTTTGCCCCATGCATGTCCCCCAATCTCTTTGAAAGCCCAATGCAGTCATGTCCATTGCTGTCAGAATTATAACTGTCAATCCATGCTGGTTATCTTAGCACTGTTAAAATTGTAACACGGCCTGACGCAGTTTACCTTCAGTCTTGGCCCCTTGGCTTCTGTTTCCTTTTTTGAACATGTAAAGATTGTTGTCCTTTGATGGCCACACAAAAGTTTTGAATTGTCATACACTTCCATCACATGTGGGTAAAGGTCCATCTTTCTCCTCCAGTAAGTGTCTGGTATGGACCTATTCATGTCAATGAAAATCCAAATAAAAATAAAAATTTTTAAATTTTTAAAAATTGCAGGCAATTCCTATCTGGTTAATAATAAAGAATTTGTTTTGGATTTACTCTACATGCTGCATCTGTGAAGGCTCCACAACCTGCCATCCCTGATATCATAAGGTATTCCAAAGGTAAGGATATACATTGGCAGGGTCTGAGAGGAACATGGGTGGCTAATTATAAAAATAGTAAAACTTAAAAGCAAGCAAGCAATGAACTGCAAATCCTAGTGGATGTTTATAATAAAGGCTCCAATTAGAAGAATTATTCCAAAGAGACAGAACACAATTAAGCATAAGTACTCCTTTATACATATGAGAAAACTTGCAGGAAAGGAAAGCCAATTATTTTGAAGCTGATGCTCAAAGGTTCATGGTAGAGTCTTGAATCTGCCACAAAACTAGCGCAGAAAAATTACCACGGTATGCAAATTAATGACATGCTAAAATCACAGCACTAATCAGCTGTTCAGTGTTAACTTAGCTGTTAGTGCCTGAGTGGTGATTGGCTCAGGCACTGACAGGAAAGTTGACATAAAAAAAAAATACACAAGCATGCCACAGTATGCAACTTCCCCAGCATGCAACAGTTCCTTACCCTCAACCCAACACCTTGTCCTGCTCCCCTAACATGTCTCTGGTGTCTAACAGCACCCACTCTAACCCTACATTCCTGATCCCCCTTATATTAAAGAAAATGTCCTGGTGGTCCTGACCCCCTTCCTTCCTCCCCTGCCCAGGTGCAAAAAATACCCTGGTGGTTCAGTGCCCCCCCCCCAGCCCCCTTCCCCTTCCATCCCCACTCTCATCCTTTGAATGCCCTGGTGGTCTATCAGAAGCCCATACCTCAATCCCAATACCTCATACATAGCAGGAACAATGCTCATTCATTCCTGTCTCCAGGCACCATCATCTTCAAAATGGAGGCATCCCACCTCACATGGTGCATCCTGAGCCTACTTGTTAGGCCCAGCCTGGGTGGTATACCTATCATATAAGGGAGAAATTCTAGATCTATTCCGTAGTGGACATATGATCTGATACAAGAAGTAATGGTGCTAGGGGGTCCACTTGACAACAGTGTTCAGAATGATCACATTTGACTTAATAACTGGAATAAGAAAATCCATTATGTTGCATTTAACTTCAAAAAGGAGACTATGATAAAATGAGGAAAATGGTCAAAAATAAACTTAGAGGAACAGTTGCAAAGGCCAAAAATGTACATCAGGCATGAATGTTCAAAAATACCACGTCGGAAGCTCAGACCAGATATATTCTACATATTGGAAAACCAAATAACAACCAGCATGGTTAAAATTTGAGGCAAAAGAGATTCTTAGAGCTAAAACAACATTCTTTAAAAAATGAAAGAAGATTAAAAATGATAGGAAACAACATAAGGAGACTCAAATGCAAAGCACTGATGAGGAATGGAACGAGAGACTTCGAAAAGAAGTTTGCTTTGGAGACAAAAACATATAATAATTTGTTTAAGTACATTTGAAGCAAGAAGCTAGTAAAAGAATCAGTTTGGACCACTAGATAGTCAAAGGGTAAAAGAGGCACTCAGGGAGAACAAGGCCATAGCAGAAAAGCTAAATGAATTCTTTGCTTTGGTCTTCACAGAGAAAGATGTGGGGAAGATGCTTGTGCCAGAAATGGTATATAGAGGGGATGTTATTAACATAAGTTACTGTTAAGTAATTTTATGTTGCCAAAAGTTGGGTAATTTTAGCACAGGAACTCATTGATAACTTTCCCCCTTAATGGTGACAATTTGGAGGAACTGAAACAAACCTCTGTAAACCTGAAAGATGTGGAGGGCTATTTTCGATATGTTGTCTACATTCAACTTTGGATGTTTTTCTGAAAACATTTAAAAACTCAAGTGGTGAACATGACCATTTTTTGAACCTGAAAAACATCTATCTTTTTGTTTCGAAAAAGGCCATTTCTTAGACATTTTTAGATGTTTTATGTTCAGTACATTTTTCATAAGAGCGTAAGTGTTGCCATACTAGGACAGACCAAAGGCCTATCAAACCCAGTATCCTGTTTCCAACAGTGGCCAATCCAGGTCACAAGTACCTTGCAAGATCCCAAAACAATACAATACATTTTATACTGCTTATCTTAGAAATAAGCAGTGGATTTTGCTACTGGCAAACTAGATGCATGTGCATAGAGAATGAAGATGTGGGCTGGGTAGGGGATTGATTTAGGGAACAAAATACACCAGTATTTAATAAAAGCTCATAGTGCCCAATATAGATACTGGAGCCAGATACCCCCAAAGAAGTGAAAGATGCAATGCAATAAACCAAATGGAGGAAAAAAAAAAGAATTGGAAATCTGCAATATCTCATGACTTTACTGTAGAGTAAAGCTAATGGAGCAGCTGCCGGTTGCCATAGTAACCTAGGCTAAAAGCTGAGGCTACTCTGAATTGCCAGTCATTTCAAATGTTTGGTTCTGCATACACAACATTTTTATTGCAGTAATGACAGCCATATCCACCATTCAATCAGCCTGCACAATTCAGGGTTTCTTGCCTGCTAAATCTTGCTGCCTGCATTGCAAATGTGTGATTGTGCAAAGCAAGAAGTTTTTGAAGTATTGCTTAGTTTTTACCACCCCTTCTACAATTTAGTTCAGCAAGTCTGATCTAGGTAGGCAATTTAAGGGCAATTCTGTAATCTAGGTCCCCACACTTAGGCACACATTACTTACTACCACATACTTGCATAAGTGCTAGCAGGGTGCCTAGGTGCTATTCTGCAAATATCCGCATACATAGTTGGGTCTACCACTTACATGGGTAACATGTAAAAAACTGTATGATATGTACATCTCTGTCATTTTTAGGTGCCATTACTTACATCAGCTCTATGGCTGGTGGCACAGTGGGCACCTAAATATTAGGTGTACCAATATCAGTTTATATTAGTATTCTATCACAGAATCTAGGCACCTACCACCCATCCTTGTGGCACCTAAATGGAGGTGCCCAGTTATAGACTTACCCCTTTTATGACAAATTTTATAAAGATATACAATATGTGACCAAAATATTGCAAAACCTTTTTTAATGACCCATAGTTCATTTCATACGTTTAGGGACAATTCTACTAAATGCATTAATTTTGAGGGCTTAAGGTGCTATAACACAGAATTTTAAGGTACGGCAAGCCCAAAATGAATGCTGCATCAAGAAGGGGTGTTTTACTATTTTAAAACTGCAGGTCCTGCATTAACATTGAGATTAACACACGGTACCTGCTCTCGGTTAATGCAGAAGCACTTAGGGCCAGATTCAGAAAATGGTGCTGAAAAATAGGGAGAAATCAGCGGTCAGCATTATTTTATAAAAGGTGTGCCAGGATGAGCACCCTTTATAGATTAGGGCCCAGCATGGATTCCTATTCCCAGCTTTGGGCACAAGGAAGTGGTATAGCCAGACAGCCAATTTTGGGTGGGTCTGAGCCCAAAGTGTGTGGGCACAAAATTTTCTCTGCCCCACCCTACCCCCACCTCAAAATATAAATTATTTCTCTGACAGTGGACAGAATTCCCTTTTACCAAGGTTGTCAGGCAGCAGCAATGTCCCTAAGCCACTGATGCTGGCTCAAATTGTCATTGATTGCCGAGCTTGGGAGAAGGGAGTTCTGGTTGTCTTTGGATGAATTCCACACCTGGGGATCCTTGGAGATCCCCACCAGCTATGCAGCAAGGGCCAGGACCAATGTTAGCCGTGCTAGAGCCCAGGTCACAAAATAAAGGAGGTTCCCCCTCCCTGAGCTCCTCTCTGCCTCCCCTCCAATTTCCCCACCTGCCATTACTATCACACCACAAAGGGTACAGGAGTGCATACCACGTGGCAACAATATCAAAATGCATACTAACCAAACACACTATAATTCGATTTATTGTAATCAACATACATAATTTTTATTTAATTTTTAAAGACAATGAGGCAAGTAGCAACATGGCGGACTGAAGGCTGCACTATGTTCATTGTCTCCGAGGACTGCCTGGTGAAAGCAATTCCTTTTCTTTACTTACTGCTTGACTATGTCCCATACCAAATGCAAAGGGGTAGTGAAATCTCAGTCACCTCAGGCTTGAAACTCCTCCCCAGTGTAGTAAACCCTTGAGCGATATGCAGTACAATGCCCAAAGAGAGAACACAGGCAATGATCCTGCTGTTGGGGCGGTTGAAGGAGCACCCACTCTACTGGGATCGTACAGTTATAGAGTTGTCATCAATAGCATCTAGAGTGGATTGAAACAAGGTCAGATCTGGGTTACAAGGGTCTTGGATTGATACTAGGAGAATATTGTCACATAGAAGTAGGATTTTGTGAAGAAGAGTTGAGTCAAGGTTCCTAAAGAGCTCAAAAATATGCAGGGCAATATACTCATATATTTCTCTATTAATGGAAAACAAAAACAGCCATATTTCTTCTTGAAAACATTTCTGTAAAACAAAAAAAATCTATTCTAGTCAAGAATATAGTAGCATTGAAAGTACACAACTAGTCATTTGAGTACTACGTTGAGAAATACTGACTAAGAGCTGATGAGTGCAAATGCAGTCTGGTAAATATCAGCTATATAATTACAATGTTGGCATTGGAAGGTAATGTGAACTTCCTCATAATTGCAGCAGGAGTGCAATGAATTGTAACTTCAAACTCACCAGGGCTGCCAAGGGGGGGGGGGCAGGGGGGCAAAATTCCCTGGGCCTGGCCTCCAAGGGGGGGGGGGGGGCATGCTCAGGCCTGGTGCCAGCAAGCTTCTAGGAGGAGGTGATCCACCGAGGTGGATGAACACTAACTCCCACGAGAACACAACCGTTAAAGGGAAGTGGGAAGTGGACCAATGACTCCAGGGACACGGGATACTAATGTATAAAGTACCACTTTATTCACAGACCTGCCTGCTTCCGGATCTGTCTTCTCCTGATCCTATGTGCCGCCCAGGACCTGGATGATTACAGTAACGCGACATTGCGTTAATACAATCATCTGGGTCCTGACTTCCGACATACAGGAGAAGTGGAGCAGGAGAGGACAGAGCGAGCAAGCAACACAGCGTCCTTAAAACTCACCACCTTCTGATTAATATCTGTGTGATCCCAGCTACCTCTATGTTGAATATACATTGACACTTTTATAGAATAGCATTTAGGCACCCTGTTACTACTTTCATGGATAAGGGGACGAGTAGCCTAGTGGTTAGTGCAGTGGCCTAAGATTCAAGGAAACTGGGTTCAATTTCCACTGCAGCTCCTTGTGACTCTGGACAAGTCATTAAACCCAAATGTCCAGAAAAACAATGGTGGTGGTCTAGGAAAAGAGGAGAAAACCAAGGGTTTACATAAACTTTCATTGAAGAATGACCCTAATCGGCCAAGTTTTGGCAACAGCTTTCATCAGGAATCTATAAGCATAGATGCAAAAATGAATGACAAACAGTTAAAATCATATGTATGGTCAATTTTGTTCTCTATTCCTTTCCTAATAATTCCTAACATACTATTTGCTTTCTTAGCCACCGCTGTACCCTAAGTACATTGTTTCAATGTATCATCAATGATGACACCTAAATCCTTTTCTTCGGCAGTGTTTCCTAATGTGGAACCCTGCACTATGCAGCTATATGTTGTGCTCCTCTTCCCTATATGCATCATTTTGCATTTGCTCATACTGAATGTCAGCCCAGTCACCCCTATGTAGGGTCATTCTTCATTAAAGACTTATGTGAACCCTTGGTTTTCTCCTCCTTTCCTGGACCACCACTGCTGTTTTTCTGGACCTTTGGTTGTTTTTGCTATGGTTTTCTCCTTTTTCTTATCCAAGTCACTTAGGGGTCCTGTTACAAAGCTGTACCAAAATCTGTCCTGCGGTAGTGGGCATGTGTTTTTGGTGCACACCAGACCCTTATTATACTGTGTCTGGAAAAAAAAAAAAAAGATTATTTTAATGGGCTGGAAAATGGAAGTGCTGCAAAATAAAAACCAGTAAGCATCCATTTTCAGCCTGAAACCTTACCACCGCCCATTGACTTAGCGGTAAGGTCTCACGAGCTACCCGGGCGGTAAGCATGCAGTGTGCATCAACTGCCATTTACCGCCGGGTAGCCGCCTTGCGGTAGAAAATATTTTCCACCACGTGTTTTGGGTGTGCGCCAAATTCAGAATCACTGCCCAGGGCACATGGTAGCCGGGCGGTAATGCCAATTTGGTGCATGCTGGACATGCATAGACCCTTATGTGCCTTTGTAAAATGGCCCCTTAACCCTCCATTGCCCCACATACAAAATAAGTACCTGTGTATAATATATAAACCACTTTGACTGTAACCACAGAAAGGCAGTATATCAAATCCCATTTCCTTTCCCTTTCCCTATTGAATAAACTTACCCATATAAGGGGCATGTAAATGTCAGAGCCCATTATAGAATTGCCCTTCTTACATATTGCACCACTGAATATATAAATAATTTGAAACATATAGATCAGATGTTTGAAATTATTCCGTACATGTTTCATCCAAATTGGGTTTAGAGTATCCTTAATTTCAAAAGGATAGAAAAGAAGAGCTGGGGTAATCTGCATGCAATATCAGTTAGCAATAGTAGAACTAGAACCCAAACCATTGCTTTTTCAAAGATCAAACTGCTTTACAGTGGTTTGGGTTCTAGTTCTACTATTGCTAACTGATATTGCATGCAGATTACCCCAGTTCTTCATTTCTATCCAAATCCCAAGCGGACATGAATGAGTGCCAGAGGATTCAAATGGAAGCCAATTGCTACTGTGGAGGAGTGGCCTAGTGGTTAGGGTGGTGGACTTTGGTCCTGAAGAGCTGAGTTCAATTCCCACTTGAGGCACAGGCAGCTCCTTGTGACTCTGGGCAAGTCACTTAACCCTTCATTGCCCCATGTAAGCGGCATTGAGCCTGCCATGAGTGGGAAAGCACAGGGTACAAATGTAACAAAACCACTATCAATTTCTCATCAGGATATTTTTTTAACTGTACCAGTTTAATTTTTGTCAGTTTTTCTTATTTTTTTTCCCTTTCGTTCTGGTTTTATACAGATTTTAACTTTTGTAAATATATTTGTTTAAGGATTACACCTAGCAAAGGTACCTCTATGGAAAATACTCTTTGGACTGAACAGGAAATGCACAGATGAGAAGCAATAACCGACATGGGACAAATTACTTCCCCTACTTGGGCTCACCATGTCTCACCTTTAACTAAAAGTAACTTCCATGGAGTAGAAAACACACCCGTCCAGGGGAAGGCAGCTGGATACAGCATATATAAACACATTTAAATTTTTACATTGAAACTAATTTAAGAGGATGCAATGTAAAGCATTTCAGATGTGCAAATGATATACTTCCAGAGCTGCTTGGAGTACAAATGTATTTTTTTTTTTTTTACCAGTGCATTTGATGTACACTATTTTAAATGCATATCACTATGGAAGTTTTGTATTAAAATTCTGAATGTTCTTCTGTTAACACAGCTTTTTAAACAACTTGTGAATTATTTAGGGCACTCAGACATTCTTAACTTTGAATGTATGCCACTCTGCCTACCAAATCAGTTCTTCCTGATAAAATCCTTCTATCTCAAAGTCACAAGACATCTAAGGTAATGGCAGGAAATGCTTTAACAAGTTTGAATTATATCTGCAGGGCAGTAGTTTAGTTCTTTGATGCCTGCCCTTTAGTGACATATGTATGCTTTCTAAGAGGGGTGATCTATATAATGTTGCATTTTTATTCCACTTTGATCAAACTTGGAAAAATATTACTTAAGGGCATGTTATTGCTAAGCCAGATACTTATAAGACATTATTCTCTGCATTTACATAAGTTTCAGGTGCTAGTGGATAGATCAATAAACTGAGAACTTGAAAACCTAGGATTCAAATCCCACTTCCCTCACTGTCATATCTTTGGCCTTGGGTAATTCACTTCGGGGCTCATTTTCAAAGTACATAGACGTCTCAAAAAAGTCCATCTGCCAAAAACATCCAAATCACAATTTTGGAATGGCAGAATTTGGACAGCACCAGTAGACATGGATTCAAATGATATAAAAGTGCAGAAAGTTTATTAAATGTACTCAAATCCACATGTTGAGAGGACCTGACATGGTCATTTTTCTGCAACTATGCCTGCATCAGGAATCCTCCAACCTTTGAACTGGACCAGAGTAGTAAACAGCTGCTATAGGCAGGGCTTTTTTTGAGGGGGTACTTGGGGTACTGAATACCGGCACCTTTTACATTGTCTGCTAAAATTTACCCGTGGTCCCCAAGTTTTAATGAAAATGCTCAGGCTCTACACACAAATTCTGCCTTGTTATAGATTCTGTGACAGTTGCAGGGGGCCCGGCTATAGCGTGTGAGGGGGGCTGGTGATTGTGGGGTGAGTTCCTCAGTGATCACCCCACCCCTGAAGGGTGGTCTGGAATTTGAGTACCGGCACCTTATTCAGTAGAAAAAATGCACTGACTATAGGTAGAAGGTAATAACCTTCCTTCTCAAGCCCGAACATGAAAAAAGAACTTGGATGTCCTACAATGCATTTTGTCCAAATAACAAGGGGGTGTATTGTGGGCATATTTTGGATGGGGCTAGGAAGGGCCCAAAATTAGGATGTCCAGCAGTGATAATTGAATGGAAAGAAACGTACAAGCCTAAAAAGAAGGATGTTTTTATTTAGATTTTATTTATTTGTTACATTTGTACCCCACATTTAGCTCTGTCGAGCAGGGACTGTCTCTTCATGTTTAAGTGTACAGCGCGGCATACATCTAGTAGCGCTTTAGAAATGATAAGTAGTAGTAGTAGTAGTATTTGCAGGCTCAATGTGGCTTACATAGTACCATAAAGGCATTCGCCAGTCGGTTGATAAATACAAGGTTGTATTGTGGTCAAATGAGGTAGGTATGAAGGACGTATGGAATGAAGATTGTATATTGTCCAGTACGATCATTGGTTGAGCTGTGTTGCTGGATGTGGGGATTTACGTTGGATTGGTGAGGTAAGCCTTTTTGAAGGGGTTGGTTTTTAGTGATTTTTTTGAAGTTTAGGTGGTTATGGATTGTTTTTACAGCTTTCGGGGGAATCCATTCCATAATGGTGTACTTACGTAGGAGAAGGTGGATGCGTAAGTTGTTTTGTATAGAAATGATTGGTAGTAGTAGTAGTACATAAGTACATAAGTAGTGCCATACTGGGAAAGACCAAAGGTCCATCTAGCCCAGCATCCTGTCACCGACAGTGGCCAATCCAGGTCAAGGGCACCTGGCACGCTCCCCAAACGTAAAAACATTCCAGACAAGTTATACCTAAAAATGAGGAATTTTTCCAGTCCATTTAATAGCGGTCTATGGACTTGTCCTTTAGGAATCTATCTAACCCCTTTTTAAACTCCGTCAAGCTAACCGCCCGTACCACGTTCTCCGGCAATGAATTCCAGAGTCTAATTACACGTTGGGTGAAGAAAAATTTTCTCCGATTCGTTTTAAATTTACCACACTGTAGCTTCAACTCATGCCCTCTAGTCCTAGTATTTTTGGATAGCGTGAACAGTCGCTTCACATCCACCCGATCCATTCCACTCATTATTTTATACACTTCTATCATATCTCCCCTCAGCCGTCTCTTCTCCAAGCTGAAAAGCCCTAGCCTTCTCAGCCTCTCTTCATAGGAAAGTCGTCCCATACCCACTATCATTTTCGTCGCCCTTCGCTGTACCTTTTCCAATTCTACTATATCTTTTTTGAGATACGGAGACCAGTACTGAACACAATACTCCAGGTGCGGTCGCACCATGGAGCGATACAACGGCATTATAACATCCGCACACCTGGACTCCATACCCTTCTTAATAACACCCAACATTCTATTCGCTTTCCTAGCCGCAGCAGCACACTGAGCAGAAGGTTTCAGCGTATCATCGACGACGACACCCAGATCCCTTTCTTGATCCGTAACTCCTAACGCGGAACCTTGCAAGACGTAGCTATAATTCGGGTTCCTCTTACCCACATGCATCACTTTGCACTTGTCAACATTGAACTTCATCTGCCACTTGCACGCCCATTCTCCCAGTCTCGCAAGGTCCTCCTGTAATCGTTCACATTCCTCCTGCGACTTGACGACCCTGAATAATTTTGTGTCATCGGCGAATTTAATTACCTCACTAGTTATTCCCATCTCTAGGTCATTTATAAATACATTAAAAAGTATTTAAGTCCTTTACAATTTGGGTAATGTAAGTTTAGGTATGATCGTGATGATCCCATTCTGTTTCTGGTTGGTAGATCTATGAGGTCTGTTATATATCCTGGGACTACGCCGTAGATAACTTTGTGGCCAAAGGTGCATATTTTGAAGATGATACATTCTTTGATTGGGAGCTAGTGCAGCTTTTCTCGAAGGGGTTTAGCTTCAGTCACCTCCAGGGTACAAAAAGTTGCTATGATTGAGCAGTTGACCATTGGAGGGATTAAGGCATGACCACTTATGAATCCTCCAGTGGTTGCTATCCCCCTCCCTCTCTCTCTCTCTCTCTCTTCCTCTTACTCTCCCCTGAAAATGAAACCAAAAGGAATATCAGGATCTATGATAGCATCAGATATTATAGGCATTCTGAACAAAGTGGAAAGCAAGTCTGAGGAGTAGCCTTTTGGTCAGTACAGTGGACTGTAAACCAGGGATCCCAGTTTCAATTCAATCCAGAAACAGACATATCCCTACTGTACTTAAATATTTATGACACCTGAAAGCTTGAACTTGTTTTATTTTCCCCCTCTTGGACCTCTTTCTGACTCCAGATCACACGGGGGACTAAAGATACCTATTTTACCTAACAGGTTCTGTATGGTTTCTCCAACCTCCATTGTCACCCAATCACAAGGAGGTCTGCTCTGGGTCTGCATTAGGGGCTGTAATCGAATTCTAATTCCCATAACTACTGCTTTCTGTCTTCCTGGATCTAGGTATACTCTGGGCTATTTATGTTCCCAGATAATGCCTATTAAAAAACTGTCTAAGTTTCTCCAGAGACTGAGTGTATGTGATGTGCCTTGTAAGCTAAATGTAAGGTAAAGAGAAGATAGAATAAAGACAGAGATAGGTTTAAATAGATAGATACATTTTATTTCTTACCCAAAGACAAGTCTTCAAGTTGGTACAAATGCAGACATCAGACTTTAATCAGGTACATTCAGCAGACAGATTCTTGGTACAACCGGACAGAGCTTCGCCGTCTGACAGAAGCGTTGGGGAGGATTCCAAAGCTATGGCAAATTGTCCCTTCTTTTATACACAAACCTCTCCATAGAAGTCTATGGTGAGATACCTAGCTCTCAATTTCTGAGATGATACTTTCCCACGCAGTCTTATCAGCATGTTTTGGGAAGCGTTGAGATAACAGTTCCACATCTGTCTGTGTCGCAATACTTTTAAGAACTCTGTATAACCTCTGTAGCCTTCTATACAAAACTAATAGACTCCATTTTGTTCATCTGATTTAAAGTGACAGTTGTACCAGTTTGTGTCAGGACTCATTGTTCAGACCTGTTTTTTACAGATTCTGAAATATTAAATCATGTACTTGTTATTTGGCCTAGTCAGTACTTCTTCAGTTATTTTAGCTGTTAAAGGTATGTAAATTGACCCATCACTATTCCAGTGGATGGATCCCAAGCGGGGACACATATTAACTTACAGGAAAAGCAAGTCCTTGCTCAGCCAGTCATAGATTTTTAAACCTAGCTGGTATTTTTACAGCCTGAGTCCTAAAATCTGGCCTTCCACCCTTCCGGTGGGCATCTTGCTGTAGTATAATTATACAAACTCTATTAAGGTGGTATACAGCCAGGTACAGTAGGTATTTCTTTGTTCCTGGAGAGCTCAGTATTTAAAATAAGAGTTGTAGGGGGATACAGTGGCGTTCCTAGGGGGGGCGGTGGGTGCGGTCCGCCCCGGGTGCACGCCGCCAGGGGGGTGCCGCGCATGCCTGTCCTCCGTTGTTCCATGCTTCTTCTCTGCCCTGGAACAGGTTACTTCCTGTTCCGGGGCAGAGAAGAAGCATGGAACAATGGAGGACAGGCGCACGCGGCACCCCCCTGGCGGCGTGCACCCGGTGGGGGGGAGTTCCTTCGTGGGGGTGTCCGCGCTGCATCAGGGGGGGCGCTGCACCCGGGGAGGGCGGGGCACATCGGCAATCCGCTCCTTGGTGCCAGCCCCCCTAGGAACGCCACTGGGAGAATATGAACCTGGGTGCCCTGGTATATAGTTCACTGTGTTGACCACTAGGCTGCTTCTATACTCTGCAAGGATGTCTGTGTGTCCATTTTTGAAAAAAATACTGCCAGACAATCATCCTTGTCCCTGACATTTTGGCATTCATAATTTGGACATGTCACTTTATAAAATGGCTGTTCATTTCCTGTTCGAAAATGGCTGTAAGATGGATTGGGTTTTTTTGACTTTATGAGCAGGATGTCACAATTTTGACTTGGACTTCCTTCGAAAATGCCCCTCCATATCTTCTATTGCAATGCTTCTCAACCCTCTACCAGAGGCACACTTATAGGGGCATAATCAAACGAGAGGGCACCCATCTTTTGACACAAATCGGGAGATGGGCGTCCTCTCAGGATCGCCCAAATCAGCATAATCGAAAGCCGATTTTGGGCGTCCTCAACTGCTTTCCATTGTGGGGATGACCAAAGTTCACGGGGGTGTGTCGGCAGCATAGCGAAGGCGGGATGGGGCATGGCATGTGAGGGGGACCAGTGCACTATGAATGCTGGCTCCTCCCAGGACCAAATGGCTTGGATTTGGTCATTTTTGAGATGGGCATCATAGGTTTCCATTATCGGCGAAAACCGAGGTCGCCCATCTCTAAGGTCGACCATCTCAACATTTAGGTTGACCATCTCTGAGGTCAACCTAAATGTTGAGATTTGGGCGTCCCCAACCATATTATCAAAATGAAAGATGGACACCCATCTTGTTTCGATAATACAGGATGCCCCGCCTATTCGCGGGGACTTCCTCAGAGATGGGCATCCTTAGAGATGGTCATCCCCATTCGATTATGCCCCTCCATGCCAATCAAGTTTTCAGGATTACTGAAATGAATATACATGAGATAGAATCAAGTACAGTGAGTCTCCTGCTTTATAGAATGCTACTATAAAAGGTAAAATATGTGCCTATAATTTAAGCATGAGCACTCAGGCCAGATATAGAGCTAGTGTAAATGCTCATACCTAAATGCCAAAGATATGCATGTAATTTATAGCATTCTATAATTTACATGTGCAAGTGTGAGCCCCACCAGGACTCCACCCATGATTGCCAACTGTCAAATATGTGCTATTTAATATGTGCACATATTTATAAAAATAAAAATTAGAATTTTGGCATTACATAGTATGCGCATACATATGCGCATATATGCCATTATTGAAATCATTTATGCACATAATTGGCAGGTAAATGCTAACACCCACTTTTTAGTATTAACCACTTTTTTGATAAGTGCTGCTGAAAATCCTGACCTGGTGATTGGAAATTATCCATGTAGAAAGTTTCAAAGAATAATGACCCCTCTCTATATAGGGATGATAGTCATTGCTTCTACTTGCAATTTACATGTGCCAGTATTTGGTGGATGTATGCATAAATTATATGTATCATTATATGTGGAGTTCTTATATTTTTGGCAGTACTCACTAAGGGGGCATTTTATATCAGGGTGTTTCAATTTAGGTGCCCTGAACATTTAGGAGGCTATTCCTTAACATCACCTAGGTTCCCAGATTTCAGAACAGAATATTAGCATAACACTCCATTGGCATGCCTAAAATCTACACATCCTCAGTTACACCAGCCATAGCCCCGGCATAACTGCAGGCGTAAATGCGGCAGGAACGCACACAACTTGCAGTATTCTGTAAGTTATGCGCATTTAACTTGAGAGCTGCTCATGTGTAGCCCAGATTCAACCCCGTGTGCAACCTCTCCCTTCACATTTATGCACTATGGGGTCATTTTACCAAGCTGGGGTAAGAACTAGCAACTGCTTACTGCAGCTTAAAAGGGCTTACCACGAGACGTGATCAGGTGTCCTGCGGTATATTCCAAATGAGCATGCACACACCATGTGGTATAAAATTATTTTTATTTTTACCATGGAGGGTGTGTCTAGGGGGGTGGAGAGTGGGCATATCTGCAGTAATCAGCAAAGCTACATTGCCGTGTGCTAACTGATTAGCATGTGGGCACTTTTCGCCTACAAAATAGTTGGCGGTAAGGGCTCACATGCTAATCTTTTTTAATGAGACTTGTGTCTATAATCCTGGTATGCTAACTTTTTTTTTTTTTTTTTGCTTTTTTTAAGGGAACTCGGCAGGAATTAGAGATGACTCTTAAATTCTTAGTCGCTCTAAACAAAGAATCCCAATATCGTCACTGGTCTGATCATAGATTTTTATAATTTTTTGTATGTTGTTTTATCAATTATATTGTATTATATGTAGGTGCCTTTTCACTTCAGTTACTTCATCTTTGAAGATTTCCAAACCTCTATGGTACATGAATTTCAAGCAATACTTAGCTTAATAGATGTCAGCTGTGGAGAGCTATTAGGACCATCCTCAAACATATAAGAAATAAAACAATCAGCAATGGGAACAAACAGAATAAGTAGGAGGCATTTCTCAATATATAACAAAGTTTCCTCACTATTCCAACAGTCCAGACACCCTGAAGAAAGAAAGGGGTTTTCAATTCCTTCTTAAACTGCTCGATGTTCTGTATTGAATGGAGCTCTGTAGGTAACGCATTCCAGAGCTTTGGACCGATAACTTTAAAAATGGAAGATCTATATTCTTCCATATACACTTGATGAAAAGATGGAATGTCAAGCAAGTTTCTTTGAAAAGAGCTCAGAGAGTGAACAGGCTGGTACAATCTCAGAGTAGAAAACAGCAGTGGGGAAACACAGTTATTTAAAATTTTCAACACAGTAATACAATCTTAAATTCAATGCAACATTTGATTGGTAGCTAGTGCAAGGCCTTCAAAATAGGAAACATGTGACTACATTGTGATGTATTTGTGATAACCCTAGCTATGGAATTCTGGGTCACTCATAATGCTTTCAATGAGACACTTGCAATGTCAATTGAAAGGCCATTGCAATAGTCCATTAAAGGACAAATCACGGTTTGAACTATCTTACACAAATTTTGACCTATAACATAAGGCTTCATACGTCTAAATATTCTCACTTTATAAAAGACTTTCTTAATTACATTTCTGAACCTGCTTCTTCATTGTAAGTGCAGGGTCAAGTTGAACTCCCAAATCCCTAATCTCTTTTAAAATTGGGATCTCTACAGAATTCATTTTAAATACACTGAGACCATCAACAACTGGGGAGCCTGAAAGCAAAAGTATCCGAGTTTTTGAGCTGTTTAGTTTTAAACGGTTCCCTTCCATCCGTTGCATGATGCTAGCTAGATACAACTCTAACTTTGCAAAACTATCATCAAATGAGGTCTCGACTGGTAACAGAAATTGAATATACTGCACTCAAAGGCACCTTAACAATAAGCAAGTGGTATCAGGAACAGGTTAAACAGAACTGCAGAAAGATGTGATCCTTGAGGGACCCTCACTGAGCAGGGAACTCCATCAGATTTTGTCAGAATCAGTAAATAAACAAAAGCTCCTATCAGTTAGAAAGGAGCAAAACCAACATAGTGCATCGCCTATAAGTGATTTATTAGAATCTCGTGATTGATTGGTGTTGAAAGTGGCAGAGATGTCCAAAGTAATCTGCAAGCCATGTCAGTTAGCTACAGTAGATCTACTACCCAAACCAACAAGATAGTGTTGAAGATAACTTTCACAGATAAGCAGTTACTCCCTAAAGCAATCAGATCTATGAAAAAGCAACATGGTAACCTGCATAGAGTGGTAATTGCAACCCTAAAAGGCAATAGAAAGACATAGCGGAAAGAGGAGTAGGTCAGATTCTATGTGGGAATTTGTCTATATACTGTATCTACCTAAAGTGTCACACTTCTATCGGTACTTCTGGGTTAGTGAGCCCTGGGGCCACTGCCGAGGAGCGTCAGCGGCAGGAGAGTCACCCAAACACAGGACAGGCAAAACAGACTTCCTGGCACCCCGGGCCGGAACTCTTAGACAAAGGCTGCTGCTGAGGCAGCTCAGGCTGGCACCAACTGGACCGGAAATAGCCCAAACCACCTGCATCTAACCACTGTTCCTCAGGGGTTGAGACCCAGAGTGCGGGCAGTCGGCAGGACTTACCGGACAGGGCAGGAAAGCAAAACTGCAGGGACCAGCAGGATAAAGGAACCAGGAACCCAGCTGGAGCAGGGCAGGCAGCCGGCAGCAGAGTAAACCAGGAACCAAGCCGGGTCTGGACAGGCAGCAAATCGTAGAGTAAGTCAGTAAACAAGCAGGGTCAAAACCTAAATCAGGAAAAACTCAGCAGCACTGCAAATGACTTCCACCGAAGGAAAACTCCTCTGAGGACCTCTGTTGCAAGGCAACTAGGGACCTTCCCAGGTGGTTAATAAAGGCAGTCCACAAGGGAGTTCACTAGGTACGGGTACTGCTTAGTTCCAAAAAACTCCCAAAACAATATGGAGGGCTGGAAAATCCGGACCAGCATATCTTCTGGAACATGGGAAATGGTAAACCATCAATTTGCAGCATTCCCCGGGTCTAACCCCCGGGGACCGAGGTGACTGCGAGCCAGGAACCTGGACATAACCGTGACATAAAGTGAATAAATTACTACTGGAAAAACTATGGGCCCATTTACTAAGCTGCACAAAAAGAGGCCATGCGCTATGATTAGCATGTAGATTTCCCCATGAACTGAGGCCACTTTTAGCATGGTAGCAAAATGGCCACATTTCCATTTTTTCTATTAATGGCCTGGTGCTAATGTCCCAATTAGTAAGTGGGCCCTATTTAGTAGACCGAAAGGGCTCATGCGCTAACCATGTGCTAATTGGTTGGTATAAGGCAATGTAGCTATGCTAACTGATTTGCACAGGGCACACCTACTCTCTATCCCCAAACAGGCCCTGGCTCTAAAAAATGCAAAGGGCTCTTTTTATGATACAGCGCTATCGATTAGCATGCACTGAATGCGAAGAAGCCCATGGCAATTTAATGGGCTTCCTTGCACCAGGCACCTGAGCACACCCCATAGTAGTGCATTTTGGTGTGTGGGAGGCACACGTTAGTGCTTACCACCGCTACCGCTTAGTAAAAGGACCCCTAGATAATCAATTCTGTCTTACGTTACTCACTCTTATTTTCTGTCTAACCCCTTTTCTTCTGTCTTATCCATCTATATGTTCCACTTTATACCCCATGTTGTCTATTAAGATGTTTTACTGCCATAGGGGCCCTTTTACTAAGCCGCGTTGGCGCCTACGTGCGCTGAATGCATGCCAAATTGGAGTTACCACCCGGTTACCACGTGGCCCTTGCAGTAACTTCAATTTTGGCGCGTGTCTGCTACGCGCATCTGAAAAATATTTTTATTTTCTGGTGCATGTAGTGGACGCACACCAAGTGGCATTTGACACGCGTAGATCAATGGCTGGCAGTAAGGTCTCAGACCCAAAATGGACACGTGTCAATTTTGTTTTTGCCGCATGTCCATTTTCAGCAAAACAAAAGAAGCCTTTTTTACAGGCGTGCTAAAAAATGGATTGGCACGTGCCCAAAACACGGACCTACACTACCGCAAGCCATTTTTCAGTGTGCCTTAATAAAAGGACCCCATAATGTTCTATTGCTTCTTGCTGAACACTGCTTTGAGTGAATTTCTTCTAAAAGGAGGTAAATAAATCCAAATAAATAAATAAAATAAAATATGCCATCATTTATTAATATGTTTAACTATTCTCTTAATTTACTGTTCTGAAACCTAATGATAACATTAAGATGAAAGAGACCAGTTTTATTGCACTCTAAACACAAGGCAGTCTTAGGGTGAAACTAGGTAATCACTGACAAGATTTCAATCTATGCTTCACTGACTTCTGTTAGGAAAAAAAAAGAGATAGCATTAGATATAATAATATAGCTCAAGAATGTAAGTGAGGAACAAAGAATACTTAGGCCAGGCAGTCTTCAAGGCCAGGGTAGCTGATTTATAATGCAGATCACAAACAGAAAGAAGAATTACCTGCCACAAGTATTTAGAATACAACAAAAGGAATTAGCTCTCAGCAGGAGTTAATACTGTTACAAAACTCAGTAGCAATACAGAGCAGATCAAAGATCCAGGAAACCTGAATTCTGGAGGATCTGGATCAGCATCTCCAAAGCTGCATCCTCCCAGAGGCATTCAGGCAGAAGTCTTTATTTTTTGTTTTTTCCTTTGTTTTGTTTGTTTGTTTTAATCACAGCCTTGTCTGAATTTTGCTTACTTAAATAATACTGTCAGTTTCTCCCTTCAGTCTCAGTGACTAGAAAAATGTGGTTAAAACAAGTAAATTGAAATCATCCTATGCCAGTTTAGCAGCTGAAAACCCTGGTTTGGCTCTGAAATATGGAAGAAAATTTTCACATTTCACAATGGCTTTGCAGGTCCATATTAACCTATCAAGCATAAAGGAAATGAGTGAAAAGTTGGCTTTTGGGACAGGTTTTCCATACCCAGCTACCACCCTGAAAGCACTTTGTCTCCTCCCATTCTCCTCCTCTTCCTTGTCAACTGTTTCTCTCCATTCTTTCTGCTTTTCTCCACCTCATAGTCTCACCTGCCAATTATTTGATTGTAAACTACCTTGCTGCATTTTTGGCATAAATGGCTGCACCTAAATGCACGTGCATCCCCCAGCCCAGTGATGGGCAACCTTTTGAGCTTGGTGTGTCAAAATTCGCCAAAAAACCGAGCATAACTCGGGTGGTGTGTCACTTCGAGAAAAATCATTGCTACTAGGACCGCCCCCGGGCCCCCCCTACCCGAGATCGCTGCCCACCCGAGGTCGCTGGCCCCCCCTCCACCCGCTACCGGGCCCAGAACTAACCTTAAAGCCTCCTTTCACGTCGCAGCAAGCAGCAGCAGGGCAGACCTCTCCTCCTTCCTTCTGTGCTCCGCCCTCGCGGACGTTACGTCAGGCGAGGGCGGGACACGGAATGAAGGAGTGGCCTGCCCTGCTGCTGCTTGCTGCGACGTGAAAGGATGCTTTAAGGTTAGTTTCCGGGAGCGAGGAGGGAGGGCGGACCACACTGTGGCGGCGCCGCGTGTCATCGAAAATGGCTACGCGTGTCAGTGCTGACACGCGTGTCATAGGTTTGCCATCAGGGCCCCAGCCTATTCACTATTGTATAAACCACATCTTACTATAGACGTGGTTTATAGAATAACACTACCTGCTTTATTCTGAGGCACCTACATTTTAGATACCATGTACAGAATCCAGCCCTATGGGTATAGGTTGAAAGACCAAGTAAAAACACAGGGAAGGAGGCCTGGGTGTTTAAGACAGGGACCTTGTATACCAAAGAGGAAAAACAATAAGCAGACTTGGATATGGAGCAAGTGTTCAAATCTGAACAGTATGCTATGGTCAAGCTTAAATCTGTCTAGTACATAATGACAAGATTAATTGGCCAACCCTCTCTGCCTGATTGTTCCTGTCCATATTGGTTTAACTATGGATGTGTCCTAGAAGTAAGCATTACAGCTTGTACACCTATAAACTGGAGACTTGTGAAGTATTGTCACAATATACCACAACTTTAAATGTTTAAAAAGGAAGGGGAAAAGGCCTCTGAAGTTTATATTAAAGCAACTGAATGTATAATTCCATCCTGTCATCGGCTAAAAATATGTCCTTCTCAATTGTTCAATAGCTTTAATATGCCTGAAGTGAAAATTGTTTAAAATATGTATCAAAACATACCTTTCAATCACTAAGGGGTACAAGCTTTCTCCAGCTTCCAATGTGTTCCCGAAAATGTATTCATAAACAGCTGGTCCAAACCCAATGGTAGCCAACATTATATCTAAATTAAACCACATTGTTCATTATTTCTTTCAAAATACAAGCTGTTACGACTCAAGATACACAGGGTGAAGCAAAAATAAGCAACCCCCTAGAGTTTTTTTGCAATTTTCTCAGCAACTGCCTTGAATTTCAACAAGAAGTTTTACGTACTTATTTAGTCATCATACTTACATATTACTATTAAACAACATTTAATTATCTTGAGTAAAAAAATGGTTGAAAGGTAGGAGACAGAGGGTGGTGGTAAACGGAGCTTGCTCTGAAGAAAAGGATGTCGTCAGTGGAGTACCGCAGGGATTGGTCCTAGGGCTGGCTCTTTTTAACGTCTTTGTGAGCTATATTGCGGAAGGGCTGCTGGTAAGGTTTATCTCTTTGTGGATGATACTAAACTCTGCAATAGGGTGAACACCCTGGAGGGTGTGAATGACATGAGGAAGGACCTAGCAAAGCTAGAGGAATGGACTGGTATTTGGCAACTAAGGTTTAATCCCAAAAAATGCAGAGTCATGCACTTGGGTCGCAAAAATCCGAGGGAACGGTATAGTATAGGGGGTGTAGTTCAGTTTTGGAGGCCGTATCTTGCTAAGGATGTAAAAAGAATTGAAGCGGTGCAAAGAAAAGCTAGGAGGATGGTATGGGATTTGCGTTACAAGACATATGAGGAGAGACTTGCGGACCTGAACATGTATACCCTGGAGGAAAGGAGGAACAGGGGTGATATGATACAGACGTTCAAATATTTGAAAGGTATTAATCCGCAAACAAACCTTTTCCGGAGATGGGAAGGCGGTAGAACGAGAGGGCATGAAATGAGATTGAAGGGGGGCAGGAAGTATTTTTTCATGGAGAGGGTGGTGGATGCTTGGAATGCCCTCCCGCGGGAGGTGGTGGAGTTGAAAACGGTAACGGAATTCAAACATGTGTGGGATAAACATAAAGGAATCCTGTGCAGAAGAAATGGATCCTCAGGAGCTTAGCCTAGAATGGGTGGCAGAGCTGGTTGTTGGGAGGCGGGGCTAGTGCTGGGCAGACTTATATAGTCTGTGCCGGGGCTGGTTGTTGGGAGGCGGGACTAGTGCTGGGCAGACTTATACGGTCTGTGCTGGGGCTGGTGGTTGGGCGGCGGGGATAGTGCTGGGCAGACTTATACGGTCTGTGCCAGAGCTGGTGGTGGGAGGCGGGACTGGTAGTTGGGAGGCGAGGATAGTGCTGGGCAGACTTATACAGTCTGTGCCAGAGCTGGTGGTGGGAGGCGGGGTTGGTGGTTGGGAGGTGGGGATAGTGCTGGCCAGACTTATACGGTGTGTGCCCTGAAGAGGACAGTACAAATAAAAAAGTAGCACATATGAATTCATCTTCTTGGGCAGACTGGATGGACCGTGCAGGTCTTTTTCTGCCGTCATTTACTATATAGTGCTTCAGTGTGCGAAGGAAGAGCGGAACTTGGGGGTAATTGTGTCGGACGACCTTAAAGCTTTCAAACAGGTAGAAAGAGCGACAGCCAAAGCCAGAAGGATGCTTGGGTGCATAAAGAGAGGCATGACCAGCAGGAAAAAGGAGGTGATAGTGCCATTGTATAAGTCTCTGGTTAGGCCTACTACTACTACTACTACTACTACTACTACTACTATTTAGCATTTCTATAGCGCTACAAGGCGTACGCAGCGCTGCACAAACATAGAAGAAAGACAGTCCCTGCTCAAAGAGCTTACAATCTAATAGACAAAAAATAAATAAAGTAAGCAAAACAAATCAATTAATGTGAACGGGAAGGAAGAGAGGAGGGTAGGTGGAGGCGAGTGGTTACAAGTGGTTACGAGTCAAAAGCAATGTTAAAGAGGTGGGCTTTCAGTCTAGATTTAAAGGTGGCCAAGGATGGGGCAAGACGTAGGGGCTCAGGAAGTTTATTCCAGGCGTAGGGTGCAGCGAGACAGAAGGCGCGTTGGCAGTAGTGGAGAAGGGAACAGATAAGAAGGATTTATCCATGGAGCGGAGTGCACGGGAAGGGGTGTAGGGAAGGACGAGTGTGGAGTACTGCGTGCAGTTCTGGAGACCGCACCTACGGAAAAATATAAACAGGATGGAGTCGGTCCAGAGGGCAGCTATGAAATTAGTAAGCGTTCTTGAATACAAAAAATATAGGGACAGGCTTATGAACCTCAACATGTATACGCTGGTAGAAAGGAGGGAGAGAGGAGACATGATAGAGACATTTAAATATCTCAAGGGCATTTATGTACAAGAAGAGAGCCTTTTTCAAATGAAGGAGAGCTCTGGAATGAGGGGGCATTTGACAAAGATAAGAGGGAATAGGCTTAGGAGTAACCTAAGGAAGTATTATTTCACAGAAAGAGTGGTGGAGGCGTGGAATGGACTCCCGGTGGAGGTGGTGGAGTTGAGGACTGTTCCAGAATTTAAAAAGGCATGGGATAAGCATGTGGGATCACTTAGGAACAGGAAGAATTAGGGGTTACAGAGGATGGGCAGACTGGATGGGTAATATGGCCTTTATCTGCAGTCATGTTTCTATGTTAAGCTATGTTGATGTTACTGACATTTTAACGTTACTAATGTTAACAATGTTTGAGCCAACACACAGTAAAATAACATCATTGAAACAATTAATTAACAATGTGACAGATTTTCACAGTCACTGGGAATGTTCAGTGTTCACCCCCAGCTTTAACACAGGCCTTCGTTCACTTTGGGAAGGTCTTAATAGCCTTGTTGCAGGCTGTCCCAGATCATCTGCAGCACTTCCTTGAGTTCAGTGATTGTGGCTTTGGGTGCAGCTTGTGATACAGGCCTCCAATATTACTTCCCAGACAAAAATCTATGGGGATCTGTTACTAAAGATTAGCTTGAGTTATGTGCAGCAGGGCCCTACTTTGATTTGTACCTGTCCTCTTCAGGGCACAGACCGTATAAGTCTGCCCAGCACTATCCTCGTCTCCCACCACCGGCTGGCTCTGCCACCCAATCTTGGCTAAGCTCCTTAGGATCCATTCCTTCTGAATAGGATTCTTTTATGTTTATCCCACGCGTGTTTGAATTCTGTTACCGTTTTCATTTCCACCACCTCCCGCGGGAGGGCATTCCAAGCATCCACTACTATCTCCGTGAAAAAATACTTCCTGACATTTTTCTTGAGTCTGCCCCCCTTCAATCTCATTTCATGTCCTCTCGTTCTACTGCCTTCGCACCTCTGGAAAAGGTTCGTTTGCGGATTAATACTTTTCAAATATTTGAACGTCTGTATCATATCACCCCTGTTTCTCCTTTCTTCCAGAGTATACATGTTCAGGTCATCAAGTCTCTCCTCATATGTCTTGTAACGCAAATCCCTTACCATTCAATTCTTTTTACACCGCTTCAATTCTTTTTACATCCTTCGCAAGGTACGGCCTCCAAAACTGAACACAATACTCTAGGTGGGGCCTCACCAACGACTTATACAGGGGCATCAACACCTCCTTTCTTCTGCTGGTCACGCCTCTCTCTATACAGCCTAACAACCTTCTATCTACGGCCACCGCCTTGTCACACTGTTTCGTCGCCTTCAGATCCTCAGATACTATCACCCCAAGATCCCTCTCCCCGTCCGTACCTATCAGATTCTCCCCGCCTAACACATACATCTCCCGAGGGTTTCTATTCCCTAAGTGCATCACTTTGCATTTCTTCGCATTGAATTTTAATTGCCAAACCTTAGACCATTCTTCCAGCTTCCTCAGATCCTTTTTCATGTTTTCCACTCCCTCCCGGGTGTCCACTCTGTTGCAGATCTTAGTATCTTCCGCAAATAGGCAAACTTTACCTTCTAACCCTTCGGCAATGTCACTCACAAATATATTGAACAGAATCGGTCCCAGTCTAAGTTCTCTGTGTTTAACTTCACTATCAGTTAAAAAGTTCTATTACATATTGTGTTGACATTTTAAGTATACTATGCCATACTTTGTATTGTTATTTGAATATTTTTACTGCTGTAATTGTGTATTGCTCATGTTTGATCTATTCTTACTGTATACTGCCTTGAGTAAATTCCTTCAAAAAGACAGTAAATAAATCCTAATAAATAAATAAATAAATAAATAATCTTTATAATTCCTGTCCCTTGTCCCTAGGGAGGGGAAACACTTCAGCCCTGTGGGCTGAAAAAATAAGAGAGACAATTAGACTTAGTTGTAGGCGCAACCAGTACAAATCTTTATTGGTATATCACTAAGCCAAATACAAAATAATCGTTCTCTCAGGAGCAAGTTGTCACACAGCAAAGCCAGACGCAAACACTGAATAACAAAGTCTGCTCACTAACACCTTTCTTAGCCATCACATATATACCATTTGTAAGTTTTGTTTTCTCCCAAATTATGTGATTTCTTCTAAACTAAAATCATAAAGTAGCCTGTGCCATATATGGATGTTCCTGTATTATATCAGTCTCAAACTACACATAACTTATCAACAGAATTAATTTAAAAGAAAAGCAGAAAAGAAAAATGATGCTATTCTATTTTAGAACTGAACCCTTAGGTTCTAGCAAATCAAGCTGAAGAGCCTGATATTCAAAAGGTTTGAAGCGGTCCATTTTTGTGGACTTGAGTAGCGTGCACCGAACCCAAAATTACCATGCAACACCTCAGTGTGCCCTGCAGTAGTGGATTTTAATCTGTGTTAGCGCTGCTTAGTAAAAGGACCCCTAGCTGTCTATTAGCAGAATTTTTGGTTCAACTTTTATTTTTTGAATTTCATTGGCACACGTAATATATAGTTTGAGACACACAGAGGCATATTTTCAAAGCACTTTGGGAGGCTAAGTTCTATAGGTTTCTATGGAACTTTGGGAGGCTAAGTGCTTTGAAAATATGCCTCACAGTGGGTTAACTTGCCTCTGATTAGGGGTTTCATATTTGAGCATCCTTAATAAGCAATTCCATCATGATTGTTAACCATTTGAGATAGCAGGAATACCACACACACACGCAAACAGACAAATGAACCTATGACTACTAGACGCACATCTGAGTCTTGACAAATAGTTTTTTGAAAAATAGTGATCAGTATTTTTTAATTTTAGATATAATGGGTCCAATGCTTCTTGAACCAGCTTGGGGAAACATTGGCTACTGTAGAGTTTGGACCAGCTGTTTATTTATTACGCATGTTGGGAACACATTGGGTGCTAGAGAAGGATTGTACCTCTCCATGATTTAAAGATAAGTTTAGGTGCTCATTTGATGTTAGGCATATTAAAGCTCCAGAACAATTGAGAGAAAAGTTTTCTAGCCGATAAACAGCTGGAATAAACCACTGAGTTGCTTTAATATACACTTCTGAGACTTTTCCTTCTTCCTTTTTAAGCATACGAAGGACAATTCTATAAACTAGACATACACATTAATGCACCCCTTGCATGCATAAGTGTACAGAATGCTAGCATTTATTTGCAAGTGTGCACTGTTCTGTAACCAGGGGCAGACTGACAATTATATGGGCGACTGGGCAGAAAGGCATCTGGACCCCTACTGCCGCCACTGCCCCCTTTGTTTTCAGCACCCCCTGGGCCTACCTTGAATAACCCTAGTGGTCTAGTGGCCTCTTTTGGGGGCAGGAAAGAACCACATTCTTTTCTGCCTTCTTCTGCCACTCTACCAAGCACTGCTTCTTCTTCTTAATGGCTGCTGAGACTTGATGTGGCAGTCTCACGCGTCTCTGCAGCCATTTTGAAGATGCGGTGGTGCTGGACAGAGCAGTGCAGCAGGCAGGAAAGAGTGTGGTTCTTTCCAGCCCCCCTGAAGAGGCCACTAAGTACTAGGGCTCTTCCAAAGTAGGCCTGGGGGCTGTAGTGTGCGGGGTGGGGGAAGGAGAGAGCAGTACAAGGACCCCTAGACCCTCTGGGCTCTCAGGCACTGCCTAGTTGCCCATATGATCAGTCTACCCCTGCCTGTAACAGTGTATATAAGTGTCATACCCCTGGATTATATATATGGAGCTGGTGCAAGATGTGTACTCAACTAAATTGACTAACAAGCTCATTAGTGTGAATAATTGGTGATAATTGGCACTAATAGGCAATAATTTGAGTGTGTGTGCACATCTTCTTATGTGCCTAAATGGAGGTAACCAGTTGTAGAACTGTAGCATATTATAAACTTCAAAGTTTTTTTTTTCATTTATTGTATCTTTACAGCTTCACCACTTGCAGGATTTTGCTCCTTTCACATGTGTGCTGTTTGAAGAGGACCCATAAACCAGCTGACATTGTAATCTCTGTGGGCAGCAAATCCAGCTGCAACAAGATGTGTGTGTGTATACATGCCCATGGATTCTTGGCAGGATATAGATGGATTTTCAGAACAGTACTGCTCAATGAGCAGCTGTTTAAAAAAAAATTAACTAACATCCAGGATAGAATTTTGGTGCTTGCCAATAAATCAATACCTACTTTATTGGTTCTCCATTGAACTCCACAGTAAAATATCTACTCCCATAGCTTTAATATTATCATTTAGTCTAATTATCTTTTGTGGAAAGATGAATATTCTTATAAGGAAGGACTTTCATACTATTTCAAATGTGTCCTGGAATCACTCTCTATATAGCTTCTGTATGTATTTGTTTATTATTTGTGTTTCTAAGCTACCTTCCCAGAAAATAACCTAAAGCAGTGTATGCTTAAGAAATGTAAATTTATACAAAAAAGAATAATGTTATTTGTTATGAAGGATTTTATAATGTGGCAGAACCTTTTCCTACAAACATGCCAATCCAGGGTATCCCATTATTGTTTAAAAATAATTGGCAACCTTGTAGTTTCGGAAATATTTAAGGGGTCCTTTTACTAAGATGCAGTAAAAAGTGGCCTTAGCACACCCTTATATAGGTTTTAACTGCGCACTAAGGGGTGCTGTTACCAAGCGCGTCAGAGCCCTTTATAGCACAGAGGATAAACAGCCTCTAAAAAAGACATGGCCATGTGGTAAGATTATTCTTAATGCATGAACATGTGGTGGGGAGGGGGGGCACTTACTACCACCCATTGAGGTGGCGCTAACGGCTTCACGATAACCCAGTGGTAATCAGGCAGCGCACGGTGCTGCCTGATTACCGCCGGGTTAGCGCTGCGCTAGAAATTATGGTGTTTTTTTTTTTTGCAGTGCCAGAAATGGCACATGCTCAAGGCAGAACTACTGCCGGCAGCTGCGTTGGGCCAGTGATAGTTCTGGGTTGCCGCGCGGCAAGCCTTTAGTAAAAGGGCCCCTAAGGCCATTTTTATTGCAGCTGTAAAATGGCTAATTTTCCATTTATTGTGCTAATGTTGTCAGACGGAGTGCTGAAAAGCCTGGGTCTGAGCTGGAAAGATTACATGATGCTTTGCGAGAATTACTTACTTGATCCCTGATGTAGGTGTTTCGTGACGCTGACACGCACCATGTCGGTTCCCACAATATCAGCATCAATAAAGCATTTCTACTTAACAACTCCAGTGTTGGATTTGTCCTTTGGTCAGCCTCTACTTTACTTTACTTTGTTTGGTCTTCTTAACGTAGAGGCACCTCCTGTTTTTGTTTTGGTCATTACTGCTTGGCCATTACAGAAAATAGTGGGTGAGCGTTTACCGATACCTATTTTGTAGGTGGTAAGGGCTCTTGCACTAATCAGTGTGCAGTAACGCAGCTGTACTTACTGAATAGTACAAGGTTATCAATAGAAGTCAAGCAAAATAAAACATGGAAAAGAAAATAAGATGATACCTTTTTTATTGGACATAACTTAATACATTTCTTGAATAGTACAAGAATGCCCACTCTCTGCTCCATACATGTCTCCCCTAAGAAAAATATTTTTTAGTATACAGTTACCACGTACAAATTTGGAAATTACCGCAGGATCCATAAGCCATTCTCAGCTGCAGTAACTGTTTACAGCAGCTTAGTAAAAGGACCCCTAAAGTAGCAAGCATGTGATGGAAAAATATCTGTTGTATTTATAGTAAGAATACAAAAGTAATGAAATTGATTTTTTTATTGTAAAATAAAGTACATCTTTTTGGCCATAGAGATAGCTAATGGCTTGGCTGATAAAGGGTTATGTTACTATCTAGTATGCTCCATAGCCATCCATCATATAGTCAAAGAAATAAAAATACATCTTAAGGGCTTATTAAGAATAGACACAAACTAATCTTTCAACAAAAGAGGATTAATTATGTACATTTC
This sequence comes from Microcaecilia unicolor, assembly GCF_901765095.1. Lineage (NCBI taxonomy): Eukaryota > Metazoa > Chordata > Amphibia > Gymnophiona > Siphonopidae > Microcaecilia > Microcaecilia unicolor. Next base: position 263,852,625 of record NC_044037.1, read on the forward strand.
TCATTAACTTTTTACCTGCTTCTAACAATAGGTCTTTAGAAGAACACTCTCTTGCTTCAGATCAAACCTCTATTTACATGTTAACTGATTATCTTTTGCTTAATTACTTACAACGGAATCTTAAGACATGATATTTAAAAAAAATCCTAAACTGCAGTCATTTACATATTGTATCTCATTCTTCTTTTGAACGAAAACGACAGCAATATCCCTTGTCCGGGATGCTAGAAAGACCTTCACAAATGTTAGCTAGCTAGATGGCATGCATCTTGATTAAAGAGGTTTAATAGAGACTTAAATGAATCATTCTGAATATAGTTACACCAGCAGAAAATCAGCAGAGGTATATGATTATCTCTGTATCAATTTGCTCATTCCTGACACCCGTTATATTTGCTCCGGGCTTTCATTTTATTCATTCTGCATCACAAGTAGAGAAAGGTCAACCAGTTTTAGCATGTTTCTTGAATATATTTTCCATACTTTGCATGTGCTTTGCATAACATAATTACATCCAGATAAACAAATTTGGTGAGAATTTTTTTTTCATGAACAGATCAGTGATTTTTATGCTATATAAATAAGTTATTCAATAGCATGAAAATACTTTAAATTATTTATGAAATGCCAATGCCAGCACATAAGTAAACATGACTGATTTGAGGAAATTTATAAATGTGAAAACAATGCCAAATGGTTAAAGTGAACCATGCTTCAGGGTATATGTATTTTTATAAGACAATTGCTGCTTCAGAATCATGTTCATGTCTACGCCATCTGCATAATTTTTAGTTTCTGAGCATCTGTATTCTGCTAAGAATTTGTATGTGTTTTTATGATGCTATCTGAAATTTGCTAAGATAAATTACTCTAGAAAATTGCACTGAGGCAATTTACAGTTAGACTCTAACCAATCAAAGCAACTGGATGATAAATGATATCATCCAAGATTTTCAGAGCAATTATTTTTTTACTAGGGCTTTTGCTACATAAAATGTTTTTCAGGAAGGTCTGACGTAGAGAATACAGTGCTCTACAATTAAAATGAAATGAGGCCAGTCTTATGGCCTAGTACTTTGTCATGTGCTACTGATAGGGCAAATAAGGCTTAGGTAGTGTGAAGAGAGAGAGAGAGATAAGATGGTTGCTGATATTTTAGTGGCTCTTGATGGCCACAGATTAGTGCCAAAATAATTCTTAAAATACATTGCCCTTCATCATCAGAGTCAGTAGAGTAGCCAGACCTATCATTTTGGGTGGGTCCACAGTTAAGGTGGGTAAACCGTTCAAACTCCCCCCCCCCACCCCATTTGTTCTGAATCTCTCTCCCTCTTGTCTGCTCCCAGATTCAGCATTTGCCTCCACCCCCCTGATCTACCTCAGCATCTTCACCGGCGCAGCAGTGACACACATTTGCTGACTGTGACGGCCTTGTAGGCTTCCCTCTGCCACATCCCACCAGAGGAAACACAAAGCGACATTAGCGAGGACGTGAGTGGCAGAGGGAAACCGGCATGTCCACACAGGCCATGAGTATCTTTGCTGCGTTGGTGAACACGCTGAGGTAGATTGGAGAGCTCAAAGTGTACAATATTCCTTGAGCCATTTTGTATGAAGAAAAACAAATAGCAGGGTAAATGGAGTGGCCAAGTGGTTAGAGTGGTGGACTTTGGTCCTGGGAACTGGGTTTGATTCCCACTGCAGGCACAGGCAGCTCCTTGTGACTCTGGGCAAGTCACTCTGGGCATTAATTCTTGGTTCTGTTCAATGACCCATTTGTTTCCTTTCTGGATTCCAAATTATTTGTATGACTTGGATCACTGGAGTCCAGTAAAATCAATGGAGCAAGAAATTTTTCACTGAAGCTAGAAGGAATACCAGTGTTTGCTGAAACAGATCCAAGATAATAGGGAAGTAGAATGTATAAATGTAAATCACTTGTTTATTCTTTCAAAAAGTACAAAACCTAGGGCATACACCATGAAGTTACTAAGCAGTACATTTTAAAGAAATAGGTGAAAATATTTTCACCCAGGGGCACATAATTAATCTGGAACTTGCTGGAGAACAGTTTCTACTGTAGTTATTAAAATCTGTTAGTGTTGTAAAAACAGCATAGCTGGGTTTAAAAAAAATGTTTGGACAAACTTCTTGGAGAAAAGTCAATAAATAGAAAAGTCATAACACTGGAAGTAGCACCTCCCATTCACCTCTTAATGCACCATGCTCATCCAATAAAATTCCAAACTCAAACCTGAAGCAACATTGACAAAAACATTAACGTTACAGAAAATTGCCCCCACATCCTGCACAACTAGTCATTGACAAGCTAGCTGCCCCATTTCTGACCCCAACTGACAACTGTCCATTAACACCCCATGCATGACCTGTGGTGCCACTGGGTCATCCCCCTCATATAGAGGTGCCATACACAAAATACAATAGGCCTCCACTGTGCCCCTCCTTATTACATCATGATCCATAGGAGCTACCTTTTTTACATTATTGGGGGTGTTAACCCAGTGGAAATAACCCCTCCATGGACACATACAAGGAATTTAATCAATATTGGGGGTGCTCAAGCACCCACAGCACCCACAGAGTTGGCTCCTATGTCATGATCTCAAAACGTTTCTCATCTAACATTCTTTCCCCCTGTTAAGCTGCAACTGCTTTCCCCCCACAACTCCCACTCACCACCAATAGCCACAATGTACAAACCACATTGTCTACCTTCTCCCCACACAGCAGGAGAGCAGGGTGAGACAATTTCACCCTACCAGCAACTCTCCTCCACCCTCCCTTTACTCAAACCTTTTTCCCACCAAGCGTTTATATATGGAAGTACCTAGCTTCTTCATTTATGATCTAAAACTGTATTTGCCAAGGCATGTGCTGTGCTCTGAGTCTTCCAAGTATTTGTGTGGTTCATCAGTTACAACATGCCATTATGTGGAGACTTGGAACTGTGCTTAGTCTATGGCTGCTCCTGTTCTATGGAACATGATTCCTAATTATTTGTGGTGCTGTGAAAGTGTACAACAGTTTACAGAATTATAGAAAACATTGCTTTATTAAGGCTTTTTTTTTTTTTAGAAGAGTAAGTTTTCTATATTACTTTACTGTTTTGCATGTGCGTTTCTGGATAGATAGGACTTTTGGAGTGCAATGATCTTAAAATTATTTTTGATTGTTTGTGTATATTGTACTTGTAACCTGACTTGTTAAAGGCGGGATATACATTTTAAAATAATACATAATAACAATAAGTGCAATACCCCATGGAATGGGTGTTGCTGGAGTAATGGACTTTTCTAGATTCCTGGGGGGCTTTATTGCGGACCCCCTACTCCTAGTATTTTTGGAAAAAGTAAACAAGCAATTCGTGTTTACCCGTTCCACTCCACTCACTATTTCATAGACCTCTATCATATCTCCCCTCAGCCGTCTCTTCTCCAAGCTGAAGAGTCCTAGCTTCTTTAACCTTTCCTCATGGGGAATCTGTGCCATCCCCTTTATCACTTTTGTCGCTCTTCTCTGTACCTTTTCCAATTCACTATATCTTTTTTGAGATGCAGTGACCAGAATTGCACACAGTATTTAAGGTGTGGTCACAACATAAAGCGATACAGAGGCAGTATAACATCCTTAATTTTGTTTTCCTTTCCTAATAATACCTAACATTCTATTTGCTTTCTTAGCCGCTGCCACACACTGAGTGAGGGTTTCAATGTATCATCAATGATATGGAACCTTGCATCACATAGCTATAGTTCGGGTTCCTCTTTCCCACATGCATCACTTTGCACTTGCTCACATTAAACATCTTCTGCTATTGGATGCCCAGTCTCGTAAGGCCCTCTTGTAATTTTTCACAATCCTCTTGAGATTTAACAACTTTGAATAACTTTGTGTCGTCAGCAAATTTAATTACCTCACTAGTTACTCCCCACCTCTAGATCATTTATAAATATGTTAAAATCAGCAGTTCCTAGAACAGGACCCCTGCGGAACCCCACTATTGACCCTTCTTCATTGAGGATACTGACCATTTAACCCTACTCTCTGTTTTTTATCTTTTAACCAGTTTTTAATCCACAATAGAACACTACCTTTAAAGAGGTACTTTGTCAAATGCCTTTTGAAAATCCAAATACACAATATCGACCAGCTCACCTTTATCCACATGTTTGTTTCACACCTTCAAAGAAATGCAGTAGATTGGTGAGGCAATATTTCCCTTACTAAATCCACGTTGGCTTGAGGCTCGTCTCATTAATCCATGTTTTGAATATTCTCAGTAATTTTGCTATTTATAATAGTCTCTACCATTTTGCCTGGGGTCTTTGGTTGCCTGATGGACCCCTGCCAAGAGACCAGGAGGAGAAAAGGAGAGTTCTAAGTGGGGAGTGTGATCACTGGCTGTAAAGGAGAGTTGCGGTTCCTGAAAGTGGCAACCAGGAGTTTGTTTGTGCTCCGGGTAGGCAGAGGAGAAACCCAGCATGGAAGCATGGAAGTGAAACCAGGGAGAGCTCGGTTCAAGACCATGGTGGATCTAGAGAGGGGTCACCACTGGAAGAGGGTCAGACCAGATGAGGGTCCAAGCCTACAGAGATGGAATTTGTACTGCGAGGAGGAGAAACAGCCACTGAAAATAGCACTGCCTTACAGGATAGGCAAGAACAAGAGAAGCAGTAAATATCTGTACATATAACACCAAGTATCCTGTTAATATAACTTGGGAGAAAAGTGGAAAAGGGAGTTTCCATTTGGGAATAACAACAAGACATACTTTGGACTGATAAGTTCCCAGTTGCTGTTTGCCTGTTGCAAGAGATCAAATAAAAGTTTTGCACTTGTTTGAGACTTCTACAGTTTGACACTTCTACAGCCTGTGCCCTGATCATGGCTGGAGAGATTCAGCTTCAGAAGTTGAAGAACAAAGCTGAATAGATTTGGATGGCTTGGAGTGGAGTGAAGCTTATCCGGGGCTTAGATGACAACTTCTGAAGTTTTAGAATAAGGACCATGTCGGGCAGACATCTACAGTCTGTGCCCTGAAAATGGCAAGAACAAATCAAGATCAGGTATACATATGAAGTATCACATCATACCTTAGGCAATAAGTTTATCTTGTTGGGCAGACTGGATGGTCTGTACAGGTCTTTATCTGCTGTCATCTACTATGTTATGTTACTATCAGGCCCATTTTCGAAAGAGATGTATGTCCATCTCTCAACATAAATCGGAACATGGACGTCCATCTCCCAGGAACAGTATAACCAAAACCCAATTTTGGACATCTCCATCCAAATGCAGTCTGTCGCAGGACGTCCAAATTTCAAGGGGGCATGTCGAAGGAGTGGTGAAGGCGGGACTTGGGCGTGTCTAAGACTTAGTCTCATGTCCTGCCATCACCATACCTCCGTCTTTGAGCCATAATCGAAAAAAAGCAAGGACATTTTCACCTGGACGTGTTTTTGTTACGAATAAGGCACAAAAAGGTGCCCAAAATGACTAGATAACTACCGGAGGGAATCGGGGATGACCTCCTGTTACTCCCCCAGTGGTCACTAACCCCCTACCACCCTTAAAAAAACACCTTTAAAAATATTTCGTGCCAGCCTCAGATGTCATACTTGGGTCCATGACAGTGCATGCAGGTCCCTGGAGCAGTTTTAGTGGGTACTGCAGGGCATTTCAGACAGGCGAACCCAGGCCCATACCCCCCTTACCTGTTACATTTGTGGAGGAAACAGCAAGCCCTCCAAAATCCACCAGAAACCCACTGTACCCACATACAGGTGCCCCCTTCACCTGTAAGGGCTATAGTAGTGGTGTACAGTTGTGGATAGTGGGTTTTGGGCGGCTCAGCACACAAGTAAAGGGAGCTATGTACCTGGGAGCATTTTATGAAATCCACTGCAGTGTCCCCTATGGTGCCCGGTTGGTATCCTGGCATGTCAAGGGGACCAGTGCACTAGAAATGCTGGCTCCTCCCACATCCAAATGGCTTGCATTTGGACGTTTTTGACATGGACGTCTTTAGTTTCAAAAATCGCTGAAAATCAAAAACGTCCATGTCTAGGGATGTCCAAATTCAAGGACGTCCTTGGTATTTTCTAAACGAAAGACGGACGTCCATCTTTTTCGAAAATATGGTTTTCCCCACCCCCGGATTTGGACGTTTTACAAAGACGTCCAAATCCAAACATAGACGTTTCTTTAAAAAATGCCCCTCTATATGTTACTTTTTGAGTACTGCCTGGCATGTGGAAGAGAGCCTAGGAAACTGATCAGCTCCAGAGGATAAAGCATAGCCTCTCAACCCCCCATATTACTATTCCTGACTATTGACCCACTCCCAAGCTCGACTGCATGTGTGCTGGAACTGAGTGAGGGGGGATTTGCCCTGAATGTGAATCTGAACTGAGATCTGTTTTGTGGCCTGGGGCCAGAGCTAGCGCATGGGTGAGACCCAGGTTACACAAATATAAATATATATAAAAAAATAAAATAAATATAAATATATATAAATAAGATCCACTAACACTGCTAGTAATACTGACATGTCCATTGTGAGAAATGATGGTAAACGGTTGCATCCAGGTACTATTAACCTTTTAATACAAGCACATGAGACACTGGTGTTGCAAAATATAGATAAGATGGAAGATAAGAAAAACGTTTTTCAGAATTTGAGTAAAGAAAAGAAGGTAGCCATTGATACATTAAAAGCAGATAGAACTATCATGATGAAACCTGCTGATAAAGGTGAAGCTGTAGTTGTCATGGACACTGACATGTATATATCTGAGATTTGAGAGAGTTAAGTGATAAGAGTTTTATAAGAAACTTAAGAGTGATCCCACAGCAAGAATTAAGAGTGGAATCAGTTCTCTTTTGGATATAGCTAAAGAGGGACAGCTCTTGACTAATAAAGACATTGAGTTCTTAGATGTTAAATATCCAGATATTCTGACTATTTACATTCTCCCAAAGGTACACAAATCTCTACTGAACCATTTTCTATGTTCGCTGATACATTTTTGAAACCATTGTATTCAACATACCACCCTATATATAAACCACTTGACTGGCCATCAGGGTTGGGGGGGCCTGAGGCTGGAAAAGGGGGCTGGTCCCCAAAGCCCCCCATAGCTACGCCACTGATTTTAAGTAGTATGGAAAGTATAGGTCATATTATTCTTGTGACGTTGGAAGTGGAGTCCTGGTACAGAAACATCGCAGATGGATGCTATAGGCATTATTCGTGGTACCATCAAAAACTGAGAATTCTTTCAGAGAGTACATATAGAATTCATAGTTGAAATAGCAAGCATTGCTCTTACAAAGATTTTTTTCTTCTTTAATTGAGATTATTATCATCAAATAAAAGGCAACAATGGCCCCTTTGATCGACAACCTTTATATGGGAAATTTTGAAGAGAACATTTTTTGTATTATAGTATATCACTAAAACCAAATCTGCTTTACAGTCAATTCTTTAGACTTAAGAGCTTATGTACAGACCAGGCTACCTATGCAGTAAGAAGAACTGGAGAAATTATTAATAGATTTAAAGAAAAAGGACACCTTGATATCTGTATTAATACTCGCTTCACTGGCTCCCTATCCGTTTTCGCATCCTGTTCAAACTTCTTCTACTAACCTATAAATGTACTCACTCTGCTGCTCCCAGTATCTCTTCACACTCGTCCTTCCCTACACCCTTCCCATGCACTCCGCTCCATGGATAAATCCTTCTTATCTTTCCCTTCTCCACTACTGCCAACTCTAGACTTCGCGCCTTCTGTCTCGCTGCACCCTACGCCTGGAATAACTTCCTGAGCCCCTACATCTTGCCCCATCCTTGGCCATCTTTAAATCTAGACTGAAAGCCCTCCTCTTTAACATTGCTTTTGACTCCTAACCACTTGTAACCACTCGCCTCAACCTACCCTCCTCTCCTCCTTTCTGTACACATTAATTGATTTGATTTGCTTACTTTATTTCTTGTCTATTAGATTGTAAGCTTTTTGAGCAGGGACTGTCTTTCTTCTATGTTTGTGCAGCGCTGCGTAAGCCTTGTAGCGCTATAGAAATGCTAAATAGTAGTAGTAGTAGTAGTAGTTTACAGCGTGCTATACAAATAAATAGAAAGAACATTTAAAATGTAAAAAGAAAGCTTTTACAGGTATGATTGTTTGTCCACTTACATTTAACCATGTCTCAAATAGTTTGATAGGTGTATTAAGAAAACATTGGTATATCATTATAGACATTAAGCAGTGATTTGATGGTTGCATTCAAAAGAGAAAAAAACTTTAAGGGACATTTAGTACCATCTGCTCTACCATGTGCTGAATAATCTGCAAGGAAATTACTACTTGGACATTTTAATGCAGTTCATGTTCAGTCTGTTCAGTTAATTTGGAAATCAAGGAATTTAAATACCCTACAAATAGAGATATATTCCTGCTAAGCCAGTTATCAAATTGTAAGACTGTTGGAGTTGTTTATGCAGCTATGAGTCCATGCAAGCTGATTTATATTGGTAAGACTAAACGGAGGTTTAACACAAGGTGTATTGAAAATAGAAGTACCATCAAAAGAAGCATCTTGGATAAACTGTTAGTGGAACACTCTGTATAGTCTGGCCATATATTTGTGGACTACTGCTTTTTGTACTGACAAGCCCAAGGACTTCATGGAGAAGAGGTGATCTCGATAAGATTTTATAAAGTGCTGAACAGAAACTGATTTTTAGATTCTGGATTCCTGCACCACATGACATGAACAAAAAGATGGACTTGTCAGTTTTTCTTTGATTACAATATGCGAGTAGCTATAGCTGCCCTTTTCTAGTATTTTATAGTTTCTGTGGTGTTTTATTTGAAAGGATTCATATGTACGTTTTGCTCTTATTTTTAGATATTTTTTGTGTTATGCCCATTTTATTCATGTCATTAGTTGTTTTGATCATTTTGTGGGTCTTTTACTAAAGCTTAGCTTAGCACTGCGTACGCCTTGTAGCGCTATAGAATGCTAAATAGTAGTAGTAGTAGTAGTAGTAGAGTTATCTGCAGTAGAGCCTAATTTTATTCCTATGGGTTCTCCTGCAGATACGCGAGCTAGCTTTAGTAAAAGACCCCCAAATGATCAAAACAACTAATAACATGAATAAAATGGGCATAACATAAAAAATATTGTTGTTTAGAGGACCTGTGATGTCATGTTAATTTTGTGATGTCATTGAAACACACAGTTTTTAAATGCACAAGCTTTGTGGTGTTTCTAGGCTTTTAAGTGTTGCTGTTAAGTTGTAAGCCACATTTACTCATTTTAAGTGGTTTTATAAGTTTTAGTTATTTTTATGTAGGTTTCCATAATTTTTTAAGTTGTATAGACTGGTATACATCTTTTGGTGGACTAGTGATATAATTTCTGTCCTGTGACATCACTGGAATGCATGTTTTGAAATGTGTTAAATTATTGTCGTTTTTAAGCTTTTAAAGAGTCCCCATAGGGTGTTGTCATATTTATTAATTATTATGTGGTTCTAACATGTTTCTGAGCAGCTACAAGTTGTTTATGGAGATTGTTTTGACATTTTTATCACAATTCTTTTGCAGATTTTTAAAAGTTTTTTTTCCTGACCCTCAGGCTTCAGTAAACAACAGTTATGACATTTTAATAAAGGTTTTAGTAACCTTGTTGGTCAAAATCACTTTATTTAGGCTTTTTTATTTTTTAGATTGAATGGGCAACCTTTGACCTCTAGAGCCTTTATATCATGCCTGCTTTTAGTTCATTAGAAAGGGCTCCTTTTACTACTGCAGCAGCCCGGTGGTACTTCCCTCCCCTACCGTGCCATCATTTCTGTTGCTATTTTTGTAGCACTGGACTGTACCCGGTGGTAATCGAGCAGTGTCGTGTGTTGCCCGGTTACCACCAGATTAGCATGGGAGCTCTTTGAGCAGGGATTGTCCTTCTATGTTAAATTGTACAGCGCTGCGTAACCCTAGTAGTGCTTTAGAAATGTTAAGTAGTACTAGTAGGAGAGAGGAGCCCTTACCGCCACCTCAATGGCGGTAAAAGGGGCCTCAGCGTGCATGTAAAACAAGTGCCGACCTCCAGCACCAGCCCCCTTTTGCTGCAGCTTGGTAAAAGGGCCCCAAACCATCAGTAAGCCCAACATGGGCTTACCACACACTATCTCGGAACTACCACTGGCCCAATGCATCCACCACTGGTAGTTCTGCCTCGAGCGTGCACCATTTCAGGCGCGCCATAATTTTTTTTTATAGCACGGCACTAACCCTGCGGTAATCAGGCATTGTTGCTAGTTGCCTGGTTACCACCGGGTTACTGTGGGAGCCCTTACTGTCACCTCAATGGGTGTTGGTAAGTGCTCCCTCCCCCCACATGGCCACACGGTAAGAATAATCTTACCGCATGGCCATTTTTTAAGGGCTTTTTACCTGCTGTGGTAAAAACTGCCCACACCTCTACTGCAGGACCCTTTTCCCCCACAGCTAAGTAGAAGAACCCCTCAGTTACATTCACCAGGGCCAACGAGAGGGTGGGGCAGGGGGGGACAAAATTCCAAGGACCCAGGACTCCAAGGAGGGCCCAGCGCTGGGGTCTCTCGCCCTCTCCTGCACCCAGGCCACCCGTGCCGCAGTCCCCAGTCTCCACCTGCCTACCCTCAGCTCCTTTCTGTCTGCCACCTGGCCTCCTGCATTAAAAAAAAATCTTTAAATCAGCAGCACAGCGCCTTCTTTGTGAAAGTGGCAGATCGCCTCGGGTGGTCTTTCCTTCACTGTGTCCCGCTGTCCTCTGATGTAACTTCCTATTTCCGCGAGGGCGGGACACAGTGAGGGAAGGCCCGCCCGAGGCAATCTGCTGCTTTCACACAGAAGGTGCTGCGCTGCTGATTTTGAGACTTTTTTTTTTTAATGAATGGGGTCGGATGGCAGACAGATGGGAGCTGAGGGAAAGTAGGTGGAAACTGGGGACTGCGGTGCTGGCAGTCTGGGAGCAGGCGACAGCAGTGGTGACTGGGGGGGGGGGGGGGGGGGTGGTGGCGATCCTTGGGGGGGGGGCGGGGGCGGCCTTGCCCCGGGCTCGGTTCAGTCTCTTGGTGGCCCTGACATTCACCATGCATTGCTGCTGCTGCTTTTTAGGAGAGAAGTTATGTGCTTTTTGAATGTGTCCCTCATTTTGAATTGTCAAGAAAAATGTAGGATAATGCTTGATATAATAGTTATCCTCTATGATATTTTACTATCTATGTTTAAGGTAAGTATTTATGTTAGTGGAGAACTTTTATGCCCATGTGATCTAATTGTGCTAAAAGTTATAGCACATACTCAATGAATGCATTTTCTGAGTTCAGCTGTTTTAAGTCCAGTAGGTGGGATTGTTTAGATTGCACCACTAGGGTATATATTATTCGGATTTATTTATTTATTTATTTATTGCTGTGTTTTAGTCAGATAGCTATGTTTTTTAAAATGATTTACACTTATATGATTTAAATGTTTTCTTAACAGTTGTGATTTCAAGCTCTTGAGACAGTGAAACGCAGCCATGTCGGGCTTTTTATGTTGGATTTTAGCGGTGATACATTGAACTGTTTATGAATTAAACTGTTTATGAACTGTGGGAATTTGCTTCTTTTTTTCACCCCATGCTGAATCTTGTAAGTCGCCTGTCTACTTGTATTCTTGTCCTAATCTTGGCATTGCCATTGATTATAGTGACTGCAGGAAGTTTATCCAGGTGCCAGCCAATATTCAGACTGGTGTCCGGATACTTCTCAGATAAGGTTAGGACATTTTTACTGTCCTAACTTCATCCAGGCACTTACTGTACCTGGTTAGCAGACTGAAATCAGCGCTAACCGGGTAAGTCCATCTCTGTTCCAACTCCACTCTTTCAACTGGATAATGTCACAGTGGTCTATGCTGATATTCATCCGTACTATTTAAGTGCAGTTGAATGTCAGTGGCAGAGCCTGCCAACAGATTTAACTGAATAGAAGCTTGCTGAATATCTACCACTATGATTTTATTGTTTAATCCTCATGCCCAATTTCTAATCTTCACCATACATCTTTACACCTGAAAAGAATATAAGAAAACTAACCCTTGCAATGCATGAGGTCAGGCGATTTTTGAAAGGAATACTCTACAGAGAGTGTCCCTTTCAAAATCAACTTGCAAAACCTGCTCAAAGTTCCCTTCAAGTGATTTCTCTGCTTTGTACGATACAGTTTATCAGATTTGCCCATATTCAGTCAATAACCCAAGCTCAAACTTTGATTATACATAATTATTTACGAAGGCTTACATTTTTAATTACAGTAGACAATGTAGACAAGGAGACGTCACCCTTCCCCATCTTGAGTGAAAATCCACTTTCACTCCACCAGAGATTTGAATGGTGGCTTTCACTTTACCAAAAGTCTACAGTGCACCCCATTAACCTAGAGCTGTGATAACTGTGCTTCTTGCTTCTGTTTGTATTCATTTTGTAGAGTGGGAAGAGTTGCAGATAATATATTTGCAGCTCAGCATACACATATATTTCACTTAGGTCCCTAGAAACATTAAGATCAGCTGTACATACTTTGTCATGAAGAACTTTTGATTAGCATATTTTTAATCATTAGATATGGCCATCGGGACATCATTTAGTCACATTAATTAAGTCAACATTAGAATGGGACTGGAAATAAACAAGAAGCTAGCAGACCATCATTAAGGCAAGGGAAACAAAACACATTTTTTTCTTAAATGTTTCCAAATGATTTACTTTAATTCATTATACACTGTGTTCCAAAAAAAAAAATTCCAAACTATACAAAGCATGTTTTCTGCATAACTCTGTCAGAACTTGACCAGTTTCAATAACATTTGGGATATATCATCCTGAATAAATTTGCTGACCACCTAACCTAAGCAACATCACTTCACTATCTGGTTCTTCAACTGTTACGATGTTTCATCAGTGCAAACTAATCAGGCCCTGCCATTTTCTGACTGAATCAGTTGAGCCAGTTTCTCACAATTTCTTCAAAACAAATTTTACGTTTACCCTCTTCCACCTCTTTTCTGGAAACTCTTGAACCAGTCTACCTTTCTCCAGATAACACATTTTTAATAAAGATTAGATCCTCCTGACCGAAAAACATGTAACTGTTTATTTAATGTCCAAGCAGAAGCAGGAAGACACCCTTACGGAAATCTAAACAGAAGCGAAAGCAGGAGTTGAGAATGATGCAATGACCAAATCCACCAGGAGATGTAGTTCAAAGTAGATTTATTAAAGCACCAAAACAAGAGGACCCAACACTGACAAAATGAATTTGCCACGTGAAGTCAGGTTTACATGTATACAAACGGGATGCACACTATCTCAAAGTCACCATAGTAGTCATCATGTGGCAAATTCATTTTGGCAGCTTAGTTTCAGGCTGCTATTTGTGGAGGTTGCAGCATTTATTGGCTTTGTCTTCTGCACCAGACATTGCTCTTAGTTGTCTAAATTGTTCTTAGTGTCTCAGAGGGGCATAATCGAACGCGAACGCCAATCTCCATGGGCGTCTATGTCCAAAAATGGGTATGTGAAGAGGCGGGACAGACCGTATTTTGAAAAAGATGGGTGTCCATCTTTTGTTTCGAAAATACGGTTTGGACGGACCAAATGCCATGGATTTGGTCCTTTCTGAGATGGGCGTTTTTTATTTTTTTTAGCGATAATGAAAACTAAAAACGCCCAGCTCAGAAACATTCTAATCCAAGCCATTTGGTTGTGGGAGGGGACAAATGTACAACACTACCATAACTCTTAGGGGTGAAGGGGGCAGCTACATGTGGGTTTTAGAGGCCTCCCATTTACCACCACAAGTGTTATGGGTGGGGGGGATGGGCCTGGGTCTGCCTGCCTGAAGTGCACTGCAGTACCCACTAAAAGTGCTCCAGGGGCAGGACTTGTTGCTGGTGTATAACCTTGGCACAGCAGTTGACACCTGAAGACTAATTTCGCTGAAAACATCCTTTATTTGAATAAGCATGTTTACTCACAGTTAACTGCAGATCAGAGGTTGTGCCCCACTGGCAACGAGTCTCCCTGGTACTGAGATTAGCAGTAGGTCCGAGCTGGCAGAATGGTGTAAGAACTAAGTGCTGTAATGTGGCTAACACATGAAAGGGATCTAAAAGTGTCTTACACAAATGGTCACTACCTCATGGACTACCGGAAACAAAAAGGGCACCCTCTGACCCAGTAAGCAGAGGGAAAAGCACCATGGGAGTAGAGCCTACCAACTGCCAACGTCGTGAACATTTAACACAAGCTAGTGGAATCACGGAGCCCAATTCCCTACACCCACCACAATGCATGCTGATGTGACTCTGCATTGCCCTTAACAGAAAAGGTGTCCACACTCACCTGAGACCCACATCAGAACCAGGGAAAGGCTGTCAGAGGATAGAACACATTCTGCTGTCATGGAGGTGGGTACGGCATTTGAGGCTGGCATACAGGCTGGGAAAAAAAGTTTGCAAAGTGGGGGTTTTTTTGGGTGGGAGGGGGTTAGTGACCAATGAGGGAGTCAGGGGAGGTGATCCCAATTCCTCCGGTGGTCATCTGGTCAGGTGGGGCACTTTTTTGGGACTTGGACCTGAAAAAAAAGGGTCCAAATAAACGGACCAAATTCTCATCAAAAGCGCCCTTCTTGTTTCGAATTATCAGCTAAAGATGCCCATCTCTCCTCGGCCGATAACCACGCTCCAGTCCCGCCTTCGCCACGCCTCCGACACACCCCTGTGATCTTTGTTCATCTCCATGACGGACTGCAGTTGAAGACGCCAAAAATCAGGGTTCGACTTAAACCGATTTGGGCGCCCACAGGAAACGGACGCCCCATCTCCCGATTTGGGTCAAAATATGGGCGTCTTTCTCTTTTGAAAAATAAGCTGGTCAGTGTCCTAAGTTGTGCATAGTCACCTCTGAGGCAGGCAGCTATGTCTGCTGAAACAAGGCCCGTGTCAGGTCCTTTTGATGTGGTGCTTTAATAAATCTGCTTTTGAATTACATCTCCCTGGTAGATTTGGGACATTGTGTCATCCTCTACTCCTGCTTCAGCAACTGTTTACTTAAAAAGAATAGTGTCTACACGTATCATAATAATATCAATAGATGGTGGCAATGTTGTTTAGGTGAGGTGGCCAACAACGGCCAACAGTAGAATTTAATCAGGTAGGTGGGCTTCTACCCAGTTAAATCTCACTGGCTGTTAGTGCTGCTAAATAGTAGCACAGATCACCATGGCATTATCCATGTAGTGTCAGGGCATACTGGGACAAACCGAAAGTCAATCAAGCCCAGTGTCCTTTTCCCAACAGTGGCCAATCCAGGTCACAAGTACTTGGCAAGACCCCAGACCAGTTAAAACAAATTTTATGCTACTTATCCTAGAAAAAAGCAGTGGATTTTCCAAGTCCAGCTTAATAATGGCTTATGGACTTTAGAAACCAACCAATCAGTCACAACAAGGGTGACAAAACAGCAGCAGGCAATGTCCAAACTAACGCCTTTATTGTAACATCCAAGACTCTTCTTTATTGTAACATCCTACAAGGGCTATTGTTCTTCTGTTTTCCCTGCCAAGTGCTGCAGTATAGCTAGTCCACCACCACATTACTTACTAGGTTAGCAGGTGATTTTCAGTCCGCTAACCAGATAAGTGCCGAAATAAAATTATCCAGGCACTGCTCTAAATATCGGATGGCATCCGGATAATTTGAAAGAGAATGGCATTTTGACGAGTTACTACTTATTAGGCTTTTGACAATGAATGAAACTGTGGATGAGAGCAGCATTTTACCAACTTGCAGCTTGTTAGCGGCTTTGATAGTGCATATGACTACTCTAGCCAAACCCGGACGCAGGTCTTGGACCAAACACCATTGATTCTTCGGTGTGGGTATCGGATGATTGTTTTGTCCAATGCTAGCATCAAGTGTTCTGGGCACAATCAAAGATAAGTAGTCATTTTTTTCTATTTTTCTAATATTACATTTATTTAATAGAACGTACAATTTAAATGAATAAAGGGACACTTTGGCAAATGATTGATGTTTGAATTATAAGCTTTGCTCTGGAATAGCTGTGCGCTATAAGAGATCTTGTAATATTGATGTCTGCACTGATCCATGGCCGCAATGTGCCTTGGGTTAATAGAGGTTATACAGTGAAGTCAGCACAGTATTAAAAGTAAAATGTACATGTCTTCAGTGTCAGATCCCTTGTTTCTCTTTCTCATAGTTTAAGTTAGCAGAAGTATCTTATAATCAACCTTCTTTCTCATATGGGTTCAAATAGAAAGATGGCCTTTCTTGAAAAGGTGTTGAAAATAGTTTGGTTTAATGCATTACCTTTCAACTGCAGAGTTTCAATATGTTGGTAAAGCTGCCATATGAGAGTAGAAACACATTTGCCTGCATTGGCAGAACTGGAAAATGATTTTGGCAACAGGCAAATAGTCCAATTGTAAGTTTTAGAAGTAAAATATTTTCATGCATACTGTATTGGATGTATTCATAAGAACATAAGAATAGCCATACTGGTTTCAGACCAATGATCTATCTAGCCCAGTATCCTTGCTTCCAACAGTGGCCAATCCATGACACAAGTACCTGGCAAACCCCAATTAGTAGCAACATTCCATACTACACTCCGGGGCAGCAGTGGTTTCCCCCCTCGTGAAACATCTTAATTACAGACTATGGACTTTTCCTCTAGGAACTTGTCCAACCCTTTTTTAAACCCAATACACTGACCCCTATTACCCATCCTCCAGCAACACGTTCCAGAGCTTAACTATCGTTTGAGTGAAAAAAATGTTTCCTCCTATTTATTTTAAAAGTATTTCATGTAATTTCTTGAGTGTCCTCTGGTCTTTGCACTTTTGAAAGAGTGAAAGTTGATTCACTTCCATCCTTTCTATACCACTCAGGATTTTGTAGACTCAATCATACCCCCCCCCCCTTAGCCATCTTTCCCAACTGAAGAACCCTAACCTCTTAGCGTGTTCTATTATGCTAGTAGTTCCATCTCATTTGACATCTTGGTTGCTCTTCGTTGATCCTTTTCTAATTCCACTATATCTGTTTTAGATATGGCAATGAGAATTGAACGCAGTAGTCAAGGTGAGGTTTCACCATGTAGCAATACAGAGGTATTATAATATTCTTGGTCTTATTTTGCATTCCTTTTCTAATAATTCTTACACATCCCTATTTGCTTTTGGCCACCGACACACACTGGGCAGAAGATTCAGCGTATAGTTACAATGACACCAAGATACTAAAAAATCAGGGTCAAGTATTATCCTTTTAAGCTGCAGAGGCTCTGATTTTATAACAAAACATCTATGTGCATAGTCCAAAAGGTAACCTATTTTAGACCTGTTTTTTTATAAAGGCAACATTCATGTTATATATCTCCATTGTCACATATGGCTGCGCTCTGGTGCTCTCACATATAGGTATATTTCCCTGAGGTTGGGCGAAGAGAGGAGATATGCATATGACTTGTGCCAGTCTGGCTGGGAGGGGAGACAATGTTGGTTAGTGACTAGAAATGTGTAAGCGTTGAAACCCATCCACTTAATAGGAGCCCCTATTAATGGATTCTGATATCATAAACACTCTTATAGGTCTATATATAGGTATTAGTAGCCATAACTCTGTAAGCTTTGTTTTCATTGGATTATGTAATTCATGGCTGGAAGTTGTGAAGCCACTATTTGGGAGTGTAGATAGATACCATAATCATGCAAAAGTTAAACCTTTTCACCAGCTCTACAGATGACATCTGAGACCCTGCCTAAAGTGATCATTGTAGCCATGTCAGTAGGATAGTGTGTTATAAACTTTGAAAGTATGTGTATAAATATATGTGTGGGAACTGTGTGAATTATCCTTTGAATGATGTGTGACATGATAGTAGCATGGTTGGCCCGGTGGTAGACACAAAAAAGAGCAGCCCAGGTAACCATTTAATAGTGTAAAAAAAAAAAAAAAACTTAAAACATGTATAAAAGTTGAGAATGTGTGAGGTTGTTGTTGCTCTAAGGGAGGGAGAATGAAACCTGAGAAGTTTGGCCTTTGAGAACATGGGAAAATTCTTTTCTATGATGTCACACAAGAAATTGTCTTTTTTATTAACTGGGGGAAGAGTGTAATCCCCCATTATAACGAGGACTGCTAAAGTATGGGACATAGAATTCCCCAGAGATACTGGGGGGGGGGGGGGGGGGGGGTTGAAGTTGTGAGTGAAGTGGGGATCCAGCCCAAAGGGGGTGGATCTTGGAGAATTTGCAGTGGGAAAGTGTTTTCTGAGTGATGATTAATAGTTGGGGAGGAATTAGAGTTAATAAAAGAGGTTACAGGGTCTTTGGTTGCATAGGCCCCTGCTGGGACCCTTGGAGAAGAGTGGGGTCCTGGAGTTGGCACAATAAAACCTGGGACAAATTAAAGAATAGTTGATTCCTCTAACAGTGGCAACAAAGAAGGAGTAAGGAGCACTGGGGGTGGGAAGGGCGGGGGGTAAGGGGGAACCCAGTCTGAGAGCAGGAATCGGAGCAGAGGAAGCCTACTCAAGGCCAGGGTGTACCTGAAGAAGGTGCATCACTGGAAAGAGGACATCAAAAAAGGGTTTATGCTCAGACAGAACTGGATTGTGATCAGGCATACAGGAGCATATTGTATTATTGTTAGCCCAAATGGACAGCAAAAGAGAGGTGGAACTGTAAAAGATGCCTCCCTGAGACTGAGCTAGTGGCGGTGAGACCTGAGTTCACATGTAATATATTAACATTATTTATAAATATAATAAACTTTACTTATCTGGCTCAGGAAGGGCAGAGTTACATACCCCATGCTTCCTAACTGTGAGGGCACATAGTTCTATTCTAATTCCCTTTGGATGGGTCAGCATGAGACCCATTGCATCCAACTGTACCTGAAGCTCTGCTGCATAGCATGCTGGAGAGTGAATTTTCAGCAGGACTTCAAGGTCTTGAAACTTTAGTGGGAGCTTACATGGCTCTTTCTATTCCGGCAGCTCTGATGGTGGCATAGAATCTGTAACCAGCAGACCAAGGGGTTTGTGATACCTCAGGTGAGGGTTGTGGGGTAACCCTACTACTACTACTACTACTTATCATTTCTATAGTGCTACTAGACGTACGCAGTGCTGTACACTTGAACATGAAGAGACAGTCCCTGCTCGACAGAGCTTACAATCTAATTAGGACAGACAAACAGGACAAACAAGACATAAGGGAATATTAAAGTGAGGATGATAACATAAGGGTTCTGAACAAGTGAATAAGGGTTAGGAGTTAAAAGCAGCATCAAAAAGGTGGGCTTTTAGCTTAGATTTGAAGACGGCCAGAGATGGAGCTTGATGTAATAGCTCAGGAAGTCTATTCCAGGCATAAGGTGCAGCAAGATAAAAGGAATGGAGTCTGGAGTTAGCAGTGGAGGAGAAGGGTGCAGATAAGAGACATTTACTCAGTGAACAGAGTTCCCGGGGAGGAATGTAGGGAGAGATGAGAGTGGAGAGGTACTGAGGAGCTGCAGAGTAAATGCACTTATAGGTCAATAAGAGGAGTTTGAACTGTATGCGGAAATGGATAGGAAGCCAGTGAAGTGACTTGAGGAGACCGCTAATATGAGCGTAACGACACTGGCAGAATATTAGTCATGCAGCAGAATTTTGAACAGATTGAAGAGGAGAGAGAGATGGCTAAGTGGGAGACCTGTGAGAAGCAAATTGCAATAGTCTAAGTGAGAGGTGATAAGAGTGTGGATGAGAGTTCAGGTATATAAATATGAAATAAATGGTTTATTTAGCTGAACCCTGAGTCCTGTTACTTCACAGTCCAGGAAAATCAGGTGCAAAAGTCTCTACAGTTCAATAAACAGTTTTGGGCAGACCTCTGGCTGGCAGGCCAAACAGTCTGTGGCAGGTGGGGCTGCCACACCCCAAACATAGTCCATAAGTTCTCAGTTCCTCCTACACCCAGGTATGACTTCAGCCAGACCTCAAAGCAAGGCTTGCAAGTTTTAAACAAGCAGTAAAATAGGCTTACCTCAGCCATGTCACAATTAGTACACAGGAACTTCAGCAGCATCTGCTGGGCTTCTAGTCTTCCTTTTCTGGACCTCCTTAACCTCAGTCAGGCCCTGTCTTATATACTTTCTGGTTCCAGTTTGACCCCCCCCCCCCCTCCAAGCTCACTTCCGTTTGGGTGGTACTAGGGCTCCTAAGATAGCTCAGGCTGTCTATGGGACTATTCGTAAGGGTGAGGGTTCCTGTGACACATTCTTTGGTACCCCTCCAACCTGCTGGTTCAGTTTCCTCCATCCAACCTGATAGTTTGGCCACTTCCTCCTCCTGACACCTTGATGTTTCAGCTTCCTCCTTCTCCTTCTACCAGTTTGGTGGTTCAGCCACTTCCATCTTCTCTTTGCTAGTGTAACTGAATGAATGAAATCATGTATCTTAGGAGCTGGTGCAACTAGAAGGCTATATAGCAGCAAAGCATGTCAGGGATCAATAGTGAGGAGCTATCTGAATACACTGCCATTTGATTAGCAAGGATTGGGTTAGGAACCAGTTAAGTGGAAAGAGACAGAGGATAATGGTAAATGGAGCTTGAAGAATTGTCTGGAATTTGGCAGCTAAGATTTAATGTTAAAATAACAGGGTCATGTATTTGGGCTGCAAAACTCCAAGGGAATGGTACAGTTTAGTGGTAAAGAACTTTTGTTCATGAAAAAAGAGTGGGACTTGGGTGTGATCATCTGTGATGATCTTTTTTTTTTTTTTTTTATATTTATTTAAATTTTTCAATTACATCAAGTATTATATCTTGAATACAGATAAAGACGATTTAGTGTCTTAAGAAATTACACTTTTAAAGAAAAAATATAAACTTTGTAAAGTAATTATAATTAACAAAGATACCATTACTCGTCTATAGTCCACAATAATAGGGGATTATCACAATTTTCAGGAAATTCAAATAGAGTTTTTAGAATCAAACTTCTAAATCAAAACATGAAGGCTAGTATAGGCATTCCAGGCAATATTTACTATTTATGGGATTGAAGTTGTTAATGTCTCTGGTAATGGGAGTTGTGAGTCTCTCAGCTTTGCTTCTAGAAAAGAGTTCAATTGGTTTGCCTCAAAAAATACATATTTAATTGAATTTAATTTTATTACGCACTTGCAAGGAAAGTTCAGCCAAAATAGTGCTCCAAGTTGAATTGCCTTTGGTCTCAGTTAAGAATTCTTTTCTTTTCTTTTGCGTTATTCTTGAGACATCAGGATACATCCTAATTTTGCAATCTAGGAAATCTGGTCTTTTATTCAAAAACAATTGTTTAAGATCCAGTCTCTGTCCGGTTGAAGTATAAAATTCACTTTAAGTGTAGCAGTTGTTAGGCCCACATTGTCACCTTCAATAATTTGAGTCAGATTTAAGTCCAAAAGATTGAGCGTTTACTTCCTCTTCTTGTATTAAATCTTTCTTCCGAAATGGTTCTATATAGAAAATCTTTGAAATTGGTGGGTGTGATTTTTCTGGGATTTTTAAAAACCTCTGTTAAATATTGCTTGAAGGTTATCAATGGAGAAATAGCAATCTGCTTAGGAAAGTTTATCAGTCTGAGGGCATTTGAACGTTGATAATTCTCTAATATTTCAATTCTATTTTGAAGATGTAAATTTCTTTAATTAGATTAACTTGTATTTGTTGAGAATTTTAATTGCTAAAGAATTGGTTTCCACATCTTTGCTCAAGACTTTAGTCTCAGATCCATTTTCCACTATTTGTTCATTATCAGATACAAATTCTTATTAACTGAATAAATTTTTGAGTAAATGAGGCTTCTAAACCTACAGTGGCTTCCCAACTGTTATCTACCGTTATTTGTTGAGGCTTTCCAGGTAAAAACGACTTACTTAATATAATCCATTGTGGAGTTGAGTTAAAGCTGGTTGACCTCGCATTGCTCCACGTTCTTCCTCAGGGGTATTCTCTCTTCCACCCGCCTCTGCTGCTTCCACAGGGGGGATTCAAGATGGCGGCTGAGGGGGATTCAAGATGGCGGCTGAGTAGCAGGCACGGAAAGAAAGCTCCGCTGTTAACCGCTCTTACTCTTCATTTTCTTTCAATTTGAGTTTCCTAAATAATGCCTAAAAGGAGAGGTAAATCGCGAGGAGGTCCCGCTACTCCCCTTTTACCTGGAGCTGGTACAATGGATCGCTTCCTTTTACCGGGCACACCGACGGGGACTGGTTCGCTGCTGGAGGGATTAGGGAGAGGTCTCCCGTTCCCCCAGCTTGAACAGGAGACATCTTTTAGCCCCGAGATGAGGATTCCTCCCCCCATGCCGGCTGTGGCGCTAAACTCAGACCGGAGACCCTTTGATGCGCAGGACGCGACGGGGTTTCCTGGCGCGGGTGCTGAGTTGACGCCTGAGACGCCGGCGAGCCCATCTGTGATGATCTTAAGGTGGACAAACAGGTAGAAAGGTGACAGTGAAAGCTAAACGGATGCTTGGGTGTATAGGGAGAGGAATGGCTATTTTGGAAAAAGGAGGTGATGATACCCCTGTATAAGACTCTGGTGGGACCTCAATAAGTATAAACAGGATGGAGTTGGTCCAGAGGACAGTTACTAAAATAGTCAGTGGTATTCATCATAAAGCATATGGGGACAGACTTAAAGGTCTCAATATGTATACTTTGGAAGAAAGGTGGGAAAGGGGAGATATGAAAGAGACATTTAGATACCTATGTGGCATAAATGCACAGGAGGAGAATCTCTTTCAATTGAAAGGAAGCTCTGGACTGAGGGAACATAGAGTGAATGTGAATGGACAGATTTAGAAGTAACCTGAGGAGATTCAGAAGTAACCCGAGGGAATGTATGGCATGACCTCCCAGTGGAAGTGGTGGAGATGAAAACTATATCTGAATTCAAGAAAGCTTGGGACAGGTATGTAGGAACTATAAGGGAGTGAAAAGGAGAGTAGATGGCATGGATAGCAGCCTGGTTAAGTCACGTGGTTTTTATCTGCCTTTATTTTTCTATGTGGTACCAACAGTGACCAGGTCTGTGATGATGCTTCGTCTGTTACTTGTACCTTGTGTGTTACTTGTGTGTGGCTGGGGGGAGGGGGGATGTTGATGGCCAGTCAAATTGCTTTGGTAGTGCAGTCACTATTTTGAGTACATGAGGACATTATGGAAAAAGTAGGGTTAGGCAAAGGCTACATTGGTGCAATGAAACTGGTGATGTATCAGTTGTTAGAAATCAAGGTCAGATGTCATGTTTCTATCTACCACCTGCTACAATTCCTATGGTGAGAGGGACTTTCTATATAGCTTCCTCATAGCACTTACTGAGGGGCTAGTGGATTCTATGGAGAGCCTGTGCTTGACTGACAAGTACTATAGACAGGCACTCTAATGTGACAACTTCATGGACATTAGTATCTGGAAGGCTGGCAATGTTGTGATTTCTAGCCATTGTAAGGTAGTTTCTGATTATGTGCTGTCAGTAACTTTGGGAGCAGGGAACTACTACTGAGCATGTTGATGAATGGGTAAAGTTACATTGGTTGCTCCTTTTGCCTTAACTGACTGACCTGCTTATAATCGAAATAGAAAAACGCCTATATTGTGACCCAAATCGGGAGATAGACGTTTATCTCACAAAAACGAATAAAGCGGTATAATTGAAATCCAAATTTGGACGTTTTTAACTGCACTCCGTCGCGGATGCGGACAAAGTTGATGGGAGCGTGTCGAAGGCATGGTGAAGGCGGAACTAGGGCGTGGTTATCTGCCGATCAGAGATGGGCGCCTTTCGCCGATAATGGAAAAAAATATGCGTTTTTAGCGAGAATTTAGGGCACTTTTCCTGGACCCTGTTTTTCCACGAATAAGGCCCCAAAAAGTGCCCTAAATGACCAGATGACCACTGGAGGGAATCGAGGATGACCTCCCCTGACTCCCCCAGTGGTCACAAACCCCCTCCCACCACAAAATATGCCGTTTCACAACTGTTTATTTTCACCCTCAAATGTCATACCCACCTCCCTGGCAGCAGTGTGCAGGTCACTGGAGCAGTTATTAGGGGGTGCAGTGGACTTCAGGCAGGTGGACCCAGGCCCATCCCCCCCCACCTGTTACACTTGTGCTGGTAAATGGGAGCCCTCCAAACCGCCCCCAAACCCACTGTACCCACATGTAGGTGCCCCCCTCACCCTTAGGGCTATAGTAATGATGTAGACTTGTGGGCAGTGGGTTTTGAGGGGGATTTGGGGGGCTCACACACACAAGGGAAGGGTTGCTATGCACCTGGGAGCTGTTTTACTTTTTTTTTTTTTTTTTTTGTAAAAGTGCCCCTAGGGTGCCCAGTTGGGTGTCCTGGCATGTGAGGGGGACACGTGCACTACAAATCCTGGCCCCTCCCACGAATAAATGTCTTGGAGTTATTCGTTTTTGAGCTGGGCGCTTTCTTTTTCCCATTATCGTCTGGAACAACAAAAACGCCCAGCTCAAAAAAGATAAACGTCCATGTTTTTCGAAAATACGGTTCGGTCCGCCCCTTCACGGACCCGTTCTCAGAGATAAACGCCCATGGAGATAGACGTTTCCATTCGATTATGCCCCTTTGAATGAGTCAATGTTATTATTGTGAGCATACCTTATAAGGGGTCAGTCAGTATCTTAGCTTCATAGTGTGCATATCCATCTAATGAATTGGCATGGTACTGGTTTTCATACTTTGCTACTCTTACTTAGTTTCTAGTCATGATGCAGTATGACTGTTACAAACACTTTCTTCATCTTCAGCCGCTGACAGAGCTGCTACAACAGGTCAGGCTAGGCCTCCAGATAACCCTGAACCTCATTTTGATAGTCTCAATGCCCCCCTTGATCTGAACTATCTAGAGTAGAAGAGAGAAATGCACATGTTCAGTGGACATCTGCTTCCCAATCAATGTTCCCTGCTACCCTCAGACGGGGTCTAGAGAATCATCTGTAACAGCAGGGCAAATGACTTTAGAAGTACTGATGAAGTTGGTACAGTAAAAGTAGTGGATTGTTAACTGCCAGGATTCTATTTCTGATCCTGCCACCGATCCTCTGAAGTAATTCTTTGGTGGGGAAAAAAGTGATCGGCCCGCCTGGCCTTTGTTTATCATCATCTGTTTGGATCTGGTATATATTGTCCCAGTATTTCACATTATATAATAATACTGAGTACAGTGCCTATAAATTTGTTCTCATACACTGATGAAAGTGTCATGTATTCATCTTATTTTCATTATTTTTTTACAAGGGCTACATGGGAAGGCTCTGCCTACTTGACTTGTCTGTCAGAGGCAGATTCAGTGTGCCTGTTGAATGCACGTGAGCTGTAACTATGGTTTTATTGTTCTTTGACTAGCAAAGATAGCCAGAAGTGTTCAATAGCTAGAGACACTGAGACTCGTTTTCAAAGCACAAAGACTTATAAAGTTCCATAGGTTACATACAGGAGAGAGACAGACCCCAGCGCTGGGCCCCTCTGTCCCCCTCTCAGTGGCCCTGCAATCACATAACAGAAATATGATAAATGCAATCAGAATACAAGTGATACCACAATAGGGTGCATGGAAAATATTTATAAACCTAGATATGATACTGACAATATCATCACAGTGCAAATGAAATACCTTTGTAGGCATGCATTAGAACATTCAAATAACATGGATATGATGCTAACACTGTACAATGCAAAGAAACATCTTAATAGGTAGACAAAAGGGAAGTACAATTTAGATATATAGACAGTAAAAATTGAAGGCAAGTTATATGCACAGTAGCATAAGATATGAGGAATTAATATAAGTTACAGGGTATACAGGCAAGCTAGCCCAGGGTGGAGTTAGTACATAGTCAGTTTGCCACATTTATTAAAGGCTTGGACAAAGAGCCAGGCTTTCACCTGCTTCCTAAAATAAAGGTAGTCTTGAGTTTAGCATAGATGCTTTAGGAGTAAGTTCTAGAGTGTTGGCTTTCTCCTGAAAAGGCTCACTGGAGGGAATCTCATTGCAAAGTTTCTTTTGACGAGGGTAAAGACAGTGATGCTCCTTGAGAAGATCTTAGAGGATTTAAAGGTGTGTATAGGGCTAGCTTATTCTTTAGGTAGTGTGGCCCTATTTTGCCTGGGGAGCTTTAAATTTGTCCCTGTACGGTACTGGTAGCCAGTGTGGTTTTTGCAGGAAGGGTGTGATGTGGTCATGCTGTTTGCAACCCTCTATCAGTTGTGCTGCAGCATTTTGAATTAGTTGGAACTCTTCTTGGTTTGACCAGTGTGCAGGGCACTACATTAGTCCAATCATGATGTTATCATTGCATGAACTACTGTGGTCAGACTCGCCTTTTCAATAAATGGAGAGAGATTTTGTAGTTGCAGCAGGTGATAGATACAATTTTTAAAGTGCATTTGAATTTGTGGGATCAAAGTAAGTAATGAGTCCAGCAGTAGCCTAAAATTGCTAACCTGTGGTTTTAGGGTAGATCATACATCCTAAAATAGTATTTTGAAGTCAGGTACCTATTTACCTGTAATTGGAACCCACAGAACCTCTGTTTTGCTTGGGTTCAGGCTAAGCTTTTCTTTTTTTCTTTTTTTTTTTTGCCTATTCCTGAGTTGCAGTTAGACAGGCAGTCAGTTTACTCAAAGCTGTGGGTAGATCTGGTTCAATGGGTATGTGTAGTTGCAACATCATTATTGTGTCCATCATCCAAAGCAGCTAAAGGATGAAGGTAGAAATTGAATAACACAGGTGACAGAATGGATCGCTGTGGTACCTCACAGTTCAGTGCCTAAGGTGATGGTGTTTTTGTTACTGAACAGAAATGACTGTTGTCTGTCTGACAAGCAGGATTTGAACCATGTAAATACTTATGTGCCACTGATACCTGTTTCTGCCAGCCTTGTAAACATGATATTATGATCCACAGTATCAAAGCTTGCTGAGGTCTATGGGGATCTAGTAAATATTGGTATAAGTGCATGGGGCATGTCTTTCTGCTTACCTTGCCAGAGTCATCTGGACTGATTCCCAGACCTTTCTTGCTGCAATGTGGTATGGCCCCTGTCCACTAAGCAGCACTTAATAGAAAGCACAAGGCATGCCAGAAAGCTGCTGTCTGCATCAGAGAATTGTTTCTTCTCTCCAGCTGGCAGGTTAGCAGGCTTATTTTCGAAAGAGAAGGGCACCCATCTTCCGACACAAATCGGGAGATGGGCGTCCTTCTCTCAGGGGCGCCCAAATAGGCATAATCGAAAGCCAATTTTGGGCGTCCTCAACTGCTTTCCATTGCGGGGACAACCAAAGTTCATGGGGGCGTGTCGGCAGTGTAGTAAAGGCGGGACTGGAGCATGCTTAAGAGATGGGCCTCTTCGGCCGATAATAGAAAAAAGAAGGGTGTCCCTGACGAGCATTTGGCCGACTTTGCTTGGTCCATTTTTTCTTGCAACCAAGCCTCAAAAAGGTGCCCAAACTGACCAGATGACCACCGGAGGGAATCGAGGATGACCTCCCCTTACTCCCCAGTGGTCACCAAACCCCCTCCCACCCTAAAAAAAAAAACGTTAAATTTTTTTGTCAACCTCAATACCAGACTCAAATGTTATACCCAGCTCCCTAACAGCATTATGCAGGTCCCTGGAGCAGTTTTTGTGGGTGCAGTGCACTTCAGGCCGGCGGACCCAGGCCCATCCCTCCCATCTGTTACACTTGTGGTGGTAAATGTGAGCCCTTCAAAACCCACCAGAAACTCTTTGTACGCACATGTAGGTGCCCCCTTCATCCCTTAGGGCTATGGTAGTGGTGTACAGTTGTGGGGAATGGGTTGTTTGGGGGGGTTTGGGGCACGCAGCACACAAGGTAAGGGAGCTACGCACCTGGGAGCAATTTATGAAGTCCACTGCAGTGCCCCCTAGGGTGCCCGTTGGGGTCCTGGCATGTCAGGGGGACCAGTGCACTACTAATACTGGCACCTCCAAGACCAAAGGGCTTGGATTTGGTTGTTTCTGAGATGCACGTCTTCGGTTTCCATTATCGTCGAAAACCAGGGACGACCATCTCTAAGGACGAAAGAAAGATGACCATCTCCAAGGTTGACCTAAATGTTGAGATTTGGGCGTCCCTGACCGTATTATCGAAACGAAAGATGGACGGCGATCTTGTTTCAATAATACGGGTTTCCTCACCCCTTCACGGAGCTGTCCTGCGAGGATGGCCCAGGAAAACTTGGGCACCCCATTCGATTATGCCCCTCTAGGTGTCTCTAAAAAGGTATTTTACTAAACCGTGGTAGCGTTTTTAGCTTGAGGTAGAAATCAACTGGCAGTAAATGCCGAGACGCCCATAGGAATAAAATGGGCATTTCGGTGTTTACTGCCAGCTGATTTCTAATGTGAGCTAAAAACACTCCTGAAGCTTAGTTTAAAAAAAAAACAACTCCTAAGTCAGCTATGTAGCATGGTACTGGAAAAACATTGGTGTGGCCTCACAGAGCAAGCTATTCCACAAATATGAGGCATGCAGGAAGGTGCATTCTGCTTACACCTGTGATCTATATGGGATTGGCACAAAATACTAACACATACTTATGGATGCCACCATAGGGTCTTGGCTATGTGGTTGCCTGATATGCTGGGATCCACATGTATCTTGATCTTTGAATGCTCTGCATGTGCTGCCATCATATTGGACATGGCTATTATAAGTGTTTCTGTCTGCCATTTCAAAATATTTACAGGTGGATGTAAGTACAATAAGGGGTGTAGTTATCAATATGGGCTACTGTTAAAACTTGCTATTTTATCACTAACTCATGCTGTTTTATCACAGGTCCCATTTTTATGCAATGAGACCTAGGTACTGCTACCTGGGATTAATAGTACAATAACACATTTTTACAGTAATCCAAACTGATAACTTCCCCCTTGAATTTTAGGTATGTTAGAAGCAAGAATCTGGCTAAAGAATCAATTAGACCACTAGATAGAGCGGTAAAAGGGGCTCTCAGGGAACACAAGGCCATAACAGAGAGATTAAATGAATTCTTTGATTCGGTCTTCACTGAGGAAGATGTGGGAGAGATAATCTAAAAAAAAAAAACAAAACAGAAGTGATCCACTACAGAGGCAAACAAGTATATGTGAGAATGAAGCACATTATAACTAAAGGAAGGAAAAAAGCCTCAATGAACTCCAGACCCATCAATCTAAAGAGCTGAAAATGATCAAAATGACCTGTAAAGTGATCGATATGATCTGTTCCTCATCATTGGCTAAAAAAAGCCTTCCTATATTATCCAATGTTCGGCTTCAAAAGCTATAGAAGAACATGCAAAAATCACATCCCAATAACCTTGGATGTCAAGTGCTCTAATATTTCCAAAAGCATGCTGAAGCCAAAGCTTAGGGATAAAGTACTTAGCTTAATACAGTCATCTGTCTTGCAGTCACATATTCCACTCAAGGCAATCTTCTGGAGATGTAGACATGATACCGACACTTATTTTCTTTGCTGGTGGGGAGGCCCCAAAATAACTCATTTTTGGGAAGTTCTATGTTGACATATAGAACATCTTTTAGGACAAACTATACCCTACACTGCTAAATTATGCCTATTAGACTTGGACGATGATTTGCAGCTAGAAAGAAATAAACATGTTTTGTTTATTAGGAAATCTTGTCTGATGGCTAAATGTTGTATCATGCTCCAGTGGATATATTAACACAGTGAAGAAATCAGATGCATTATTTACTGCAGATGGAATGACTTTCTATCCTTGGGAGTGGCCGCAAAAAGATAACTCACTTTATTCAACTCTGGACCCCTTTTTGGACTAATTATCCACCGTGCTATGGAGTAGACTGTTGAATGCCGTGCAATATTAGCGGAGGGCAGTCAGGCCAATTATACTTTCAGCGTATGTGCCTGAACCTTTTGTGATTTACTGCAAAACCAGCTGTACAGGCTTAATGCAAAGGGATTAAAGGAGGAGAGGGTGATTGTTTACAAGATTACATTGATCATGTGAATTGTTCCTGTGGACTGATTCATAGCATTGTTTGTACTTGTGCAAAAAAATTTAATAAAGAGAATTTACAAAAAAAAAAAAAGTTAGTGGCCCTTTTACTAATGTGCATTATGCAGTTAATGCATGAATCTATCTGTGGTAACTGCTAACCCATAGCAGCAGTAACTGTTCATACGCTAAAAGGACAATTCTATAAAGGAGTGACTTTTTGTAGGCACTAAGAAGGTGCTGATCTATAGCTCATTCAGGGGCCCTTCCGGGACTACCGCCAGCTCAATGCGGCCACCGGTGGCAGTCCCACCCTGAGCATGCACCATTTCCAGGGGAAAAAGAAAACCCCCAGAAATGGCTTGCAAGGCAGTAACCTGGCAGTAATTGGGCATTGCTGTGTGCTGGCCAGTTACTGCTGGGTTAGCGTGGGAGCCCATATCGCCATCTCAATAGGTGGCAGTAAGGGATCCCCACTGCATGGCCATATGGCAAGAGTTCTCTTACCGCATGGCCATGTGTGTCTGGGGACTTTTTACCCACTACGGTAAAAAGTGCCCTGGTGTACAGGAAAATGGCCCTTCCCACTAGCACAGGGTTCTTTTTCCTGCAGCTTGGTAAAAGGACCCCTTAATAAAGGAAAATAGGTGCCTAATTCATCCACACATACATAGGTGAATATTATTTAGGTAGAACCACTTATGTCAGCCATAGAGCTAGAGTAAATGCTTGCACCTAGATTGCTAAGAAATACATGTAAATGATAGTATTCTATAATTCATAGGTGCTAGCTCTGTGGGTGCTGTGGCACCTGACTACTGTACACTTGATAATTGGGAAGCTGTTGTAGTTAATGTTTTGAATAAAATAGCCCCTCTTTAAAAAAAAGAGTTTGCTCTGCTAGGGTAAATGCCCTCTGGGTTGATTCCAGTCTTTTAGTAAACGAGCACCATCATCTACAATACATTATTTGGGCAGTCACTGGAGTACATGCTAGACCTGATAGAACTATCACAAAGAAATGCAAACCCAGAAACCAGAAACTACCTACTTCTCCATCTACCAACCTGTAGAAACATAACCTACAAATCTATTTACATGGCTGGACTTAACTACCTAGGTTCCAAATGGTAGAACTCAATACCAAAAATCACAAGAAGCATCACAAACTATCTTCAATTCAGAAAAGAACTGAAAACATACCTGTTTAAAAAATTCTACAATAAATTAAAATAACTTAGCAATCAATTTCCAGTCAAAATAATAATCATTACCATTATATACATAACAAAACCCTAATATAAACTGCACTTGTAAACCATCACATTAATACCATAACAAAACTTGTAAATGTCAACAAATACTGTAACCTCAAATCAGAATTGTAAGCCACTTTGAACTGATAACAGTGAGATACAAGAATGCATAAATAAATAAATAAAGTATTGATTTTCGATTCTTCATGCCTCCCAATCTGGATTCCGACCTCACCACAGTACCGAGACAGTACTGGTTACTCTCCTATCCATCTTTAGAAAGGAGCTGTCTTTTGGAAAAAAAAAATCTTACTTCTTCAATTTGATATGTCGAGCGTGCTCGACATGGTTGACCACAATCTCCTCCTTATGTTACTAGCTGAAAATGGTGTTGGAGGTACTGTCTTGGATTGGTTTCGGGAATTTCTGTCCTGCCGATCCTATCGGGTCAAAGTCCAGTCCTCTATTTCACCATCCTGGAGATCTCGTTGTGGGGTTCCTCAAGGCTCACCCCTTTCGCCTACCCTGTTCAACATCATGATGATACCTCTAGCAACGGCCCTTCACAACCATTGCCTGAATCCCTACATCTTTGCTGATGATGTGACTATCTACATTCCTTAAAAAAGGCAGTATATAAATCCTAATAAATAAATAAAATAAATAAATAGATCAACATGATCTGCTTCTAAAATCCCAATCTGGCTTCAAACAAGGTTTTAGTACTGAAACACTACTTAATTCTTAATAATTCAAATCAGACTTGCATTGTCACATGGCCACCAAGTCATTTTAATGCAATTTGATTTATCATCTGCATTTGACCTGGTTGACCACTCTATTCTATTGAACATCTTAGATAGTTTTGGTCTAGGTGGACAGGTTATTCAATGGTTTGATGGGTTTCTAAGAGGAAGCGTCTATAGGGTTCAAAAGGGGCAACAAAAGTCTGACTCGTAGGAATCCTTAGTGGGAATCAAAGTACTGATGACAACCTTAGGGTGGTTTTTTGATATCTCCCAGGATAACGTATACTTATACGCAGATGATATGATAATACTCTGAAAACAAAACATTGACGATGATAGTTCTGGTGAGATAACTAGACATTTTAAAAAGATGGAACAGTGGGCATCTCAGTTAAAGTTAAATACTAGTAAGATGAAGATTTTTAGTCTTACCCCTCCGTCAACAGTATCTCTTGGGACCTCATTATTGATTTTTGGTAGGCTGTTTGTTTTATCCCTAACTATGAAGAGTCAGATAAAGCAACTTACTAGGAAAGGACAGCTGCAACACATAAAACATCTATTGGATCAAGTTTGTTTCCAAGTGGTGGTACAGCCTGTCTTGTTGACTATTGTCACTCAATTTATTCAGGTTGCTCTAAGCCATCTTTGAGGCATCTGCAGATCTTGCAGAATACTGCTGCAAAGTTGATTTTTGGTAAGTGGAAATCAGATAATGTTACACCTTTATTAGGAAGCCTCCACTGGCTCCCAATGGAGGCTCGTTGTCAATTTAAAGTACATATACTGGTGTACAAGACACGTTATGGTCATGCCTCAGTATATCTGGTTAGTCTATAAAAAAAACAGTAGATTATTCACTTAGGTCAAGAGTTCATGCCCTATTTCAATTTCCCACTCTGAAAAATTGAAGTATAAATCCATTCATTCAGTGGGCTTTGCTTATAGATCAGTCAATGCTTGAATTCACTCCTTCTAGAATTGAGATTGACCTCAGGTTACTAAATATTTCGAAAGCTGTTAAAAACACATTTATTCTCCATATATTTGAGTTGATATTGTATTTTTTTAATTATAGTATATTAGTCACTTGCTTCGGAAGAAGTTTTTTTTTTTTTTTGTATTTAGTTGAATTAGTCTATGATATTTTAAACGTTATTTCCTAAGGTTTGCCTCTTTTATATAATATAATCCTTTTTTAAACCCAGATACACTAACCACAGTTACCACATCTTCTGGCAACAAGTTCCAGAGCTTAACTATTCTTTGAGTGAAAAAAATACTTCCCCCTATTTGTTTTAAAAGTATTTTCATGTAATTTCATTGTCTCCTTGTCTTTGTAATTTTTGAACAAGTCAAAAAAATCAATTCACTTTTACCTGTTCTAAACCACTCAGGATTTTGTAGACCTCAATCATACTCCCCCTTAGCTGACACTTTTCCAAGCTGAAGAGCCCTTTACTTATATAAGAGGAGTTCCAATCTTCTTTATTATTGTGGTCACTGTTCTTTGAACCTTTTCTAATTCTGCTTTATTGTTTTTGAGATATGGCAACCAGTATTAAATGCAAAACTCAAGGTGGAGTTGCACCATGGAGTGATACAGAGGCATTATAATATTTTTGGTCTTATTTACCATCCCTTTCCTAATAATTCCTAGTATCATATTTGCTTTTTTGGCCGCCACTGCACACTAGGTGGAAGATTTCAGTGTATTGTCTACAGTGACACCTAGATCTTTTTCTTGGATGCTGACTCCAAAGGTGGACCCTAGATTCAAGTAACTATGATTTGGATAATTCTTCGCAATGTGCACTACTTTGTATTTGTTCACATTAAATTTCATCTGCCATTTGGATACCCAGTCTTCCAATTTCCTAAGGTTTTTCCTGTAATTTCTCACAGTCCATATGTTTTTTGACATCTTTTGTTTCATTTATGGAGAGACATATGATCAATTCTCAAAATGAAAGGAGTAGAGAAGAAATGGATCTACTACTACTACTACTACTACAATTTAGCATTTTTATAGCACAAAAATAAGTCATTCACCCTGTTACCTCCTTTAGAAGACAGTAGGGATGAACCAAGTGAGCCTTTGGGGATAGTGCTGGACAGAATTATACAGTCTGTGCCCTGAAGAGCACAGGTACAAATCAAAGTTGGGTATACACAAAAAGTAGCACATATGAGTTATCTTGTTGGGCAGACTGGATGGACCATGCAGGTCTTTTTCTGCCGTCATCTACTATGTTACTATGTTATGTTACTATATTAGCCAAAGAAATAGCATGGCAGCAGGAGGAGGAGGTAACTAGATATGGGAGGAGTTTGAAAGGTGGCAATGGTTACACTGTTCCCCAAACTGTATGCATTTCTTCGTTTGGTTTCCCTCTTGGTTCAGCTACTGAGCCTTGGCTTCCCTTCTCACTTCAAGAACAGCTCTGTTGCTCAACTTCCAACTCACCTCAGGCTAGCCTTTGGGGTGTATGACCTGTGTGGCTATGCAGGACACTATGAATGAGGGGGTACTGCTATAGTGGTATCCTCTCCCATATCTTTTTCATCATGTCGGCCAAAGAAAGAGAGGAATAGGGGCATAATGGTGCTGGGCAGAAAATGGAGGAGAATGACAGGGATGTTTAGTAAAAGGAGAGATAAAGGGATATTGTGCTGGAGTCAGCACTACTACTAAAGGAAGGAGTATTATGCTAAAGTTGCTAATACCAAATGAGGTTCCAATCTCTATTTTTTCTGAAGGCACTGGTTAGCCTAGAGTCAGCCGTAACTGAGCTCCCTAGGCCAGACACTACTCTGTCACCACTAGAGTTTTAGCAGGTGGGCTGGCATATAGTGAGGTGAAATGAATGCATGTCTTTGTGATCAGTGACCTTCTCAGCATGTGATCTCTGAGTTTTTCAGTCTGAAAGCAGAATAATGTACAGCTCAGAGGCGTAGCCAGACAACAGATTTTGGGTGGGCCTAGGCAAGAAGTGGGTGGGCATCAAGTGTTCTCCCCTTCCCCCACCACCAAAAAAAATCTCAGCTGGTGGGAAAACGCTTCTTTCCAACTTAGTAGTCTGCAGCAGGCATGCATGAAAACTGAGCATGCGCAGGTGCCAGTATCATGGAGAATAGCGTTTTTATTACCATCAGGGGGAAGTCTTCAACTGGCGGAGCTTGGGATTCCCACCAGCTACCGCTAAATGTGTGCTACTGTTGGGTGGGCCTGAGCCTTAATTGGGTGGGCCCTGGCCCACCCAGGCCCACCTGTGGCTATGCCACTGGTACAGCTGTGGCCAAAGGACTGTGGAACTATTGACTGCAGAGCTTCCATGGCTTATGCATTGTAACCCAGTAGAGTAAGAGTGGATAAGCATATCCTACTACAGTATGCTGTTTTTTTTTAAATGTTTTATTGTGTATTGTGTTGACATTGTAATGTAGCATACTATGCCATACCTTGCATTGTTATTTGAATAGTTTTACTACTGTAATTAACTATTGCCTACGTTTGACTTATTCTTGCTGTACACCTCCAAGAACCAAAAGAAAACCACTCAAAGATGGAGGTGCGCTAGTCCCCTACGTCAGAAGAATGCAGAAGCAAAAAAGTAGGGAGAGATGGATCTTCTCAAACATTGGAATCAGCTGTGAATCTCAGAAGTGTCTGGTACGATCAACATTGGAACGTTCACAAAGGACATTTTGAAATATTTGTTCCTCTTTAGGACATTGACATTTGACCCCTGGGACAGGCGTAGGTTCCCCCACATTCATATAAATTGAGGATTAAATAGCCCCATCTTTGGCTGTTTTCAAGTCCAAACTTAAAGCCCACCTCTTTATCACTGCTTTTGACTCCTAACCTCTACTCACTTGCCCTGTCCTTTATCCTCCCTTATTTTCCCTTACCCTTAATTGTTCTGTCTGTTTACCTGTCTTATCTAGATTGTAAACTCTTTGATTAGGGACTGTCTCCTTTTGTGTATGGTGTACAGCGCTGTGTATGCCTTGTAGCGCTATAGAAATGTTAAATAGTAGTAGTAGCTCTACAATGACCTACTGGACCTAGTGCTCACAAGTGAGGAGAGTGTTTTTGTTGTTATGCAGAGTAATTATCTGGCATCCAGTGATCATTGGATAGTGTGGTTCAATATCAAGACATACATGGAGAGGGTTCACTCAAACGGGAAGGCTCTAGTTTTCACAAAAAACTAATTTTGTCAATATATGGGGAATATCTCAAAGAGTTGTTAGCAGGATGAGAACAACCGGGATGAAACAGAAAATAAGTGGGCAAAACTGAAAGAGCTGTTTTAAGGGCAACAGATATTTCTTTTAGGTTCTGTTAGGCTTCTGTGACTGGTGCCATGATTGTTGCAGTTGTCCTGCAAGACCCGGACAACTGCAACAATCTTTCTGTTAGGGATCCTTAAGGGCCATATTCAAATTTACCCTCTAAATCTATGGCATGCACAGGGTGCACATAGTTGTAGAATAGTACCACTTATGTGTGTACCACTTATGTGTGTACCACTTATGTGTGTACAGTGTGCAGTGTGCCAATTACTTAATTGGCTCTTGATGGAGCTTTATTGGTTTTAACTATCAATAATTGGCCTTAACTAGCACTAATAGGCACTAATTTGCAGTTAGATGTGTAAGTGAATTATGACCCTATTCTATAAGGGGCTGATGATTAGAAGCAAATGCGGGTGCTAGATGCTATTAGTAACATACTAGAAACGTGTTTGCTCCCACCCTATGATCAGAGCCTATGAAACAATACGCTTGTGGGCTCTGACCACAAGTAGTATGCAAATGTATGCTAAACAGGGCATTTACTATTCCTCCCCAATGACATGGCTTAAGTGCTTGTGCCTAAATGCAGGAGTACAAATGTCGTCTTATGTTTGTATTCTATAATGGCAATTGTGCACTTAATTGCCATTATAGAATTTATGCTTAGTGCATGAAATTGTTGTGTCTAACTTCAGGTGACCTTTCTTGAGTTGACCCTTTATAGTATGACAAATTGACATGTTTCCCCTTTTTCTATTTGCAAACTTATGCATGTCTGTTCAGGGACTGAGAGCAAAAATACATGGAAAAGTTGGCCTTGTTAACTGTATGTGGTATGTGTGCTCTAGTGCGCCTAGGATGGGGCAGTAGGGAAGGTTCACCCCAGATGCTGGCAGCAGAGACAGTGCGTGGAGCAGGCACGCAGCTTTCGGCTCTGCTGGTCCGCTGCCCCCTTTGACGTCAACTTCATGTTCAGGGGCAGGGGACCGGCAGAGCCAACAGCCATGTGCCAGCTCCACACCCCCCTCATTTGGAGGAGGGGGTGAGCTCCATCTGGGTAGGGGGTGCATGCATGCACTATCCTGGGGGAAGGGGTGCTTAGCCCTGGGCAGCATATGTAAGGTAGGTACACCAATGCATGTGTGTGTCTGTTTTTGTCTTTATAAGTTATATCTTTGTGAGTGTGTATGTGGAGGGAGAGCTTTGTGCCTATGCATACAGATAGACAAATAGACAGACAGATGCATGGTGTCTCCTCAATAGGTGATATTACTTGGTGAAATGCACTTAAAAAAGAATGAGACCTATATCTTGTTTTTGCTTTTGCTTATGAGTTTTCAAGTAGATTTAAATTGAGTCTGTTTTTTCAAGGAATAAATTTGAGTGAAAAAAATAAGTTTTGACTTTTTTCTCTTTTTTTATACACAGCATTGCAGTGTGCAACTCCAACTGCTACAGCGAGAACAGGCTTGGGATTAATAACTAAGAAATGTAAGTGGGAAGCTCTGTCAAAACTGTTTGTCTTTAGGGAAGATGGGGAGGAAATGGCATATTTGCTGAAGGTGTAATATTGTGTTCTTTGTGAAAAGAGAATGCAACTGGAAAAAAAAAAGTAGCAGATGTGACAGAATCCAAGAAAAGGGACTAATCAGCACACTCACACCTTGCCCGGAAAGATGTGATTTTATCTAGAAGGAAAGACAGGATGCTGGTTTATACCTATTGAAAGCAACAGGAATGGCACATCAGCTGACTTTTATGAAGTTAGAAATATACTAATGCAGAGAAAAAGTTAAACCGGCAAAACATTGTGCCTTAAGCAAAAGATACGGTGAGAATTTTGCCTTCTGAAACTCTTGGTGCTGTCATATTATGAACAAAATACAAAACATTTCCATGTGGAGGTAAATAATCAAAATGCCTGCATTCATTATCAAGTCAAATGCAATGCGCTGATAAGGAAGGCAAAGAGAAACTTTGAAAAGAAGATTGCGTTGGAGGCAAAAAGACATAGTAAAAACATTTTTAGGTATATTAGAAGCAAGAAGCCAGTGAAAGAATCAGTTGGACTGCTAGATGACAGAGAGGGGAAAGGGGCACTCAGGGAAGACAAGGCCATAGCAGAGAGATTAAATTAATTCTTTGCTTCAAACTTCACTGAGGAAGATGTGAGAGAGATACCAATGCCAGAAATGATATTTAATGTTGATGAGTCAGAGAAACTGAATCAAATCTCTGTAAACCTGAATATAAGAACATAAGAATAACCATACTGGATAAGATCAATAGTCCATCTAGTCCCGTATCCTGCTTACAACAGCACCCAATCCAGGTCACAGGAACCTGACAGAAACCCGATTAGTAGCATCATTCCATGCTACCAATCCCAGGGCAAGCAGTGGCCTCCTCCACATCCATCTCAATAACAGCCTATGGACTTTTCCTCCAGAAACATGTCCAAGCGTTTTTTTTTAAAACACAGATATGCTGATCGCTGTCATCAGATCCTCTAGCAGCAAGTTCCAGAGCTTAACTATTCTTTGAGTGAAAAAAATATTTCCTCCCATTTGTATTTCCATGTAATTTTATTCAGCGTCCTCTAGCCTTTGTACATTTAGAAAGAGTGAAAAATTGATTCACTTCTAAAATGCATCTGGGCTGAGAGGCAAGATGGCGTCTTGAGCAGAAGCAAGTACCTGAGCTCCTGAGCCGCCGTGTATTGTCAGCGGGAGCGGTCTTTTCTCTCCCCGGTAGTTTACATGGGAAAAAAGAAAAGGGAAATCCAGGGGGCAGGCCTCCTTAACCCCTGGGAGGAACCCCGCACTACGCCAGACAACACTGACGGTGTTTGGAGTCCAGGTACCGGGAACCCCGACACCCACTCTGAATGGACACTCCTTCCCCTCTTTGGTGAGAGAGAACAGCAGCATAGAGGAGACCTCTTTGAGCTCTCCTTCGAGCACGACACCTCCCAGGCCGGGTGGCAGTTTTTTGCAAGCAGTTGATCAGACTCGGGAACAGCCCGAAGTGGTGAATAGTTCCTTGATGCCTGAAGGAGGCCCCTCTGCTACTTCTACCCCATCGAGTAAAGGACGGGTGGACCCGTCATCTTCTCTAAACCTGGGGCCTGCCACCGTGACCTGGAAGAGAAGTGATAAACCAAGCGTGGAGACATTGGACACCCTGTGGGATGCAATTCAGGAATTAACCGGCTGTCTCCTCCAGGTAGCAAAAATGTTTACAGAAGAAGCAACCAGTTTGAAAGATAACTGTCTATCTCTGTCTGAAACTGTACAAAAACAGGATGAAAGAATTCTTAAGCTAGAAGGCGAGATAAAAAACTTTACAAACTTTCGCAGGGGCAGTCACAAAAGAAAGAGAGACTATTAATAGGAAATTAGAGTACCTGGATAACAATGCTAGAAAATTAAATTTAAGACTGCTTAATTTCCCGAAATCTCCCATATTACCAGCTATTGATATGTTAAAGAAATACTTTCATGAAATTCTAGCTATCTCGAAAGAAGCATATCCCCCAATTGCCAGAGCTCAATTTATTTATTTATTTATTTCAGAACATTTATACCCCACTTTATACCACTTAAAGCAGCCTCAAAGCGGCTTACAATGAACTGTAAAAGGAACTTGAATACAATCTCAATCTGGTTTGAATTTAACTGAGTTTCTTGAAAGCTCCCTTGAAGTAATAACTGAGCGAACTACTCTTCTGGTATCACTTGTATTTGAAACAGACAGATATAATATTTTTCATTTATATTTCAAACATATGAAAGCATTGTTCCTTGGAGCTAGTATACAAATTTTTCCAGATTTAAATCGAGAAACTTTGAAATGACAACCTGAGTTTTTGGCTTTAAAGCAGAGGACTCTTACTTTGAAAGGAACTTTCCTATTGAAATTTCCCTGCAGATGTTTCCTTTTCCTTGACTCTGTTAATTACATGTTTACTGATCCTAAGAAAATGCAAGATTTTATTGCTACCAAGGAGGATCAGAATCAATCTACCCAGAATACTCCTGTAGGCTAATGCTGTTGAATTTGATTGTGGGTTTAGTAGTTCCCCTGCTCTAATATTTGAATTATTTCTAACTTGATTTTTCTTTGTGTTTTGCCTCATGTATTGTTGACTAATTAGTGGAATTATTTACCTAAAGGAGGCATTTCCTATTTTTTCTTTTTTATTGTTTTGGGTAAATTCTATTACTGTAATTGCAATCATGTTAAGTGACTGTAAATTTGAAAAATTACAAATAAAAATATAAAATTAAAAAAAAATTAAAAAAAGAAAAATTGATTCACTTCTACCTGTTCTACACCATTCAGGATTTTAAAGACCTCAATTATATTCCCCCTTAGCTGTCTCTTTTTCAAGTTGAAGATCCCTAACCTCTTTAGCCTTTCCTCATATGGGAGGATGTAATAGAACAATTTGACAAATTGAAACACAGCAAATCACCTGTACCAGATGGTATATATCCCAGAGTACTGATAGAATTGAAAAATGAACTTTCAAAACTATTGTTAGTAACATGTAATTTATCTTTAAAATCAAGCTTGGTACTAGAAGATTGGAAGGTGGCCAATGTAATACCAATTTTTAAAAAGGGTTCCAGAGGTGGTCTGGGAAATTAAAGATC
The DNA here is from genome assembly GCF_901765095.1 of Microcaecilia unicolor. NCBI lineage: Eukaryota > Metazoa > Chordata > Amphibia > Gymnophiona > Siphonopidae > Microcaecilia > Microcaecilia unicolor. Next base: position 263,893,791 of record NC_044037.1, read on the forward strand.
AGTGAGGCTGACGTTGGTGCTGGGAAAAATGGTAGAAACTATTATAAAGAACAAAATTACAGAGCATATATATGTAAGCATGGATTAATGAGACAACGCCAATATGGATTTAGTGAATGGAAATCTGGATTGACTACATTTCTTTGAAGGGGTGAACAAACGTGGATAAATGTGAGCTTGTTGATACTCTGTATCGGGCTTTTCAAAAGGTATATGACAAAATACCACATGAAAGACTCTTGAAGAAAATAGAGTCATGGGATAGGAGGTAATGTCCTATTGTGGATTAAAAACTGGCTAAAAGAAAACAGAGAGTATTGTTAAATGGTCAGCATTCTCAATGGAGAAGGGTAGATAGCGGGATTCCACAGGGGTCTGTGCCGCGACCGTTGCTTTTTAACGTATTTATGAATGATCTAGAGATAGGAATAACTAGTGTGGTAATTAAGGGTTCCTTTTACAAAGGTGCACTGAAAAATGCTTGCAGTAGTGTAAGCATGGGTCTTGGGTGCGTGCCGATCCATTTTTAGCACACCTGTAAAAAGGGCCTTTTTTTGCTGAAAATGCACATGCGGCAAAATCAAAATTGCCGCATGTCCATTTTGGGTCTAAGACATTGACCTAGAGGTAAACAATCCAGGCAGTAATGGCCTACGTGTATCAAATGCCACTTATGTGGCTTAGTAAAAGGGCCCCTCAATTTGCTGATGACACAAAGTTATTCAAAGTTGTTAAATCAAAGAGGATTATAAAAAAACTACAAGAGAACCTTATGAAACTGGGAGACCGGGCATCCAAATATCAGTTGATATTTAATGTGAGCAAGTGCAAAATGATACATGTGGAAAAGGGGAACCCAAATTATAGCTACATGATGCAAAGTTCCATCTGAGTCACTGACAAGGAAGAGGATCCAGGTGTCATCGCTGATGATACTTTGAAACCCTCTGCTCACTGTGCAGCAGTGGTTGAGAAAGCAAATAGAATGTTAGGTATTATTTGGAAAAGACTGGTAAGCAAAAATGAGAACTTTATAATGCCTTTGTATTGCTCTATGGTGCAATTCTGGTCATTGCATCTCAAAAAAGATACAGTGGAATTAGAAAAGTTACAGAGAAGGGTGACAAAAATGATAAAGGAGATGAGACAACTGCCCTATGATTAAAGGCTAAAGTGGCTAGGCCTCTTTAGCTTGGAGACGAGACAGTTGAGGGGTGATATGATATAGGTCTATAAAATAATCAGTGGAATGCAATGTGTGGATGTGAATCATTTGTTTACTCTTTCCACAAATACTAGGACTAGGGGGCATGCACTGGAGCTATTAAGTAGTAGCAGGGTTTAAAAACAGTGTGGATAACTTCCTGAAAGAAAAGTCTATAAGCCATTATTAAGATGAACTTTGGGGAAAACCACTGCTTATTTCTAGGATACAAAAATTCAACAAAAAATGGCTCAGCTTTGTCCAAAAATGTTTTGTAAGAATACACAACTCAAACCGGACAAAACAAATTTACTGCAACACAGATATGTTGACTAATGAAGGCGTCTCATATCGTCACAAAAGCCTGTATATGCCGGCGTACTTTGCGGCTCACAAGCCTGTGAAAGTTTGTAATCATAGACCACCTCCAGCCAACCAGTAGTGCCAAATATCAGTCATTTATGAAAGCCTGAGTATCAAATTGTCTATCCATTTATTGATTAAAACATTGGTGCTCAGGCGCAAAAACAATAAGTGCACTGCTGTTCAAAAATTAAACATTATTGCAATAAATTGACGAATAATGCAAAAAATCAAACTTAACTTGATGGCTCTGAACAATGTAAGCTGTCTTCTTGGGCTGGAGCTTATCAGGTTTCAAAGGTTCAATATATCACCATACTGACAACTCCGGTAGCGCTGTAAGCCCGACAGGACCCTGTTTCGCGGTCAACTGCTTTTTTCAAGGGCATAAACTTTTCTACAGCCTCTGATGTCGGTGAATTTCTAGGATATTTCTAGGATAAGCAGCATAAAATCTGTTTTACTCTTTTGGGATCCTGCTAAGTACTTTTAAACAGGATTGGCTACTGGCCAGAGATTGTGGGGAGGGGTCAGGTTTTAACAGTGGAGTTTTTTTGCCCATGCAGATCATGGATGGTTCAAAGTTCTGTAATCAAACTAAACTGTTTCTTCTTTGTTTAATTTCATTTTCAAAACAGAATAAAACAAAAGCAAATCTTTACTCATTATTGCCCTCTAAAGGGTCCTTTTACTTGTGTGCGCTTACTGCACCTTAAACGGTTTGCCGCAGGACACACTGAGGCATCTTGAGGTAAAATCTCAATGTGCACGTGCAATCCATGCGCTAAAAAAAAATCCAAATTTTTTATTGGAAGGGACTTGTCTGGAGGTGGAGTGGGCTTGGCAATGCAAATCAGTTAGTACAGCCACATTATCTCACTCTAACTGATTAGCATGGAATTAGCTCATGAGCCCTTACCACCTCATATGCTAATTTTTGTTAATGAGAGTGTGCTAATGAACATTAGCACATGGCCATTAATTTGGAAAATAGAAAATCAACCATTTTCTGGCTGTGGCAAAAATTGCCTTAGCATGTATGAAAGACCCACGTAAGGGTGCAGTAAGACCACTTTTTTCCATGGCTTAGCAAGAGGACCCCTAAGGGCCCTGTTTACTAAGCAGCGCTAAGGGCGCTTTATCCTTTCTAGCACACGCTAAATGCTAAGTTGCCCATAGGAACATATGGGCGACTCTAGCATTTAGTATGGCTTAGTATACAGGGCCCTAAAAACCATACATACATATATTAAATAATTTTTAATACAGTTTTTTAGTTCATGGTACAATGGCACTAAAATGAATGTCTTATGATTTTTGCTTGAATACAATTAACAATTGAGAAGATGGTGTTAAGGATCTCATCTGTTGTCCAATATTATTTACTCAGAATATATAATAATATTCTGCTGTCCTTCAGCAATAGATACTTCTCAGGCCTACTTATGAGATAACATTTTCCTTATTTTTTCTATTTATATGTATAAGGTAAACATCTCTTGTTTATTCCCTATAGCGACTATTAAAATAATGCTTTTGTACTTCTCCAAGAACAATTTATTATATTTAGTTTTTTTAGGAGACTGTATTAGCGCAAAACATGAACTGAATGTCAACTCAAGCATAAATGTGAGAAAATGGTTAATTAAAGTGATTTGTTAAACACTGCTCTCAATATAGCTTAATTTTTAGGTTTGACAAATCTAAACATTATTTTGCCCTTATACTTTTCTTGTCTACTTATGTTGATTGCCTCCCCCATGGTGCTGCTTTCAAACACATGAAGTATGAATTCCTTCTAATCATACAGCATTAAGGAATAAGCATGCATCTATTCAACAAAAAAAATGGTTTTCACGGCGTTCAGATTAGCACAGAGGTTCTCAACCCTGTCCTCAGGACACACCCAGTCCATCAGGTTTTCAGGATTTCCACAATGAATATGCACAAGGTAAGTTTTCATGTACTACCTCCATTGTGTGTACATCTGTATCATGCATATTCATTATAGATATTCTGACAACCTGACTGGTTAGATGTTCCCTGAGGACTGGGCTGAGAACCCTTGGATTAACACCTGTTCAGAATTATGGCATCCAATTTTGTTGTAGATACTATTTCACAGTAACATAGAAGTCAATATTCAGTCTGTGTAGGTGTGTTTTCGGAGTAGGGTGAGCTGTTAAGGCTATCCACAGAGAGAATAACAAATAAGATATCTTTAAATGGAACTTCAGCAAAATATGTGTATATTTCTGAAGTATGGATGCACATTTGCTAATGCACATTTGTTTTGTTAATGCAACAGTTAGGTGCCTATTTACTAACATATGCAAAGAAGTAAGTGCACCAATTAGTGTGCACTGTTAGAAAATGGGACCAATACTTGTTATTGCATAGGTATGACAGCACCCATGAATGCATGTGCTAATTACATGCCTTGTTATGGGTTGGGAATTGAGCAGAGTATGCTTAGGGATTAGGGATTTTTAAAGCTTGGAGCCTCCTAACTACATTGGTAGATAGCGCAGAGGTATCTGCCAACACATTTATCATGCAGCAGGGTGCCTCCATATAGGTGCCCTGAGGAGGCATGGTGGGAGCCTATTCTATAATGGCATCAGAGTGCCCAAATTGCATTATAGAATGCTAGTTTAACCTGGTATTGGTTACACTAGCTTCAGATGTCAGATTCTGTATCATCACCTTCTGTTTTATCACTATCCATACATTTTCAATTCTGTTCAGATCTGAGCTATTTCCTGACCAGGCTTCTACTACATATTTATTCATTTAAAAGCTCTAATATCCTTCACTATCTCCAAATCTAGGCAGCTTACAAGGAAAACATACATAATTATAAGATCACAAAGGATAAATAAATATAATAATAAAAATATATTCATAATCCAAATAATTTCAAAGACAATAAGACTATGCCAACCATTAACCAAAAGTACATGGGCCGCAATAAGCATGTATCAAAAATAAGCTTGCTGAGAGATATGCTTTAAGGCAAGCTGTTTCCTAAAAGGAAGAAAAGCTAATATAGAATTAATTGTGTCAGTTAAAGCATTCCAGAAGATTGGTCCAGAGACTATAATGACTTCCAATAAACATCAAAATTGATGCCCCTAAAAGAAAGCACCTTGAGCACTCCTCTACTAGCAGAATATAAACTAAGTAGAAGAGAGGAGATACAAGCTGGAGAATCATCATGTAAGGCTTTAAAAACCAATGTAAGAATCTTGAAATGGATCTTACACTTAATCAGGAGCTAATGAAGCTTAAGTAACACTGGTATAATATGTACAAGACATGGAACATTTCCAATCAAATCTGAGGTTGCATTCTGTGCTACTTGAAGAGCATGACAATGAATGATTCATGTCTACCTGTTCCACTCCACTAAGGTTTTATAGATGTCTAGCATATATCCCCTCAGCTGACTCTTCTTCAAGCTGAAGAGCCCTAGCCTAATTAGACTTTCCTCATAGGCAAGTTGCCCCTTCCCCTTTATCATTTTGGTTGCCCTTCTCTGTACTTTTTCTAATTCCACTTGGTCTGCCCCCATATTCATGGAAGCAGGATGCATTGTTATGTATATTTAGCATGAGTATTATTTGCATTCAATTTATTTATTTTCTGCATTTATATCCCACATTTTCCCACCTCTTTGCAGGCTCAATGTGGCTTACAAATACCGTAGTGGTGATCGCCATTTCCGGAATAAGAAATACAGAAGAATGTTCCAATCAGAGTTTATAGAGTACACAGTAAATTAGAATAAAATCTGTAATCAATACATTTCAAGTGCTGAAATCAAGGGTTGTGAAAAGCGTTCAATGATGACAATGTGATAAAGTAGCCAAAATAAGAATAATTCAATTGTATTATCTGTGTATAGATAGCCCTGTGTACAGGGCCCCCCCCCCAATCGTTTGTAGTTTCCTGTGATTGGCTGTTAGCTCTGAGCTAGGGCCAGCCCTCCTTCTCTGCCCAAAGGGTCTGTGTGAGAGAGTCCCAGTTTCCCTAGCATGCCTTTGTGATCAGCAACTGTTCTAGGGGCTGATCCCTCTGGAACCTACTGTGATTCCACTAAAATTCTTCATCATTTGCCCTAGTCCACATTTTCCCAAGGCATTTTACACATTTTTTTCAGGTCATTTTCCCCTTTGAGTACTACAGATTTACTTCTCAGCTGGGCTGAGGTTCTGGCCATCTCTTTGCTTCTGAGGTAGCTAGATATGACTATGTGCAGAAGGCAGCAATTCTGTTCAAGCAACTGAACTGTAAGTTTATTTATTTTTTTTTTTGCTATGATTGCTACATTAAAGAAGAGTTAGATTAAGAATTGTCTACTGGTAAAGGTTTTGCTTAGGAATGGTTTAGCTGGCTGTTGAAGCTTTGTCACTCACCTAGCCTAGAACAGCACAGTGAATTTTAGAATTATTTAGTAGATTTGTCTGATAAAGATTGCAAAGTATCACATGTGTGGATAACAGAGTATATTCCAGGTTAAGTGCATTGTTACCTCAGTGAAATCTGATGCAGTGAAAACTTGGAAAAGTGCAAGGTGTAGAATATTGCAAGCATTATACTGCCTCAGAGTTTCTTTGCTGTAAGAATATTAGAAAGTAGAAATTTGTGGGACTGGTGTTGGTCATCTTTGCAAACAGAAGCAGACAGCTTGAAGCCATAGTTCCCTTCAGAGCTATAGTGCAAATCTGTGTAATTAATGAGCTGAAACAAAACTATACACAATGCCTCATCTTTGCTCTACCAAAAAAAGTATCTATTTGATACTCAACCCCCCTGCATACAAGATATTTAGAAAAAGAAAAACAGAGCTGCCTGCACTTTTCCTCCTCCTTCTGCTGTTCCTACAAGACGACACTTTTGGCACAAAGAAAAGGTTCACTCTGCAAAGGTGTTCTAAGGGGGGAAAGGAGGTTTATTTTATCAGTGCAAGGCATGGCATATTCTGAAGTAATTGAGTGGGCTGACACAGGGGATACAGCACAAACCAGCCATGGCAGTGAGGAAGGGTCTGAAAGTTCCAAACGGACACATGTGCTTACATATAAAGCTAAAGAACTGTATGAAGCAGAGATAGACAGATACCTCCTTTCTGGTTTAAAGTAGAAAAAGAAATGTTTGAGGTTTCAAAAAAAAAGAGCAAAGCTAGAGGCCTACATACTGAGCAGCTGCAAGCAGTCTATAAGAAATGTCAGCAAAAAAAAATCAGAGGAATACAGTCAATTTCTAAGCAGGAAAATGCATCAGACAGTTTGGCCCAAAGAGAGAGACAACATGCCACAGATATCACACAGCAGGCCATGGTGGTAGAAGTAATTAAAGACACAGAAACACACATAGCTCCTGCAGAGGAGAATGAATCCCACTCCTCTTGAAATTCTAGGTGCAGCACTAAAACTACAAGAAGTTCTTGGTCTCAAAAATCACATAGAACAAGCCTTTCTAGCAGGTCTGCTATGGGCTCTATTGCTTTTAAGTTGCAAATAGAAGCACCGACTGCCAAATGAAAAGTTCTTTATGGCAAACATGAAGTAGCCATAAAAATGGAAAAAACTCAGATTAGAAGAGGGAAAGAAAGCAGCAGCTGCTACCGCTGCTGCCACTGTGGCCTCTATTTCTACCATCTCTGAACACAAGAAGGTGCTCCAGCAAGAGAAAGAAGTAGCTACTATTAAGGCCCAAGTTAAAGCACTTAAAGAATCCACAAGGTAGGATGTGGAGAGAGTCAGCTTAGCTATATTATAGCAAAAGATTCTGCCCAGTGAACTGCAGCCTATGTGAAGGCCAACATCATGGTACACAAAGGTGCACAGTCACAGTCTGACTCAGAAGAGTCATCAGATTCTGAGCAAGCACATTCCTCCACACCAGAGTCTCACTTGCTTGAAAGAAGCAAGTCTAAGGCAAAGCACACCATGGAGGAAAGCTGCCACCATAGTGATCCACATGCTGAAATGCATACGGATGCAATACCAATGGCTCCCGCTCCAGGAAAGTGCACCAAGGGAAACACTTTATTTCACACATAGATTCTGGTGCCACCCATGAACTAGGCACAGATAAACGTTGAGCGGTTACAACCAGCAAAACACCCTGTGATTAAGCAGGAGCCACCTGACCAACCACACTCGATGCCTGACTTCAGACAAAACCCAGCAAACAGCCAGCCACAGGTACCTATTGCCAGAATGCGAGAAGCAACGCAGAGAGAGAAGATCTAGCAACATACATGGCTCACAAAAAGATACCAAATATGAGGCTTACCCAGTTCAATGGCTGCCCTGAAAGGTATAGATTATTTTTTTTAATTGCTGTCCTTGACCAGCTAAATTAGATCCAAAAATTCAGTGCTGAGTCATATTCAGGCACAGTATCTAATATCAAGATCTTCAGTGGTACTCAGAAGTTATGTTGTTATGGCTGATATTCAGTGCTGTACCTATATAGCTAACTGAACTGCTAGTAGATAGGGATCTGAGTGCAGCAGTGTTTGGTATTGCTTATGTGGAATGTTTAAATGTGCCCTGAAAACCAGAAGTAAGATGGTCAATGCCGAGTCCTGTTTCTCCCCTCATTATCAAATCTATGTGTGCATTATTGTGCTGTTCAATATATTTGTGAGTGACATTGCCGAAGGGTTAGAAGGTAAAGTTTGCCTTTTTGCAGATGATATTAAGATTTGTAACAGAGTGGACACCCGGGAGGGAGTGGAAAACATGAAAAAGGATCTGCAGAAGCTAGAAGAATGGTCTAAGGTTTGGCAATTAAAATTCAATGCAAAAAAATGCAAAGTAATGCACTTAGGGAGTGGAAATCCATGGGAGACGTATGTGTTAGGCGGTGAGAGTCTGATATGTACAGAAGGGGAGAGGGATCTTGGGGTGATAGTATCTGAGGATCTGAAGGCGACGAAACAGTGTGACAGGGCGGTGATCGTAGCTAGAAGTTTGCTAGGCTGTATAGAGAGAGGTGTGACCAGCAGAAAGAGGTGTTGATGCCCCTGTATAAGTCGTTGGTGAGGCCCCACCAGGAGTATTATGTTCAGTTTTGGAGGCCGTATCTTGCTAAGGATGTAAAAAGAATTGAAGCGGTGCAAAGAAAAGCTACAAAAATGGTATGGGATTTGTGTTACAAGACATATGAGGAGAGACTTGCTGACCTGAACATGTATACCCTGGAGGAAAGGAGAAACAGGGGTGATATGATACAGACGTTCAAATATTTGAAAGGTATTAATCCGCAAACAGACCTTTTCCATAGATGGGAAGGTGGTAGAACTAGAGGACATGCAATGAGATTGAAGGGGGGCAGACTCAAGAAAAATGTCAGGAAGTATTTTTTCAGGGAGAGAGTGGTGGATACTTGGAATGCCCTCCCGCGGGAGATGGTGGAGATGAAAACGGTAATGGAATTAAAAAATGCGTGGGATAAACATAAAGGAATCCTGTTCAGAAGGAATGGATCCTCACAAGTTTAGCGGAGATTGGGTGGCAGAGCCGGTGGTGGGAGACAGGGCTAGTGGTTGGGAGGCAGGGCTAGTGCTGGGCAGACTTCTACGGTCTGTGCCCTGAAAATGGCAGGTACAAATCAAGGTCAGGTATACACATAAAGTAGCACATATGAGTTTACCTTGTTGGGCAGACCGGATGGACCGTACAGGTCTTTCTCTGCCATCATCTACTATGTTACTATCAGGCTTATTTTTTAAAGTGATAGCTGGCGATCTTCCGACATAAATCGGGAGATGGCCAGCGATCTCTCAAAAGCGGCGAAATCGGTACAATCGAAAGCTGCTTTTTTGACACCATCGCTGCTTTCCTGTTGCTGAGCCGGCGAAAGTTCAAGGGGGCATGTCAGCAGCCTAGCAAAGGCGGGACATGGGCGGGCATGGGCGTGGCTACCAGATGGCCGGCTTTCGCGGATAATGGAAAAAAAAGCGGCATTAATCATTATTTCGCCGGGTTTACTTGGTCCTTTTATTTTCATGACCAAGCCTCAAAAAGGTGTCCCAACTCACCAGATGACCACCGGAGGGAATGGGGGATGACCTCCCCATATCCCCCCCCAGTGGTCACCAACCCCCCCTCGCACACTAAAAAAATAAAAATAAAACCCTTTTTTTGCCAGCCTCAAATGTCATACCCAGCTCCCTGACAGCAGTATGCAAGTCCCTGGAGCAGTTTTTAACGGGTGCAGTGCACTTCAGGCAGGCAGACCCAGGTCCACCCCCCTCCCATACCTGTTACACTTGTGGTGCTAAGTGTTGAGCCCTCCCAACCCCCCCAAAACCCAGTGTACCCACATGTAGGTGCCCCCCTTCACCCATAAGGGCTATGGTAATGGTGTAGAGTTGTGGGCAGTGGGTTTGGGGGGGATTTGGGGGGCTCAGCACCCAAGGTAAGGGAGCTATGCACCTGGGAGCTATTTGTGTATTTTAAAAACTTTTTAGAAGTGCCCCCTAGGGTGCCCAGTTGGTGTCCTGGCATGTGAGGGGGACCAGTGCACTACAAATGCTGGCTCCTCCCATGACCAAATGCCTTGGATTTCTCTGGGTTTGAGATGGCCGGTATTTTTTTCCATTATCGCTGAAAAACAAAACCGGCAATCTCAAATCCGGCGAACTCTGGCATTTGGCCGGGCCAAACCGTATTATCTAAAGTAAAGATGGCCGGCCATCTTTTTCAATAATAGGGTTCCGGCCAGCTGTTGCATCGCCGCCAAAATAGATCGCCGGCGATCTATTTCACCGGTGCCGTTCAATTATGCCCCTCCATGTTATTGAAATTCTTTCATATTTTCTTTGATTTTATTTTTCTCAAAAGTAGTAGCTGAAAAGATAAGAAAAAAGGGGGTTAGCCTTTATAAATTACAAGAGATCCCAGAATGAGGAAGACAGGTGACAATATCTGGAAAAGCTAAGAGAAACTGCTAGAGTAGTCAGGAAAGCAGAAATGCAATGGAAGAAAAAATAGAAAATACAGTAAAATAGGAGAACAAGCTATTTGTTAGATATGTTATTGATAGGAGGAAGTGCAAAAATAGCATTATGAGACACAAAGGTGAAGGGCAGAAATATGTAGAAGCTGATAAAGCGGAATGGCATAACAAATATGCCTGTTCTGTGTACACAGCTGAAGGGCTGGGAGAAGGATCACAGAAGACAAACACAAATAGGAATGGAGGAGGGTAGTCCCTGATTTTCAGAGGAGTATGTTCATGAGGAGCTGACTACACTAAAGGGACAAAGTGATGGGGCTAGATGTATACATCCGAGGGTACTGATGGAACTTTGGGAAGTTCTAGCAGCTCCATTGGCTGACTTTTCAATGCTTCTCTAGAGTTGGGAGAAGTCCTGGAGTACTGGAGAAGAGCAAATGTGGTCCCTTTCCACAAAAGCAGAAGTAAGGAAGAGGTTGGGAACTACAGGTTGGTAAGTTTGACTTCTGTGGTAAGTAAATTAATGGAAACACTTGTAAAACAGTGAATGGTAAAGTTTTTGAATCCAATGGATTACAAAACCCGAGGGAACATGGTTTCACTAGAGACAAGTCTTGTCAGACAAGTATGAATAATTTATTTGCCTGGGTGACCAGAGAGTTGGATCAAGGGAAAGCACTAGATGTGGTGTATTTAGATTTTAGCAAAGCCTTTGACATGTTTCCACATACACGACTAATAAATAAATTGAGTGCCCTTGGTATGGGAACTAATGTTACTGACTGGGTTAAGAACTGGTTAAGTGGAAGGCAACAGAATGTAGTGGTAAATGGAGCTTATTCTAAGGAAAAGGATGTTACCAGTGGTGTACCACATGGTTTGGTTCTTGGGCTGGTTCTTTGTAATATTTTTGTAAATGATATTGCTGAAGGACTGTCTGGTAAGGTTTGCATCTTTGCGGATGATACTAAAATCTGCAATAGCGTAGACACCTCTCAGGCATGGATAACATGAAAAGGACCTAGTGAAGCTAGAGGAATGGAGGTTTAGATTTAATGCTACAAACTGCAGGATCATGTATTTGGGCTGTAAAAACCTGAGAGAACAGTACAGCTTAGGGAGTGAAGAACATTTGTGCTTGAAGGAGGAGTGTGACTTGGGTGTGATCAGATGTTATGATCATATAGTGGCCAAATAGGTAGAAAAGGTGATAATAAAAGCTAGAAGGATGCTTGGGTACATAAGGAGAGGAATGGCTAGTAGGAAAATGAGGTGATGATGTCCCTATATAAGACTCTGATGAAAACTCATTTAGAATATTGTGTACAATTCTGGAGACCACACATTCAAAAAGATATAAATAGGTTGACGGTCAGTCCAAAGGGTGGCTACTAAAATTGTCAGAGGTGTATGGGGGTGTAAGTGTATGGGGGCAGACTTAAAGATCTCAATATGTATTCTTTGAAAGAAAGGTGGGATAGGGGAGATATGTTAGAGATATTTAAATACCTAAGCAGCATAAATGCATAGGAGGTGAGTCTCTTTCAACTGAAAGGAAGCTCTGGAATGAGGGCACATAGGAAGAAGGTGAAAGGGGATAGACTCCGAAGTAACCTGAGGAAATACTTCTTCATGGAAAGTGTGGTGAATTCATGGAACGGTCTCCCAGTGGAAGTGGTGGAGATGAAAACGGTATTTGAATTCAAAAGAGTTTGGCACAAGTACATAAGATCTCTAAGGGAATAATAGAAAGAGTAGATGGCATGGATGGGCAAAATGGATAGGTCATATGGAGGGGCATAATCGAATGGAAATGCCTATCTCCATGGGCGTTTATCTCCGAGAACGGGTCCGTGAAGGGGCGGGCCGAACCGTATTTTTGAAAAAATGGACGTTTTTGAGCTGGGCATTTGTTTTTTTTAGCGATAATGGAAACTAAAAACGCCCAGCTCAAAAACGTCCTAATCCGAGCCATTTGGTCGTGAGAGGGGCCACGATTCATAGTACACTCGCCCCCCTGATATGCCAGGACACCAACTGGGCACCCTACGTCAGTGCGGTGGACTTCAGAAAAAGCTCCCACATGCATAGTTCCCTTACGAAGGGTGCTGAACACCCAACCCCCTCCCCCAAAACCCACTACCCACAAATGTACAACACTACCATAGCTCTTAGGGGTGAAGGGGACACCTACATGTGGGTACAGTGGGTTTTGGAGGCCTCCCATTTACCAGCACAAGTGTTACAGGTGGGGGGGGATGGGCCTGGGGCCACCTGGCTGAAGTGCACTGCGGTACCCACTAAATGTGTTCCAGGGACCTTCATACACGCAGGCCTCTAGGACTGGTTGCTGCTATATAACCTTGGCACACCAGTTGACACCTGAAGACTAATCTCTACAAAAACGTCCTTTATTGGAATAACCGCCTTTACTCACAGTTAACTGCAGATCAGAGGTTGTGCCCCACTGGCAACGAGTCTCCCTGGTACTGAGATGAGCAGTAGGTCAGAACTGGCAGAATGCTCTACAATGCCCTCATTCAGCCACATTCAAAGGAAGAACTAAGTTGTCTAACGTGGCTAACACAGGAAAGGGAACTAAAACTGGCTTACAAAAATGGCCACTACCGCATAGACTACAACAGGAAACACAACAGGGCACACTCTGACCTAGTAGGCAGGGGAAAAAGCACCATGGGAGAAGAGCCTACCAACTACCAACATTGTGAGACTGTAACACAAGCTAATGAAATCACGGAGCCCAATACCCTACACCCACCACAATGCAATGCTGATGTGACCCTGTGCTGCACCCGAGAGCCACATCTGACCCAGGGAAAGGCTGTGACAGGATCAAACACATTCTGCTGTCATGGAGGTGGGTACGACATTTGAGGCTGGCATACAGGCTGGGAAAAAAGTTTTTAAAGTGTTTTTTTTTTTGGTGGGCGGGGGTTAGTGACCACAGGGGGAGTCCAGGGAGGTCATCCCCGATTCCCTCCAGTGGTCATCTGGGCAGTTTGGGCACTTTTTTGGGACTTGTTCGTGAAAAAAAAGGGTCCAAAAAATGTGACCCAAAATCACGGTAAAAACGCCTTTTTTTTTTATTATCAGCTACAGACGCCCATCTCTCCTCGGCTGATAACCACGCCCCAGTTCCGCCTCCACCACGACTCCGACACGCCCCCGTCAACTTTATTCGTTTCCGCGATGAAGTGCAGTTGGAAACGCCCAAAATTGGCTTTTGATTATACCGATTTGGGCGCCTTTGTGAGACAAACGTCTATCTCCCGATTTAGGTCACACTATAGGCGTTTTTCTCTTTCGAAAATAAGCTGGATGGTCTTTATCTGCCTACTTTTTTTTTTGTTTCTATTGCAAATAACTTTGTTGTTAGCTTCAAAAGGTATTATACCAGAGAAATAAATACATAAACTGAGAAAATGTGTGAACTTCCTTGCAATAGATTGATGAATCAATTTGAAAAGCCCAAATAAAATTTGTGAATTCATTTTATGAGATAAATGAACCTCTTAAAAAGAAAGAAGGAAGAAAGGAAGGAAAGAAAGAAATTTTCCTGGCAATATCCTGGCTGGATATATAAATATCTGATGTAGATCACAACAAATCTAACTTGATTGTAATCCATTTTGAGTTTCTGCAGATTACTATGCGATCTCCCTGGGATTTATGCATTTGTCAAACTCACACCAAAATGAAATATTCTTCGTTCAGTTTTGACTTTGCAAAGTGAGTCTGTCTAATTGTCATAGCCACTGTATTCCAGATCTTGGGGCACAACTTAAAGTTGTCATTATGAGGGGTCCTTTTTGTAAGCTGATGTAAGCACTAACTTAACCCTACCACAGGAAAAAAGGCCTTACTGCAGGGCTTGCTCAGGCATCCCGCGGTAATTTTATGATCAACTTACACATCCTATGCACTAGAAAATAAATGTTATTTTTAGCACTTGGGATGGAGAATAGACTACATTGCTGTATGCTAACTGATTAGCACGTGTTTAGCCATGAGCCCTTAATGCCTACAAAATAGGTGGCGGTAGGGACCCGATAATGAGAAAATTAGCACATGGCCATTAATTCAAAAAGTAGAAAATGCTGTCATATTATCCATGCTGAAAAAATGGCCTTAACGTGAGGGAATGACCCACATAAGGATGCACTAAGGCAATTTTTACCACAATGTGGTAAAAGGGTCCTTAGTCACTTTGCTCAATAAAACATAATAGTAGAATCAAATCCATTAACCGGAAAAAAAAAGTGTAAATATAGCATCTATAGTAGGAGAGTTGAAGATCTGTATTCTGCACTGAGTTTGAGGGAGCAGAAAAGAGGAAATAGATATAACAAAAGCCTATTGAAAATGATGCTATTCTTTTACACTCAGCCCTAGAAACCTAAAAGTCTTTATTTTATGTTTTATTTTCTTATTATGAGCTAGAGCAATAACTTTTTGGCCTGTGGCTTAAAATGTGTACAACTAAAAAGATGCAATGTAGACAGTAAAACCCAGGAAGAATATAGAAAGGTCAGGCAGAATTGATCCATGTAGGTTACTGCTTGCCAGATACAAAACATGCCCCTCTTTGAATCAGACCTCAGGAAGTAACCCATGGTTTGCACAAAGTAAAAAAAATCAATATTTTGAAAAAAGCTAAGATATAAAAAGCAGTTTCCTGGTGGTGTTATAGTGTAAGTAGAACAAAATAATCCTTAGTATGTTTGGTCAGTGCTTTAATTTATTTGGGATTATTCGTCATATACTCACCAAGCTGCTTAGTAATGTACTGAAAAATGTAAGATTAGAAAAATGCCTTCCATAGACATATGAACCCTCTTCTCTTATTTTCTGTGGTCCTTTTTGCATTATGATATTCCCCAGTTTATATCTTTCTTCTGAATAGCAGAAGCACTAAACGTATGAGACTATTTCTGGGAGAAAGAGATTAGTAGTTTATTGTATTGGTTCTCAACTCAGTCTTCAGGACAGTCCTAGCCAATAGGGATTTCAGGGTATACACAAAGAGTATACTAATTATTTATTTAAAATTATTTCTAGCTTCCTATCCCCACTGCTAGATGAGGTACAACAACATAAAATTTGACCAAGGCTAGGCCACATATACATTCTCCCACTGCTTGGCCTCTATACATGATGGCTGAGGAACCATCAAAACCAAAGTAAACAGATGTGTCTTCACTAGTGTCCCTCTACAACCTAATGTCTTCGGTAATGGGCTTGGAAAAAGGCGGTAGGAAGGTATGTGTGGGGGGGAGGTTTGGAGATTAGGAGGGTGATCGAGGCTTCTTTAAAGATATTCAGTGCCAGCACCCACATAGGTAAGTGGGCAGAATTAGGACAGGTTTTGAGCTGGCCTAAATTTGCTCACTTAGGGCTCCTTTTACTAAGTGGTGGTGAGCCCAATGCGGGCTTATCGCTCACTATACAGGAAGTACCGCTGGGCTACCACAGCAGCCTGGTGGTAGCGCCAGAGTATACCCAGCAGTAATCGGGTAGTGCCACACGTTGCCCGGTTATCGCCAAGTTAACGTAGGAGCCCTTACCACCACCTCAATGGATGGTGGTAAGGGCTCTCCCCTGATATAGCCACATGACAAGTGCTTTACTTGCCGCATGACCATGAAGGGGAAGGGGGAAGGCAGCCATAGGTGATTCAAGTGGACAAGAACCTCTCCTGCCCTCTTACATCAATTTGAATATTGGCCAGATAGTGAATAATGGCAGATAAAGACCAACATTCTGCCTAAGTGCAAATATTTTATAATGCATATTTCACAGGTAGGAGAATACATGGGTGAAATCTGGGTGGAGTATGGGTGTGAATCACAGTTATGTACATAACTTACAGAATACTTAAGTTATGCTTCTATATATCTGAAATTTAGGCACCAGTTCTAAGGCTGATGTAAGTGTTTGTGCCTAAATTATAGTCTCATATGTAACCTGTTAACAGTAGTATTCTATATTTATTTATTTATTAGGATTTGAATTATGAATTTTCAGTTGTGAGCACTATCAGGAAAGAATTCACATTATTTGCCCATAGAGCGCACTTTTTATTAAGAGTGCACCCTCTTTGCACATAGTACACACTCTGAGAAGAATGCACACACGTAATGATATTTGCTCCAAAATAGGGGGGGGGGGGGGGGGGGGGGCACAGACATTTTCTGGCTTCCCGTCCCTAAGTGAGATTATTCAACCAAGTACTTAAAGACCAGGGGATGCCCTTCTTTGAAAATGTTTGTTGCTGAGGATAGCAAAAACTGGGATGTTTTGCTGCCATATGTATAATTTGCCATAAAAGAAGTATATCAAAGCACGGTGGAATTTCCTTCTTTGGAAATACCTACTTACAAGCATACAGTTATGGAATTGTCCTGAATGGGGTGAAATCTATATATGGCACCAAAAAAACCATGCTTAGCACTATTCTATAAACCTTGCCCAAAGTTAGGCATGGTTTATAGAATACACATAGTGGGGGAGATTCTATATATGGCGCCTGGAAAATCTACATGAAAATCATTTTTGACTAAGCATTTTCTGAAAGATTTAGGCGCGGTATATAGAATACACTTAGTTGATATCCTAGCGCCTAAAACTATGTACATCCATTTACAGCAATGGAAATGTGGTGCAAATCCCTGCACATAGATTTACGTGGACTGGGACTTATTCTATAACAACACACCTAAATTTGGGAACAATCACAAAGCACCCATTTCCCCGCCTATAGCCACACCCCTTTTGAACTTAGGAGCAATTATTTACAGCATACGCTTAGCGAGTTATGTGCGTAAATTCTAATTGTTGCCAATTAGTGCTCATTATTGCTTGTTAAGTGCTGTTAACAATGCTGATTTGCTTGTTGATCCAATTAAGTTATGTACATTGTTATGAAATACACTTAGATTTAGGCACGGAATGCTAGATGTGATATAGAATCTGGCAGTGTGCTCATTCCCATAACAAAAAATTAGGCATGACCATTTATGCCAACTAAAACCTGGTGTAAATGCCTACACCTAACTTAACAAACAAAATACACAGAGTGTATAGATGCCAATGCGATAGTCTTAAATACTGTTAGACTAAAGTGAAGGAGAGTCTCATATATAATTATTTTAGTAATATTCTTTTCACTCAATAGGTGAATATATTACATATGTTCATGTCATAATCATTGACTCCGCCTCCACCATCCCTTTTATAATAGCAAAAAACAACTTGCTCTGCTTTTTCTATATTGAATGTCTGTAAATATGTATTTGTCAAAAAAACACACTGCACTTATCTTAGGCAAATTGGTGCCCTCTTAAAACCCCGACAGGTTCCCGTTTCGTATAGACTTTGTCAAGGGGGAGTGGCTACAATTCTGTCGAAGAGAAGGAAAAGACAACAAAAAAACAGACGTCAAGTCTCTTATGTTTATATCTTAACCTATTGTTAAACTTCTCTAAATCATCGCAAAATCTTTCTTAAAGCGGCTCTAGGCTTACCCGATTCATGCCCCAGGCTTTTGTGTGTGCTGATTTGTATCCTTTGAAATGAACAAAATGGCGATAGCGTCTCATTTAATAGCGACTAGACAGCTGATGATGTTGCGTCAAACGTACATACGTCAGAAACGTCAGAAACTCTTAAAGGTCTAACGAATCAAACAAACTAGTATCTACGGCATGTATTAGAGAACATCATGGAAATGTGTTATTAGAATACTCAAGACGTTAGGTTCAAAATTTGAAGGAACCAAACGAAAAAATGCACTCTTAGGCGGAAAAATGTACTTAATGAAGCAGTAGGACATCTACAGGGGGTAAATTGGAAAAGATAACAATTTAGAAAAAATGGAAAATTTAGAAAAAACTTCCCCATTGGATATATGTATTTAATCCTGCTGGTTCTATTGTTTCTAATGTGAAAATCCAATAAGTCTCACGTTGCAAAATTCTTCTGTTGAGATCACCTCCTCTTTTGGAGGGGAGTATCTGCTCAATTACCATGCATTTTAAGTCTTCTAAAGTATGTTTGAAAGACACCCAATGATGGACAAGAGGTGCTTCAAAATTTTGAGCATTTATTCGTGAGCGGTGTTCTATCAGTCTTTCATGTAAAGATCTAGTTGATTTGCCGATATAATATTTACCACACGGACAAATTATATAATAAATAATACCCAGTAACAGTATTTAAGACTATCGCATTGGCATCTATACACTCTGTGTATTTTGTTTGTTATTTTAACATATGTGACAGAGTGACGGTCTGAATCATTTCCTTAGTTTACACCTAACTTAGGCATGGATCGGGCATATATTATAAGTGCGTGTAATTTTTAGAAATGTTCATGACCTGTCTATGCCCCCTGTGTGTTAGAATTTACATGCATCACTTTACAGAATACGCTTAGAAAGTTGCACATAAATTCTAATTTGTGCGAATTAGTACCAATAATTGTTAGTGGCCAATTATATGCACCAATTGGCTTGTTAACCACTTAAGTTGTGCAAGCAATTTGGCCACACTGCCAAATGTGCATGCACAGCTTTAGGCGCCATATATAGAATCTAGTAGATCACGTATGATATTGTTCAACCTACTAAGAGAGCGTGACTGTTAGTGTGTCTGGTATTGCTTATATAACACAGTTTTTTTAAAATATATATATATTTTAGAATTTCAGCATAACATTCAAGCATACACTTGAAAAAGATATCAGAAAAATACAAAGATATAGAAAACCACTTAATAGAGGAAATAAACATCATTCATTAGTCCACAATATTGCTGGAGCCAAGCAGGAAATATAAATATAGAAAAAGAAATAAAACCCTAACCAGCAAGGCAGAGGAATCCTATACAGTGATAGTGACTACCATCACAGTCGGACCACCCTCCAAAGTCACCAAAAATTAGGTTCAAGAAATAATTCACCACAATTACATTTTTATATGATATATAACAGGAAATTTAAACAAGTATGATGCCCCCATTTCCAAGACACTTGGGCAAAATCCCCCCAAAAGCCCTTACAGCACCTTGGGATCACCAAAGAAAAATCAGGAAAATATATAACAATAGAACCCAGAAATCGTTCATACATATATTTGAAGTAATTATATAACATCAAATTTCTGTCCAGTTCCAGAGTGAAAGGTTATTAACAGCGTAAATCTAAACACCTTGTATTTCTATCTTAGTCTGGATAACCCCAGACTTCTCTGAAGATATCGTCATAGTTTGCTATAGGGACAGATCCAGCATCTTGATGGCATTCCTTATGGCGTCACAATCGACTACTGCTGGTTTCTATAATCCACCGAGGACAGCACTATGCTGTGTTGAACCAACCTAGCAGCATCAAAGTTGTTGCAGTGACAGGCCTTGATCCCCGATAACCTCTCACCCAGCCACCATGAGAGGGGGCAGGGAATGGGGCATTTCATGTACTGGCTCCCCCACTCAATGAGGCTAAATTCTGCCCCTTCATTGACAGTGCAAAAGTCAACAAGCTGCTTCCAAATCTTGGTGGAACCAATGTGTCTTCTGGGCTCAAAGACACCCACTCTGCACTAAGGCCTGATTCAATGAATATCGCGCCCTCCAAAGGGACTGTAGCGGATCCATGGGACATGATGCTAACAACCTCAAAGAAGGTCTGAATCAGCTCAAGAACAGAACTTTGCACCAGCGAGTAGGTATTTATCTGACCTCTCTTCTTCCCCACTGTAACCAGCACAAAAAGGGAGAAATGGCTTAAAACAGACGCCAACACAGGACCTAACTCACAGCACTTCTGCCTCACACACCATCATGACTCCCATAGGTTTGGGACACTCTTTGTCTGGTTTCTCCTCAAAGGCTTGTCTGATATGGGTGGCCCTGCAGCATAGTCCTCTGAGTCATTGAAACACACAAGCCCCTCCAACACTATAAGGTGGTGTCCCTTTGGAGGGGTTATATAACAGAGCTTACTGTGAATTACACCACATAGAACACTGATGTATGGTATGTTAAAATCTTTAAATAAAGGGGGCGTGTCAAGATGGCGCCGAGAGCAGACGCTTGGTGAGATCGCTCCAGCCAGTTCTGCTAATCTTCGTTCTTTCAGGAATTATGCCTCATTCTAAAAGAAAGGGAGCAGTCCGGATAGTTCCCCCACCTACCCGGACGTCCACGCCGGCAAGAACCGGACTGGAGCGTTTCTTTCCCGCTCTTTCCCAGGTAGTAAGCGGGGTGGATTCCTTGGCGGGAGTATCTGGTGAAGCAGAACCCTTGCCGGAATGTGAAATATCTCTTCCCCCCCCCCCCCCCGCCACTCTCTAAGATTCCTCCAAGCCCAGCAGTTGTGGTGAACCGGGAGGAGAAGCTGACGGACACCGGAAGAGTGGAAGTTGGCAGACCCAGTGGGGTGACCGACTCACCGATAACATCCAAATCTGCTGGGAAGGAAATGGAGGTTAATCTGGGGACAATATGGCTGAAACTACTAGAAATGGAAAAAAACCCTTCAACAGTCGTCTGGAGAGGTAAAAACCTTAGGTGTTAAGATGCAAGAATTGAAAGACTCTGTTGACACGATTAAACAAGATTTTTCACAGAAAATTGAGAACTTACAAAATGAGGTGGTTCAAACAAATGAATTTAAAGCTGCTGTGATAAAAGACAATGTGGATATTAGGAGAAAACTTGAACATATTGAAAATCACAATAAGAGATTGAATTTACGCCTGCTTAATTTTCCTAAATTGTATGGGGTTTCCCCCCAAGACTTATTTACCAGATTTCTTAAAGAAAATTTTAAATATCCCCAAGAAACAATTCCTCCATTTGAAAAAATTTACTTTATACCAAATACGATTAAAAAAAACCAGACGAGGCAACAAATGTTCAACCTGGAAGTGAAATGGATGTGGAGAATCTAACAGCGATTTTGGAACAGTCAATAGAAACTGCCACTGAAAGGGCGACGTTGTTGGTGACCTTTCTTTTTCAACAGGACTTGAATGCTGTAATGAGACTTTACTTTAAAACAACAAATCACAATTTTGGTGGAGAAAAAATATGGTTGTACCCAGATGTGACAAAAGTGACTCAGCAAAAGCGAAAACAGTTTCTTTCAATGAGATTAAAAACAAGAGAATTGGGAGGTTCCTTTCTGTTAGCATACCCATGTAAATGTATTGTGAGGTTTAATAATACTAAATATGTTTTTTATGTTCCTGATCAGCTTAAGTTGCTCCTAGACTCAAAACAACGATAGAGATAATGAAATAGTAGACTGAGAAATGTGGTGTCATCATTTTCTTACAGAAATTGTTAATACAAATGTAGCTTCACCTATTCTAAGAAAGCCATTTAAAGTGTAATGTTAAAAGATTATGTAAGAAAAGTTTATTTTGTGGCTGTTTTTCACTTAACAGTAATATTTCTGTTTAAGTTTAAAGTAAATCAATAAAAATTATGAAATACAAAATCTTTAAATAAATATTAGTATTTTAGATAGTTGAAGTCAGATCCCATTAATGAATTGAAATTAGAAAGTGACTATTTATTTATAGATTTCTTTGTCCCATAGTTTTTTCTTGTTCTTCTTCAGTGGTTCACAAACTATAGATGGAGAGCCCAAATTGGGTAAAATCAACAGTAGATGGGGGTCACAGAAATGGGGATCTTTCCCTTCCCTCTGATCCTCCACTATGACCTGTGTCCAATAGTGGCTGTCAGCATGAGACCTATGAGTCAGTGGTCATTCGGTGGCCCTGCCCCACCCTTCTGTGAGAACTTCATGTTCGATAGTAGTCTATACAAAATACCAAGGTCTGTCAGTATATACTAAGTGATAGTGCCTTGTACATACTGTGCCTGAGGGGTTTTCTTTTGTGCTTTGACTTTAAGGTGGCAGAAATTTAATTTTGTCTTTTCCATTGATGGAGTAAAGTTTACATCTGTTCATGAAAGGTCCTTTCGTTGTGGTGCAATTAGTATTTGAAATTCTTTACCTTTGAACACTTGACTAATTTCAACTTATATGGAATTCAGAAAGAAGCTGAAAATGCATTATTTTGTCAAGTTTGTATACACATTGTTAATCTTTATGCATGTTATTCATTTGAGGTTGTAGATTTGATGATGTTACCCACTTTGAAACTTATTTTTTAGGGATTTGGTGGAATACAAATTCCGCCTGAACTGATATACTCATATCACCCCTCTCCTCAGGTTGCTTCACTGGCTTCCGATCAGATACCGCATACAGTTCAAGCTTCTCCTTCTCACCTACAAATGCACTCAGTCTGCAGCCCCTCATTACCTCTCCACCCTCATCTCCCCCTACGTTCCCGCCTGAAACCTCCGCTCACAGTACAAATCCCTCCTCTCAGTACCCTTCTCCACCACCACCAACTCTAGGCTCCGCCCATTCTGCCTCGCCTCACCCTATGCGTGGAATCAACTTCCTGAGCCCCTACGCCTAGCTCCCTCCCTACCCATCTTCAAATCCTTGCTCAAAGCCCATCTCTTCAATGTTGCCTTTGGCACCTAACCTTTATACCTTTCAGGAAATCTAGACTGCCCTAATTTGACTGCCCCTACTTGACTGACTGTACATTTGTCCATTAGATTGTAAGCTCTTTGAGCAGGGACTGTCCTTCTATGTTAACTTGTACAGCGCTGCGTAACCCTAGTAGCGCTTTAGAAATGTTAAATAGTAGTAGTAGTACAAATCCTTTGCATAATATAACATAACATCATTAGCTGCAGCAGCAGCATTATTTTATGCTTTGGACAAGTGGGAAAAGGAAGAAATGGGGAAAGACAGGAGGAGGTAGAGGTTACGATACTATTTTCATCACCTCTGGGGGGATCATGTGAATTTTTAAGTGTTAAATAAGGTTATATTGGATAAGAATTTGGAAAGCTCTACTCTACTATGGAGGAGTGGAGTAGAGGAGTAGCCTAATGGTTAGTGCAGTGGCCTGAGAACCAGAAGAATTGGGTTTAATTTCCACTGCAACTCCTTGTGATTCTAAGCAAGTCACTTAACCTTCCATTGCCCCAGGTACAAAATAAGTAACCACAGTATATCAATTCCCATTCCCTTTCCTTATGTCTAGCATCATGAGGAAAAATAATAAAGAGATCAATGAGCTGGAAATAAGAAGATCATGGTTCAAATACTGCTTTTACTGCTCAAACCAAACCAAAAAAAAACATGTCCACTTTGAATCTATGCATCCTGGGGCCTCAATATGTACAACAAATTTTAAAATCAGCATTTACATGCGTATGCAGTCTACATGTGTAATTGCTGCTATTAATCCACGTAGAGTCTGCACAGGTTGAATGTATATTTATTCTACAATATTTGTATTACATTTCTACATGGATAACTTTGCCAAGTTGTCAACTATCTGAATATTCTATTTTAATAGCCCACAGAAAAGGAAACTCAAGAAATTGATCTCTGCACAGGTAGTTTTACACTGTTGTCCTCTAATAGGTCATGCATTGTCTATGAAAGAAGTACAATATCTCTGCAATTTTTAACTGAAAACAAAAGCTCCCGACAATACTAGTCTGTCTTTCCTTCTGCTATAGTTTATGGTTATACAAAACTATACCAAAGTTATTCAAAGCATGAAAACCTTTGAAGGTGTACAAAGGACAAATATGACAGTATTGTTTGTGCCATATCTGCCATAATTCACTATACGCCCATGCAGTTCCTCTTATAAGGGAGGGAAGAGAAGAAGCCATGCATAATAAACCTAATACAAGCGGGAGTCAATAAGAATAGGTTGTTAACTGAAACAAGGCATTTTTTGACAGAGACAAATTACTTGACCTTGAGTCTCACTGAATTAAATAGCCTAGTAATGAATACTCATTTTTATTTAATTTCTTATATTAATAAAGACCATGCTTGAATAAAATTAAATATGGATTCCTTATCTTTTCTAAGGTAATAGCTCTATCAAGTTATGCCATAAATTATATTTGGAAAAGTGTGATTCTCCAACAAATTGTATCAAACCGGCCATGTTCTTAGCTATAAATTTAAAACATTTAATTGATTATGTTTTTTTTTTTCAAAAATAGGCTCAAAAGAAATTTTCTGAAAGCTCAGGTAGAAGCCATCTTATGAGTTTTGGAACTCTTATTTTTGTGCTGCTATTGCCCTACAGGTCTTCATTGACGGCCCTCAAGGGCCACAAACAATTCAGATTTTCTTGATGTTTCAAGTAAGTAGATTTTCATACACATGATTTCCTTTTTATGTAAACTTCTCTTATGCATATTCAGCAGGGGTAGCCTGAAAATCTGACTCTTTTGGAGCCTTGGAGAAGTGAAAATGAATACTATTGCTCTGTAGTGAGTAAACAATTGCTGTTTTCATGCAAAAAAAAAAAAGAAGTGTAGGCGAGGAAACAATATAACCCTAGTCACTAAGGACTTGCAATCTTTTCACGATAAACCCATTTTTCTGCTTCAAAAAGATTTAAGTAATAATTTTTTTAAAGTAAAACAGCCCTTTTCAAACAATTTGCCAATACTTATCAAAGCTCTCATTAACTAGTCATTTTAGACAATTTTTTGATACCATAATGATGAAAAGGGGACCATATGGTATTTTCTTCAATAGTAAAGTAGGGCTTATGTATTCTACTAACATGCTGAAAAGATGTACTTTTATAAGAATCATTTACAGAAAACTCTTCCATGTTCTGAACCGGCACCCTGATATAATAGCCCGGTCAAAACAGCCCTGATAAAATAGCCTTGTAACAAAATAGCCCTTGACAAAATGGTCCCTAACAAAAAAAAAAAAAAACCCTTGACAAAATAGCTCTAAACTCTCTCTTCTTTCAACTCCCTCTCCAGTACAGCATCTTTATGTCTGCACCCCGGTGTTCTGTCTTCTCTGTCACACTATCCCCTTCCCTGCATTCTGGCATCTCTCTCCCTTCCTCCTCTTCTCATGCTCTGGAAATGCATTTCTTACTCTTCCATCCCACCCACCTCACCACATAGTCCAGCATGCCTCAGTCTTCCTCCTGCCTGCCCTGCATGGTCTGGTATCTCTTACATTTGGGGAATTGATATAGACCTTATTAAATGACCTTTAAATCTGGGCCTGATAATAGCATGGATATTCTTTTTTTCTGCTTAATGTCCATGCTAAGGCTACACGGAGGGTAAATGATAACAGTTCACTTAGGTTAAGAGGGTAAGAAAGCATCTATTTTAGTCTATTTTATAAAAACACAAATGTTTCTATAAAATTCTGGGGATAAGCTAGACAAAATCACAGCTAGACTGAAGCCATGGACATTCACACCACTTTAGGAGCTGATAGAAATATACACATATATCTGTGTGACCACACATTATAAAACATTTGCATACTTTATGACTCCATCCCTGTATTGTCCACTCATATCCTATCCACAGAATTCCACAAACAATCCCCCATCTTTCCAAAATATTGCCCACCCTCCATATACACATGTCCACCCATCCCACAAACACATACCCCTATACTATTTCTATAGACACACATATCTATATCATGCAACTCACAGGGATATACAGTTCAGCTCTTTGAGCAGGGACTGTCCTTCTATGTTTAAATTGTACAGAGCTGCTTAACCCTAGTAGCGCTTTAGAAATGTTTGTTAGTAGTAGTTCAAATATGCTATCAGTTTCCACGCAGACACCATATTCTTGCCCCCACTCATCCACACAGCCTCTGCCACCCACCAAGATACATTTTACTAAGGGGTCCTTTTACTAAGGTGCGCCAAAAAGTGGCCTTTGCTGGTGTAGATGTGGTATTGGACGCGGGCTGGTCCATTTTTCAGTGCACCTGCAAAAAAGGCCTTTTTTTTTTTGGCCGAAAATATATGTGTGGCAAAATGAAAATTGTTGCATGTTCATTTTGGGCCTGAAACCTTACTGCCACCCATTCACTTAGCAGTAAGGTCTCATCTGTTAACTGGGTGGTAATCGTCAGCACACGTACAATGATGATTACTGCCTGGTTAGTGCCGCACAATGGAAAATAAAATATATTTTCTGGCACGTAGTGGGCATGCATAAAAAAAGAAATTACCGCCCAGGCCACGTGGTAGCCGGGCGATAGTTCCAAATTGGTATGTGTTGGGAGCATATAGGCACTTACGCGGCTTAGTAAAAAGGCCTCTATGTTTTTCCCCACCTAGTCCTCTACACAGACATGGCTGAGCCTGTGAGTAGAGAAAAGTAAAACACATTACTATGTCACACTCTAGTTACATACTTTTCAACTTTTTTTTGAACTGTACATACTTTCAGTTTAACTTAAATTAAAAATAAATCTC
Source organism: Microcaecilia unicolor (assembly GCF_901765095.1). NCBI lineage: Eukaryota > Metazoa > Chordata > Amphibia > Gymnophiona > Siphonopidae > Microcaecilia > Microcaecilia unicolor. Next base: position 263,920,740 of record NC_044037.1, read on the forward strand.
TCCCAAATGAACCAAATAGAATGACATCTTTATAATAAAACTCACCCTCAACGTTCTGAAGACACTGACGTCAATGAAGCCAAGCCACTGACGTCACTTCCTTCATGAAGGGTTTGTGGTGGTGAAGCCACCAAAATCACCAAGTCTCTGGGCCCCGCCCTCGCGTCAAACGTGATGACATTGAGGGCGGAGCAATGGCGTCACACATCGAGGGCGGAGCAATGGCGTCAGTGGCAACAGAACGAAGGTGATGAAGGTGCGTTGACGAAATGCGGAGCAATGGCGTCAGTGGCTTCACAACGATGAAGGGGTAGGAGGGAGGGGGGTTGGGGAGGAAAACCTTGCTAGCGCCCATTTCATTTGCTCCAGAAACGGCCCTTTTTTACTAGTTTATAAAGAAACCTATTCGTAGTCATGCCTTGCAGTATACACTTTTTAGTTATTTCTACTGCAGCTATAGGAATCAAATCAAGGCTGGATGTGAACCTGGAGGAAGGAAATTGTAGATCATTTTCATGATAGGAAGCAGCTAGGGACTGGAGAGAAACTACTTAACAGTCTAATAAACTTTGAGCCATATAATTAGCATTGTAAACTGTCAGTTATTATGTATTACAGGACCAAACAGTAAGCAAATTAACTTCATCAACTTTATCTTCAAACAATGCTTTTCATTTCCAAAGTCTTTGGAAGGGTTGCAAGTCATAGTTTGCTGTAATTACTTACATAAGAGAAATTACTTTTATCTGGGGACATCATGACCTTTTTAATTCCTATTCAACAAAGCTAGTGATTTTCCTTTACATCATGGTGCAGCGGGGCAATTTAATATTTACTTATTTTATTTAAATGAACTCACTTCCTTTTGAAGAAATTCACCCAAAATGGGATGAGGCAAGTATAACTAGACATAGGCAATTTATAATTATAGGGACAGTATGACAATGATAAAATATTCATTAGAATAGCAATTCAGACTTGAAAATGTGCAAATTAAACAACAGTAATAACAATAATATGATAGTGTCAGCAGACGTAATTAAGTGTAAAATCTTTATAATCTTTAAGACTTTGGCATTGTAAGCTCCCATATCTCTGGCAGACTACCTCATTCCTTATTCTCCAGGGTGCTCTTTGCATTCATCTAATACAGATGTGGGTCATCATGGTTCTTAAGGGCCACAACCTAGAAGATTTCTACAATGAATATGCATGAGGATGATTCTGCTTCCATTTCATGCAAATAGATCTCATTCATTCATTCATTCATTCATTCATTCATATATATATATATTATAGAAATCTTGAAAACCCAACTGGGTTGTGGCCCTTGAGGACCATGATTGAGCACTCCTGATCTAATATCTACTTCTACCATCACCTAATAAGACTCATCTAGAATTTACAAAATAAATAGCATTTAGTTCTGGAAATTTGATACTGTTGGAAATAAAAACTAATGTGACTTTCAGTTATGAAAACAAATAAATCTATCTATTCATCCAGACTCTTGAATGATCATGCAGGCTTTATTTAGGTCTTCTGCTTTCTCTACATTGTTCTTTGTATGTGATATCCTTTATTCTTCCTTTGGCTATTATTAAGCACCAAAATACTATAATTTAGAAACACAGAATAATAAAGAATTGTCTGCTTGGGGTAGGTATAGGGAAGCCTGGTTCTTACTCATTAGAAACATAGAAGCATGACAGCAGATAAAGGAGAAATGATACTTGATATACCACCTTTATGAGGTTTTTGCAACTAATTCAAAGCGGTTTACATATATTCAGGTACTTATTTTGTACCATAAAGGCCATATGACCCATCCAGTTTGCCCATCCTCTGTAACCCCCAATTCTTCCTTTTCCTAAGCGATCCCACATGCTTATCCCATGCATTTTAAAATTCTGGACAGTCCTCGACTCCACAACCTCCACCGAGAGGCCATTCCATGCATTCACCACCCTTTCTGTGAAATAATGCTTCCTTAGGTTACTCCTAAGCCTATTCCCTCTTAACTTTGTCGTATGCCCCCTCATTCCGGAGCTCTCCTTCATTTGAAAAAGGCTCTCTTCCTGTACACAAATGCCCTTGAGATATTTAAACGTTTCTATCATGTCTCCTCTCTCCCTCCTCTCTCCCAGCGTATACATGTTGAGGTTCATAAGCCTGTCCCTATAATTTTTGCATTCAAGACCACTTACTAATTTTGTAGCCACTCTCTGGACTGACTCCATCCTGTTTATATCTTTTCATAGGTGCGATCTCCAGAACTGCACACAGTACTCCAAATGAGGCCTCACCAGAGACTTATACAATGGTACTATCACCTCCTTTTTCCTGTTGGTCATGCCTCTCTTTATGCAGCCAAGCATCCTTCTGGCTTTGGCAGTCACTTTTTCTACCTGTTTGAAAGCTTTAAGGTCGTCCGAAACAATCACCGCCAAGTCCCGCTCTTCCTTCACACATTGAAACAATACACCCCCTATACTGTACCGTTCCCTCAGATGTTTGCCACCCAAGTGCATGGCCCTGCATTTTTTGGGATTAAACCTTAGTTGCCAAATATCGGTCCATTCCTCTAGCTTCACTAGGTCCTTCCTCATGTCATTCACACCCTCCAGGTTGTCCACCCTGTTGCATAGTTTAGTATCATCCGCAAAGAGACAAACCTTATCAGACAGCCCTTCCACAATATTGCTCACAAAGACGTTAAAAAGAGCTGGCCCTAGGACCGATTCCTGCAGTACTCCACTGACGACCTCCTTTTCTTCAGAGCAAGCTCCAATTACCACCACCCTCTGTCTCCTACCATTCAATCACTTTTTTACCCAATCAGTTACTCTAGGTCCCACACCGAGGGTTCTCAATTTATTTATCAGTCACCTGTGTGGAACCGTCTCAAAGGCTTTGCTGAAATCCAAGTATACTACATCATTATGGCACATATTTGTATTTCAATTCCTTTATGAGCACTGAGAGCTTCAGTCCCTCAGTAATACTCAGAGGGACTACATGTTGGTTAGTGAAATAACACCCATTAGAGAAAGGTGTCTGTCTCTCAGTCTAACAGGCTAGCTGCTTGTTTAGCTCTTGCTTGAGTAGACTCCCATGTGTGCGTGATATAGAGGACATCGTTTCACACATAGAACTGTTCTCAGATTGGATGAGCTGGGCACACAAGGACTGCTGGCATGAAATGTGCATGTAGACAGTGGAAGCTTTGGTCCACTAGGATCACTAAGCTAACCAGATAGTAGCTGTCATCAGCTGGGTACAGGAATGCCTGTGCAGATGATATAATGAGACCCCTGACCTTGGTGATGGCCCTCCTTATCAGATCTAGTACTGCTGGTGCCTTATAACAGATGATCAGCAAAGATTATCACATACCAGTGTCAGTGTAATTTTCACTCTGTAGGTTTCACATCAGAGAAAGAAAACACAGGTATTTTTGGAATGTTTGCCCATTGCTGTAGGAAGTCTTGTAAAACCATGACTATCTTGTCCTTAAAGATGGTTCCTGGACTAGTCAGAGTTTGATTCATAGGCCTCAGTTAGGCAATGCAGGCCTTATGCATGCAAACAGGTATGGGCAATATATCTCACTACAGAACCAGATGTACGGCTGGACATGAAGGGCTAAAGGTACCCTCAATAGGCAGACCAGTTCCTTCTGAAAGACAACCAAAGGGTCACTCATTTGAGGTTGGCTCAGGACTGACAGCTATTAACTATAATGGAAAAAACAGACATTTTATGAAACTTGGAAAAAAAAACCTGAAAAGTTAATTTTTTTTTGTAGTTTTGCATTACAAATGATGACACAACATTGCTTGCATTTCCCATGTTGTTTCACACAAATGCATAGCCCTGATGTGTTACCATGCATAGAGAGGGGATAGAATGAATGCAAATGGTCATAACTGCCTATACTAATCAAAACACATTTCAAAAGCTCATAACACTACAATAATATAGCATTCCCAATAAAGCTCTTTTCTCCATTCTATTTGAATCTTAGATTATATAATGTGTATGTGATCTGTCAGCAAGATACAAAATATTTTGATGTTATTTCTAGTGCTTCTCTATTTTCTCCAAAGATTAAACTTATTTTTACCTGCTCATTTGTTTCATGAAAGTCTTTGATTGTCTCTGACAGCTTTAGAAAGTACGTATCTCATGTGTCTTTGTATTTTGCCCAGCACCGGAGGAAATGCATCTATTTCAATTTCTGTCTGGTTAGATTGCAGAGTCTGGTTTCCTTGACTTTCCAGTTTAATTTGTGTCTGCCAGTTTCCATTTCTAGTCTGTGGTCACTTATTCTATAGTTTGTGAGGGATGGTCTGTGTTTTACAATTGCAACTGAAGCAAGATACACTGTCTTATATGCAGACATTACTTTGTAGCTTTTTTTGCTGTGTGATTTATAGGAAACTTGTTGAACTATATTTTCTTTCTAGGCTAGGTTCTAAGCTTTTTTGTACTGCTTTCTTATAGTTAGGAGAAGTACCTCAGAAGAGTAGTTAGAGATATATATTTTTTGACATTCTATATATTATGGGATTAATTTTCAAAAGGGCAATGGTGGATGGGTGGGGGAGGTAACTTTATAAGGAGGCACTTAATATTTGGTGTTAACAATGCAGATAAGTGGCAATATTTTAATCATTTATATGAGTGCCCACTCACACATATAAATGACTTATTACAAAATACCAATCAGCAAATTTGTTATGTATTTGATTTGGAATTCTTTGCTCAAACCTTTTTCAGTAGTAGCACAAGGTGAGCTACATTCAGGTACACTGGGTATTTCCCTGTCAGGCTCATAATCTAAGTTTGTATCTAAGGCAAAGAAGGGTTAAGTGACTTGCCCAAGATCACAAGGAGCAGTAGTAGGATTTGAACCAGGTATTTCGGGAAGGTAAGACTGGTGCCCAAACCACTATGCACATTCTCTTACTGAAGGTATGCACATGAGTTTTGGTGGAGCTTACAGACTCATTTTCGAAAGAGAAGGATGTCCATCTTTCGACATAAATCAGAAGATAGATGTCCTTCTCCCAGAGACGCCCAAATCGGTATAATCGAAACCAGATTTTGGATGTCTCCAACTGCAGTCCGTCACAAGGATGTCCAATTTTCAAGGGGATGTGTCAGAGGTGTAGCAAAGGCAGGACTTAGGCATGCCTAACACTTGGACGTCTTTGACCCATAATCGAAAAAAGCAAGGACGTCCTTGACGAACACATGGATGTTTTCACCCGGACGTGTTTTTTTTACGAATAAGGCACAAAAAGGGGCCTGAAATGACCAAATGGCCACCGGAAAAAATTGGGGATGACCTCCCGTTACTCCCCCAGTAGTCACTAGCCCCCTCCCACCCTCAAAAATAACATCTTTAAAAATATGTTGTGCCAGCCTCAGATATCATACTCAGGTCCATGACAGCACATGCAGGTCCTGGGAGCAGTTTTAGTGGGTACTGCAGTGCACTTCAGACAGGCAGACCCAGGCCCATTCCCCCCTAACTGTTACATTTGTGGAGGAAACAGCGACCTCTCCAAAACCCAACAGAAACCCATTGTACCCATATATAGGTGCCTCCTTCACCTGTAAGGTCTACAGTAGTGTTGTGAAGTTGGGGTGTTGTGAAGTTTTGGGGGGCTCAGCACACAAGGTAATGGAGCTAAGTTCCTGGGAGCATTTTGTGAAGTCCACTAAAGTGCCTCCTAGGGTGCCCGGTTGGTGTCCTGGCATGTCAGGGGGACCAGTGCACTACAAATGCTGGCTCCTTGTTACGTCTGGGGAAGTGAGCCCTTGTGCCCCGGCTGAGCCCGGTGAAGATTGAGCAGCACCACAGTCGGTCAGGCAGCCAGACAACCCCTAGCTTCACCTGGGAAGCGACCGCTGTTCCCCGAGAGTTAGGTCCCCAGGTGCAGGTGGCCACCAGGACTTCCGGAACCGGCGGGGTGTATGGCCACCAACCAGACAGGGAAGCCGACACAGTCCAGGGACCAGGGAGGCAGCACACAGCAGAGTAGTCAGGAAACAGTCCAAGGTCTAGGCAGGCAGCAACACAGCAGAGTAGTCAGGAAACAATCCAAGGGTCAGAACACAGGATCATAAGATAACCGGCAGAAGAATACAGACAAGGACTGCGACCTCTACAGCAATAGAAGCCGAAGCATGGAAGGACTAGTGGCAGGGCTTTAAATAGTATTGGAATTAGGCTCAAACATGTGCAGCTGTTCCAAAATGGCTGCCCCCATCAGAGGAGACGCTCTACGCCCAAATATGGGCTTCCTTCCTGAATCTGCCCAACTCCAAGATGGCCGCCACAACCTGAGACGCCCATCTCCAAGATGGCCGCCCAATCCTGGAGATACCCACATCCAAGATGGCCGCCACATCCTCGAATGCCCATAACCTGCGCAAGCAGGCTGCACCTCTGGAGGAGTGTAACAGAGTGTAACGCTCCTCCCACGACCATGGACGTCTTTGGTTTTGAAAATCGCCGAAAGTCAAAGACGTCCATGTCTAGGGATGTCCAAATCTAAGGATTTGGACATCTCTGACGGTATTTTCAAAACAAAAGATGGACGTCCATCTTTTTTCAAAAATATGGGATTCCCCGCCCCAGGATTTGGATGTTTTGGAAAGACGTCGAAATCGCAACTTAGACATATCTTTCGAAAATGCCCCTCTATGTGGAACAAGCAAGTGTTAAAAGATTTGCAGTAAAATCTATCAGCTATGTTTTTTTTAGTGCAATCATCTATAATTGATTTTTTTCCAGAAAAACAAAACAAAAGACAACAAACAATGGTAAGAAAATAATACAAAAGACAGCTGCAGAACTTAAATATGTAACAAAATGGAAATGTAGGCAAATAAAAGGTACAACCAATGACCATAACATTGGTACTCGCAGCACACCTCACAATTTGTAACCAAACTACTATTTCACTCAAAAAACTATACATCACAATATTTATCTATGTGTGGAATAAAACATTGACCATATCTTTATTATAACAGACACTAATAACAAACATCAATGTTTTTAAAAGGTGGGTTTAAGGGGAAAGACAAGAAGCTCAGTCTTGGTCATGTTTAGTTTCAGATGGCAGTGAGACACCCAGGCAGCAATGTCAGACTGATACTTGGGTCTGGATTTCTGCTGAGATTTCTGGTGTGGAGAGGTAGTCATCAGCATCAAGGTGATAGTGAAAACCATGGGATGAAATCAGAGCACCAAAGGAAGAAGTATAGATGGAAAAAATAAGAGGTCCCAAGACAGAGCCCTGAGGTAGATTTTTAGCACCAAAATATTTAAGCACTGAGCAATGGTGCCCTTTATAGAATAAAGGTTAAGCACATAAACAGCACCTAATTTAAGACACTGGCAATTACACTGTATCTGGGTTTAAAAAAAGGTTTGGACAAATTCCTGGAGGAAAAGTCCATAGTCTGCTATTGAGGCAGACATGGGGAAACAACTGCTTCCCTGGGATTTGTAGTATGGCGTGTTGCCACAATTTGGGTTTTTGACAGGTACTTGTGACCTGGCTGGCCACTGTTTGGAAAAAAGCATACTGGGCTAGATGGATCATTGGTCTGACCCAATATGACTACTGGAAATAGAAACCAACATTATGATAATTTAAACATGCTTGGGGAGGACATAGAGCAGAAGGATGGGCCAGGTTAGGATAACAGAAGTAATAAAGGCATGGATTTGAGTGCTTATTTAGTTATGTTGAAATGTAGAAAGCCAATAGCAGAAAATACATGACAATGGGTAGGAAATAATTGACTGCAACATGCTTCTAAAAAGGCTTAGAAAGCGTGCACAGAATGGTTAGAACCTATCATCAGAGATAAGTTTGTATGGGGCAATCATAGTTAGAAACCTATCATTAGTGAGCATCCTTGAGGAAAATTAGAAAGGCAGTGATGGAAAGAGGGTTAAAAGGTTGACTAAATATTTTTGGCTTAACTATGGAAATGTATATGTTCATTTACTTAAAGAAGTAGGGAACTGGATATAAAGACAGTTTTGGAATAGTCACCTACTATGTTATTTCATAGCGTACTAAAAAAAAAAAGAGAGTTTAATGTATAATAAGAAACAAACTAAACTATGCCATTAATTTGCCATTTTTGTTTCCTATGATCATCTAGAATTATACTAGGCAAATCGAAAGCCTTAAAACTCAGCGAGAGTCAGATTAAATTTCAAAAACAGGGTGCTCATTTCTTATGTGCAGTGTGGAATATCAAAACACAAGAGCCATGCCCCATCGATGTTACCAACTTTCTTGTTGGAAGAGTAGAACAGGTCTACACTAGGTCTGGGCATCTGACACCCCCATGGCTCATCTAAGGGGGTAGATCATCAAATAAAGAACCTTTATGGTGGTGCATGGCCACAGGGGCATACCTAAAAGGCAGAAAACAGTAGACAAGAGGGGTCTTGAAACATCTAGCTACTCCTCTTTTGGCTTCAAGTACTTCTTGTGCAGACAAAGTAGACCTATAATTTATAAGCAGGATTGGTCCCTCTACCCAGATAAATAATAGCACAGATCAGACCAGTCAGTAATTTCAGCAGTGTCATGTAGATAATATCTCAGAAAATTACTGTAGACCACCCTGGAGCTATCCCGATAGTGCAGAGAAAGGCTGGTGATATTCATAAAAGGTATACAGATAACTTAGGACAGGTTATTTAACAAAAACTCTGATGTGAACAGCAGTGTAATCCTTCAGTACAGTGGTTTTACAGAAGGTTTTTTCACATTAAAACCACTTCCAATATTGGGCAGTAATATTATTGATGGGAAATTCTGAACAAACCTATTACATTGGCTTTTTTTTAATGCCATCTCATCTCCTGAAGCCCGCAGTATTCTTCCTCTTTCAGATCACAGTTTAATCTTATAGAATATGAGGGCATTCCCAAACATGTATGGGGAGAGGCATTTATATGAAGGTCTATCCTAATAAAGCTTCTTTGCTATAGGCAGGCTCTTATACTGTACTTGGCCTGTTGCTAGAGCCTCTAGCAGCAGGCTGGCCTGTTCTCTTAGACAAATATGTCCTATTGCCATAATTGCTTTCAGGTTTTCTATCCTTGTCTGCTTAGGACTCTGATTTCTGTTGGCTTCCAGGCTTTTATCTATCTCAGTGGTGTCCGACCTCAGCCCTCACCAGGTCAGGTTGCCAAGATTTCCATTATGAATATGCAGTTGAGGGAGTATATGCAAATAAATCTCATGCATATTCATTGGGGAAATCCTGAAAACCAAAGTGGATTATGGCTCTCGAGGATCGAGGTTGGACACCCCTGGTCTATCTGATAACTTCTGGATTGGGCTCTTCTGAGAACATTTGTGCTCCCTCACATACTAATTATCCTCACCCAGTCCTGTCTATTGCCAAACTGAGGCTTGAACCTTCTGTTTTTTTATGAACCCTCCAGGCTGATACAATCTCAGGAATTGCTGCACTAAATTTAAACATTTATTTTCACTTATTTTAAGAATTCTGCAGGTACAAATTAGCATTGAAATGGTAAATCACCAGGCAGTGCACTAACATCGAATTATGTCTTATACTCCAACGTATGCCTCAGTTCACTCTGATCAGACATTAAAACAAATTAAGCAATATTTAGCTTCCAACCCAGAAGGCAGAGATTAAGAAAATAAAAACAATTTAACACATACTGTCAAAAAGATAAATAGTACTTGTAAAGAACTAAAGGCCTCAAGTTGAAGATACAAGCACCGGCATACATTTTTTTAATGACTTCACACTTTATTGGTCTTATTAAAAGATAAATACCACTGAAAAGACAATTGTAACAAGTCTATGATGCAAACATTGTACAAGGGTTGGTTCTATCACTGTCTTCACTTAATAACATAGTAACATTTAGTAACATAGTAGTTGACGGCAGAAAAAGACCTGCACGGTCCATCCAGTCTGCCCAACAAGATAAACTCATATGTGCTACTTTTTGTGTATACCTTACCTTGATTTGTATATGTCATTTTCAGGGCACAGACCATATACATCTGCCCAGCACTATCCCAGGCTCCAACCAGCCCCACCTCCCACCACCAGGCTTTGCTAACAGAATAAATATGAAAATAAATGTATTACTTGGGGACATAGTGATCAATGTGGGCTACCATTAAGACATTTTAGGGGAGAGGTAGAGGGACATCAACCACTGGGGGATTCATGAGGAGTCATGCCTTTATCTCCCCAGTGGTCAGCAGCTCAATCAGAGCACCTTGTTGTACCCTGGATGTGACAGAAACAGGTCTAAATAAAAAATGTCCTTCTTTTTAGACTTGGATGTTTAATTCCATTCGATTATCGCTAGTGGACGTCCTAACTTTGGGACCTCCCTAGTCCCACCCAAAACACACCCACAATATACCCCCTTGCTATTTGAATGAACTGCAGTGTAGGACATCCAAATTCTGCTGTTTGGACATTTTTCACAGATGGACTTTTTTTTGTTTTTTGTCATTTTGAGATGTCTATGTGCTGTGAAAATGAGTGCCTCCTGTGCATTTATGCCACATATATATTTATATATATGTCTCTATCATATCTCCCATCCCCCACCATCCTTCCACAGTATACATATTGAGATCTTTAAGTTCGTCCCTATACGCTTTATGACAAAGACCACTGACTATTTTAGTAGCCACCCTCTGGACCAACTCCATCCTGTTTATATATCTTTTTGAAGGTGCAGTCTTCAGAACTGTACTCAATATTCCAATTGAGGTCTCACCAGAGAGTGTTATACATGGGCATCATCACCTCCTTATTCCTACTGGCCATTCCTCCTGCTATGCACCCAAGCATCTTTCTAGTTTTCAAAGTCACCTTTTCTACCTGTTTGGCCACCTTAAGATTATCACATACGATCACACCCAAGTCCTGCTCCTTTTTCATGAATTAAAGTTCTTTGTCCCCTAACTTGTCTATTCCCTCGGGTTTTTGCAACCCAAATGCATGACTCTGCATTTTTAAGCATTAAATCTAAGATGCCAAATTCTATGCCATTCCTCAAGCTTCGCTAAGTCCTTCCTCAAATTATTAATGCCGTCAGGGATATCCACTCTTGCAGATTTTGGCATCATCTGCAAAGAGGCAACCTTACCAGACAACCCTTCAGCAATATCGCTTACAAAAATGTTAAGAACCAGCCCAAGAACCAAACCTTGCAGCACACCACTAGTAACATCCTTTACCTCACAATGAGCTCCATTTATCACTACCCTCTGTCGCCTTCCACTCTACCAGTTCCTATCACAGTCAGTCACTTTAGGGCCCATACTGAGGGTACTCAGAGTATTTATTAATCAACTATGCTGAACCATATCAAAGGCTTTGCTAAAATCTTAACTACACCACATCTAGTACTCTCCCTTGATCCAACTCTCTGGTCACCCAGTCAGAGAAATTAATTAGATTTACCTGACAGGACCTGCCTCTAGTGAAATCATGTTGCCTTGACTCCTATAATTAATTGGATTCCAAAAACTTTATTATTCTCCGTTTTAAAAACATTTCCATTAATTTGCTTACCACAGAAGATAGTAATACCAGCTTGTAGTTCCCAACCTCTTTCTCATTTCTGCTTTTATGGAGAGGGACCACATGTGTTCTTCTCCCTTCAGCTATGAACACAGAATAGAAATATTTAGGGCTGCATGTTATTTATTATTAACTCCATGAAAATCTATCCATGTGGATATTCTGAAAACATGATTGGCTAGGGTTCCTCCAGGACCAGGTTTGGGAACCCCTGCCCTAAGCAAATACTAACCAAGCAGTGCACACACACATGCTGCACAAAACAGAGCCACAAACAAGAGGTTAAAAAGAACACATTCACACAGGCACAAAGTAACTGAAGGGGAAAAGACAACCCCACACAGGATCAAATATTAGAACAAGTAAAAGGTTAAAGGGAATCTACACAGCTTAGAACCACAGCTTTACGGAAGAGCAGTCCTAACTAAGAGGCAGATGCACTAAACGTTTTTCATCGTTAAATGAGCCCTCAGGGAAGAATTTCCTATCCTTTCCATGCACTTAAGCCTATTTTCCGACGACAGTAGCAGCTAACGAAAACGGAATGGAGATGAGCAATTAGTGTGAAAACCCCATTGAAACGACATGCACTAACCTTTTCCGATTGCCTTTACGCAGGAAAAAGGCAGGAAAACTAACGAGAGGTCTGGACCTCTCGTTAGGACAGCTCTGTGCCAAGAAAAAGTGTTAATTGAAAAAATAAACAAACTTTGAGCCAATCCCAGCGCATTAGCAGAGCTAAAAGCGCTGTGATTGGTCCAAAGGACCTCAGAAAACACATAAAAAAATAAAAATAAAAAAAGGATCGGGAGGGGGCAAGGGCGCTCATCAGGAGCGTCCTGTACGGACGGCCTTGCCCCCCCCCCCCCCCGCTGCTCCCCACTTTCCGCCGCTGAAAAAGCAAACTTCTAGAAGCCCCTGCCCCCTCCCTTCCTCAGTACTCTGTCACCTGTGCTCCGCCTCCCGACATCCTCCGTCCGTGCCCCGCCCCCTTTTGGGGTCGTCGCCGCCATTCCCCTCCTCCATCGGGCCCCCCTTCCTCTTACCGGGCCCGTGCAGCGCCTCTCTCCTCTGTCCGAAGGCGCTGCACGGGCAAGAAGAACGCTGAATCAGCTGATGCTTGCCTTCGCGATGGGCGTCTTTCTCCTCCTGGGCCCGCCCCTGTCTGACGTCAGTAACCTGACGTCAGACAGGGGCGGGCCCAGGAGGAGAAAGACGCTCTATCGAAGCTAGGCGAAGGCAGGCATCAGCTGATTCAGCGTTCTTCTTGCCCGTGCAGCGCCTTCGGACAGAGGAGAGAGGCGCTGCACGGGCCCGGTAAGAGGAAGGGGGGCCCGATGGAGGAGGGGAATGGCGGCGACGACCCCAAAAGGGGGCGGGGCACGGACGGAGGATGTCGGGAGGCGGAGCACAGGTGACAGAGTACTGAGGAAGGGAGGGGGGCAGGGGCTTCTAGAAGTTTGCTTTTTCAGCGGCGGAAAGTGGGGAGCAGCGGGGGGGGGGGGGCAAGGCCGTCCGTACAGGACGCTCCTGATGAGCGCCCTTGCCCCCTCCCGACCCTTTTTTTTAATTTTTGTTTTTATTTGGGAGCCATGTGCTTGCGATTTGACTGTGTTGTGACTGTTTGTGGCATGCGCAGAGCAGCTAACATAACGCTTGGCTGCTCTGCGCATGATTTGGGGGCCGATTAACGATGTGTATTGTGATTCTTTGATACATTGTACGTTTCACTACCGATCTCAGCATGTGTGACTTTTTTTTTTTGGTGCATTTTTCGTTATTTTAAAATCGTTAGGGACTTTAACGATTTAGATTTTTTTACGTTTGGTTGCTGCATCTGCCTCTAAGTCAGGGCCAGATGCACTAAACTTAACGAGCCTTTAACGAGCCATTAACGAGCCTTTAACGAGCGAGTAGTAAACCCTGGCATGCACTAAAGACTTCTTTCCGACGACGGTAGCAGCTAACGAAAACGGAATGCAGATGAGCAAATTGTGTAGAAACCCCATTGTAATGAGATGCACTAACCTTTTCCGATTGCCTTAACACTGGAAAATGCTGTACCTCTCGTTGGGGCTGCGCGGGATTGGAAAAATTATTCAAATGTTAAAAAAAAAAATTGGGGGGCAAAAATGGCCAAGTGCTCATCATGGACGGCCATTATGGCTGTTCTACACCCGAAAAACTGCCCAAGTGCTCATCAGGAGTGTCCTTTATGGACGTTCTTCACTATATATATAAAAAAAAAAAAATCAAACAGGCTCCGATGCTGCAGGCTCTTTTTTGGACATCATTCAACCCCAGAATAATAAAAACGTCCTTTTTGGCCGTGCTTCACTCAGCTGAGAGACCTGGAAGTCTCTCAGCCAATCACAGTGCGTTTAGCTTGGCTAAACGTGCTGTGATTGGCTCAGAGACTTCCTGGTCTCTCAGCTGTGAAGCACTGCCAAAAAAGATGTTTTTATTATTAAAAAAAGGGGGGAATGACCGGCCATCCAAAAAAAAAAAAAAAAAAACGTCCATTTTGGCCACTTGCAATAATAAAAACGTCTTTTCTGGCAGTGCTTCACTCAGCTCAGATACCAGGAAGTCTCTGAGCCAATCAAAATGCGTTTAGCCGCGCTAAATGTGCTGTGATTGGCTCAGAGACTTCCTAGTCTCTCAGCTGTGAAGCACTGCCCCAAAAAAGGTTTTTATTATTGCGAGGGGGGAATGACGGCCAAAATGGACGTTTTTTTTTTGGATGGCCGGCCATTCTGGCCATCATCCCCCCTTTTTTAATAATAAAAATGTCGTTTTTGGCAGTGCTTCACAGCTGAGAGACCAGGAAGTCTCTGAGCCAATCACAACGCGGCCAAAAAAGACTTTTTATTATTGCGAGGGGGGACAGACGGCCAAAATGGGCGGATTTTTTTGAATGGGCATCCTCAACTGCACCTCTTCTGGATCGAGCCGCATCGGAGGGGGGTGAGCAGTGTGGCGTCTTCGGGCGGCACAGGGAGGCATAACGCTTGGCTGCTCTGCGCATGCAAGACTGGCTGACTGTTTAATGATGGAATAGAGAATGCAAGTGAGCTACAACGAGCAACTCATTTGCATTTCTATTCCTTGATGCATGCCCGTTCCTTACCAATTTGCTAAGGGAATAGGTAAGGGAAGGGCTCTAACGATTGATTAGTGCATCTAGCCCTCAATCAGAAATCACATAGAGAGGTAGATCAAGGCTGTGTTAGTAGTCCCAGCTAAACGGAAGAGCAGTATACTTGTGCCACACATTGAGGCAACTCAGGGCTGTGCTAGTTGCCACAGATAAATGGAAGAACCACCCACTCAAACTCAAACAGAAACTAGACAGAGAGGAAGCTCAGGGCTGTGATAATAGCCACAGCTAAATGGAAGAACCATGCACTCAAACTCAAATAGAAACCTCAAAGAGAGGAATCAAACAGAGAGCACAGAAGCAACTCAAGGCAAGGCCAATTGAACATTCTAAGGTAAAGGGAATCACACAAAGAAACTCAAGGTATGACCTCTTGGCCATACTAAGGTAAAGGGAAATCACACAAAGAAGCAACTCAAGGCAAGGCCACTCAACCATACTAAAGTAAAGGGGAATCACACAAGGAAGCAACTCGAGGCTAGTAAGCCTCATGGCAAGGCCACTTGACAATATTAAAGTAAAGGGGAATCACACTAGGAAGCAACTCGAGGCTAGTAGGCCTCATGGCAACTCAAACAGTAGAGGGAAGTCACTCATAGAAGCACTCAAGGACAAAGGGAAGCCACTCATAGAAACACTCAAGGCTGTGCCACACGGCACACAAGGATAAAGGGAATACACTCATAGGAACACTCAAGGCTGTGCCACACAGCCACTCAGATTCAAACATAGAAAAGTAATTCACACAGGTACAAACAAGAACCACACCTAGAAACAACACAGGGCTTTGCCAGGGAGCACAGCTAACAGAAAGGTAATTCACTAAGGTTCAAACAAGAACCACGCCCAGAAACAACACAGGATTATACCAGGGAACACAGCTAAAAGAAAGGTAATACACTCAGGTTCAAACAAGAATCAGGCCCACACAGAAACAGTACGGGGCTGTGCTTGTAAGCACAGCTAAAAGAAAGGTAATTCATTCAGGTTCACAAGCAAGGCTGTGCCACACAGCCACTCAGATTCATAGAAAAGTAATTCACACAGGTACAAACAAGAACCACACCTAGAAACAACACAGGGCTATGCCAGGGAGCACGGCTAGCAGAAAGATAATTCACTCAGGTTCAAACAAGAACCACATCCAGAAACAACACAGGGTTGTGCCAGGGAGCACAGCTAACTAATCCACTCATGTTCAATCAAGAACCATACACAGCTCAGAGGCACAGCTAACAAGACCAGTTCACTCAGAATCAAACAATAAAAGGGTAAACTAGACCTATTGCAAAGGCAAGGCATGAAAGTTCCAAGGTGCATTGTAAAGGACTTCCTGATGATGTCATAACTTGGAATGAGGCATGGATAGCAGGAACACCAGAGCGAGGCCTGGCTGCAGGAACACCGATAGCAGAAACCACCATGCAGATAAAAGGCAGTCCTGGAGACATCACAGAGCCAGATTACTGAGAAAAAATATATCTGCATGTAGGGACGTATGAGGAGAGACTTGTTGACCTGAACATATACACCCTGGAGGAAAGGAGAAAGAGGGGTGATATGATACAGACGTTCAAATATTTGAAAGGTATTAATCCGCAAACTAACCTTTTCCGGAGAGGGGAAGGCGGTAGAACTAGAGGACATGAAATGAGATTGAAGGGAGCAGACTCAAGAAAAATGTCAGGAAGTATTTCTTCACGGAGAGAGTGATGGATGCTTGGAATGCCCTTCCGCGGGAGGTGGTGGAAATGAAAACGGTAATGGAATTCAAACATGCATGGGATAAACATAAAGGAATCCTGTTCAGAAGGAATGGATACTCAGCAGCTTAGCCGAAATTGGGTGGCAGAGCCGGTGGTGGGAGGCGGGGCTGGTGGTTGGGAGGTGGGAGGTGGGGAAAATGCTGGGCAGACTTATATGGTCTGTACCAGAGCTGGTGGTGGGAGGCGGGGCTGGTGGTTGGGAGGCGGGGAAAATGTTGGGCAGACTTATACGGTCTGTGCCCTGAAAAGGACAGGTACAAATCAAGGTAGGGTATACACAAAAAGTAGCACATATGAGTTTATCTTGTTGGGCAGACTGGATGGACCGTGCAGGTCTTTTTTTGCCGTCATCTACTATGTTACCACGTTACTATGTATTCCTGCCCTGTTAAATTGCAATGAATATTGGCCAGTAAAAAGCTGAATCACAAATTCCAAAACCCTTCTGGTATCCAATACACATAATATCCACTTTCCAAGGGAATCAAAGTCATTCATATAACTAATACAATAACGTGCATACACAGTGTAATCATTTAAAATTGAAATTAAACACTTAATATCACCAGAAATATAACTCACCCATACAGTTTACCAGAAATATTATAGCTAAAGAAGGTGGACAAGTGTTTTCATTTATCAGGGCCTTCACATAAAACAAAGTCCTTAACCAATGTTCCCTTCACAAAAAGCAGTGTGATAGAGCAAACAAACTTGAATGAATACACTTTGAAAAAAAGCACTAATATAGTATAAAGCAATGCAGCAATCATTTTTTTTTACACACATGGAGTATTAAAATGCAGCAATAGTCCTTCAAAATTAGTTCTTCACTACAGAGCCAAATGGGGATAAAAAATAAAGTAAAAATGTACTTATTATCTTCAAGTTTTTATGTAAGAGACACTCCCACCCAGCAGCTCCACAATCACAGCATCTTGGAAACAGGGGTGTAGCCAGACTTCGACGGGAGGTGATTCATAGCCCGAGGTAAGGGGGCACATTTTAGCCCCGCCCCCGGCGCCCCTCCCCTTTCGACCCTCACTTCCCGTCACCACCGCCGCCGGGTACCTGTGCTGGCGGGGGTCCCCACCCCGCCAGCCGAAGTCCTCCTCAGCGCCGGTCTCCAGGCTGGCTCGTTGCTGCAGCTGATCTGGAAGGATTCTGTTTCTGTGTGAATCGTCCTGATGTTCTGGACGACTCACACAGAAACAGAATCCTTTCAGATCAGCTGCAGCAACGCGCCGGCCCGGAGACCGGCGCTGAAGAGGACTTCGGCTGGTGGGGGTTGGGCCAGGACCCCCACCAGCACAGATATCCGGCGGCAGCGGGGGAGGGTTGGCGGCAGCGGGAAGGGGGGCTTAAAGGGTCGGCGGTGGGGAGGCCAGGGCCAAATCTGGGGAGGTCATGCCCCCATGGCCCAAGGTAGCTATGCCCCTGCTTGGAAAACCAAATGTTTCTTAATACTGCCACACTGAGCTTTAAACAATCTTCACAGCCTTCCTGAACACTTGACACCACGGGTTTCACAATCTGCCTCAGGGACTCAAGTAGGGCTGTTACAACTGAAAAAGAAAACAAAAAAGCTGAAACAGAGATTCTGTTGCTTTGTTTGACCTACTCATCAGCAGTCATTCCTCCTATTTCCAGCATAAAAATGCTTACGACCAAGCCTTAAAATCTCTAAAACTATATTTAAAAATGTAAACAAAGGATATGTAGATATCTAGAGTAGTTCTTTAAAAACTATTTCTCAGGCAGTCTCTTCTGACCATGCACATGTCTAGTTATTTTTTTAGCTGAAATATCACTAGTCCAAAGCCTTGGAAGGATCACATTGTATCACTGAGAGACCATACATGTTGATCATCATGTTGTTTGAGCTTTCTGTTTCCACTGGTGATCTGAATTTGTTTTTCACAACATTCACTAAGCTAAATTCTCTTTCACAGCAAACATGGAAATGGGTAGCACAGACACTATGGAGAATAATTTTCCTAAAACAGGAAATATTTCCTTATTATCCAGTGCTAAGGGGCCTTTTTACAAAAGCATGCTGAAAAATGGCCTGCGGTGGTGTAGACACGTGTTTTGGGTGCGCACAGAATCATTTTTCACCGCACCTGTAAAAAATGCCTTTAAAACATTTTTGCTGAAAATGGACGTGTGGCAAAATTAAAATTGCTGCATGTCCATTTTGGGTCTGAGACCTTACCGCCAGCCATCGACCTTGTGGTAAAGTCTCACACGGTAACCAGGCGGTAATGATGCACGTCCGAAAATAAAAAATTTTCGGACTCGTGCCAGAAATGAAATTTTCACAAGAGCCACATGGTAGCCGGGCGGTAACTCCATTTTGGCATGTGTTGGTCCGTGGCTTAGTAAAAGGGCCCCTAAATTTAAGCTCTGTCTAGCAGGGACTGTCTCTTCATGTTCAAGTGTACAGCGCCGTCTAGTAGCGCTATAGAAATGCTAAGTAATAGTAGTAGTAGTGGTAAATTTGCTAAATTCAGAAGCTCTTCCCCCAAAAGAAGGGGAAAGGGTACTTGATATATTGCCTTTCTGAGGATTTTGCAACTACATTCAAAGCGGTTTACATATATTCAGGTACTTATTTTGTACCATGGGCAATGGAGGGTTAAGTGATTTGCCCAGAGTCACAAGGAGCTGCAGTGGGAATTGAACTCAGTTCCCCAGGATCAAAGTCTACCACACTAACCACTAGGCTACTTCGGGAAAAGTAGGGGGGGGGGTGGAGTTTATAACTCCCAAAATGACTCTGATACAGGAGACGATAGGACTATGAACTTAAATGGTTCTGCCATATTATGGATTGTGTGAGTTCTGTGGCAGAATAAATGAGAGGGCAATACATTTCTATAAGAGGGCTTCATTTGGAAAAGGCTTCCATTCCCTGTCCTCTTTGCTGCAAGCTCCATTGGCTTTACGATACTACCCAACTAGCAAGACTGTGTGAGAATTAATAATAAAGATTATGCATGTTGCTCTGTTAGAAAGAAGAGAAATTGGAAGATGTTTTGCTAAGAGGTATAGCAATATCAGCAGCTGTACAGTTTTTCTTCTAGTCTTGCTACAGCTGCTGTTGCACATGTTCATCTCTAAATGACTATATTTGGGACTTAATGTGGTAAAAGGTTTTCCAAGTCAGTGTTTATGAGAAAGTGTACTCAGTTTATAGGTCCCCTGGAAGGTAATTTATAAAACGTAGCCTATGAATGACCAAAAAAAAAAGCACTTATTTGCAGTCTATATTATAAGGACAAGAGGTGCCCACGTGCACAAAATACTAGCAAAAATCCTTCAGAAATAGTGCCTAGATTGAGGATGCTGATGTGTGTGAGTAAAATCATGTCTCTGTTCCATCCAAACTCCTCCCATCAACATGCCTATTGCATACAAGTGTATCTAATTGCACCATGTGCACTTTTACATGTGCGGTAATTTTAGAAGAGACACACAACTGGCATATATTGGTATAGATGCACAAAATATATCCTTTATAATCTTGCCTCCTTAACCCTTTAGTGTCCAATGTACCCGTAATAAGCCAGATGGGAACAGATTGATGGGAATATTGGACACTAAAGGGTTTTAATGCCCTCTTCACAGTTCTTTTCGTTTTGCACTGCCATAAGGCAAAACTTCACAGAAACTAAAGAGATTTTTCCACTGGATTCTGTACAGGTCTCCCAAAGATGGATGCGCAAGTTTGAGTGTGGATCAAAGATCTGTGTATAAACTAATTAGCTAATTAGAAGATAATAGGCAATTATTGGCATTAACAAGTACTTAGTTGGCAGTAATTAGGAGCTCTGTGTTGATATGCCCTATACCATATTCTATAATATGCATGCCTAAACTTCTTAGCACACAACTCCAAAGGGGGCCTAGCCATGAGAGGGGCATGGATGGGTCAAGGACATTAGAAGAATTTAGGTGTAATATTATAGAAATGCATTTGCTCGCCTGCCATCAATTGGGAGCGAGCATTTATACCATCCTCGTGCCTAACTTTGGACTAGCGTGATCGACAGGACACTTCCAAGCACAACCAAGGAAACGAGAGATGGAGAAAATATCCTTTAATAGTGAAAATGTGTTCTGTTGTTCATGCTACTCCCTTGTTTGTACGCATGTCCAGTTGATCACGCTGCTCCCTTATTTTTGCATTCCCCTCTGTAGCAGATCCAGTTTCCCCACTTTTGTGGTTGTCTTCTGCCTAACTTTGGACACTATTTATTGAATTTCCCCCCTTTGTGTCTGAGTCTGTGTCTATGCTGATCTCTTATACAATAAATACTTCATAGATCTCTTCTTACTGTCAGTGTATGTTGCTCATTTGCTTTCCTCTTAATGCCCAGCGTACTCTCTTTCTCCAAACCCCAACGCACAAAAATCTTGATCAGTCAAATCTTCAAGCCAAGAGTGGCTTTAGAATGACTGGGTTTAAATTAAGCACGATCAGAATCTCTGAGAGGCTGTATAGTTTGCAAAACAAAAAAAAAATCCAGATCATTTCTGAAATACTTTATTGTGAACCTGCAACCTGCAATCTGATCTATTTCAGTGACTGACAACTTACATGTTGTTGCTCTATCTTATTTGCATAATTTTTGAATAGTGATTGTTTAATATTATGCATTATGCATTCATCTTCAAACACCTGGGGACTCCATCCTGAGTTAAAGAATGATCTACAGTTAAGATACATGCATGAACTGAGAGAGAGAAAATATGTTATAAAGAACTTACTGGAATTATTACCGGCAGATTTTAAAAGTATATTAAAGATCATTTTATTTGGGTAATTCTATTGGACTATTCATATAAAGAAGGCAAGAAAACTCAATAGAAATCTGACAATCCATACTTTTATAAAATATTGAACAGCTGTTGTGAGTCATCAACATTACAATGTCTAGCAATGTAGTCAACAATCCAGATGCTTCACTCAAAAAATTAAACCCTAGAATTTGAGAGTGGGAATTACAGCTGCTAGGTTCATCATGTGAAAAGCATCAGCAGCTGGTTTCTTGTTTAAAAAGAATAGAAAAATGAAAGGCATCCTTTCTGCATGGCAATTAATCAGCAGATGTGTTGTCTAGTGTGATTAATAATTAAAGCAATCATGCAGTCAATACACATGACAACCTTGTCTTTTGTTTACAAATACAACAATGTTTTTTGAGAACAAAACAATTTTTTAAAACAGGTGATGAATTCAGGGATCAATTTTTAAAGAGTTTAGGAGTCTAATGTAGGTCTCCTTTTACAAAGCTGTGCTAGTGGCCACCGGTGCAGTAATGTCGACACAGTCCACTCAAAGTGAATGGGCTGTGTCGGCATTGCTATACAGCAGCCGCTAGCACAGCATTGTAAAAGAGGGGTAGGAAATTATGAAGCCTATATTGACCCTTTAAATTGACCAGTGAGAGATCCTGCTGCTTTTGACCTGTTTTTGCATTTGGTGGTGCCCGGAGGAAAGGAGAGCCCAGCTGGGGCTTGCCTGTAGCTGAGAAGAGATGCTGATGGAAAGACCCACCTCAGTGAAGAAGTCTTGTCCTTGGCTTGGGTTGGGTTGTCATCAGGCCTATCAGGAGCTCTTAAAAGCAAGTCTCTCCATAGTGCTGGTTTAAGAGCTCCTGCTGCTTTTGACCTGGTTTGACACTTGATGGCACCCAGAAAAAACGGGTACTCACTTGGGGCTTGATCTTGGCTGAGAAGAAATGCTCACGGAAAGACCCATCCTGGGAAAGAAGTTCTGACCCCATCTGGTAGTGTCATTAAGGCTATCATGAGTGCTTAAAAGCAAATCTTTCCATTGTGTGGATTCTGCCATGTGACTGTGGCCACATCACCAAAAGGGAGCACGCTCCTTTGAGGCCATTTTGAATTGAGGAAGTTTCTTTTGATGATTTCTTGTGAAATATGAGGAAGAGGAAAATAAAGCCAAAAGCATCTCCTAACACCTCTGCAGCAATAGTGGGTCCAGTCTTACTGATGAGTGGAACAAACCACAACCAGTAGCAACTTCTTTTTTTCATGCTGGGGGCTTTTTAAAGACCTATTATGAGGACTTCTCCATCGTCTTCTGTATCTGAAGTCATGCAGATCTGGAAAAGATCTGGAAAAAGTCACATTCCCCCAGCAGTGTGTATGCTGGCTATATTCATTCTATTTCCCTTCCTGCATTGCTGTTATGTTCATCTTTACCTAAGCTACCCTCCTAAGGAATTAATTTGCCAAAGGAGAGGAAATGTCCTGTGATGGATGATAATAGAAAAACTTCTGTTGAATTTCATTAAATGATATTTGTTTTTTGGATAATAAGATACATTTGTTACTTCAGGGTATAGTGGATCACACTGTGACTTTTTTCACGGGAAAAAGACTGCAAAAACATGAGAATAGATTACTTCAAATTGAAGGTGATATGGGGAAGATGTAATTCAGGCTACACAGTCTGCTGGTATACTGAATATAAAAATCTCTCCGAACAAAAAACAAACCTGAAGTTTCTCAATTTCCCAATGAATCATCTTCTTTCTCCACTGATTCTTCTTCAAAATACTTTAAAGGCAGTTTAAAATGGCCTCATTGTGATTCAATAACATCAGCATTCACACTGATCCTTGCATTCAGCAATGCATCATACTATAAGTCTATTAGCCAAAATATACACTCAACAATTTTAGCATGGCAAAAGAGTTGGCTGCAGATGTATTTAATTTTAACAATAACTCAACAAACACCACATCAATTAAGCCTGAAACCCCTTTCCAACAATATAACCCCCCCCCCCACACACACACACACACACACACACAAATATTAGCCCATCTTCCTCCAACAGATAGCTAGTCAACGTTGATCTAGCCCATCATAAATATTTGGTCATCTTCCAACATCTCCCAGCATGACTCATGGTAACGCAGAGCCATACATCTACCCATAGTAGTGTTGCACACAAGCCTTCAGCATCCAACTCCCCAACTCCCTTTTTCTCCACTTTTCCCACACTCACCTTCCTTTCAGCCCAGTTGCCAAAGTATTTCTACCACCCAAGCTGCAAACATTTTACCCACCCATCCACTAAGCCACCCAAACCCCCAACAGAACTCCATTCCACTGCACCTCCTAGCAACCAACCAGGCAATGGATGGGGAGGGGGGGTGGGAAAGCAACAATCCGAGAACTCTCTTCTCACTCTCTCCTGACCACCCTGCCTACCCCCTATTGCTGAGGGCTCCCTTTTGATTTCTAATGCTTATTATGTGTTTTCTGTTGATTGTGTTTTACCTAATCAGGAGGACATTGTAGCTGACAGGGGTACTCTTTCTATTTCTGATCTAATCTTTTGGAATCTTCAGAGGATTTACATTCCATCAAAGCAACATTATTGCCCCCAGCTCTTGCACAGGTGCTTTCTATCTCTCCAGAAGTTTGCTTTAAACAAGAGGAACATACAAAGGTCAAAAAGTTTAATAACAAAATACTCATTAAGGCTTTGGGAATTAAAAAAAACTTATTACACTGAAGAGTAATGCCATTAGCATTCTCATTAGGTATATAACATTAGACTGGAAATGATTTTATGTCCACATATTATCTTAATTTAGAAAACTCAATAACATTGATGAGATCCAAATAAAAAACATTTATTTTTTTGTCCCTTAGCATGTGTATCTCATTCCTTGTTTAATTTTTCAAATATAATTACAGCTATTTTCATACCACGATATTCTCACATATGGCACCTTAAGTTGTGCATGCAAATTTGGCTACATGGCCAAATTGTGCGCAAAACTTAATCGATTAACAAGCCGATCAGCGCTGATAATTGGTACTTAACCAATTAGCAGCACTAATGGGCTTTAATTAGAATTAATGCACACACCTTGTTTGGCATATTCTATAGTATGGTGTGTGTAAATTGTAATGCTTGCAGTCAGCAAGTGGGCGTGGAATTGGCGGGTTGTGGACATTTCAATAAACTCTGCACACTATTATAGAATACACTCAATCTGCATCTAACTTAGACCCAGGTATTTAGGCCTGGTTTTAGGTTGCAAGAATGGCACGTGAGCGTATTCTATAAACTACACATAACTTTAGACATAGTTTATAAATAAAATCACATTAACTGCATGTTTTTTCTGCGCCGATTTTTAAGGCACCATATATAGAACTTCCCCCATAATTTATAGTTTTTACTACTGTGTTCATTCAATTTCTTAAAATAGAAGGTTTTATATTAGTAAGGACATCACACAGAATCATCTCTTTAAGTTGCTTTCCGATATAAATTTCCAGAGGAATGTGATAGGATTCAAGTACGTGTTTTATCTAAGAGGCCCCTTTGCTAAAATGCATTAAGTTCACAGTTAACACAGCCTAATGTGAGATTTTACCTTGTGTTCACTTCACATCTAATGCAGCAATCAGGGGAGACAATTATAATATTTTTGTAATGTTTCCATTTGTGTGCAAAAACCTGTCCACAATTAATGCAGGAGACTTATTGCCTCCTATTTAGGATGCACTAAGTGCTCTTGTGTTAACTGTGCATTTGCTAGTTAGTACACGGTAAGTATAATGAGGTGATTGGATAATATTTCCATGCTCATTCCCTGCCCATGCCAGGCCCCTGAAAGAGAAATTATGAGAAATTCATTAATGTGTTGTTTGCCTACTACTACTTATCATTTCTAAAGTGCTACCGGATGTACGCAGCGCTTCACACTTGAACATGGAGAGACTCCCTGCTCAATAGAGCTTACAATCTAATTATGACAGACAGACAGGACAAGTAAGGGATAACAGGCAACCTATCACAAAATGTCTTAATGTTTTCATTAATGTTTACAGATTTTATATCATTTGCTGGAAAAAAGGATACATTTTATTTATACCAACTTTTATTTACAAGTGGATTCTATAAATAGATGGTTTGGCATTTTTTTTTTTTTAGGATCTTGCTACAGTGATTGGAAGCGTCTGCTACAATCTGCTAGAATCTTGTTAATTCCTATACAAGGACATTTTGTTTTCTCTAACCTTTAAGAATACTTATTTTGATCCCTGAGGCAGGAGCTGTTGCGCGCTGAAACACGGCCCGTGTTGGGTCCAATCCATTAAAGACTGTACCATTGTTCCAGTTCTGGAGGCCCTTTTCTGCTTTTTTTGGTGTTGCCTTGTTTTGTGTACATTTGGACCCTCTCTTTCTTTGCTGTCTGGCAAGTGTGATGTATTTTGTCATAGCAGGAAGACAGGTCTGAGGCTATGAAAACACAGATTTGGTGGCTGGAAGAGAAATGTAAAGCCCTTATGGCATGCCTCAAAGACCAAGAAAATTGGGGCACAGGAATAACCTGTATATTGTGGACCTGCCTGAAAGTATCATTGATGCTGATCTGTGGACAATAGTGGAATTGTGGAATCCAGAGGCCGGTAACCTGAGGCTGGCAGGCACGCATATCAAGGTGGAGCAGGGTCATAGAGTGAGCCCCAGGCATCAAGATAATGAGTGTCCCCAGCCACTACTGGCTAAAATATTGAACTATATGGAAAAAGAAAAAAAAATGATAATAATGTACTGTAAAAAGCACACTTTGGAGTACAGGGGAATGAGGATGCTGCTATTCAATGACTATTCGGCGAGTATTACAGCTAGTCAAAAGGCTCTGACTCCCTACTGCTCTGAGCCACACAACAGGGGAATTAGATTCCTTGTACAATACCTGGCCAAAGTTAAGGTCATCTCTGATGGGGGCACCACAGTATATGAATCTATACAGGATTTTAAGACCTTTGTGAATTGATTTTCAAGGCCTTGAGAGGGGCCGCTTCTTCTTAATGGCTGCTGAGACTTCCTCTGATAGTCCCGCGGGTCTTGGAAGTCTTACAAGTCTGCTGCAGGAAGTCTCGGCAACCATTATGAAGATGCAGCAGTGCCAGGAAAAGCAGTGGCAGTGGGCAGGAAAGAGTAGGGTTCTTTCCTGCCCCCAAAGAGGCCACTAGACCACCAGGGCCCTTCTTGGTAGGTCTGGGTTGGGCCCTTTGAGGCTTGGAGGAGCTGTAGTGTTCAGGGGGCAGAACGGCACTGGGCCCCACATAGCCTCTGGGTCCTCGGGCACTGCCCAGTTGCCGTTATGGTCAGTCCTCCCCTAGTGGGCACTCAGCTTTGTTGGACTATAATACTATTTGCAAAGCTTTCTTAGTCTTATCATGTATTAGTGGCTTTTGGGTCCTTTTACTAAGCTGTGGTAAGCACTAATATGTGCTTACTGCAGCTTAAAATGCCTTTCCATGGGGCGTGCTCAGGCATTCCGTGGTAATGTTGGCATTGGTGTCTGCTTCCCATGCACTAAGAATAGATTTTATGTTTTAGTGTTGGAGTGGATTGGAGGCAGAGAGTAGGCATGTTCTACTTTAATTTAATTGGTTAGCACAGCTACATTGCCGCACACTAACCAATTAGCTCATGAGTAGAGCATGAGCCCTTACCACCTACAAAATAGGTGGCAGTAGGGGCTAACACAATAACGGGAAAATTAGCATGTGGCCATTAGTTCAAAAAATAGAAAAAGAGGCCATTTTACCCATGTGGGAAAAATGGCCTTAGCATGTATGAATGACCCACATAAACATGCACTAAGGCCAATGTTTACTACAGTTTGGTAAAGGGAACCCTTTGTTTGATTTGGTGTTAGGGAATGTATATTTCTATTGTAGTTCTGCCCAGACCACTCCCAATTCCCACCCTCCCCACACCCCCGTACTATCTAGACATACACAGCTTCCCCAAGACTGAATGACCCCTGTTCTGAAATGGTGACCCTGTGGAGCAGTCAGATGAAGACCTTGGCCTTTGCCTATGACGATGATAGTTCTTACATATCCAGCCATGGCTTTGCTCTCCTTACTAGATGTTATCTCCACATATGGGGGCCATGTCAGGCTTTACTATTAATTATAGCAAATCCAGGGTTGTGCCACTTCTACCAGAGGTCTGTACTAGATGGAAGGGTGCATTCTCAATGAGTTGGATGATGCGGTCTTAAAGTATTAAAGTAGCATTATATCAGATCTATCTATCTATCTATATTTATTTTATTTATTTATTTATTTACTTATTTATTTTAAAGTTAGCCCTGTATTAGACAACACTTTAGTCAAGTTAAGAATTTGGGAATCATTGCATCTATCGCTGTGGAGGAGAATCCATGATTGTTGCTCCCAAATAGCTTTATTTGTTCCAAATGTTACCAATTTTTATTACCAGGGCAGATGAACGAGTTTTGGGGAAAGTGCAGCATCCTTTGGCAATGGAAGAAAACCTCCTTATCTTTGCATGTGTTGCAAACATGAAAAGCTCATTGAGGGATGGGTTTATTAAACTTATGTTATTTAAATACTGCAAGTGGGATGCACCACATTAATGACTGGTTTTGCAAAACTCACCACTTTTAACAACTCTTAAAACCCAGCAACTCCAACAAGTTTATTTCAATATCATACTTCAGACAGTTGGTGGCTTACTCCCAGACAAGTTGCAGACTTAAACCTGCAGGATCATCTGAAGGTGGTTATGTAAAAGATGTCATTTTTCTGCTGTGACTACACCTTACTTATCTATTTGTAATAATCCTGGTTTCCACCTGGACAAGGGCACACAGTATTTTCTAAATGGGCACAACAAGGAGTGGTGTACTTGTTTCTGATCCTTATGGAAGAGGGAAAAATGAAATTGTTTCAAGAATTACAGCAGGAGTATTTCATCAGCTAAGGCATTATGTTCGCTCTTAACCATGGACTAATTTAATAGAGGATGTGCAGGAAACCTTGCTGGAGGCTATAACACTGGAATCCCAGCAATGGGTCCCTCTCACCTTTCATCATAGGTGCAGGTCCAACACATTATGCACAGAGAAGTTCTCTATAAGTTCACAATGTGCTTTTACATTTCTCCTTATTGAGCTAAATGTGAAGGCTTTTCAACTATTGGAGCATGTCCTAAATGTTCAGTGCTGGATGTGACCCTGGGGCATATGTTCTGGTACTGCCCCTTAGTGGCAGATTTCTGGTCCCACTTGTTGACTTATCTTTGACACTTTTGGTACTTTATGATACTGTACAGAAGCCCATTAATCATATTTGGCGTGGGTGTGGTGGAGCGGGCAATACCTCCAGGATTTCTAACTTTTCTGTAGTATGCTATTTTGTTTGCCCTCCTCGATAGACTCAGCTGACCCTTCAATCCAGAACTGGTGGTCTTTAATGATAGCTCAGATGCATATGGAGAAGATGATGGTTAACTCCTCAGGGCTCCAATGGGAGGTCTTTTGGAAGACCATGTCCCTGAGAGCTCGTAGTAACCTTCTGACTATTTAATATGCTTTGATGTATGCTATGGTATGGGTAAGTATACTCATGCTCAGGTTTCAAGGAAAGGAAGGGGAGGGATAGGGTGGGGTGGGTAGTTGTTGGTATAAAACTGTTCTTTGCCTTCCTGATTAAATGTATAGTGATGATTTGTCTTGTTATCTGTTGCTTTTGTACTGCTGGAAAGTCAATAACAATTATTTAAACATAAATCACCCCATAACCCAGTACAACAAACATCTGAAAATATTAAAGCATTATGCATGATAATCTAGTACAAGCAAAGGTACATGAAAATACTATGCTGTGATCTCAAATTAGGAAAATGGGCATTGCTTCTATAGTTGAAATGTATTCAACTTGTAAAGAGGCTACACATTCATATTTCTTTTAATTAAAATAGTAAATAATAACGTCTGCAGAGCTCAAAGTAATTTGCCTGTCTAATTTTCTAAAATTAAAACCACATGAGAATCAAAATTGGTACTCTGAGAATCTGAGCAGGCACTTACTGGCTCATTGGTTTTTTTAATCAAAGTTTTGTGACAGATTGTGCATGTGCTTATTACTATATTGATTAATCCTGATACACCTGGATTTTAATGTGAGAATGCCTTCATGTTGCATATTAGGAATAAAGTAATCAATTTGCTGTAGTTGAGATTGGCTATTTTCAACCTTGACAGATTTTGGCCTCTGGTCTGATTCTTTATAAACCACCTGAATTCATTTAAATCCAGACCAATTGTAGTTATATCATTAGATCAATTAGACTCAAACAAATAGAAACGGACAAGTAAAAAGGTGATAAAGGAATAACAACCACATTATATTACAGGCCATGGTGTAGCAAGGTTGGTCCACACAAAAAAAAGAGTAGTGTGACCAGCAAGGCTCTCCAATAACAACATCTTTGTTTAGCAGCATCTATCCACGTTGGTAGTGATTTCTCTTTTTTTTATTTTGCAAGCATACACACATTTGCTACTCATATTAAGACCCCTGAAGCAGGCACTTGGCCGAAAAATGGTGCTGTGTTGGTCATTATAAGAATAAAGTTTCTTCACTATATCTTCGTTTTTCTGTTCTTATTGGAGAGCCTTGCTGGTCACACTACTCTTTTTTTGTGTGGACTTTTGTACGTAGTAGACCACAGTCTTCTGCCTCTGCAGACTCCTCTTTTCTCTGGAGCAAGGTTGGTGCCAGCAGCCTATGAATCCAGGTAAATCAAACAGCTAGGTACCAGTAGATTTGATGGCAATGAGTTACTGTCTAGCAAAGCAATGGGAACCTAGAAATTAGGAAGTAAGTCTTGCTAAGTTTGATCGCTCTTTAGATTATTGTAACATATTAATATTTATCCCAATGCTCTTTTACAGACCTGTGTCCCTGGTTACATCCTTCTATAATTTGGGTTCTATTCTGGATTCATTTTCTTTTTTGCATCACATTTCTAATGTAGTTAGAACTGGGTTCTACTTTCTCCATAACTAAGGGCTATTTGAAACTACATAGAGACTGAAACCTTGCACACATTATTCTATGCATACATTAACTCTAGATATGTTTATTGCAATACTGTTTATGTATGTGTGACAAAAGTTAATCTTAGATGCTTACAAACTCTCCGAAATACTGGTGCTAGGATTCTTTGTCATGCATGGTGCTATGATCATGCATCTCCATTGTTAAAACGATTGCATTGGTTACCGTGAAAATACAGAATTAAATACAAAATATTGATTTTAGTTTATAAAGTTTTGCATACTGGTATACCAGCATATTTATCTACATGTATTATTCCATATACACCCATACATACTCTTCAGTCTTTAAATGATAATACAATTGCTCTTCCTCATCCTTCTAAGGCCAAGTAGGCTTCGACTAGAAGTCCAGTGTTTTATTTTTTGGTGCTGGCTCTTTGGAATTTTCTGCTATGACATCTTTGATTAGAAACTGTTATTCTACTTTTCGTGTTGCACTAAAGACATATTTGTTTGAAACTACTTTTATCATTTCTTAATTCTACTAGGAACTGAGAACATAGCAATGCTCAGTGGTGAGGTTACAGTTTATGCTTGAGTGTGGACCTTTTTTATTCTTCTGAATGATTATGCCTTTCCTAATTTAATATGGTGTTCCACTTTTATTCTATTTTCTAATTTTATTGTACACCACTTTGATTTTTGTTTTCAAAGAAGATGACATGTTAGATTCAATAAGCTATAAATGAATGATACATTATAGTAAATGATGGCAGATAACAACCTGCATGGTTCATCCAGTTTGCCCAATCAATGTACCTCTAAGGAGTGGCCTGGTGCATGCACATTCTTTTGATGTGAGCATCAAGTTTTGAAAATCAACAGTTTCTGAATGCCAGTATTAACAATGCATTTCATGAGACTGGAAGTGACAAAGAAACAACGACATAGACAGTTTCATATATTTATATATTTTCAGTATTTACATACTGCCTAGACCTCAACGGTTTACAATTTTCTTTCTCAGGTACTGGTACTGTCCCTAATGGGCTCACAATCTAGTATTATATTGTACTTGGGGCAATGGAGGGCTAAACAACTTGCCCAGTGTTACAAAGAGCTGTAGAGGGAATTGAACCCAGCTCCCCAGGTCTGTTACACAGCAGTGAGAATCAAACCCAGTTCCCCAGGTCCACAACCTACTGTATTAGCCATTAGGCACTAACTCATTTAAATCAAGTCAGTAATTGATTTAGTTTAATTAATTTTTTACAATGTGTATAGGTTAACTTTGTTTGAAAGTCGGGTAGGTAAAATGTATGAGCAATCGTTCATGCACTCCGCTTAGAGGGAACACTGTGTCCAGTAATCACATTTATTATCAAATCATTATTGAACAACAGTCCAATAGCATTATTACAGCATTTTACTCTCTAAGTTCCACTTTATGATGAATTCTCCTCTCCCACTGAGATATACAACTCCTCCACTCATAGCATAAGATATGAATGTAGTTTAAAATACATATATTTGATCTTGATCTGTCCTTGCCATTTTCAAGGCTCAAACCATAAAAAGTCTACCCTGAACTGGCCCTACTTCTCAACTACTCGAGTTGCCATTGAAACCCACTTCAGCCCACCCTGGTCTGTCTTGCTATATATGGGACACAGACATAGAAGTCCATTCAGGATTGGCTTCATTTCCCCACTGCTGGAGATGCCATCTAAGCACCATTACTGCTCATCATAAATGATGAGTTATGTGTGTAAGTTCTAGGCACTATTCTATAAGTGAACCTAATTTGCATAGCACACTACTTCAAGGGGGTATTGTCATGGGTGGAGCATGGGAATGCCATGGGCATTTTGCCAATGACACACACAACTTATATGATAGTTTAGCTTATTAGATGCTTGCTATACCTCCCTTCAACAAAAATCAGAGCAGTGAACAACAAAACAAAATAAAATAAGAAATAAGAAAGGAATTTCATAAAAAGAGAAACAGGAATAGCACAGGAAAGAAATTATGAAAGAGAAGAGAGAAAAAGAGTAAACCAAACATACCATTCACAGGGCGGGCATCACATCTGGATCATTTATTAGTCAAGATAGGGAAATCTTGGGAAAAAAGGCAAGTCTTGAGGAGAGACCAGAAGCAGGAATAGGACTGTTCACAATAGAGGCCAGTAGGGAGGGTATTCCAAAGAGAGTGGCTAGTAGATTCAAGATGGGAACAATCAACAGGAGGGAGAGCTTGACAAAAGATTAGAGCAGCGTGTAGAGGCCTAGACAGGTGTAAGGAGAGATAACGGAAAAAAGATAGGAGGGGAATCCCAGAGTATAAGACCTTGTGGACAAGAGTAAGATCATAAATTGAATGTGGAAGGAAACAGGGAGCCAATGATGTTAGGCAAGAAGATGGGAAACATGGTTAGATGGCTGTGTTTTGGACAGTCTGAAGCTGTTTAAGAGTAGATTTGAGAAGGCCAGAATAAACAAAATATTACAGTAGTCCAAGAAACCAGACAACACAGTAGAGTAGTACATGAGTTATCATCTAGATAAGTACAAAAAAAGCAAATGACATAAAGTGAGTAAATACAAAACATGGCCGTGGAAAAAACCTGAGAAGCAAAAGACAGTTGAAAGTCCAGAACTTGAGAGAGTATGCTAACTGAAGCAGACCATTGTGAAGGGACAGGGTAAGGGAGGGAGAGATAGCCTGGCTGGTAATTCAGAGTATAACAGATTTCGAAGGGTTGAGGTCTAAACGGATGTCAGTCAGTCATGTATCAATTTTGTCTAAACAGGATTGATGGTTGTACAGATTGATATTAGAGCAACTTTGAGGAGAGACTAAAAGAATATCAGCAGCATAGATGCAAAACTTGAACAGTGGTTGATTGAATCAAGGAAGCTAAAAGACAGAGAAAAATGTTAAATAGAACCAGAGAAATTGAAGATCCTGGGGGGTTACCACATTTGAGGGGTAGAGTGGAAGAATGTGAGTGAGGAAGCATAACAAAAAATGAATGGTCCTTTAGGACAGAAGAAGTGGGAATAAACCAAAAGTGTTTATATTAAGCCAGGAAGATGGGATCAGATCTTGTGCAAGGGTTTTTTTGTCCTAGACATAATCTCCTTATCTTGGGAGACTTCAATATCCATTTCATTCAGCCCAAGAGTTGAGACAATGGACAATACTATAGTTTGAAGAAAGCTGTCCCATAACATAAGCTACTCCTCACCAGGATGAGACATGAAATCTGGGGGGGGGGGGGGGTGAAGAAAAAAGTGGGGGAAAGAGACAAGGGATCCATAGCAGAGAAGTCTGGGTGCAAAGAGGTAAAAGAAGAAAAAGCAGAGGCAGAGAATGGAAGCTGGAGAGTGAATTGAATAAGAAAGTGGTTGGACCATTGTCACGACTACCTAGGTGTAGTGAGTCCTTGTGCCAAACCCTAGTTTGGCAGCCGAACAATCCTGGCTTACCTGCAGAAGGAGATGAGGAATCAAACTCTGGAACCTCTTCCTGACAATGGAGACAAAAGCAGAAGACAGGACCAGGCCAAGTCCCAGGCAGGAGGCAGGCAAAGCAGAATTCAAAGTCCGGGCAAGGTATAAGGCAGGCGGCAGGCAACGGCAAAGTCCAGGTCCAGGCAAAGGTTCAAAGGCAGGCAAAGGCAAAGGCACAAAGCTCAGGCCAGGCACAAAGTTTTAGGAACACGACGAAGCACCAGCCCCTCAACAAAAGAAGAAGCCGAAGCAACGTTAGAGGAACCCTTCTGCCTCTAAATAGTCCTCCCATAGGGGACCAGTGAATCAACTGGCAGGAAGCAGGGGCGAGAGATTCAATCGGTCCCAGTCTCTGGCTGTGGCTGCAAGGATAGGTCCACCGGCAGAGGAGGTGGTGTCTGGTCAAGACCGGCCAATCCGGACAAAGCAAGGCGGGGCCAGGGTTCTCGGGCTCTGCACCTGGAAGAAGAAGATCCCCCTGGGGATGCCAGCGCAGCAAAAATGGCCGGTGTTCCAGAAAACACTAGTTGCCTGCAGGTGCTGCAATGGCAGCGGAAAAATACCAGGGCGCGGCGCAGTAACCGGGAGCGTTGGACCAGCCCACAAGGCCGACACCTCCCGCTACTGAGGGTGAGATCTGAGGGGTGGAAACAGCGCTGCGTACGGCTAGTAGTGCTATAGAAACGATAAGTAGTAG
Source organism: Microcaecilia unicolor (assembly GCF_901765095.1). Lineage (NCBI taxonomy): Eukaryota > Metazoa > Chordata > Amphibia > Gymnophiona > Siphonopidae > Microcaecilia > Microcaecilia unicolor. Next base: position 263,955,410 of record NC_044037.1, read on the forward strand.
TAGTAGTAAGGAGAGGAGGGACCTAGGTGAGACAGCTATGCCCGCATACAGATTTAACTAAGCAGCAGCAAAAAGCTTACAGCTACTACCTTGGCAAGCAAGACTGAAAGGGTTTGAAAGGTGTGAATGACTATAAGTTACTGGTTTTAAAGATCTGAGTTATAGACGAATGCCATTGGTTTCAGTGCACAAGTACTGAGTTAAGTACCCAAATTGTTGAAATACGTTAGTGTTTGTTTATGGTAACTGAATTGATGTGCTAAGAAATCCTCATTCCTTAGGTGTACAAAACAGTGCCTATAGAGGCCTATGTACATAGTTTAATAAAACTTGTTTAATTTATTAGCTAGCCCTGTTCACAGCAGTCTTTTGGATTTTTCTGGGGGAAGAAGAGGGTAACCTCACCAGATAACACCTTTCTTCCCCAGGAGGAGGCACCAAGCACCAAATGAATAAGGGACCGACAGAGGCTGCCCTCGAGAGGCTTCAGGTAGGTCAGGCCCCAGATCCAGGAGCACCATGTAAGGGGGTGTTACAAAAGTAATGAGCTAAAAAAAATCAGATTCTAGAATATATTGCTAGAGGACTGTCAAGGCAGCTAACATAGCTGCATTTAAAAGGGAGTTAGACAAGTTCCTGTAGGAAAAATCCACAATATTTTTAGCTGCATAGATGGGAAAACCATCTTTTCTTCCTGGGAATAGCAAAAAGGAATGGATATATCCCTTGGGATTCTGCCAGGCACCCATGACCTAGCTTAGAGGTGGGCAACCATGGTCCTCGAAGGCCACAACCCAGTCAGGCTTTCAAGATTTCCACAATGAATATGCATGAGAGCTAGTTGCATACAATGGAAGCAGTGCATACAAATCAATCTCATGCATATTCATTGTGGAGATCTTGAAAACCTGACTTGGTCATGGCCCTCAAAGACCATGGTTCCCAACCCCTGACCTAGCTTGTCCCATTTCAGGATCAGATGCTAACCACAGTGAATTTCTGGCCTGAGTCAGGATGACACATCTTGTGTTCTAATATTGTTATGATCTTAAAGTTCATATTGTTCTACTTGGCCCTGAAATTGTTCTTTTACCCAAGATACTTTACTACATCTTTTGCTAATGTGTTCAAATATATTCAAGCTTATTTTCATGATGCTGGATAACTATCTTGTGATGCCATCTGCTATCAGTAACTGTAGAGGAATGAAATTGTAATTCTGAGCAATCACTGAAACCAGTTATCCTCTCCTTGACCCAATGTTTCAATCAGCAGTTATTGAATTTCTAATCACATTATCCTTGCATTGTGTAACGAGTGTCAGGAAGCCTTAGCTGTCTTTCTAAATGTACAAAGTACACTGTTGTCAGGAGTTCAACAATACCATAAAAAGTGTTGTTGTTTTTTTTTATTTGCTGAAAAAGAAATGACTGGGAAAATCAATCCAGCATGTTTTCAGAGAAATCTATCCCTGTTATTTTGGAACTTCACTTGGTGAATAATATCTGTTAGCTGGGCTTTGCTGATAACAAGTAATTTGGGACAAGTAAAAAGATATTTGGCATGGCCAGAGAAATATTTGCTGCGAACAGGAGGCAGGCCTACTTTGGACATGCCATTTACCCCCTCTACTTCATCCCAGCTTACCTAGGGTAAATGATCTACATGCTTGTGTAATATTTAAGGGTTTATTTTCTAAAGAAGACTAGAATCTGTACTTAACATGTTTTACCACAGGATTTTTCCGCGTGCTAAGCCCAGATTTAACGTGGCACCTATTGGAGGTGTGCCTTCTATTTTTTTTTTTTTACTGCAGGGCTTGTATTATGTTGCTAGCGTGCACTACCTGACGAAAGTTAATGTGGAATCACCACCTCCTATATAGGAAGCACTAAGGGGCTCATTTTCAAAGCACTTAGACTTACAAAGTTACATAGAAACCTATGGAACTTTGTAAGTCTAAGTGCTCAGAAAATATGCCTCTAAGTGTCTCCATGTTAACTCTGTGTTAGCCAGTTAGGGGTGAATTCTATATATGGCACCGAAAAAGCACAATTCTATAAACTACACTTAAAATTAGGCATGAAGTATAGAATAGCACTTACGCCTGGGAATCACACCTAACGTTAGATGAGGCCATTTGCACCAAGTGAAATGTGGTGAATGGATGCATCTAAATTAAACACATATTCCCCCACCCCCCATTCTATAACAATGCATGTAAAAGCTAGGAATGCCTCCGCTCAACCCATGATCCTCCCATTTCTGATTCCCCCTTTTTTACTCGCATATAAAATTAAGGTACAAATCCCGCACCTAAGTGTACACACATATATTCCAATTAAATCTAATTAGTGCCAATAATTGCTTGTTAAAAAGCCAATTATTGGCACTAATTAGCTTTTTCTTTAATTAAATTGCACAAGCAAATTGAGCACATACCCAAATTTGTGTGCGCAATTTTTGGCGACTTTTATAGAATTAGGGGGTTAGTGTGCGGTAATTATAATGTGAAACCTGGCTAACCCTTCCTTCCCTATTCTCCACCCATGCTACATCCCCACAAAGAAATATTCCTAAAAATTCAAAAGCACACAATATAGTGCATGTAAGCAGGGAAAATACTCCAAAACACTATGATACATTAATACAGAAGCCTATTTTCACACATTAGGTGCGTACTAACCCCCTGATTCTATATATGGTACCCAAATCTGGGCCTGCTGCAGAGATGCACGTGCAGATTAATTGGTTAATGAACCACTTAACCATCAATAATTGGGTGCCAACAAATAATTATTGGTGTTAATTGGCACTCATTAAAACTTGCACATGCATCCAAGCTGCACACTATTCTATAAGGCATGCCGCTGAACTTTTCTAGCAAGTAACTCAAAGGGGGGCACGGCTATGGGTGTATCAGGGGCTTTAGTTATAGAATACTGCCTCAGTGCATGTAATCTGGGTTTCATCAGGTGTAGATTTGGCACTATTCTGTAAAGGGCATGAACCCTTTATAGAATAGGGCTTAGCGCCTATGTTTTTTTTGCACCCATTTGTTAGTGTTATTTTTAGAAGTCCCTTCTAAGTGCTTAATGCACTTTAATAAAAGGGCCCTTTATTTGCCTCCCAGTGGCCTCCACCATATATTTTTTATTTTATTTTTGTTACATTTGTACCCCGCGCTTTCCCACTCATGGCAGGCTCAATGCGGCTTACATGGGGCAATGGAGGGTTAAGTGACTTGCCCAGAGTCACAAGGAGCTGCCTGTGCTACTTACTCAGAGTCAGGTAGCTGCCACTGCCTACATTCCTTTCCCTCAGTTCACCTAAATATAGGTACCCCTTTGTAGTATGGCCCTCCAACCCCCTGATTCTATAAAGGTCACCAAAATGTTTGCACACAAATGGCGCATGCACAATTTAATAGAATAATGAGCCAGTTAGTGCCAATGATTGGCTTTTTAACAAGCAGTTATTGGCACTAATTAGATTTAATTGGGACTTACCCATGTAATGTTAGGCACAGGATCCATGCCTAAAATTGACATGGGGTACAAAACAATGGACGCAGAAATGGGAGGGTCATGGGCGTTTTGGGGCTGATCTGGGGTGTGGTTTTGAGTTATGTGCATAATTGTAGAATAACATTGCTCCACATACAAATTTAAGCTTGGGCATTTTCACCACATTTTCATTGGTGCAAATGGCTGTGTTTAAATTTATACGTGACCTCTCTGCTTAAGCAGTAATTCAATAAACCGTACTGAATTTTAGACGTGGCTTATAGACTACTGCTTACATCGGGGGTTGGCGCCAGTTCTTTATGTGCTATATATAGAATCTAACCCCAAATGTATAATTTGGATCAACAGGTTAACAAGCAGCTGTAAAAGGGGCCCTTCAGTGGCCTCAATGCGCAGTTTTGCCACACACTGGGTCCCCCTTTTACCGCTCCTGGTAAAAGGATTTTTTTAAAGTAATAAATGGCTGAGCGCTAAGCCAAGGCATTTTAGCATGCGGACATTTACTGAGGGAGCCTTTACCACCTTCTATATAGGAGGCAGTTAGGGCTCCGGTGGTAACCGGGCAACACATGGTGCTGCCCAATTACCACCAGGCAGGCCCCCAGTGCTAGAAAATAAAAATATAATTTCTAGCACCGGTGTTGGTGCACTGCAAAGGCTGTGACTAAAGCCTGGCCTCCTGCGGTAGCCTGGTGGTAGGGACTGATTTGCCACACTCCAACGCAGTGATAGCTCTACTGCCCTTTAATAAAAGGGCCTCTATGTTTCCAAGTCTGTTTGGGGTGCAAACGTTTCCTAAAGTTAACTGGGTTCAGCTACCTGGATAACTACATATGCATATATTCAGCTGCTGACCTATGAATATTGGTGCTAGTAAATAATCGGCATTACTTCAAATCTGATAAATTGCTCACTCATCATCCTCATAGTAAAGAAAGGCTTTCATACTTTCAGCAGCGTCCTTTACAACAGTGAAGGGAAAAAGACTGTGCTTTCCCTTCCACTTCCCTTATATTTCTGAGTTATCTCTGTAGCAAGGTCCGTTGCAATTTAGTAGTGGATGTAATCAGTATCAGGAACAAATAAACCCAGCACTGAAAATGCTCATTCAAACCACAGCACAACTTTTGAATTGGGGAAGTGGCCTCAGTGGTGGTTCATTTCACATAACCGACTCAGGTTATGACTGGCTAGCCTCTTCAATGGCCCTTTATTTATATAAACTCTTTTTACTCTTTTTGTAAATTTTATATATAAGTATGAAGATCTTTCAAACTTAGGACTGCATATAATATCTTGAAAATTGTTCTATATGTAACATTTATAATTCCAAGAATCTGAATGTGAAGGACCGGATGTTAACATGCGCCATATTTCACAATTAGCTGCCTCAGGGATTGGTCCTATATGAGCCTGATAATATACATTCCTTCACATACTTCTTTTTCTAAAAAAGAAGATATTAAATCCTAAGTTTGAAAGATTATGAAGATCATAATTTTTATATAAAATTTACAAAAAAAAAAGTAAAAAATAATTTCTATAAATAAAGAGGGTACACAGCTGGTGAAGAGGCTAGCGAGTCATAACCTGAGTTGGATATGTGAAATGAGATGCCACTGAGGCTGCATCCCCAGTTCAAAAGTTGTGCTGTGGTTTGAATGAGTATTTTCATTGCTGGGTTTATTTGTTTCCGAGTTACACATCAATGATATTTTATACATTACAGAAGGTGCTGGGATGCCCATAGAAAATTTTGATGACCTCAGATTGACTTTGAGGAACTAACAGAAAGGTTGACTAGATTTATTGACTGAAGTTCTCATTTCTCAGCTCTGAGATAAGGTGCATGGATACTTGATTTCCAATATAGGTAGCCAGTGCAGCTTATCTGTTGATGTGAAAGTGCTGAGAATTGTGTGTTATCTCTCTACTGACCCCTTCCAGATTGTGGTAGAAGACACACCTGGTATCAACAATCATCTGACAGATGAGTCGGCTCTTTACTGGAAGACTTGTATTGCCTATATGTTTTGTTGTGTTCAGCACCTCTGCATTAAGAAGAAAAGAAGGGAAATGAAAAGGGATTCATGAGTTAACACATTCACTGAATATGATAGGGACTATTGATAGCACAGAGGTTGCCAGCCACTCTTGATAATTAGGATAGGTTAACTCAGTCTTGGCTTTACCACAATGCCTGCATAGTCTTTTTAATGCTTCTCTTAGGAAATTGTATAGAAATATAGGCACAATAAACTACAATGCAAAATATCAATTACATCAGCATAAAGATACAAACATAAAATGCATTAGTAAATGCAAAATCACTACTACAGAGTGCCTCTTCTACTCTTACTAGGTAGTAGAATTACATCACATTTATGCATACATGGCCTATTGGCGTGAATGAACTTTAGGATACTGACCCTTTGGAAAGGATACCTCCCCATATATATGCAAAATTATAAAAATGAGAAACCAATAGTCAGTGTAACACCATTCATATCTGTGTATCTCCATCAATGAAATGATGACTATTCAATATCTAGATTAAGCACTGATGGAGACTGTGTTCAAATAACAAATCCAGCATTGCTCATAGTGTACAAGTGTGCAATTAGGGCTGAATTCTGTATAAGGAACCCTGATCCTTCGCAGTAGCCACACAAGACTACCATCAGGAACAACATTTTGTGGCCAGCACCGAACAGGGCATTACTGCTGCCAAAGATCCCCCTGGTCCACCAGTGTTGCAAAGGTAATCATTTGAGGGGGCAAGGGCTACCTTGGAAGTGGGGGGTTAGAGAGAATGGGGGCTTGAACCTTGTGGGGGTGGGGTGGTCAGGGCTTGAGATGGGGGGGGACGAAATCCCAGAGGAACCCTGCTCTGCTGGCCGTGGACCATCAGGCTGCGATTCTGCGGCCTGATGATCCTGGGTCATTGGCATAATGCTGCTTGAAAGTTGGCTTGCAGTTCTTCTTTGCAGTGCAAGATGGATTTGAGCGGTTGTTGTGGGAAAGTTAAGAACTTGTATGTATGAAATAGCACTTTGGATAAGAATGAATAGGCGGATTCTAAACTTATCAAAGATGGAACTCATGCTTATTGGGAAAGATCAGGAACTATTGCAGTTGAAGTCTGTAGTAGTAGTAGTGGGAGATATACGGTTGCCAGTTAGAGCACAAATGCGTGAGTTAGGGGTAATCCTAGACTCTTAATTGTTTATGCAAGATCAAATTCTTCATGTGGTGAGTTCTTCCTTTTTCTATCTTAAATTGAAGCTGATGTCATCTGGAAACAATTTTAGATCTGTGATACACAGCTTAGTATTATCATGGATTGACTTTTGTAATGTTATATCTTGAAAATGAATCAGAATGCTGCTGCTAGGTTGGTTTTAGGGGCCTTGAGGTTTGAAAACACCATTGTTGAAACAATTTCATTGGTTTGTTTATTTTATTTATTTACTGCATTTGCATCCCACATTTTCCCACCTCTTTGCAGGCTCATTATGCCGTGATGGTGATCGCCATTTCCGGAAAGAGAAATACAGAGAATTATTGCATTTAAAGTACAGAAAATATAAAATAAATTAGAAGTAAATAGAAATACAAATCATTTCAGGTATATGAGGACAAGAGTGATGTGTAACTTTCAAAAATAACATGGTGTTTGCTGATCGGTTGGCTGTTCTTTTGTTCTCTCTGTGAATTAACTTGCATACATAAAGGAATTATTCAAGCCTATCAGCTTCTTCTCAGAGAAAGTTGATTGTGACCCCTGAGGCAGGCGCTTTGGCACCGAAACATGGACCGTGTCGGGTCCTTGATATGAATATTCTGAATAAACTGGTTTTTGATATTATCTCCCTATTGGTTTGCGCATTTGTCAGCCTCTACTTTTGCTGTTTTGCTTTGACTTTCCGTGGAGGCTCCACCTGTCTTCTTGGATTTTAACGTTCAATAATGACATTGTGGTTATTTATTTATTTATTTATTTATTTATTGCATTTGTATCCCACATTTTCCCACCTTTTTGCGGGCTCAAAGTGGCTTACAATACATTATGAATGATGGAAATTACATTTTGTTACAATTCGGTTATGGATTACATTGTGAAGAGTTATACAAGACAAATCAAAGTATCGTTAAGGAATATATCAATGGAAAAGAACATGGTTAAAGTAAATAAATAAAAAAGAGTTCAATGATAACTTGTTCTGTTAAAAGTTTTGATGTCAGTTCATTTATGAAGGATCCTTATGATAAGTATCTTTGAACAGGTTAGTCTTGACATGCCTAGAGCATGTCAAGTACTATATAAGATTTTGTCATTAATTCATCAGGATTTGTATACACTTGTACCTTGGTACTTTCAGCAGACACTGGCAATTTATTGTCCAGGGAGGGCTTTGAGATCAGAAACAGAATGAAACTTTCTACTGAAAGGATGACGAACGTAAGATATGCAGAAACACATGCAACAGGTTTTTCCATCGTGGGACCAGTGTTGTGGAATTTGCCAGAAAACTTACATGTATGCTGCGGTGTGAGACAGTTTAGAAAAAGTCTGAAAACTCATTTCATTTTTAAAACATTCTGCTGAGTTTTTTTTTTTTTTTGCTTTTGTGAGAGATGTAGTGGGAAGTACTGATTATATTTCTGTTATATTTTATTGTGTGTATGTGTAATCTGCTTAGTGTTTAGGCAGAATAGAAATTTGTAAATAAATAAATACCTTTAAAACAGGATTCAGCAACCTGTGGAATTGAAACTGCAGGCTGGTGCTTATAATTTGATGTCTGTTACACAATGCAACCTTGTAAAATAATTCATAAACTCATTTTTGTAAAGTTTCATATGGCCGTATATAGAAGATTTACTCAACATTTTTCCTTTATCAGCAGATTTATAACTATAAATCATGGAATCGGAGGTAGGGTATTATTATGGATTAAGAACTGGTTGAAAGATAGGAAGCAGAGAGTAGGATTGCGTGGCCAGTATTCTCAGTGGAGGAGGGTAGTTAGTGGGGTCCCGCAGGGGTCTGTGCTGGGTCCGTTGCTTTTTAATGTATTTATAAATGACCTAGAGATGGGAATAACTAGTGAGGTAATTAAATTCGCCGATGACACAAAATTATTCAGGGTCGTCAAGTCGCAGGAGGAATGTGAACGATTACAGGAGGACCTTGCGAGACTGGGAGAATGGGCGTGCAAGTGGCAGATGAAGTTCAATGTTGACAAGTGCAAAGTGATGCATGTGGGTAAGAGGAACCCGAATTATAGCTACGTCTTGCAAGGTTCCGCGTTAGGAGTTACGGATCAAGAAAGGGATCTGGGTGTCGTCGTCGATGATACGCTGAAACCTTCTGCTCAGTGTGCTGCTGCGGCTAGGAAAGCGAATAGAATGTTGGGTGTTATTAAGAAGGGTATGGAGTCCAGGTGTGCGGATGTTATAATGCCGTTGTATCGCTCCATGGTGCGACCGCACCTGGAGTATTGTGTTCAGTACTGGTCTCCGTATCTCAAAAAAGATATAGTAGAATTGGAAAAGGTACAGCGAAGGGCGACGAAAATGATAGTGGGGATGGGACGACTTTCCTATGAAGAGAGGCTGAGAAGGCTAGGGCTTTTCAGCTTGGAGAAGAGACGGCTGAGGGGAGATATGATAGAAGTGTATAAAATAATGAGTGGAATGGATCGGGTGGATGTGAAGCGACTGTTCACGCTATCCAAAAATACTAGGACTAGAGGGCATGAGTTGAAGCTACAGTGTGGTAAATTTAAAACGAATCGGAGAAAATTTTTCTTCACCCAACGTGTAATTAGACTCTGGAATTCATTGCCGGAGAACGTGGTACGGGCGGTTAGCTTGACGGAGTTTAAAAAGGGGTTAGATAGATTCCTAAAGGACAAGTCCATAGACCGCTATTAAATGGACTGGAAAAATTCCTCATTTTTAGGTATAACTTGTCTGGAATGTTTTTACGTTTGGGGAGCGTGCCAGGTGCCCTTGACCTGGATTGGCCACTGTCGGTGACAGGATGCTGGGCTAGATGGACCTTTGGTCTTTCCCAGTATGGCACTACTTATGTACTTATGTACTTATATATAATATGTATGTACCAAATTGTCTAGGTTGTAAGCTAAATTGAACCTGAACTCTGTTTGGGATATTGCAGGACACAAATGTCATTATCAATCAATCAATAAATAAAATCAATGTGCGGTAAAAGGTGATCTATTACTACACCTGATAACTTCCCCCCTAAATGGTCTTCCTTTTATTATTATTATTATCATGATGATTATTTTATTATTGTTTAAAAATTGTATAACCCTGTCACAAATCGCCTAGCCACCCACCTGGGGTTATCCCACAGCAGCTCACAATCTAAGGTGTTTTTTTGAACCTGGAACAATGGAGGGTTAAGTGACTTGCCCAGGGCCACAATGAGCTGCAGAGGGAATCAAACCCAGTTCCCCAGGATCTCAGGCCACTGCACTGCAATAACCATTAGGCTAAGCATTATTCTATAAATGGCACTCAGTGTTGGGCCACACAGATAGAGAGGGTAATACAGCATACACAGAAAGTATACAGACAAGAAAGAGCAACACTGGACCTTCAAGACTGGGACAATAAAAGTTCTTTATTAGTGACCCGACACGGGCCGTGTTTCGGCGCTAAACAGCGCCTGCTTCAGGGGTCTACTACTACTACTAAACATTTCTATAGCGCTACTAGATTTATGTAGCGCTGTACAAATGAGCATGAAGAGACAGTCCCTACTCAACAGAGCTTACAATCTAAATTGGACAGACAAACAGACAGCTAGGGGTGGGGAAATTGCAGTGGTGGGGGTGATAAGTGAGGGTACTGAGTAACAGAGTCATGGTTAGGAGTCGAAAGCAGTAGCAAAGAGGTGGGCTTTAACCCTAGATTTAAAGACAGCCAGAGACTGAGCCTGACGTACCGGCTCAGGGAGTCTATTCCAGGCATAGGGAGCAGCGAGATAGAAGGAACGGAGCCTGGAGTTAGTAGTGGGGGAGAAGGGGGATGACAGGAGATATTTACCCAGCGAACGGAGTTCACAAGGAGGAGTGTAGGGAGAGATGAGACCGGAGAGGTACTGAGGAGCTGCGGTGTGGATGCACTTGTAAATGTAGATAAATATACATAAATCATCTTGTACATCTTGTACATTTAAGTTAAGTACTTAAATGTACAAGATGATTTATTTATGTATATTTATGTGGTTGATTTTATCCTTATATTTTACTGTTAGACCCCTGAAGCAGGCGCTGTTTAGCACAGAAACACGGCCCGTGTCGGGTCACTAATAAAGAACTTTTATTGTCCCAGTCTTGAAGGCCCAGTGTTGCTCTTTTTTGTCTGTATACGTAGTGTTGGGCACCATTTATAGAATGGCATTTGACACCGGGATCTACGCCCAAGATTTACAGCAACTAAAACCTGGTGTAAATTTTCATGCCTATATTAGGCATGGATTTCCCTTTAGTAAAACTGTGCACAAATTCCAGAAATATCCCTAGTCTGCACATGCCCCTCCTATAGCTGTGCACCTTTTTGGATCCCCGCATCAAATTTACACTCATATCCTGGTGCCTAAAAATGTGTGTGCAAATTTAAATTGATGTCAATTAGCACCAATGATTATTAGCAACCAATTATCAGCACTAGGGGGGGGGGTACTATATATGGTGCCTAAAAAATCCGTGTGGTAAACATTTCCACCTAGGCGTACTCTAAGAAATGCTTAGATTTACATGCGGTATATAAAATATGCTTAGGCAGACCTCACTGTGACTAAACCTATGCGTAACCATTTACACCAACAAATACCTGGTGTAAATCCTTGCACTGGGTCATATTCTATAACAATCTGCATAAATGTTGGAACACCCACGAAATGCCCATTTTCCTGCCCATAACCTTGCCCCTTTTTGCCTGCATGCATTAAAATGTAGGTGCACTGCATTACAGAACATTCTTAGGGATTTATGTGTGTAAATTCTAATTAATGCCAATTAGTGCTTATTATTAATTGTTAAGTGCTGTTAACAATTCTGATTGGCTTGTTAATCCAATTAAGTTACGCACATTGTTATGGAATCCATCTGGATTTCCGTGTGGAAATCTAATCGTGCTATATAGAATCCGGGGGTAAGTGCTTTGTTTATCAATTAAATTACACACACAAATTGGGTGCATGCCAATATTTGTGCATGCAATTTTGAGCACCATATATAGAAATAGGGTTTATGTGTGGAAACCGCACATACTCAGCCCATGTTTATGCCCCCTCTTATTTATGGGCTAAGGGCCAAATTTTAAGAGTACTAAGAGTTATACACATTAAATTGAGCATGTGTCCAAATAAACACACAAAAATTAATTGAATAATGAACCAATCAGGTGACCTCTCTAACCTCATCTCTATTCCTCTACTCCCCTCCTCTTCTCTGCCCTTCTCTTGCGCCCTATGGAATGCCCGCTCTATCTGTAACAAACTCCCCTATATCCAGGACCTCTTTATCTCACTTCACCTCCATCTGCTCACCATAACAGAAACCTGGCTCTGCCCTGATGATTCTGCTTCAGTCGCAGCCCTGTGCCATGGTGGTTATCTATTTTCACATACTCCTCGCCCTGCTGGCCGTGGGGGCGGTCTTGGACTACTTCTCTCTCCCTCCTCCAGATTTCAACCCCTTCTTCCACCTCAATCTCACTGTTTTTCCTCCTTTGAAGTCCACTCTATCCGCCTTTTCTCTCCTCTGCCTCTTCGAATAGCGGTCATTTATCGTCCCCCTGATAAGTCCCTTTCATCCTTTCTCAGTGACTTTGACGCCTGGCTTGCCTTCTTCCATGATCCTTCCTCCCCCTCTCTCATCCTTGGTGACTTTAATATTCCTGCTAATGAGCCTTCCAATTCTTATATTTCCAAGTAACTCGCTTTAACGTCGTCCTTTAATCTCCAACTATGCTCCACCTCCCCCACTCATCAAAATGGCCACTGTCTTGATCTCATCTTCTCCTCCAACTGTTCACCTTCTAGTTTCCTTGCCTCTGATCATCCCTCCTCTGATCACCATCTTATAACTTTCACACTTAAATCTCCTCCCTCCCAGTCCCATCCTATCTTATCTAATTTATCTAGGAATCTTCACGATATTGACCCTTCATCTCTATCCTCCCATGTTTCAAACCTCCTCTCTACTGTGGCACCATCCACATCTGTCAACGAGGCTGTTTCTTCTTACAACAATACTCTATCCTCTGCCTTAGACACTCTTGCACCTTTGATGACCCGCCCTGTAAGGCGTACAAAACCCCAACCTTGGCTGACTTCTAATATCCGCTACCTACGTTCCTGTACCCGCTCCGCCGAACGCCTCTGGCGGAAATCTCGGGCCCTTGCTGATTTCTTACACTTTAAGTACATGCTGACCTCCTTCCAATCTGCTCTTTTACGTGCCAAACAGGATTATTATATCCAACTGACCAACTCTCTTGGCTCTAATCCTCGACTTCTCTTCACCACATTGAACTCTCTCCTCAAGGTGCCCCCTCCCCCAACTCCCCCTTCATTATCTCCTCAGACCCTTGCTGAATTCTTTCACAACAAGGTTCAAAAGATAAACCTTGCTTTCTCTACCTCACCAGCTCTCTCTCCACTAGTCCGTTCCCCTCTCTCTCCTTCCCCTCATTCCCTTTCCTCCTTTCCTGAAGTTACTATTGAGGAAACTACACTTCTCCTTTCTTCCTCAAAATGTACCACCTGTTCCTCTGATCCCATTCCCACCCACCTTCTTAATGCCATCTCTCCTACTCTTATTCCTTTTATCTGTCACATTCTCAACCTCTCACTTTCCACTGCGACTGTCCCTGCTGCCTTTAAACATGCTGTGGTCACACCTCTCCTTAAGAAGCCTTCACTTGACCCTACTTGTCCCTCTAATTACCGACCCATCTCCCTCCTCCCTTTTCTCTCCAAATTACTTGAGCGTGTTGTTCACCGCCGCTGCCTTGATTTTCTCTCCTCACATGCTATTCTTGACCCATTACAATCTGGTTTTCGCCCTCTCCACTCAACTGAAACTGCGCTTACTAAAGTCTCCAATGACCTATTACTGGCTAAATCCAGAGGTCAATATTCCATCCTCATTCTTCTTGATCTTTCCGCTGCTTTTGACACTGTCGATCACAGCATACTTCTCGATACCCTGTCCTCACTTGGATTCCAGGGCTCTGTCCTTTCCTGGTTCTCTTCCTACCTCTCCCTCCGCACCTTTAGTGTTCACTCTGGTGGATCCTCTTCTACTTCTATCCCTCTGCCTGTCGGCGTACCTCAGGGTTCTATTCTTGGTCCCCTCCTCTTTTCTATCTACACTTCTTCCCTTGGTTCATTAATCTCATCCCATGGCTTTTCCTACCATCTCTATGCTGATGACTCCCAAATCTACCTTTCTACCCCTGATATCTCACCTTGCATCCAAACCAAAGTTTCAGCGTGCTTGTCTGACATTGCTGCCTGGATGTCTCAATGCCACCTGAAATTAAATATGACCAAAACCGAGCTTCTCATTTTCCCCCCCAAACCCACCTCCCCGCTCCCCCCGTTTTCTATTTCTGTTGATGGCTCTCTCATTCTCCCTGTCTCCTCAGCTCGAAACCTTGGGGTCATCTTTGACTCTTCTCTCTCCTTCTCTGCTCATATCCAGCAGACCGCCAAGACCTGTCGTTTCTTTCATTACAACATCCGTAAAATCCGCCCCTTTCTTTCCGAGCACTCTACCAAAACCCTCATCCACACCCTTGTCACCTCTCGTTTAGACTACTGCAATCTGCTTCTTGCTGGCCTCCCACTTAGTCACCTCTCCCCTCTCCAGTCGGTTCAAAACTCTGCTGCCCGTCTCATCTTCTGCCAGGGTCGCTTTACTCATACTACCCCTCTCCTCAAGACCCTTCACTGGCTCCCTATCCGTTTTTGCATCCTGTTCAAACTTCTTCTACTAACCTATAAATGTATTCACTCTGCTGCTCCCCAGTATCTCTCCACACTCGTCCTTCCCTACACCCCTTCCCGTGCACTCCGCTCCATGGATAAATCCTTCTTATCTGTTCCCTTCTCCACTACTGCCAACTCCAAACTTCGCGCCTTCTGTTTCGCTGCACCCTACGCCTGGAATAAACTTCCTGAGCCCCTACGTCTTGCCCCATCCTTGGTCACCTTTAAATCTAGACTGAAAGCCCACCTCTTTAACTCGTAACACTTGTAACCACTCGCCTCCACCTACCCTCCTCTCTTCCTTCCCGTTCACATTAATTGATTTGATTTGCTTATTTTATTTATTTTTTGTCTATTAGATTGTAAGCTCTTTGAGCAGGGACTGTCTTTCTTCTATGTTTGTGCAGCGCTGCGTATGCCTTGTAGCGCTATAGAAATGCTAAATAGTAGTAGTAGTAGTAGTAATAATTAGTGATAATAGCTAATTATCAGAACTAATTGGCAATAATTAAGATTTACATACATATCATATTCTATAAAGATGTGCATGCAAATCCTAATGCACATATATATTTGAGGCATGGATAGGGGCATTTCTGGAGGTGTTCCCAATTGTTATGCACATTGATCTAGAATATGGCTAAACTGTACTTAACTGTAGGCGCTTGCATTTACAGGCACCTACAGTTAGGCACAGTTTATACCTAAGCTAATTATATAAAGTGCACATACTGTTTACTAAGCCGTGCTATAGGTACACTAGCATTTTTAGCGCACGCTAAAAATTAGTATTTGCTAATGCTAGAGACACCCATAAGAATATGTGGGTGTCTGTAGCATAAGAGTGCACTAAAAACACTTGTGTAACATAGTAAACAGGGCCCTTAGGGCCTCATTGTATAAAGGTTGTGCTCCTAAATTTACGCTCCTAGAATTTACTCACCTAAATTTAGGGCTCGCTGATCTCGTCTCATGGTTTTCAGTATCATCTTTATGCTGATGACACCCAGCTATACCTCTCCACACCTGACATCACCGTGGAGACCCAGGCCAAGGTATCGGCCTGTTTATCCGACATTGCGGCATGGATGTCCAACCGCCACCTGAAGCTGAACATGTCCAAGACCGAGCTCCTCGTCTTTCCTCCTAAACCCACTTCTCCTCTTCCTCCACTCTCTATCTCTGTTGATAACACCCCTATCCTCCCTGTCCCATCTGCCCGCAACCTCGGAGTCATTTTCGACTCCTCCCTCTCCTTCTCTGCGCATATCCAACAGACTGCCAAGACCTGTCGCTTCTTCCTCTTCAACATCAGCAAAATTCGCCCTTTCCTCTCTGAGCACACCACCAGAACTCTCGTCCACGCTCTCATTACCTCTCGCCTTGATTACTGCAACTTACTCCTCACCGGCCTCCCACTCAGCCATCTATCCCCCCTTCATTCAGTTCAGAACGCTGCTGCACGTCTTATATTCCGCCAAAACCGATATACTCATATCACCCCTCTCCTCAAATCACTTCACTGGCTTCCGATCAGTTATCGCATACAATTCAAGCTCCTCCTCCTTACCTACAAATGCACTCAGTCCGCGGCTCCTCACTACCTCTCCACCCTCATCTCCCCCTATGTTCCCGCCCGTAACCTCCGCTCACAGGACAAAGCCCTTCTCTCAGTACCCTTCTCCACCACTGCCAACTCCAGACTCCGCCCATTCTGCCTTGCCTCACCCCATGCCTGGAACAATCTTCCTTCACCCATACGCCATGCCCCTTCCCTACCCATCTTCAAATCTCTGCTTAAAGCTCACCTCTTCAATGCTGCCTTCGGCGCCTAACCACTCGAGATATATAAAATACCCCAATCTATCCACCCTATCAGACTAACTGTTCACTCGTCCTCTAGATTGTTCACTTGTCTTTAGATTGTTTTCTTGTCTTTTAGATTGTAAGCTCTTTGAGCAGGGACTGTCCTATGTTTAAATTGTACAGCGCTGCGTAACCCTAGTAGCGCTTTAGAAATGCTAGTTAGTAGTAGTAGTAGTAAATTATGAGCATAATCTATTTTGGAGCATATATTAGACTCATACGTTAGGAGCATAAATTTAGGAGCGTGAATTTAGGAGCACAACCTTTATACATTGAGGCCTTAAGGGCCCTGTTTACTATGTTACACTAGTGTTTTTAGTGCACTCTTATGCTAGAGACACCCACATATTCCTATGGGTGTCTCTAGCGTTAGGCCCTAAGATTATTAAATTTTCAGCACTGATTTTTAGGTGCTACTTATAGAATATACCCTTACTTGATTTTGCTGCATATTGTTTAGGAGAACACCTAGCACGTTGTGTATAAATACCGATTAGTGATATCATTTCCGTACATAAGTGCCTGCTTTATAAATTGGTGCATGTATTTAGATGCACCTTAAAATGTTGCCCTTTAACTGTCCTTAAATTATATAGATCTTGACAATCCAATATATGTTATTTTCATTGCAATAAATGTATATGTGTTTATAGCAGTTAGAATATGTTATAGAAAACTATCTGCATTATCACCTGACTTCATTGCAAAAAAATGATTTAAACAAGAAGAAAACGTACATTGGCATTTTAAATACTTTTTCAAGCAAATATTTTATTTTCCGTAAATCAACAGTTCTGTAAGTGTTTTAATGTTTCTTTAATACAATCTTAAGTCTATTGATATAGGTCAAAGCAAATATGTATGATTTTATGCAGAAAGAAAGAAATATATTCCTGTAATGGAATTCTACCATGGCAAGAATTTCTCTAGAGAAAAATAACCATCTAGTACAAGGAAGTCATTGATGTTTATTGCCCTTCACTATCACTGTTTTATTGAACACCTTGTCATAGCATATAGTTTTTGAATGTAATACACATTAAGCATTTGAGTATGGATAAGCAGAACTTCCTTCTCTTTCGTACCCAACTTAGAAAAGCTGTATCCGTTTCTATATAGTTTTATCTCTTTTTTTTATTCTCCATAAATATAATGTACTGCTGAAACTGAGTGATAATTAACTTTCTAGCAGCTCAACCTTTAATTGGTATTTGAAGAATGTTTTTTTCTTTTTCATTACTTATCCAAGTACACTATGGACTAGATTCTGTAAATGGTGCCCTTAAGTTGGGCGCTGTTTATCGAATAGCACTTAGTGCCAGGACCCATGTCCAATTTTGGGCACGAGGATTTACACTAACTGAAACCTCGTGCAAATCCTTGTGCCTAAATTAGGCATGGATCTTCCATATTCTATAACACTAAGTGCAAATTCTAGGAATGTCCATGATCCGTCCATTCTCCTCCCATGGCCATGCCCCCATTTCGGATTCATATGAAGAAATTTATACACACCTCTTTATATAAATCTTGATTAGGAAGATGTGTGAGTAAACTCTAATTGTTACTAATTAGCATCTATAATTGATTGTTAGCTCCCAATTACTGGTGCTTATTGGCTCATTGTTCAATTAAATTGCATGCACAAATTGAGCTCATGCCCATATTTGTGTGCACCAGTGGCGTAGCCACAGATGGGCCTGGGTGGGCTGGGGCCCACTCACTTACGGCTCAGGCTCACCCAACAGTAGCACATGTTTTGCGGTAGCTGGTGGGGATCCCAAGCTCTGCCAGCTGAAGACTTTCCCTGATGGTAATGAAAATGCTGCTCTCCACGATACTGGCACCTGCGCATGCTCAGTTTTCAGCGCATGCCTGCTGCAGACTACCAAGGTGGAGAGAAGCATTTTCCCACCAGCTAAGATATTTTTTTGGTGTGGGGGGGGGGGGGGAGAACATTTGGTGCCCACCCACTTCTTGCCGAGGCCCACCCAAAATCTGCTGTCTGGCTACGCCCCTGGTGTGCACAATTTTGAGCACCATATAAAGAATTTGGTGGAACATGATGATAACTTTGAAATATACTTAGTATTACCATAACCAATGACAACCCTGAAACAAAACTGTGTCATATAAATAAATACAATCTACCTTTGTTACAAGAAATTATTTATTTTGGGGGAAATAGCTTGAGAGCACTCGCTACAGTTTATAATTTAAGAGCAGATGCTGTATTTATAAGTTTTAGGATATTAATTTCTCCACCAATCACCAAAGGTGATAATTGCAATAAATTAAATAAATTAAGTATATATAAAAGATACCATATACTCAGAACACAAAGAGACCGTATTTTTAGCTTCAAAAAGGTTGATTTAATATACAATTGCACACGAGAGGTAGGATTTAAGAGATCTTTACAGATAATCTGTGCATAAAATAGAACAAAGTAGCAGGTAGGTTAACTTACAAGTCCTTGTTACAAGCATGCTGTGGTCCAGCTGATTGATGAGCACATGTTGAGGAGCAAGGCATCAGGGCTTCTGCAGTGAGTGGATCTGAGTTGCTTGCAGCTGAAGAGAATCTGACTTGCTTGCAGTTGAAGAGAATCTGAGTTGCTTGCAGTTGAAGAGAATCTGAATCTTGGGAAACAGCTTTTGCTTTTATACCTTGCAAGCTGCAGGTGGATATGCCATGTGGATCTTTGTCCTGATTTCCTGGTTTCCACATGACCCTTGGGCATTTGCAAAGCATTGTGGTATCTTGGTCTCATGTCTGCACACGACCCCTGAGTCTTGGTCTCATGTCTTATGACATCACAGACTTACAGGGCTTCCTGCTCAGTCTCTGGAGCAGATACACATTACAAGTCCTTCCTTTCTGCACATGTCTGAAAGCTGATGGGAGGGGCAGGTATACCTTTGACAAGCAAATGTCCTGTTTATGGTTTCCCCTCTGAAGTCTTTGTTTTCAATGGGGTATTCACACCTTTCCCACTTGCTTGTCTCCTTGCATCTTCTGGTTAGGTCCAATCTTTGTTGTGTTGATCAGAGGAATAGAGTCAATTTAAAACTTTAAAGCAGTCTTAAGTCTTTTGTTTAAGGAATGAGAAAAGGCAAGGTGAGGTCCCTGCCACTGCAGCAGTACCTTTGTCTTGTAAATATTCCCCAAAGGGAGAGGGAAGAGGGCTTTTGGAATGAGACTATTTTCTCTGCTACAGTGTCAAATATATATATATTTAAAAGCTGCACAAATATATTGGTGTATATATATGTATCTGATCCAACACAACATCATGCTACACATTTAATTCTGATGATTGGCTTATACCATAATACCTTAATAAACCCAATGAAAGTAACAGACAATACAAAAATTATCTTTTGATTTATGTGGTGTTATTCATTTTGCAGACAGTTCTAGACTGCAATAGTATGGTGTTGAAATGCAAAAGGTCCCCAAACCTTCTCTCAGAGATTCAGATAAATCACATATTCAGGTTATTTACAATAGTATTGGACTGTAATTTGCAACAACATAGAAAATAAGACATATCCCATGTCATTGCATGTCATTAACAAATAATACAGTTTTAGAAAATCTAGTACTTACACCTGTGTAAGGCGATTCTAGAATAATGTGCTCTTATATAGGTCTATATTCTATATAGGAAAGTAGGCGCCTACTTTCCTTTATAAAGTATTTGCTTATGCACATAAGCATTTAGCAAACAGAAGAATATGATTTTGTGTTTTTCATTCATTGATAAAAGTGTACTTTGAAAGAGTGCACATTCATTTGGAAAGAGAGCACACTCTACTGATAGTGTGAGTAACTGATAGTGTGAGTACTCCTTTGCAAATAGTGTGCCCTCTTAACGACATTGCTCCTGAAATGAAAATGAAGTCTAATCAAAACAACAACAAAACAATGCTGCAGATGATATGAGAATCAAACTGAAAGGAAAATTCTTAGGCTGTCCATCCCTATTTATAAAGAATGTGCATGAGATATATTTGCATTCAATGGAAGCACTACTGTGAGCCTATCACTAAGGGTCATAATGGCCAATTTGTTTCTCGGTGAAGGCCCAGGCAGCAGCAGCAGAGGAGGCCTGTTCCTGCCCGGCACCCTGACCCACTAATGGGTATAAGGTAGGTCCTGGGAGGAGATTGAGGGGTAAAGGGAATAACAGTCTTTGCATGTAGGGGGGGAGGCTTGTGTCTGGTGGGCAGATTATGGATGGGGGCAGAGGACTGAGAGTCAAAATGGGGGGGTCAGGGGAGTGAGATTTGGTGCTTGTTCTGTGTTGGAGCATCAGGGGGAGGGTGATCGGGTGCTTGTTCTGTGTCAGGGGTTTGGGAGCAGGGGATCAGATGCGCTGGGGAGTGTGCAGAGGGAATGTGTGCTTCGTCGCTCAACTGCTGCAGCTCTGTCTATTTATATATTTATTTACATGTACTTCCTGATAGCACAGGTCCTCCCATGGAATCAGTAATATGGCGCCTGTGCTGTGGTAACTCTCTGCCCTGTACAGTAAAAGCAGAGCACAGGCTTTGAACTTACTGCACATTAATATTTGTGTTAAATGTGTAGTAAATGCAAAACTTATCACAGTTTAGTAAAAGGGCCCCTAAGTTAGACAACTGGGGTAATTTTAAAATGAGATGCCTTCTTTAAGTTTGAAAGTAGTCACATGGGGCCCTTTTACTAAGCCCCGTAGGTGCCTTTGAGTGCCCAACGTGCGCCAAAATGGAGTTACCACCAGGCTACTATGTGGCCCTTGCGGTAGTTTAATTTTTGGTACGTGTCCGCTACACACATCCCAAAAAAACATTTTTGTATTTTTTGTCGTGCGCAGTGGACATGCATCAAATGGCTTTCTACGTGCATAGGTTATTACCACCCAGTTAACATGTGAGACCTTACCTCTAAGTCAATGGCTGGCGGTAAGGTCTCAGACCCAAAATGGACACACGCCAATTTTGATTTTGCCGCACGTCCATTTTTGGCAAAAGTTTTAAAAAGGTATATTTTACAGGCGTGCTGAAAAATAAATCTGTGCGCGTCAAAACCCAAGCCTACACTAGCGCAGACCATTTTTCAGCGCACCTTAGGAAAAGGACCCCAGATCTCCACTGCAGGTATAACCCATAACTCCACTGCAGGTACAGGGATTTAGACAAGCCCTACAGATGGTGAGAATGCTTGTGCCTAGATTTCTAAAGAACATGTATAAATTATAAGATGTTATCACCTATGCATATTTGTGTGCTCCAATAGCATTCCGTCCAATCTCCACTCATATGTTTGCCTATTGGCAAAGTGCATATCATTAATTCTACCCGCATACGTCTAAAATTACACCCAGGGGTGAAGAGCTAATTTTTATGTATATGTGATAATTATATAGAAGCATAAATATCTAAGGGGGAATTTATCAACCTAGGCTACCATTAAGATGGTTTATTTTACTGCAAGGCGTGCTATTTTAACACAGGGACTCTGCATTAAATAGGACCCTGTGCTAAAACAAAGTATGACTTGTGATAAAATGACCCATCTTAATGGTAGCCCACATTAATAACTTCCCCAAGATACTACCACATATGTGCATTCTTTGTACCTAAAACTAGGTGCCTCCTTATAAAAATTACCTACTTAAGGGTAAATTCTATAAGTGGCGCCTAAAACTTGGTGCTGAAAATTTTATATGCTGAGTTCTATTCTATAAAGGGTACACATCCTTTATAGAACACTATTTAGGGTTGGCAATTATGCTTGCTAAAAGCTAGCGTAAATGCTGGCACCTAAATTAGGTGTGGTTCGGCCAAATTCTGTATTTACATATGCAAACTTTTGGAACACCCCGGAAGGCCCCAAGTCATGCCCATGAAAATGTATGTCCATTAGGACTTATTCATGGATTGTTATAAAATACGATCTGTGCGTAAATCTCCAAAGAACACCAATTAATGCCAATAGTTGGTTGTTAGCAGGCAATTATTGGTGCTGCTTGGCTTGTTAAACAGTTAGTTATAGGTGTGAATCGGTTATGCCTATTGATTTGCATACACAATTTTAGTCACTGTTTATGAGGTCCAGGGGTTAGAGGGTAATTTTATATAGGGTACCATGGGTAGGTACCTACAAAAAACTATTTTATAAAGACAGATAGGTGACTACTTGCCTTTATAAAGAACTAGTTTATGTGGTAGAGAAAGCATTTTTAATATAAGTGCAATCACATAGTGGCCTTTTTATAAAGTCTCATTAAAAAGTGGCCTGCAGTAGTGTGGGCATGTCTTTTAGGTGTGCACTGGACCATTTTTTACCGTGGCAGGGAAAAAGGCTATTTTTTTAATGGGCTGGGAAATGGCTCTGCGTTAATATTAAAACTAGCATGTGCCTATTTATGGCATGAGCCCTTACTGCCACGCATTGACCTAGCAGTAAGGGCTTACAAACTACTCACATGATAACCATGCAGTAAGCACCATCACTCTGCCCCTGGTTCACTGCTAAGTGCATATGTGCAGATATATCCTATTAAGCAAGTATTCTATAAAGGAAATTAGGCGCCTACTTTCCTATATAGAATATACAGCTATATAAGGGCACATTATTATTATTATTAGCATTTGTATAGCACTACGAGACGTATGCAGCGCTGAACACCTGATACAAAGAGACAGTCCCTGCTCAAAAGAGCTTACAATCTAAATAATACAGACAGACAAGACAGTTATGGGTGAGGGAAGTAATGGGTGAGAAGGAAGGAAGGGACAAGGGGAGGGCAATTGAGTAGTGGCTAGGAGCTAAAAAGCAGCAGTGAAAAGGTGGGTTTTCAGCATAGATTTGAAAATAGGTAGCGATGGAGCTAGACGTATAGGTCCAGGAAGTCTATCCCAGTCATAAGGTGCCGCAAGAGAAAAGGTGCGAAGCCTGGAGTTAGCAGTGGAGGAGAAGGGGGGTGATAAGAGAGATTTGTCCAGTGAGCGGAGTTCACGGGGAGGAATGTAGGAAGAGATGAGAGTGGAGAGGTAATGGGGGGCTGCAGAGTGGATGCATTTAAAGGTCAGTGCGAGAAGTTTAAACTGAATGCGGAAGTGGACAGGGAGCCAGTGAAGTGACTCGAGGAGTGGGCTAGTGTGGGTATAACGATTCTGGCGGAAAACAAGTCGTGCCGCAGAATTTTGGACAGATTGGAGAGGAGAGAGATGGCTGAGCGGAAGACCAGTGAGAAGTAAATTGCAATAGTCCAATCGAGAGGTGACAAGGGTGTGGATAAGCGTTCTGGCAGCGTATTCAGAAAGGAAGGGGCGAATTTTGCTAATATTGTTGATAAAGAAACGACAGGTTTTGGCGATCTGTTGAGTATACATTACTCTAGAATCGCCTTACACAGGTCTAAGTACTAGATTTTCTAACGCTATATACAAAAGATATGACAAATTCAGGTACAGAGCCCAGATGGCGTTGATTGGCACTTAATTGGCCCTAATTTGGATTTGCTCCTGCATCTGCTTATGCACTATTCTATAATGCGATGTGTCCAAAATGTCTTGTGTATAACCCAAAGGGGGTGTGGCCATACGAGGGCATGGGCGAGTTGGGGCATTCCAAATTTTAGGCACAATATTATAGAGCACCGGGGTTACATGCCCAACTTGTGTGTCAGGATTTGTACGTTCACGTGCATAAGCCCTCACACCCAAAGTTGGGCACAGGAATCCTCTCTATGTGCTATTCTAGAAAGGTGCTTAGTCCGAAGTGCCCTTTATAGAATAATGCTTAGCAAGGATTTTACCGGCACTTAAATTTGAGCGCCATTTATTGAATCTGGTCCTTGGCATTCACCATCTTACTCTATGCCCTTAGCTATATTTATTTAGTTGGTTACTCTGTTTAGTTAGCAGCTGGCAATTTTTAGCAGCTGGATGGTTAAGTCTAGAACCTGGAGAATCATTTTGCATCTAGGAGTAAGAAAGATTAATAATCTGACCTCAATCCTAAATCTAACAAAGTAGATCTTAACCACCTTCATTTTAGTTGATTTACAGGTGAAAGATTTGCCAGTTAGGCTTGTCTGAAACTCTGTTCATACCTAGCTGGCCAAAAATTTAGTCAGTAAGTGAATCACTCATTGTGGAAAATAGTTTCTTTTACACCCTCAGAAGGTTATTCTGTGCTTCCTAATGCCATTCATGGTGAACCAGATTATTTTTGATCATGGTCTCTCCCTACTTCTGTTCAGCCTTCATCATAACCAGAAAAATACATTCCATAACACATACATATTTAGAAATTCATTTTCTCCAATTACCGTGAAATCATCCTTTCTCTGATTCAAACATTTTGAGATAATTGTTTCTCTGCTTGGCAGCACATTTTCTACCTTACTTTTTGTAATATACGAACAAAAGACTTTGAGCTATCTTAGTACTGAAATCTATGTTCAAATCCCCAAGTTAAAGCAACCATGTTACAAAAATGGTTCCAAGTTCCTTTCTATTATTTGTCTAGTTAGATACTTTTAGCATATATAAATGTAGCAATATGTTAACCCCTAACTATATTAGAATATTTAAAATATTTGATTTAGCCCTATGAGGATGGTGGTGGTTGTTATCAAGCTTCATTATGGTTGTAACCCGCATTATATTAATGCAGGTTGCAGTACTGTAAAATAGGTTTGTTTGTTTTTTTAATGTGCTCTTGGGTAAATAGTAATGAGATGAAAAGCATGAAAATTCATGTAAATCAGCTTATTACTATGCAAATTCTATAATGTGGCTTGCGGTGAACATAACAAGCTGTGTTATAGCTTGAAAAACAATGCCAGCAAAAAACTGGATTGTTTAACTGTCCAGAAAGCATCAGGCTGCAAAGACATGACCCCATTATCCCAGGATACATCTTAAAGGGGTCAAACACAATTACTTTGTTGTGATCTCCCTGAATCCCTTGTCCCCATTCTGAAGATCTTCCTAATTCTAGTTCCCCTCCACTGGAAGTTTTTCTCTGCCATAAGACCTCCACATGTCATTAAAAAAAAACTCACACAAAGAAGGGCATTTTCAATATGACATCTAAGACCGATTTTGGATGTTTAGAGCCAGGCAGACCCAATAAGGGGAGGCCACACACAAACGGGACGAAGGCCAACAAAGATTAGGGGAAGGGGGGAGGGGAGAGTAGGGACAAAACAGCTACAGTAGAATCAGGTAAGGAAAGAGTTAAAAGGAAAGGGGAGGGACGAAGAAGGGAGGGGCAGCAGGAAGGTTACAGAGAAGCAGTCATTTTGTGACCAGCCCTCCAAACCCCACTGTCCCCCACTGTACAACACTATAATAGCCTTTATGGGTGAAGGAGAAACCTATATGTGTGGGTACAGTAGGGTTTTGGTGACTTTGGGGAGGTCACAGTTTTCACCACAAGTGTGACAGGTAGAGGGAGATAGGAACTACACCGACCACTACACTACTCCAGGGACCTGAATGCTGTTCTAATAGACCTGACTAACATCTGCAGCTGTCATAGAGGTTGGTAAGTCATATTTTATTCACATTTTGGGAGGGGGAGTGGAGGGGGCGTACATTGTTTCACGCACTTGGGGGCTTTGATCATGGGTTGGTAGCAAATGCAGGTGCTAGTATGGTGCTAATTGCCTCTATCACCCACGTTTGCTTCTGATCATCTGCCCATCAGTTAGCAGTGTGAATCTCACCACTAACTGGTTAGGTACTGGCTCCACCCAAGCTGTGCTCATGTATTGCCCAGGCTCTAACCGGACAGTACAAGGACAGTTAGAGCTAATATTCAGTGGCACTCTTTGGTTAAGTGCTGCTGAATGTCAGCAGATAGGGAGGAAGAAACAATTTAACCTGGCATGAGCGTCTCCTACCCAGTTAAATTGCTTTGAATATTAGGCAGTGTATGTTCAGCAAGCCTTATGTAAAATACCTGGGAAGAATGTAGCATCCAAAATTTGATGTTCCTTTTCGATATAACAGCCTTTATGGGAAAAAAAGACTTTATTTTAAAAATGTTTTGTGGGGTTTTTAGTACATAAGTACATAAGTAGTGCCATACTGGGAAAGACCAAAGGTCCATCTAGCCCAGCATCCTGTCACCGACAGTGGCCAATCCAGGTCAAGGGCACCTGGCACGCTCCCCAAACGTAAAAACATTCCAGACAAGTTATACCTAAAAATGAGGAATTTTTCCAGTCCATTTAATAGCGGTCTATGGACTTGTCCTTTAGGAATCTATCTAACCCCTTTTTAAACTCCGTCAAGCTAACCGCCCGTACCACGTTCTCCGGCAATGAATTCCAGAGTCTAATTACACGTTGGGTGAAGAAAAATTTTCTCCGATTCGTTTTAAATTTACCACACTGTAGCTTCAACTCATGCCCTCTAGTCCTAGTATTTTTGGATAGCGTGAACAGTCGCTTCACATCCACCCGATCCATTCCACTCATTATTTTATACACTTCTATCATATCTCCCCTCAGCCGTCTCTTCTCCAAGCTGAAAAGCCCTAGCCTTCTCAGCCTCTCTTCATAGGAAAGTCGTCCCATCCCCACTATCATTTTCGTCGCCCTTCGCTGTACCTTTTCCAATTCTACTATATCTTTTTTGAGATACGGAGACCAGTACTGAACACAATACTCCAGGTGCGGTCGCACCATGGAGCGATACAACGGCATTATAACATCCGCGCACCTGGACTCCATACCCTTCTTAATAACACCCAACATTCTATTCGCTTTCCTAGCCGCAGCAGCACACTGAGCAGAAGGTTTCAGCGTATCATCGACGACGACACCCAGATCCCTTTCTTGATCCGTAACTCCTAACGCGGAACCTTGCAAGACGTAGCTATAATTCGGGTTCCTCTTACCCACATGCATCACTTTGCACTTGTCAACATTGAACTTCATCTGCCACTTGCACGCCCATTCTCCCAGTCTCGCAAGGTCCTCCTGTAATCGTTCACATTCCTCCTGCGACTTGACGACCCTGAATAATTTTGTGTCATCGGCGAATTTAATTACCTCACTAGTTATTCCCATCTCTAGGTCATTTATAAATACATTAAAAAGCAACGGACCCAGCACAGACCCCTGCGGGACCCCACTAACTACCCTCCTCCACTGAGAATACTGGCCACGCAATCCTACTCTCTGCTTCCTATCTTTCAACCAGTTCTTAATCCATAATAATACCCTACCTCCGATTCCATGACTCTGCAATTTCTTCAGGAGTCTTTCGTGCGGCACTTTGTCAAACGCCTTCTGAAAATCCAGATATACAATATCAACCGGCTCCCCATTGTCCACATGTTTGCTTACCCCCTCAAAAAAATGCATTAGATTGGTGAGGCAAGACTTCCCTTCACTAAATCCGTGCTGACTTTGTCTCATCAGTCCATGTTTTGTATATGCTCTGCAATTTTATTCTTAATAATAGCCTCCACCATCTTGCCCGGCACCGACGTCAGACTCACCGGTCTATAATTTCCCGGATCTCCTCTGGAACCTTTCTTAAAAATCGGAGTAACATTGGCTACCCTCCAGTCTTCCGGTATTACACTCGATTTTAGGGACAGATTGCATATTTCTAACAGTAGCTCCGCAAGTTCATTTTTTAGTTCTATTAATACTCTGGGATGAATACCATCAGGTCCCGGTGATTTACTACTCTTCAGCTTGCTGAACTGACCCATTACATCCTCCAAGGTTACAGAGAATTTGTTTAGTTTCTCCGACTCCCCCGCTTCAAATATTCTTTCCGGCACCGGTGTCCCCCCCAAATCCTCCTCGGTGAAGACCGAAGCAAAGAATTCATTTAATTTCTCCGCTACGGCTTTGTCCTCCTTGATCGCCCCTTTAACACCATTTTCGTCCAGCGGCCCAACCGACTCTTTGGCCGGTTTCCTGCTTTTAATGTATCTAAAAAAGTTTTTACTATGTATTTTTGCTTCCAACGCTAATTTCTTCTCAAAGTCCTTTTTTGCCCTCCTTATCTCCGCTTTGCATTTGGCTTGGCATTCCTTATGATCTATCCTGTTACTTTCAGTTGGTTCTCTTCTCCACTTTCTGAAGGATTGTTTTTTGGCTCTAATGATTTCCTTTATCTTACTGTTTAGCCACGCCGGCTGACGTTTAGTCTTTTTTCCCTTTTTTCTAATACGTGGAATATATTTGTCCTGAACCTCCAGGATGGTGTTTTTAAACAGCATCCACGCCTGATGCAAGTTTTTTACTCTGCGAGCTGCTCCTTTCAGTCTTTTTTTCACCATTTTTCTAATTTTGTCGTAATCACCTTTTCTATAGTTAAACGCTAGCGTACTTGATTTCCTAGTTTCACTTCCTTCAATGCCAATATCAAAACCGATCATATTATGATCACTGTTATCAAGCGGCCCTCGTATCGTTACCCCCTGCACTAGATCATGAGCACCACTAAGGACTAAGTCTAGTATTTTTCCTTCTCTTTTTTTTTTGGCATTTTAACAATTTGTAGGGCCATATCTACTAAGCCATACTGTAGGTTCGCTAACGCTAGAGACACCCATATGTTCCTATGGGTGTCTCTAGCATTAATACGTGCTAACATTTTAGCACTTCTATAGCGCAGCTTAGTAAACAGGGCCTTTAATGTACAAAGTCTTTTTCTGTGAAAAACATTGCAACTTAGTATATTAGTCTCTAAATTTGAGAAATCATCCAAAACTTATGTATGCTAGCAGCATTTGAACATTCTTCTGTAGATATTCAAAGTGATTTAATGGCCAGGAGAGGATGGAATCCAAGGAAAACCTTCACACTGTAAACAGGGCACAGAGGGATGTAACCTGCATGAAACAGCAGGTACAACTCTGGCAGGTTTTTGGTTTTTGTGGCATCATTTACTATGTTACTATGGATGCCCTTGCTCCTCACCCTACCACAAACACAGAAATACTAAAAATGCACTACCACCGAATACACTCAGTCATCCTGTGGTAGTTCTTGGATCGACACACACCAATCCTGCTCTATAAAATATAAAATATTTTTTAGTGTGGGGGTGTGTTTGGCGGTGAACAGTAGGTGTGCCCTGCACTAATCAGGGAGTGTGGGTAAATTGTCATGCAGGGTTGGCATGGGAGCCCTTACTGCCTAGTAAATAGGTGGGAAATTAGTGTGTGACTTATGAATGGAAAAATAAAAACTGCAGCCATTGTACTGCAATTCTAAAAGTGGCCTCAGTGCAAGGGAAATTCACATACTAAAGGTCACTGCTTAGCTTGGCTTAGTAAAAGGTCCTCATTATCTAGATAATGAGTGTTAAGAGGGAATTTTCAGCATTATCCACAAGGATAGGAAAGTTATATATTAGCAATGGCTGCTTAACGCACGTCTATTCAAATACTGACTTTTAGAGATTTTCCCAGTTATCTGGGGAAATCAGAAGTTTACAATTAAATGGTTCATTAGTTTGCCCTTTTATAGATTATTTATTTATATTATTGCATGCTTTGATTTAGTTATTATATGTGTTTTTAGTATGTTTTTAGATAGACTCCTGAGTCAGGCCATATCGGTCGAAACACGGCCATGTCGAGTCTTGGTTGTTGGACAATAAACTTTTAGACCCTTTGGAACATCGTCTATATATTTTTCTGGAGTCAGCTTCACTGTTTTCCTTTGCATCTTCAAGTCTGTGAGAACTTTGTTTTTTTTTTTCTTTGTGTACATCGACAATTAATTTAAACAAAGATAAAATGTTAATGTTTGAGTTCATCCTCTAATTGTTCACACATAGTAACTGAGAAATTAGATTCCAAAAGTGCATAACTGCACATTAAAGACTGAGGAAGAACAGCAAGATATTTATGAAAGGCTGAGCAAAGCAAATATGCCAGTATGAATGGATGATATTTTAATGTCTTCAAGGGAAAGAAAAGTCGACTAATAAGAGAAATTGATGTGCAAAAATTTGATGAATTGAGAAGCATCAAAGTTAATGAAAGAGCAGAATAACTTGAATAAAGAGAAAAACAAAGTATGTAGTAGACTAGAGAATGGTAGGGGATAAAGGCAGGTGTAGAGGAAGACCGATAAGTAAGGATTTGCAGTAATCTAGACAAGATATGATGAATGTTTGAACAAGGAGATGAGCAATGGAGAAAGAGATATAAGGCTGGATTTCAAATAGATTTAGAAGTTAAAGGTGGCAGTATTTTGCAGTGTAAGTGATCAGTGCACAAAGATAGAGTAGGATTGAATGTCACCCCTAAATTATGGATATAGAAAAGGGAATGATAAATTTAGCAGCAGTGACAACGTTGAGATAGAAGGTAGTGTGAGAGAAAAGACAGCAAAACTAAATGAAAACAGCTTAGTTGATCAGTTTTATAGGATGCTCATGCGTCCATGGGGGCACAGCTGAGAAGCAATTGGAAATTGCAGAGGGTAGCTTTGCTGGTCTGAAACCCAAACATTTGGTCTAAACAAGAGGCACATACTGCAAGGGAGCAAGAGGTATAGACACAGATTTTTCAGTTTCCCTGCACTTGTTCCTTAGTTCTTCTACCAGAACTGTTACTGGATTTATGGAAAGAATTAGCTACATGAATAACAAAAATGGTAAAATAGACAATAAAACTTATAAAATTCCAGAAGGAGCCAATAGTCAAAAAGAATTATGTGGTCTGTGCTGATACAGACTGCATCAGTGGCGTAGCGAGGGCGGGGCGGTGGGGGCAGTCCGCCCCGGGTGTCATTGGGTGAGGGGGTGCTCCACTCCCGCTGCTCCGCCTTAAAATTTTTTTTTTTGAAGCGCCGGAGAGTGGCAGGCAGTGCGCCTCTCGTCTGCCCTGCTAGTAAAGAAGATCTCGCTGACGTCGTCATCCTTCCCACACTGAGTCCCGTCCGCCCTCGTGGTAATAGGAAGTTGCCTCAGAGGGGGCGGGACTCAATGTGGGAAGGGCGACGACGTCAGCGAGATCTTCTTTACTAGCAGGGCAGACGCAAGGCGCGCTGCCTGCCACTTTCCGGCGCTTCGAAAAAATTTTTTTTTAAAGCAGGACAGGGTAGGAGAACGGATCTCAGGTCGGGTCAGGGGTCGGGTTGGGGGGGGATTCAGAGGGGAGAAGGGGATTGGGGAGGGGTGGGGGCGCTCAGAGGGGTGCTTAAAGGGGATTAGGGATGGTGGGGAGCTCAGAGAGGGGAGAAGGGGATTGGGGAGGGGTGGGGGACCTCAGAGGGGTGCTTAAAGGGGATTAGGGAGGGTGGGGAGCTCAGAGAGGGGAGAAGGGGATTGAGGAAGGGTGGGGGAGCTCAGAAGGGTGCTTAAAGGGGATTAGGGAGGGTGGGGGAGCTCAGAGAGGGGAGAAGGGGATTGGGAAAGGGTGGGGGAGCTCAGAGGGGTGCTTAAAGGGGATTAGGGAGGGTGGGAGAGCATCAAGGATGGGAGAAGGGGATTGTGGAGGGGTGGGGGAGCTCAGAGGGGTGCTTAAAGTGGATTAAGGAGGGTGGGGGAGCTCAGATGGGTGCTCAGAGAGGGGAGAAGGGGATTGGGGGGGAGGGGAGTGCTCAGATGGGAGAAGGGGTCTGAAGCTGGAACTGGGGTCTGACAAGGGGGCAGGAGGGAAAATGGGTCCATGCCTGGGGCAGGTGGGAGAATTGGTCTGGGGCTGAAAGGGGGGGATGCAAGGCATGTGGTGGATGAAGGGGACTAGAACTGGGGGCTGAAAAGAGGGGGCAAAGAGAGAGGGGACAGATCCTGGATGGAAGGGGAGCAAGTGAGGGAGGGCAGACCCTGGACGGATGGGAGAGGAAGGGCAGACGGATTGAAGGGGCAGAGAGAAAGGGCAGATGGTGGGTGGAAGGGGAGAGAGAAGAGGGCAGACTGGGGCAAATGGTGGATGGAAGGGGCAGAAGTGGATGGAAGGGAGAGAGGGCAGACAGTGGATGGAAGGGGCAGAGAGAGAGAGGGCAGACACTGGATGGCAGAGAGAGAGCGAAGACAGATGCTGGATAGAAGGAAGACAGTGAAAAGATGAGGAAAGCAGAAACCAGAGACAACAAACTGTAAATATATATTTTTATTTTTTTGCTTTAGGATAAAGTAGTATTGTAGCTGTGTTAATAAATGTTTATAATAGAACATGTAAATAAGGTAATCTTTTTATTGGACTAATTTTAATACATTTTACTTTCAGAGAACAAAACCCCCTTCCTCAGGTCAGGATAGGACACTAACAGTACTATACTGAATTGACCTGAGGAAGGAGGTTTTGGCCTCTGAAAGCTAAATGTATTAGTCCAATAAAATGATATTATTTGTTTTATTTCTATTTGTTAATTTGTAAAGTGGTGATTGGTATTTGTTAGTTTTTTCAAATTTACATCTGCTGTCTTTATATTTTGGACAGTACTAGAGGACATTTTCTGTTTCTGTGGTGTTGCATTGTATGCAGAGTCTGGCATCGGGGGTTCAGTTTAATTTTTGTCTAAATAGAAAGTTTATGATTACTTATTCTATAGTGGATTAGGGTGTATCTATTTTGTGAAAAAGACATGGCTTTCGGTTGGCATTGACTGTGCAGGATCAACGATCTGTACTAATCTGTCTGTTTTCATTTTACAATAGGTGAATTGATGTTCTAGTGCTCACTGTAGTGTTTAAGATGCATTCCTTTTCCTTGTGTGACTCGTACAAATTACTGCTTATGGTATGGTAGAATTGCTCTATAGGTCCTGAGTGTTTTGTATTCTCGGTATGCCTAGTACTGGATTTCGGGGGGGAGGGGTGTTAAAAAATGACCGGCCCCGGGTGTCAACTATCCTAGCTACGCCACTGGACTGCATAAGTCATTTTTAAAAACTTTGTCCCATTTCTTGCCCTAATTGGATCATACCATCACATGTATAAATATATGGGTCCATATTATTGGCGGTAAGCGTTCTTTTAAATGCTGACCATTGCGAGCTATATTAGCCAAGAATGCACAGTGCTGGACCATGTGCGGGCACCAGTACTGAGTATATGGAGCTAATTGTCTTGTTGCTAGCCACTGAACCATATGCAGGTCCCAGCCAATATTTAACCAGGACCCATATAAGACAGTTATATGGGCCCCAGCTACTGGCACCTGCATAACTTTTAAAATCATTTTGCGAGCCATCCAATCTCCCTCCCATTCCCCCAAAAGCACCCTCCTTCCTTTCCCACCCCCCCCTAGCATGCAACATTAAGAACCCCTCCCACCTGAACCCCCTGGTCTCAGTAGCCCTTCCATGCCTTCCTCAGATCCCTAGTGACCCAGTTGGACAATGTGGGCAGGAACAAACCCCACTAACTTCTGCCCCTGGTGGCAACATCCTCAAAATAGCTGCTGCAAACTCCCACAGTACTGCGGTAGAGTTCTTAATGTTATGGGTTATGAGAGGAGGAACAGAAGGAAGGAGATGTTTTAGGAGCAGGAAAGGACTCAGAGGGCTCAAAATAGGATTAAAAAAGTTATATGGGTGTCGGCTGAAACTCAGTAACGGAACCCGCGTAGCTAACTGGTTGATTTAGGACAGCTCAAAAGCTGTCCTAAATTGGCTGAGTTAACTATGCAGATGTTGGCACTAAATATTGCTGGTACCCGCATAATTGATGACTTCTCCCTAATACTGCCCACTACACCACCCATGACCTGCCAACTTTCTACATGGGTGGTCAGAGCTGACATTTAGCAGCACTGCCTGATTAAGTGCCATTGAATATTGGCTTTTTGTGGCTTCAGTGATTTAAGTGAGCAAAAGCCTCCCTCTCTCATTTAAATCACTTTGAATATCGGGCAGATAGAACTTGACTAGGAAACAGGGTTTAGGACAGACCAATGGCAGGATTTAAAGTTATATGTAGTGAGGTAAAATGCAGCCATTCATCATGTAATATAACTTGTATGAGTACAGTACATTAGGACAGTGGTTCCCAAACCTGATCCTGGAGGCACCCCTAGCTAGTCAGGTTTTCAGGATATCCAAAATGAATATTCATGAGAGAGATTTGCATGCAGTGGAGGCAGTGCATGTAAATTTCTCTCATGAATATTCATTACGGATATCCTTAAAACCTGACTGGCTGAGTGCATCCAGGATCAGGTTTAGGAACCACTAAATTAAGCTATCAAAAGAACAGGTGCATACTTTGCTGGTAGGCATGCATGGGGACATTGGGTGAAGCATGGATGGAGATCTGAAGTATGCACATAGATTATAAAATATGTTAATTTATACATGTAATTGAATAATCCAGCTATAGACATTTACACCTGCTTGACAGCAGATGCAAAGCTCCATGCATGCAAGGTAGGTGTGATTTCTGCCATTTGCGTTAGTATGTTATAAAAAGACATATAGGTGCCTCACGGTACTTATTTTAGAAGCACTATTCATGTTTTAAACATTCTCAAACAGGCACTTAGATATCTTTATTGCATGGGTGTCTGAATCCTGATTTTACAAAGCCAAGATATAAATGTCTAAAACTGAAGAATGTGCATCTGACAAGAGGGTATGTTCTGGATATATTTTCAGCAGGCATCGGGCAGACGTCATAGACATCCATTCCTTTTTGGAGAAGGGTAAGGGATGTCCATGACCTAAAAGATGTCAGGAACTAGATCAGCTACCTTGGACATCCAGTGAACCCTTTTTGGAAGGATCAGTAACTGTTTGAACTTACTAGCTGCAAAACAAAATGCAGGGTAAGTGCAAAGTATGCCCAGCATCTGCCCTGCATGTCCCTCACAGGCATTTACCACATCTATTCCATACAGAGCCCCCCCCCCCCAACTAATGCCCCCATCCTGACCCCTCCCAAGGGTTCAAAATCCTTTCTCACCTCCACCAAGAGTTCCTGAGCAACTTCTGACTCCCCTATGAATTTGGATCTCCCTCACCAACCCCTCCATGAGTGTGAATCCCACTCCCAACTCCCCATGTGTTTTGATCATCTTCTTGACTCCCATATGAGTGTCACATCCTGGACAAAACAGTCTTTGCCCCCCCCCCCCCCCCCACAAAGCCCTATATTGCCGCATACCACATGAACTGCTCAAGATATACATGGATCATATCAATACTGTACCCCAGAGCTTCCCCCCCCCCCCCAACCCCTAAGGCCTACATGGCAGGCTTCACTGGTGTTTGATGGAACCTGAGTGAGAGGGTTACCCCTCTGTTCCCACCTAGGACTATGCTGGTATCCAAAATGGCCACTATGGCCTCTAGCAGTAGTCTAGTAGTACTATTGATAGGGGGCATCGTTCCATATATGGAGATTTGTTTACTATATATATTCAATGGCTATTTAGCTACTGAAAGATTGTTTTTTTTCCTGCCTTTGCTCCACCCCAAAACATTCCCCTTTTATGATGTATACCTTTGGCTGATTAGTGATTTAAGAAGCTAAAGTTATATAAACAACTATCACAAATTATTTAAAAATCATTTATGATTGTTTTATTTTTTTTCATTAAGAAGTTCATTAAGAAATTCAGCTTAGATTCTGAAATGTTATCCAAACTTCAAGAAGTTCAATATTTCTTTTCTCTCTAGGAGTGTGAGAGAGCCATACACTTAAGTTAATGTGTTCAATACTTTAACATTTTAGATCTTAGATTAGTGGTTCCCAAACTTGCTTCCATTCTATGCAAATTTCTCCCATACATATCATTGTGGATATGTTGAAAATCTAAGCAACTGGGAATCCCCCGGGATGGGCTTCAGAACCACTGTCCTAGTCAATCTCGGTTCCTGGTTGCTAGCATACCAAATTTTTTTTAGGTATTGTGTATCATACTTTAGGGAAAGCTTTTCAATATCCTTATTGTCCTTGATCATAGAAC
The DNA here is from genome assembly GCF_901765095.1 of Microcaecilia unicolor. NCBI lineage: Eukaryota > Metazoa > Chordata > Amphibia > Gymnophiona > Siphonopidae > Microcaecilia > Microcaecilia unicolor. The sequence continues at coordinate 263,991,740 of NC_044037.1, forward strand.
TGAAAGATTTTTGTCCTCCGGAAATTCTCAAATATGGGTTAATATAAGATTCAGTAGTCTTATTGCTGTTGTTTAACGGCTACTTGAAACCTTTAATTGTTTTGATCAATAAATTAGGCATTAAATATTTTTTATTGAGTTTATGGATACAGCTAATTATTCCTCAAGTGTGGGATTATAATATTATGGATATCTAGAAAGGCCTTGAATTCTTCTATCACTGGCTAACAGCAAAGAGTAAACCAGGATTTATAGCCTTCCCTTGCTTTGAATTGTATAATAAAACTATGATTCACTGCATGTAATAGGGCCAAGCAAGTACAGAAGCAGGCAGGCCTGAAAATGAACAAGCTTTAGATCAATTAGATATATGGCTAGATATAAATTCAGTTGCCTGTGGTATTAGCCCTATCAGCAGGACTGGTGGGCTCAGCTGAAGATTGGTTAAAGACCAGGTATTGGCTGTATTTGCAGGACACAGCCCTGGATCAGAGCTCTATCCCATAGACAATGGGCATGTCATATACAGCACCATCAGATAGGAAAGTCAGGAAAAGGTTATTGTGGAACTGCAACAGGCCATAGATCATCATTTGATTACAGCTGGTTAACACAGCTAACTAAGGGTTATTTGGATTGTATGGGGGAAAAAATCAAAGAAACAAAAGAGCCTTCAGGAGTGGAATAATCAAGAGTCCTTTATTCATAAGACCCGACACGGGTCATGTTTCGGTGCTCATGCGCCTGCGTCAGGGGTCTATCAAATAAATATTAAAATATACTATGAATAAAATAGAAATAATGTACTTAAACAAAATTACAGATGTCAAGCCAGTATTGATGATATGATAATAGACATGCTGGTGTCTATGAAAACAGTGTTTGCTTAGAACATACGTGTCATACCAATACTGTGTTGGTGTTTAGATACAGATAAAGAATGTGCATTTATACTCAAACATTAAGGATACATGCACATTGGATGCAGTGCAAAAAATGTGATACATATGATTAATCAAAGAAAAAATGTATAACTAGAAGCCATCAAATAGTCTATCATTTATTCAAGGTTATTTTCATCCAAGTGAATTCACACATTTTTACACTAAATATATTTGTATAGGATATTTTTAGATTAATGTTGCCACACTTATGTATTGTTTTCTAAGAATATACACATTAGCTTCTAGTCACTTTAAGATCATCAGATATGATTACCCCCAAGTCCTGTTCGTCTTTCGTACACAGAAGTATTTCACCTCCTATACTATACCACTATCTTGAATTTTTGCAGACCATGTGTATGACTCTGCATTTTTTAGCATTGAATCTTAGTTGCCAATTTCTGGACCATTTTTCAAGTGTCACTAGATCCCTCTTCATGCTATCTATGCCCTCTTGGATGTCTACTCTATTACAGAGTTTGATATCATCCACAATGATGCAAACATTACCGGACAGCTATTCTGCAATATTGCTCACAAAGATGTTAAAAAGAGTCAGCCCAAAGACAGATCCCAGATGTATACCACTGATAGCATTAGCTACTGTCTGGTTAACTTATTTATTTATTACATTTGTACCCCACGCTTTCCCACACATTGCAGCAGTGGTGTGCTGGTAAATTTTTAACAACAGGCTCTCTCCCCGGTCCACCTCTGCGCCCCCCCCCCCCATCCACCTCTGCGCCCCACAAAATTGCAGAGCTGGCTATAGCTGGGGGGGGGGGGGGCAATGCATTACTCTCTCCAGGAAAAAAAAAATTTAAATGACCCCAGGTTCCAATCTAATCCATGTTTATTGTGGGATAAAATGCCAAAAATAAGTAAAAAAATATAAACTTTTAATGTTGAGCACCTGATTCTCAAAGTGAACATATTCCAAACACTATAATGAAAATAAAATGATTTTTTTCTACCTTTGTTGTCTGGTGACTGTTTTTCTGATCATGCTGGCCCAGTATCCAATTCTGCTGCTATCTGGCCTCTTAACTCCGTTTCCAGGGCTTCCTTTCCATTTATTTCTTTCTTTTCCTCCTTTCTTCTTCATGTCTGGTCCTCAGCTTCTGCCTATTCATCCATGTGCAGTTTTTCTCCTCTCTTTTTTTTCCCTTATCTCATCTCCTTCCTCACTCTTCCCTCCCCTCCATCCATGTCCAGCATTTCTTCTCTCTCCCCTCCTCTCCCCCTGCCCTCTATCCACCCATGTCCAGCGACCCTTCTCTCCCCTGCATGCACCCATATCCAGTAACCCTTCTCTCCCCTGCATGCACCCATACCCAGTGACCCTCCTTTCCCCTGCCTTCCATCCACCCATGTCCAGCGACCCTTCTCTCCCCCTGCCCTGCATGCACCCATATCCAGTAACCCTTCTCTCCCCTCCATGTACCCATACCCAGAGACCCTCCTCTCCCCTGCCGTCCATCCACCCATGTCCAGCAGTGACCCTCTCCTGCCCTCCATGATCCACCCATGTCCAGCAGTGATCCTCCTCTCCTCTCCCCTGCTCTGTATGCACCAGCAGCTCCCTTCTCTCCCCTGCCACCCCCTCCCGACTTGTTCCGCAAATTATCCTGCTTCCTCCCTCCCTCACTCCCTCCCTCCGGATCCGGTCCCTCACCGACCCTACCTTAGCCATCAAATTCTTCGGGGCAAGCAGTGTGGCCTGCCCGCTGCCTGCCTTTGCTGACTCTCCTCTGCCGCCCGATCGCACTTCAAAATGGCCACCGAGACTTACAGAAGTCTCGCGAGGCCGCCTCTGGAAGTCTTGGCGGCCATTTTTAAAGCGCAAACAGGCAGCGGGGGAGAGTCAGCGATAGCAGTGGGCAGGCAACACTGCCTGCCCCGAAGAATTCGATGGTCAAGGTAGGATCAGTGAGGGACCGGATCCAGAGGGAGGAGGGAGGGAGAGCCGGCTCGCCCTTTCCAACAACCGGCTCGCAAGTCCGGGCAAAATTTAACAAACGGATCTTGCGAGCTGGAGCGAGCCGGCTCCAGCACATCACTGCATTGCAGGCTCAATGCGGCTTACATAGTTAATACAATTACAATAGCAAAGTCTTAGAGGAGAATATTATAAGCAGTGAAAGTGAGGTTTTGAGAATGAGTAAGTTGAGTATGTAAAGGTAAACAAAGGTAGGATAAGCAAAAGGAAAAGAGATTAGGAGGGGTGAGGAGAGGAAGGATGAAGGGGGAAAGATAAAGGGCAAAGGATGCCTCTGATCATCCCTCCTCTGATCACCATCTTATAATGCTCCACCTCCCCCACTCATCAAAATGGTCACTGTCTTGATCTCATCTTCTCCTCCAACTGTTCACCTTCTAGTTTCCTTGCCTCTGATCATCCCTCCTCTGATCACCATCTTATAACTTTCACACTTAAATCTCCTCCCTCCCAGTCCCGTCCTATCCTATCTAATTTATCTAGGAATCTTCACAATATTGACCCTTCATCTCTATCCTCCCATGTTTCAAACCTCCTCTCTACTGTGGCACCATCCACGTCTGTCAACGAGGCTGTTTCTTCTTACAACAATACTCTATCCTCTGCCTTAGACACTCTTGCACCTTTGATGACCCGCCCTGTAAGGCGTACAAAACCCCAACCTTGGCTGACTTCTAATATCCGCTACCTACGTTCCTGTACCCGCTCCGCCGAACGCCTCTGGTGGAAATCTCGGGCCCTTGCTGATTTCTTACACTTTAAGTTCATGCTGACCTCCTTCCAATCTGCTCTTTTACGTGCCAAACAGGATTATTATATCCAACTGACCAACTCTCTTGGCTCTAATCCTCGACTTCTCTTCACCACATTGAACTCTCTCCTCAAGGTGCCCCCTCCCCCCAACTCCCCCTTCATTATCTCCTCAGACCCTTGCTGAATTCTTTCACAACAAGGTTCAAAAGATAAACCTTGCTTTCTCTACCTCACCAGCTCTCCCTCCACTAGTCCGTTCCCCTCTCTCTCCTTCCCCTCATTCCCTTTCCTCCTTTCCTGAAGTTACTATTGAGGAAACTACACTTCTCCTTTCTTCCTCAAAATGTACCACCTGTTCCTCTGATCCCATTCCCACCCACCTTCTTAATGCCATCTCTCCTACTCTTATTCCTTTTATCTGTCACATTCTCAACCTCTCACTTTCCACTGCGACTGTCCCTGCTGCCTTTAAACATGCTGTGGTCACACCTCTCCTTAAGAAGCCTTCACTTGACCCTACTTGTCCCTCTAATTACCGACCCATCTCCCTCCATCCTTTCTCTCCAAATTACTTGAGCGTGCTGTTCACCGCCGCTGCCTTGATTTTCTCTCCTCACATGCTATTCTTGACCCATTACAATCTGGTTTTCGCCCTCTCCACTCAACCGAAACTGCGCTTACTAAAGTCTCCAATGACCTATTACTGGCTAAATCCAGAGGTCAATATTCCATCCTCATTCTTCTTGATCTTTCTGCTGCTTTTGACACTGTCGATCACAGCATACTTCTCGATACCCTGTCCTCACTTGGATTCCAGGGCTCTGTCCTTTCCTGGTTCTCTTCCTACCTCTCCCTCCGCACCTTTAGTGTTCACTCTGGTGGATCCTCTTCTACTTCTATCCCTCTGCCTGTCGGCGTACCTCAGGGTTCTGTTCTTGGTCCCCTCCTCTTTTCTATCTACACTTCTTCCCTTGGTTCATTAATCTCATCCCATGGCTTTTCCTACCATCTCTATGCTAATGACTCCCAAATCTACCTTTCTACCCCTGATATCTTACCTTGAATCCAAACCAAAGTTTCAGCGTGCTTGTCTGACATTGCTGCCTGGATGTCTCAACGCCACCTGAAATTAAATATGACCAAAACCGAGCTTCTCATTTTCCCCCCCAAACCCACCTCCCCGCTCCCCCTGTTTTCTATTTCTGTTGATGGCTCTCTCATTCTCCCTGTCTCCTCAGCTCGAAACCTTGGGGTCATCTTTGACTCTTCTCTCTCCTTCTCTGCTCATATCCAGCAGACCGCCAAGACCTGTCGTTTCTTTCTTTACAACATCAGTAAAATCCGCCCCTTTCTTTCCGAGCACTCTACCAAAACCCTCATCCACACCCTTGTCACCTCTCGTTTAGACTACTGCAATCTGCTTCTTGCTGGCCTCCCACTTAGTCACCTCTCCCCTCTCCAGTCGGTTCAAAACTCTGCTGCCCGTCTCATCTTCTGCCAGGGTCGCTTTACTCATACTACCCCTCTCCTCAAGACCCTTCACTGGCTCCCTATCCATTTTCGCATCCTGTTCAAACTTCTTCTACTAACCTATAAATGTATTCACTCTGCTGCTCCCCAGTATCTCTCCACACTCGTCCTTCCCTACACCCCTTCCCGTGCACTCTGCTCCATGGATAAATCCTTCTTATCTGTTCCCTTCTCCACTACTGCCAACTCCAGACTTCGCGCCTTCTGTCTCGCTGCACCCTACGCCTGGAATAAACTTCCTGAGCCCCTACGTCTTGCCCCATCCTTGGCCACCTTTGAATCTAGACTGAAAGCCCACCTCTTTAACATTGCTTTTGACTCGTAACCACTTGCAACCACTCGCCTCCACCTACCCTCCTCTCTTCCTTCCCATTCACATTAATTGATTTGATTTGCTTACTTTATTTATTTTTTGTCTATTAGATTGTAAGCTCTTTGAGCAGGGACTGTCTTTCTTCTATGTTTGTGCAGCGCTGCGTATGCCTTGTAGTGCTATAGAAATGCTAAATAGTAGTAGTAGTAGTAGATGGAGAGGAAAAAAGATAAGAGCATAAGGAGATTGGGAGATATACAGGCTTATTTTCGAAAGTGATCACCGGCCATTTCCCGACATAAATTGGGAGATGGACGGTGATCTCTCTTTAACCAATCTTTAGCTGAGCCCACCAGTCCGGCTTTTTTGACAGCATTGCCGCTTTCCCATCGCCTCACCAGTGAAAGTTCAAGGGGGCGTGTCGGCGGCATAGCGTAGGCGGGACATGGGCGGGCATGGGCATGGCTACCAGATGGCCAGCTTTCGCAGATAATGGAGAAAAAACAAGCAGCGTTAATCAGTATTTTGCTGGGTTTACTTGGTCCTTTTATTTTCACGACCAAGCCTCAAAAAGGTGCCCCAACTGACCAGATAACCACCGGAGGGAATGCAGGATGACCACCACGTAGTCCCCCAGTGGTCACCAACCCTCTCCCACACTAAAAAAATAAAAATAAAATCCTTTTTTTTTACCAGCCTGTATGCCAGCCTCAACTGACAGCAGTATGCAAGTCCCTGGAGCAGTTTTTAATGGGTGCAGTGCACTTCAGGCAGGCAGACCCAGGCCCACCCCCCCCCTACCTGTTACACTTGTGGTGGTAAATGTTTAGCCCTCCAACCCCCTCCAACCCCCCCAAAACCCACTCTACCCACATGTAGGTGCCCCCCTTCACCCATAAGGGCTATGGTAATGGTGTAGAGTTGTGCGGAGTGGGTTTGGGGGGGATTTGGAGGGCTCATCACCCAAGGTAAGGGAGCTATGCACCTGGGAGCTATTTGTGTATTTTTTTATTTTTTATTTTTAGAAGTGACCCCTAGGGTGCCCGGTTGGTGTCCTGGCATGTCAGGGGGACCAGTGCACTACAAATGCTGGCTCCTTCCATGACCAAATGCCTTGGATTTTGCCGGGTTTGAGATGGCCGGCATTTTTTTACATTATCGCTGAAAAACAAAACCGGCCATATCAAACCCGGCGAACTCTAGCATTTGGCCGGGCTAAACCTTATTATCAGAACTATTTCGCCGGCGACGTTCAATTATGCCCCTCCACAGTCTAAGGTGTAGTAAACATCAGGATCGGAATTAAAAGGAAGGGTTTAAAAGTTAAGTAGAGTCATTCGGGTAAGCTGTCTTGAAGAGATATTCAAGGCCAGGATCCATGCATGCCCCAGCATTGAATATTTGGGGTTAACTTAGCCCACAGCTAGAAGTGAATTTCAAGCAGCTTACCACCGTGGGCTGAATATTACCCCCTTCACTCCTGCAACAAGGCAGAAAAACAATTGACTCTACAGTAGTCTTCAGACTGGGCAATTCACACAGCTGCAATAGTAAACTACTCTTAGGGCTCCATGTCACAGTTGTTAGCTCTACACTCATGACTGCCTTTTTGAAGATCATGTATAATTTTATGGGACAGTCCATCCATAGCCTGACCCTGCTGAATAGAACAAACTGGGACTTTATGCACCCTATGAACACTAGGCCATCAGATCACCGATAATTGTTGGGTGTGTGTGAAAGGACACAATTGCTATCGTATTCAGAGGGCCCTTTCATGCCAGCAAAGCTTTACTCAAAGCCCCCCCCTACCAATAAACACAGAGAACCTTCATCCACACTTTGCACTCCCAGATGTTTCAGTCATGTCAGGGAGGAAAATCAGCCCTAGCTCTAGGTCACACTACTTTTGCCAACAGTAAATTCTCACACACCAGCAGGTCTCTCAGATTCAGTCACAGTCCCAAACTTTTACAGGTGATCCAGAACACAGCTATTAAACTTCTCTGCACAGCACACAGATTTGACCTCAGACCATCACTGACTACCTGTTATCTATGGTATCTTACAAAAATCCTTATTCTGACCTTCATGGCCATTATCTCCAATCAACTGCAGTACTTGGTGGATTTGTTTATACCCTATCACCAGGGCACCCTCTGAGATAATCTCATCTTGGATTTCTGGCTGTCCTACTCCCTTCAAAATAGAAAATATACATTGCTAGGAGTTTAGTTGTACTGTATAACGTTTTATCTGAAGAATACACTCCCATCTTCTCTGTAGTTAAATTGTACTTATTCTGCGTTTAATTGGATTTGAAAATGTTCTTTCGCTGACAGGTCTATGCACTGTAGAGGCTAGATATTGCTAATGTTTGATCACCAATAGACTCCCTTGGTGTGATGGATTTCCCTCTTCCCATGACATACTATGATTTACTTTTCTCCTTTTCCTATGATAAATGTTAATGTACTTTCCTTCAAGTAATACCGATTTCAATGGGTAGAATCAGAAACTGCAAATACCATGTTTGGGGATGCAAGCTTAAATGTAGAACTGGCTTAAAAGTCCCCTTTCTGGAACTGGGAAACTTGGCAGCTTTGAATACATTACAGAAAAAGAGAGATGCTGAAACTCAAATCTTTCTCTTTCTACTAAAACTGTGGGAAGGAGGGGGAGATAGTTTTTTGTTTTCTTTTGTTTAGTTTTTGTTGCATGATTGAAAGGGGAAAGGGGATGTATTTTGATATACTGTCTTTCTGTGTTTACAATCAAAGCAGGTTACATATTATATACAAGTACTGGGGCAATGGAAGGTTAACAGGCTTATTTTTGAAAGAGAAGGACACCCATCTTTCGACACAAATCGGAAGATGGGCGTCCTTCTCACAGGGTCGCCCAAATCAGCATAATTGAAAGTCGATTTTGGGTGTCCCCAACTGCTTTCCGTTGCGTGGACGACCAAAGTTCCCGGGGGCGTGTCAGAGGTGTAGCGAAGGCGGGGCTTGGGCGTGCCTTACACATGGGCATCCTTGACCCATAATGGAAAAAAAGGGCGTCCCTGATGAGCATTTGAACGACTTGTCCAGTTTTTCTTACGACCAAGGCTCAAAAAGGTGCCCGAAATGACCACATGTCCACCGGAGAGAATTGGGGATCACCACCCCTTACTCCCCCAGTGGTCACTAACCCCCTCCCACCCTCAGAAAACAACTTTAAAATATGCCGTGCCAGCCTCAAATGTCATACTCAGGTCCATCGCAGCAGTATGCAGGTACCTGGAGCAGTTTTAGTGGGTGCAGTGCACTTCAGGCAGGCGGACCCAGGCCCACCCCCCCACCTATTACACTTCTGGTAGTAAATGTGAGCCCTCCAAAACCCACCAGAAACCCACTGTACCCACATCTAGGTGCCCCCCTTCATCCATAAGGGCTATGGTAGTGGTGTACAGTTGGGGGTAGTGGGTTTGGGGGAGGTTTGGGGGTATTCAGCACACACTGTAAGGGAGCTATGTACCTGGGAGCAATTTCTGAAGTCCACTGCAGTGCTCCCTAGGGTGCTTGGTTGGTGTCCTGGCATGTCAGGGAGACCAGTGCACTATGAATGCTGGCTCCTCCCATGACCAAATGGCTTGCATTTGGTCGTTTCTGAGATGGGCGTCCTTAGTTTCCATTATTGCCGAAAATCAGAAACGACCAAGTCTAGGGACGACCATCTCTAGGGATGACCTAAATGTCAAGATTTGGGCATCCCTGACCGTATTATCGAAACGAAAGATGGACGCCCATCTTGTTTCGATAATATGGGTTTCCCTGCCCCTTCTCCGGGATGTTTTGCGATGACGTCCTCAGCAAAACTTGGGCGTCCCTTTTCGATTATGCCCCTCTAAGTAACTCACCCAGAGTCACAGGGTGGGAATGAACCCCAGTTCTGCTCCAAAACCAATGATATTACTGAGTGTGTGCCCAAAATGAACAGTAACTGCATTGCTTTGCTCACACTTGGCCAATTAGCCCCATACATGCTATGATGCTGAGACTGCAGCCACATTTGAAAAGTAGGCTTCCACAGCATTGCTAGCACCAGGAAACATGAATAAAGTGGACATAGAAAGTGCATCTGTCAATACTATCAGAACTTGTTACTGTGGAGGTTTTAAGACATTGTAGTCCTTGATTATTCCAGAATTACTTTACAAAGAAGTGAAGGCCCCATTTATGCGAACTATCAGTCCTGCACTTTTAGAAGTGCTAAATATATCATTGTTCCAGTGCATCATTAGTATTAGCATCGCTATAACAGAAGATTCATATCTTCTAGCTCCTCTTAAAAGACTGCAATATTAAGAAGGACTATTTTAGTACTTAATAAAAATGCATGAGGAGAATAGCCCACTATTTATGTTTTCCATTCTGAATAAATTATGATCTGGTGCCTATTAATTATTGATGTTTTCCTAGCTCTAGTATAATAAAATGATACTGCAATTTAATTATTCTAAAATATCCATACAGTAACTCCTGAGATGTCATTTTTAAGTAAAGTTAAAGTTAATCATCATTACACAAAGTATAGTTATATAAACTTAAGCAAGTAAGAGAGCAGAGAAAGAGGGGGCACTATCCAGCTTATAACTGAAAAAGAAAAATGCCTATATTGCGACCCAAATCGGGAGATAGACGTTTATCTCACAAAAACGAATAAAGCGGTATAATCGAAAGCCGAATTTGGACGTTTTCAACTGCACTCCGTCGCGGATGCGGACAAAGTTGATGGGGGTGTGTCAAAGGCGTGGTGAAGGCGGAACTGGGGCGTGGTTATCGGCCGATCAGAGATAGGCGCCTTTCGCCGATAATGGAAAAAAATATGCGTTTTAAGCGAGAATTTAGGGCACTTTTCCTGGACCCTGTTTTTCCACGAATAGGGCCCCAAAAAGTGCCCTAAATGACCAGATGACCACTGGAGGGAGTCGGGGATGACCTCCCCTGACTCCCCCAGTGGTCACAAACCCCCTCCCACCACAAAAATATGCCATTTCACAACTTTTTATGTTCACCCTCAAATGTCATACCCACCTCCCTGGCAGCAGTATGCAGGTCACTGGAGCAGTTATTAGGGGGTGCAGTGGACGTCAGGCAGGTAGACCCAGGCCCATCCCCCCCCCACCTGTTACACTTGTGCTGGTAAATGGGAGCCCTCCATACCGCCCCCCCAAACCCACTGTACCCACATGTAGGTGCCCCCCTTCACCCCTTAGGGCTATAGTAATGGTGTAGACTTGTGGGTGGTGGGTTTTGAGGGGGATTTGGGGGGCTCAACACCCAAGGGAAGGGTGCTATGCACCTGGGAGCTCTTTTACCTCTTTTTTTTTTTTTGTAAAAGTGCCCCCTAGGGTGCCCGGTTGGTGTCCTGGCATGTGAGGGGGACCAGTGCACTACGAATCCTGGCCCCTCCCACGAACAAATGCCTTGGATTTATTCGTTTTTGAGCTAGGCGCTTTCATTTTCCATTATCGCTGAAAAACAAAAACGCCCAGCTCACAAATTGTCGAATAAAACATGGACGTCTATTTTTTCCCAAAATACGGTTCGGTCCGACCCTTCACGGACACGTTCTTGGAGATAAACGCCCATGGAGATAGACGTTTTCGTTCGATTATGCCCCTCCACGTCTTACAGTTAACACATGGAAAGTTACTGTGCACTGACTGTTAACCTTGCAGATATGGTGGCACAAATAATACTACCTAGGTAGTTGTAAATAACTATATCATGTTGTCTGAAATGCAATTAGAGGTGAATTCTATATATGGCGCCTAAATAATTGGCACCAAAAAAACCCATGCTTTAGGCATGGGTTATAGAATACACGTAGTGCCCATTCTCACTACTAAAATTTAGGTGTGACCATTTACACCAAGTAAAACCTGGTGTAAATGCCTGCACTTAACAGGTGCAGATCAGGCATATTCTATAACAGTGCACATACGTTTTTGGAATGCCTACAACTCTCCTATGCCCCTCCCATGAAGAAATATACGCTTATTCTATAAAGTACGCCTAAATTTAGATATACAGTGGGGGAAATAAGTATTTGATCCCTTGCTGATTTTGTAAGTTTGCCCACTGACAAAGACATGAGCAGCCCATAATTGAAGGGTAGGTTATTGGTAACAGTGAGAGATAGCACATCACAAATTAAATCCGGAAAATCACATTGTGGAAAGTATATGAATTCATTTGCATTCTGCAGAGGGAAATAAGTATTTGATCCCTCTGGCAAACAAGACCTAATACTTGGTGGCAAAACCCTTGTTGGCAAGCACAGCGGTCAGACGTCTTCTGTAGTTGATGATGAGGTTTGCACACATGTCAGGAGGAATTTTGGTCCACTCCTCTTTGCAGATCATCTCTAAATCATTAAGAGTTCTGGGCTGTCGCTTGGCAACTCGCAGCTTCAGCTCCCTCCATAAGTTTTCAATGGGATTAAGGTCTGGTGACTGGCTAGGCCACTCCATGACCCTAATGTGCTTCTTCCTGAGCCACTCCTTTGTTGCCTTGGCTGTATGTTTTGGGTCATTGTCGTGCTGGAAGACCCAGCCACGACCCATTTTTAAGGCCCTGGCGGAGGGAAGGAGGTTGTCACTCAGAATTGTACGGTACATGGCCCCATCCATTCTCCCATTGATGCGGTGAAGTAGTCCTGTGCCCTTAGCAGAGAAACACCCCCAAAACATAACATTTCCACCTCCATGCTTGACAGTGGGGACGGTGTTCTTTGGGTCATAGGCAGCATTTCTCTTCCTCCAAACACGGCGAGTTGAGTTCATGCCAAAGAGCTCAATTTTTGTCTCATCTGACCACAGCACCTTCTCCCAATCACTCTCGGCATCATCCAGGTGTTCACTGGCAAACTTCAGACGGGCCGTCACATGTGCCTTCCGGAGCAGGGGGACCTTGCGGGCACTGCAGGATTGCAATCCGTTATGTCGTAATGTGTTACCAATGGTTTTCGTGGTGACAGTGGTCCCAGCTGCCTTGAGATCATTGACAAGTTCCCCCCTTGTAGTTGTAGGCTGATTTCTAACCTTCCTCATGATCAAGGATACCCCACGAGGTGAGATTTTGCGTGGAGCCCCAGATCTTTGTCGATTGACAGTCATTTTGTACTTCTTCCATTTTCTTACTATGGCACCAACAGTTGTCTCCTTCTCGCCCAGCGTCTTACTGATGGTTTTGTAGCCCATTCCAGCCTTGTGCAGGTGTATGATCTTGTCCCTGACATCCTTAGACAGCTCCTTGCTCTTGGCCATTTTGTAGAGGTTAGAGTCTGACTGATTCACTGAGTCTGTGGACAGGTGTCTTTCATACAGGTGACCATTGCCGACAGCTGTCTGTCATGCAGGTAACGAGTTGATTTGGAGCATCTACCTGGTCTGTAGGGGCCAGATCTCTTACTGGTTGGTGGGGGATCAAATACTTATTTCCCTCTGCAGAATGCAAATAAATTCATATACTTTCCACAATGTGATTTTCCGGATTAAATTTGTGATGTGCTATCTCTCACTGTTACCAATAACCTACCCTTCAATTATGGGCTGCTCATGTCTTTGTCAGTGGGCAAACTTACAAAATCAGCAAGGGATCAAATACTTATTTCCCCCACTGTACTTTATTGAATTTACATAGGTGTATTTTGTTTCGGTGCCAATTTTTTAGAATTTAGTAGAACAAAAAAACCTCACAAAGTTAATGCACTAAGGAGACAGCAAAGGTGACTCAAATAAAATGATGAAGCTGTATTGTTCTAGGAGATTTATTGGTCAACTAGTCTGTAGTTAGATTCAAAGAGTGATATTTGAGGGTATGCAGCACTATTTGAAGTGCTTCCTGGCACTTTTAAACTGCAACAGAGAACTCCTGAGGCAGGCCAGTGGGCCAAAATATGGCCGTGTTGAGTCATTGTAGTTGACCAATAAAGCATCATCGTTTTATTGAGCCACCTTCACTGTCTCCTTAGTGTAATATAGAATCTAGTCCCATATATAGAATCTGGGGGTTAATGCATAGTAAAGCTATATCCTTCTCAGCAACTGTATAGGAAAATATTGGGGATGCCCACAATAGTCAACACAGAGGTGTTGCAAGTACTGCACATTGATTTTGACACTTAATATGTGGTAACTGCAAAACTTTGCAGTGAAGAGGCTCCTTAGTAAAAATTTCTGTTAGATTACCAAAATCCTAGTTTTTAAAATTTTTTTTTTAAATATGACATACAAAAGCTGTAATTCAGCAGTAAGGTTTAACCAATTACTTGAATTTAACCCAATTTAATGTGATTGATTGAAAAATGTTAGATCTAGAAATACTGTCTCATATCTACTATGTCAATTTATCTTGCATCTTTATCCAACTGAGCGGTGGTGATGAAAGTTAATTGTGTGGAAGCAAGAATGTGATATGGGAATTTCGTAGTGAAGGAATATTTCTGTACTAAATTCGGTGGTTGGAGATTTTTCTGGGTTGCTGTGCCAGAGTTGAGGGTCTCTCTAGAAGGGGGTTGCAGTTGGCTCTGGAAGGGTGCAGGTATGTGTATGTCTTCTGAAGCCTTGGTGTTTCTTCGTAGTGAAGGTCCATCAGTCAGGGATAGTGTTTTCTACAGCTACTATTGGCAGGATTGAGGCAAGGAGCCGTTTGCTGCAGCAGCTTGGTGTTCTTCTCTCCTGTCAGTCAGCAAGGCTACTGCATTGTGTATGAGGTAAGTGGTCCTGGTGGGGTCTTGTTGGATATAGGTGGTTGTAGTAGTGCCTGTTTTGTGTAGGGGCTTTTGTGATTATTGCTGAGTCAGATTGTGGGTAGGTGGGGGAGAATTGGTAGCAGGCTTTTTGTGTGCTTTGTTTTGGAGGGACATTTTCTAATGGGATTTATGGCTATGTAAGACATTTACATGTTGTTTCCTGGCATGGAGTGTTATGGCCCAGAGGAGGAATTATGGGGCAGGGGCAAGGTGGACAGAGTCTGCTAGAGGACAACAGGTGGCTAACAAGGAATGTATAGTTCTCAAGGGATGAGGACTAGGATCTGAAGGTTTGAAGAGAGTGGGCAGGGGGTATGAGTGTGGGTTTTGTGGCTGTTTCATTAATCCCTAAGCCAATGGCTACAAGACAGGCTCAGCTGAGTTCAGATGGAGAGACTACCATGACATGCTGTATACTGGTTTGTTGTAGTATTCTGATTTAATTTTATGGACCTGTAGTATTTATGGAAGATGATCCTGGTTAAAGTATGATGAGCAGTTTAAGAAAAGTTTGGCAAAAGAGAAGTATGATGCTTGGTGGGGTTGGGGATGCGAATTTATGGCTGCCAGAAATGACTCCTTCCTATTTTTGTCCCTTTCAAATGGAGGCAACACTGCCTAAGGGGAGGTCATCCAATTTGTTTCTCAGCTAAGGTATGGGAAGTGCAGGTGCATTTAGTTATTGTTTTACTTAGGGTGCAGAGAGTTCCAGAGTGTCCAGTGTACAGAGACTAAGACAGGTTACTAGCATCTGTTATGATTTCAAAGTTTGACATTTTGATCAACTGGGGTGTCACTTCTGCCACAGATGTAGCCACTGCAGTGGCCCACACCTTGCGGTCTGATGTGTTGGTATTGGGGGATTGGGCATGAGACAAATTAATTGCCCATCATTTGCTAGTGTCTACAGGACTATCTGGTTAAGATTCATTCCCTTGTACAACTGGAAGTGCTACATGCTTAGTTTGACAATTATCTGAATAAAGTGGATGCTCAGTTGCTTTGGGAGAGTTGCTCTGCTGGGTTCATTATTTATTTATTTATTTGTTACATTTGTATCCCACATTTTCCCACCATTTTGCAGGCTCAATGTGGCTTACATAGTACCATAAATGGCGTTAGCCGATTCCGGTATGAACAAGGTACATGTATGGTAAAGACCATTGAGGGGAACTTAGAGAGGGAGAGGAAGGATTAAGATATGTCCAGTTATGGTCTTTGGTAACATTATGTTGCTGGTATCTCTTGCCAGTCAGGTTTTCAGGATATCCATAATGAATATGCATGAAAGAGATCTGTACACAATGGAGGCAGTATATGCAAATAAATCTCATACATATTCATTGTGAATATCCTGAAAACCTGACTGGCAAGAGGGTATTCTAGGACCGACTTGGAAAATACTGCAGTAGACAATACAGGTGTGTATTGACGGATATGGTGTTTCAGCCTGTGGCATTGTGTTTGTGCTTCTGTTGTTTGAAGACTGATAATTTAGGAAAGAGTGAGTGAGGCCAGCTGAGAGAGTCTTCTAATCTGAATACTTGCCTGGTGCAGTTTTGACCTTTAGTAGGTGTAAACTGGTTGGTTCATGAGGGTGCCACATTGCTTACCAGATATCAGTTTGTGGTCATACTTGAGAGGTACTTGGCTCATATTGGGTTAACATGCACTCCTTTTATATTGGGGCTGTTTACTTGCTGCAATATGGGGTGGGTATGGGTGTTCACCAGCCTTTTTTAGGCAGCTTGGGCATTGTTCCTCTAAATGATACTTGAGATATATTCAAACTGGGGGAGCATTTTACACTTTTTCACAGATATATGTTTCCATTATTTTGTGTTTCCAGCTTCTATTCCAGATATTCTGCCTGCAGAAGTATGTGTTTGGAGAAGGAAGCATACTGCTGAGTCTAGCTGGAAAATGAACCTGTGATTTCCTGGCCTTAGTGTCAGAATTTGATGGCTGGGTCTATAGGAAATGCAATAAGACCAGCTAACATTACTGTAGGTGAAACATTTTTCTTCTTCTACATTTTTATTCAACTAAGAGTAATGATTTAAACAAATTAAAAGAGGTTGACTTAGGGGTCCTTTTACCAAGCTGCAGGAAAAAGGGCCCTGCATTAGCTGTGGGGGTCATTTTTCCTGTGTGCCAGGTCCTTTTTACCTCAGCGGTTAAAAAGATCCCAGGCACACATGGCCATGCGGTGAGAGAACTCTTACCACATGGCCATGCAACAGGGGGCCCTTACCGCCACCCATTGAGGTGGCAATAAGGACTCCCACGCTAACCCAGCAGTAACCAGGCAGTGCGCGACAATGCCTGATTACCTCAAGATTACCACTGCGCAAGCTATTTCCGGTGGGTTTCTTTCTCCACCAGAAATGGCATGTGCTCAGGGTGGGACTACTGCTGGCAGCCATGTTGGGCCGGCGGTAATCCCGGAACAGTGAGCAGTAAGCTCACGTTGGGCTTATCGCCGCTCTGTAAAGGGGATCCTTAATTTGGCAAATGAAGAGGGACTTACATAAGTACATAAGTAGTGCCATACTGGGAAAGACCAAAGGTCCATCTAGCCCAGCATCCTGTCACCGACAGTGGCCAATCCAGGTCAAGGGCACCTGGCACGCTCCCCAAACGTAAAAACATTCCAGACAAGTTATACCTAAAAATGCGGAATTTTTCCAAGTCCATTTAATAGCGGTCTATGGACTTGTCCTTTAGGAATCTATCTAACCCCTTTTTAAACTCCGTCAAGCTAACCGCCCGTACCACGTTCTCCGGCAACGAATTCCAGAGTCTAATTACACGTTGGGTGAAGAAAAATTTTCTCCGATTCGTTTTAAATTTACCACACTGTAGCTTCAACTCATGCCCTCTAGTCCTAGTATTTTTGGATAGCGTGAACAGTCGCTTCACATCCACCCGATCCATTCCACTCATTATTTATACACTTCTATCATATCTCCCCTCAGCCGTCTCTTCTCCAAGCTGAAAAGCCCTAGCCTTCTCAGCCTCTCTTCATAGGAAAGTCGTCCCATCCCCACTATCATTTTCGTCGCCCTTCGCTGTACCTTTTCCAATTCTACTATATCTTTTTTGAGATACGGAGACCAGTACTGAACACAATACTCCAGGTGCGGTCGCACCATGGAGCGATACAACGGCATTATAACATCCGCACACCTGGACTCCATACCCTTCCTAATAACACCCAACATTCTATTCGCTTTCCTAGCCGCAGCAGCACACTGAGCAGAAGGTTTCAGCGTATCATCGACGACGACACCCAGATCCCTTTCTTGATCCGTAACTCCTAACGCGGAACCTTGCAAGACGTAGCTATAATTCGGGTTCCTCTTACCCACATGCATCACTTTGCACTTGTCAACATTGAACTTCATCTGCCACTTGCACGCCCATTCTCCCAGTCTCGCAAGGTCCTCCTGTAATCGTTCACATTCCTCCTGCGACTTGACGACCCTGAATAATTTTGTGTCATCGGCGAATTTAATTACCTCACTAGTTATTCCCATCTCTAGGTCATTTATAAATACATTAAAAGCAACGGACCCAGCACAGACCCCTGCGGGACCCCACTAACTACCCTCCTCCACTGAGAATACTGGCCACGCAATCCTACTCTCTGCTTCCTATCTTTCAACCAGTTCTTAATCCATAATAATACCCTACCTCCGATTCCATGACTCTGCAATTTCTTCAGGAGTCTTTCGTGCGGCACTTTGTCAAACGCCTTCTGAAAATCCAGATATACAATATCAACCGGCTCCCCATTGTCCACATGTTTGCTTACCCCCTCAAAAAAATGCATTAGATTGGTGAGGCAAGACTTCCCTTCACTAAATCCGTGCTGACTTTGTCTCATCAGTCCATGTTTTTGTATATGCTCTGCAATTTTATTCTTAATAATAGCCTCCACCATCTTGCCCGGCACCGACGTCAGACTCACCGGTCTATAATTTCCCGGATCTCCTCTGGAACCCTTCTTAAAAATCGGAGTAACATTGGCTACCCTCCAGTCTTCCGGTACTGCACTCGATTTTAGGGACAGATTGCATATTTCTAACAGTAGCTCCGCAAGTTCATTTTTTAGTTCTATTAATACTCTGGGATGAATACCATCAGGTCCCGGTGATTTACTACTCTTCAGCTTGCTGAACTGACCCATTACATCCTCCAAGGTTACAGAGAATTTGTTTAGTTTCTCCGACTCCCCCGCTTCAAATATTCTTTCCGGCACCGGTGTCCCCCCCAAATCCTCCTCGGTGAAGACCGAAGCAAAGAATTCATTTAATTTCTCCGCTACGGCTTTGTCCTCCTTGATCGCCCCTTTAACACCATTTTCGTCCAGCGGCCCAACCGACTCTTTGGCCGGTTTCCTGCTTTTAATGTATCTAAAAAAATTTTTACTATGTATTTTTGCTTCCAACGCTAATTTCTTCTCAAAGTCCTTTTTTGCCCTCCTTATCTCCGCTTTGCATTTGGCTTGGCATTCCTTATGATCTATCCTGTTACTTTCAGTTGGTTCTCTTCTCCACTTTCTGAAGGATTGTTTTTTGGCTCTAATGATTTCCTTTATCTTACTGTTTAGCCACGCCGGCTGACGTTTAGTCTTTTTTCCCTTTTTTCTAATACGTGGAATATATTTGTCCTGAACCTCAAGGATGGTGTTTTTAAACAGCATCCACGCCTGATGCAAGTTTTTTACTCTGCGAGCTGCTCCTTTCAGTCTTTTTTTCACCATTTTTCTCATTTTGTCGTAATCACCTTTTCTATAGTTAAACGCTAGCGTACTTGATTTCCTAGTTTCACTTCCTTCAATGCCAATATCAAAACCGATCATATTATGATCACTGTTATCAAGCGGCCCTCGTATCGTTACCCCCTGCACTAGATCATGAGCACCACTAAGGACTTTTAGCAGCATGTTATTTTCCATATATGGATTAAATGTGGTCTTATATTATTCCTAGGCTGGTTTAGAGGAATGCCAAGAAAGTGAAAGCTGTTTAGTAGTTCTGTTTTTTTTTTGTTTTGTTACTTACATTTGTACCCCGCGCTTTCCCACTCATGGCAGGCTCAATGTGGCGGGCAATGGAGGATTAAGTGACTTGCCCAGAGTCACAAGGAGCTGCCTGTGGCGGGAATTGAACTCAGTTCCTTAGTTCCCCAGGACCAAAGACCACCACCCTAACCACTAGGCCACTCCTCCACAATCTACCCTGTTGCAGGGTAGATTTATGGTAAATTTAAGGAAAATGGTGGTAACTCATGAGTTGTTGACCATAGATGGTCCAGGTCTTTATCATCCAGATGGAAACCCTCACATGTCTTATATGCAGTTGGATATTTTTCTGAGTACAATATATGAATTTAGTAGGAAGCTTGTAATGGTGGTGGGGAGTGATGATAAATTCAAGGCTCTCACCATGTGTGATGGAGAAAGGGGGAGCTAATCCCAAACTTGGCCAGTAACTGGTTAGGAGAACAAAGAAGATAAGGGATAGATAAATCCACATGAATGAAGATAAACACATATGAAAATGCTACTTATGGATTCAGTATCTCATAATGTCCAACCTTGTTTGATGATTTAAGGAAAGCATTACCATATCTCTCAATCTGAAATTAACTCCATCCATCTCATCCAAGAAGAATGTCTGCAAAGCTGTGTTACGATGAATCTGCTTTTATTGCTGAAGTTGGTAATTCATGATCAGACCATCACATATCCAAGAGTCTGATTTGATGAAACACTGCTAAAACCATACTTCAAATGGACAGCTGTTTGTTTTAGCTTAGGAGTGATCACTGTCTGAAAAAAAAAAAGGAACATAAATATGCAAGTATAATACATTTCAATAGTCTTAGCTTGTGTGGTCAGACAAATTAGTGCAAACCTAACGATGTTAGCAGATTTTTATTGCTTTAACATTTAATTCTTGCGTATTTCACTAAAAATTAAGGACCTCATTTATCAAACCACGTTAGCGGCGCCCGGTGCAGTAGTGCCGACAATGCCCATTCACTTTGAATGGGCTCTGTCGGTATTGCCGCATGGGAAATGCTAGAGTGGATTGAAAAAAGAGGCTTTAAGATTATTTTTTCTATTATGTTGCCATGCTATTAAAACGTTAAACTTCCGTTATGTTTAATACACATATCTGAAGATCCTCCATGTACATTTGTGTTTGTCCTGGTTAGTGAAAGTAATTGTTTTCTTCTGTGTAATACAGTATGGTACATATGGGGCTTCTTTTCTTAAGTGTTCATAAAATATAAAAATAGGTGTTTACTTTTCAGCTAAAAAGGAGTCATTTAGGGGTCATTTTACTAAGCTGCATTAGGTGGTAATGCCTGCCTAATGCAGCAAAATAAAATGGCCTAATGTAAGACATGGTAAAGTGTCACGTGTTGGTTTTAGAATGGCACATGTTAACCAACATTAAATATGTTCAGGGAATTTTAAAGGGGGTGTGTCAGGGATGGAGAATGGGCGTTACTGCACTAACCAGTTAGCAAATCTACATAACATGATGGCGCTTAATTGGTAAGCACATAGATAACGGGGAAGCTCTTACCACTTACACAATAGATGAAGGTAAGTGCTCCCACAGTAATTTTTAAAAATGGCTGCACACTTAATGACAACATTAGCACATGACCATTAATGGGAACAAATAGAAAATCAGGGTTTCTATGGTCATGGTAAATATAGCCTTAGCGTATGGGAGAGATCCATGTAAGGGTTGCACTAAGACCAATTTTTACTACAGCTTTGTAAAAGGATCCCTTAAGGGTTTTAAAAAATAGTGCTTCTTGGTGTTTTTATAATGCAAAAACCCTTGCTGGGTAACCTTTCTGGTTGAATTAAATACATACATTTGTGCAGTTGGGAAGGTGTCAGCACAGAGATGGTATAAAAACAGGGTGAAGGAATAAAAGGTAAATAAGAGGAAGAGTGGGAGAGTACCGGGGAAGAGGTGTTTTTTCATTGTTTATCTAATAAATACCTATTTTAATTTTTGCTTTTACATTTAAGGTGCACTATTAGGGGCCCTATTACCAAGTTGCAATAAAAGGAACCTTGCAGTGGCATCAGTACATGGGTTTGTCACACTTCGATGCCCCCTTTTACAGCAGCGAGTAAAAGGATATTTTTTTTTAAAACAGAAGTGGCTATGTGGTAAGTTAAGCACTTCCCATGCACCTCTGTGGGACAGCACTTTACAAAACCAGAATGTTGCATCAAAGTGGAGGAGTGGCCTGGTGGTTAGAGCACCACTCTTACAATCCTAGAGGTGGCTGGTTCAAATCCCACTGTTGCTCCTTGTGATTTTGGGCAAGTCACTTAACCCTCCATTGCCTAAGATATAAACTTAGATTGTGAGCCCTCCTGGGACAGAGAAATATCCAATGTACCTGACTATAACTCACCTTGAGCTACTACAGAAAAAGGTGTGAACAAAAATCCAAATAAATAAATGCTCTTATGGTAAGAACACTAAAAGGAAATGTTATGACAATCCAAGGCATAAGACCTTTGAAGTCAAAGTGATGAAATATTTTGACATCCACCAGACAGGACTTAACAAAGATCTGAGATTTCTATCCCACTATAAACCATAAAATTCTACTGCTTTGTCACTCTCTTATCTGCCATACATCTCTCTCTCTGTCATCCACCCAGTTCTCCTTGTTTCTCATCTAACCTACCTTTTCCTTTTCCTGTGAGACTGTCATTGGAATGCCTCTGTGTTTCAATTTATATTGTGATATTTGTCAACATTTGCTTATTTCCGATCTGAAGAAGGGTTATCTTCAAAAGCTAATCAAAAGATGCATTAAGTTAGTCCAATAAAAATGTATCATATTATTTTCTATTCTATGTTTTGATTTATTTCTATTTATTACCTATAAAAGTGGACTAACATGGCTATCACACCACTTTACTCTTCCAAAAAATACACAGAGTAGGGGACACTCAATGAAGTTACATAAAAATAATTTTAAAACAAATAGGAGGAAATATTTTTATACTCAACGAATAGTTAAGCTCTGGAACTCTTTGCTGGAGGATGTAATAACAGTGACTAGTGTTTCTGGGTTTAAAAAAGGTTTGAACAAGTTCCTGGAGGAAAAGACTATAATCTGCTATTGAGACAAACAGACATGGGGAAGCCACTGCTTGCCCTTGGATTGGTAGCATAGAATGTTGCTACTCTTTGGGTTTCTGTCAGTTACTTCTCACCTGGATTGGCCACTGGGCTAGATGGATCATTGGTCTGACCCAGTATGGCTATCTTAGGGGGTCTTTTACAAAGCTGCAGTAGCATTTTTAGCTCGTGGTAAATGCTGAGATGCCCATAGGAATATAATAGGCAGCTCAACATTTACCGCAAGCTAAAAATGCTACCACGGCTTAGTAAAAGACCCATTTATATATTCTTATGCAAGTTTATGTGTTACTGACTGGTAAGCCAACAGGGCACTACAATGAATTCTGATAGAGGAGGTTTGAAATCCAAGATGGCATTAATGGTATGGATACTGTAGAACCATAAGGATATATGACAGGGTTATGACCATTAGCAGACCACTAAATATAACCTCCATTTGAAAGCATTTGTTATTCTAATGGTAGGATTCTGAGTAGCTATCAAAATATCTTGGATGGGGTAAAAAAAAAATGTTTAGATGCAAGAAACTGCTTAATTTTCAGACTGTGAGGCACTAGGAGTGTTTTACTGGTGCGTATTTGTTAAAACCTACCATCAGAAGCCCTAGCTGCAGTCTATCCCCTTCTAGAAGTAACTTTCTCGATCAGTCTAAGTTCTTTGATACTGCAAACTGGAGTGAAAATGTAGACTGTGTGATCTTAGTCCATTTTAAAACACAGCTTTTATACAGTACACACTACCTTATGTACAAGTTTATTGTTTAAACCTCATCTGAATAATTTGTTGACTACTGTAGATTTAATAATGCATACTCCCAAAGTCCTTGTTTGTCCTCTGCTAAAAGAGAAACATATGTTTGAATTAGCTTACTTAGTTAGAATGAGATGTTCCCTTTGCTGCTGGAAATTTTTTAAAGTCCTCTATGGCCCATTTGAGTAGCTATAATTACCCAGTATTGTCATGAGTGAAAAGTAAGCAGTAAAATGTAAATGATAATGGCAAATGTAGGGTAAAACTTCCTACATAATTAAGATAAAGGAAAGCTTTTTATTGTGTTTGTTGTTCTAATGTAGTATTCTACATACGGAAAGCAAAATGAGCATCTAAGGCCACTTGAGATGCATTTCTAACTCAAGTGTAAATATTTCAAAGTTTATGTAAATAAAAAGTTCCAAAGAAACAAATAAACCTCCACTTTGTATTTGTACATTACTCATTGGCCTGATATATAAAAGACTCCTCTGCCCACCCAAAAAATAAAAATAAACAAGAGCACAATTGAAAAGGAATATATATATATATATTGCAGACGTGACTCTCATATACTGATGTTATATGAAACTTAAAGAAAGGAGGCACTGAGGAAATGTGTCTTTACTGTGAAAGTGACAAAACCACGGGAATAGAAAGAACAACAGTATCCCACATAAAGTCACAGGAACAGGAGAAGAGTGGAAACAAACCAGTGGCATCTAGAAGCCATAATCTATAATACACCTTAGAAAGGTCTTTTGAAAGACCACAACTTAAAAAAAAAAAGATTTATTACTGAAGACTTTGTCCACAATGATTTTTTTGGACACTCTTACCAAAACTCGCGAAGAAGGAGGCACTTTCAGTGCCGAAACATTGTACCGTGTAGAGTCCTCTCTCAATAAATTGTATTTCTACATTGGACATCCTCGGTTTGTTTCTTGAAGAGGCTGATTCTGTTCCCACTCTTTATGGTGAAAGTAGCAGATGCCTAGAATAATCATTCATTTATCTCACTAAAAAAAAATAACAAATATCATATAAAACTTTACCACTACCCAGTGTTCTATATTTTGTATAAGAAAGCAAATCAGAGCGAATA
Organism: Microcaecilia unicolor; assembly: GCF_901765095.1. Lineage (NCBI taxonomy): Eukaryota > Metazoa > Chordata > Amphibia > Gymnophiona > Siphonopidae > Microcaecilia > Microcaecilia unicolor. The sequence goes on from NC_044037.1 coordinate 264,016,140, forward strand.
ACAACACAAGAAGAGTATATAAGGCCACAGATGGAACAACCAGGCAGCCGCTGCCTGAACAATATTTGTGCGGAGCTCTCATTTTGTGTTTTGTTTTGTGGTTAATTGCTGAGAAGAACTGTCAAGACATGTTTTTAGTTTGACCATTAACTGGTATTTATATATTTCTGATTCAGGCGTGTCCCGAAAAACAAACTGTGTCAGGTTTTAGAATTAAAGATTGCTCCCTTTGAACATTGCTTCCATCTGGTTTGTTCCACCTGTGGTCTTATACACTCTACTTGTGTACTATATTTTTTATGTGATACAAAATCTCAAAACTGATCAAAGGCTGCTTGCAAAATGTTGATACAATCTTAAAAACAACAAGCAGCCAACCTGTGTTTGCTATTAAACAGGGGAAACGTCTCAAGTACTGATGCCTCCTGTGTAATTCTCTGTGTAATAACGCGCAAGCTGGAGAACAGATAAGATAAGTGGCGGATTCAAGTGAAATGTTTTAACCTACCTACTTTTAAATGTATTATGTATAAGCTGAAATGAGCAGCAAGTAATTTAAAAAAAATGACAAAACAATACAAAAACACAATAATATTGCAATAAAGGAATTATTGTTTATCCAGGGGTTTTTTAGTCGATGATGACTTTTTCTGTATGTCCTCCCGAGAATTATATTTATTTATTTATTTGCATTTGTATCCCACATTTTCCCACCTATTTGTGGGCTCAGTGTGGCATCAGTACTTGAGACTTTTCCCCTGTTTAATAGCAGACACAGGTTGACTGCTTGTTTTTTTTTACTATATTTTTTATGGACATCATATATTTCTGAGGTGTAAACACATTAATTTTCATTTATATCACCTCAACTTCAATATAGTCATAGGTCTAAAAGTTTTGTTTATCATTAATTGGTACATAAGTGAATTTTATTCAGTATCCCCCTTATTTTATAACATGGTACCTAAATTTAACCGCTATTTGCAGACTTTAATTATAGAATTGTTGCATTTACACAGTAATTTACACAGGATTCATTACATTGCACCCAAATTTGCGCACCAGAAATAAATTGGCGTGTAGAGCTATTCTATAAAGAACACTCTGAGTTAAGCACTCTTTATAGAATAATAGAGCACATTCTCACATCCACATTTGGCCATTGGTATTAGGTGAAACCTGTTGTAAATGCCAATGCCCAAATCTTGGAATTTGGGCTCAGGAATGGTGGCATTCTACAACCCTGCATGCAAATTTTTGGAACGCCCCTACCACACCATAAACACTTAAGAATAGTCATACTGGGGCACACCGATAGTCCATCTAGCCCAGTATCCTGCTTCCAACAGTGGCCAATCCAGGTCACAAGTACATGATAGAAACCCAAATAGTAGCAACATCCCAGGACAAGCAATGGCTTCCCCCATGTCTCTCAATAGCAGACTAGCTATGCCCCCTTTTGAGTTGCATGCTAGGGAATTTAGGCATGCAGAGATATAGAATAGCATGCAGAAGAATTTATGTACAAAATCTAATTAATGCCAATTAATTGCAGTAAGTGATTATTAACCAATTTAGTTCTAGTTAATGACTTGTTAGCTAATTAATTTGCATGCCCATCTTTGATCCACATGCAAATTTCAACACCTAATTTGGGCGCCACATATAGAATCCAGGGGTAAGTATACACATACTCAAATATGTACTAGGTATGCGCTCAGCACTATTCTATAAATGACACGTGCAGTTCACTTAAGTATGGGAGGGGCATGAGTGGGACCAACATTTATGCACATATGTAAGCCGCATTGAACCTGCTTTGAGTGGGAAAGCACGGGGTACAAATGTAATAAATAAATAAATAGCAGAATTCTGTATGTTATGCAATAAAGTGCTTATTGCTTGGGCACAAGATTTTTATAAATTTACATGGCGAGGGTGTAACATTAAGTCAATAGTCAACTATCCAGTGCTAAATATTCATCTAAAGACTTCAACAGTAAACCAGGCACAATCATATTTCCTTGCTTATATGACCTCAGCAGTGACTCGTTTCACAAGGACTAAATTGGTCTTGATTCGGCTGCCTCTTCACCGGTCAACAAATTCTTTAATAAATGTGTAGAAAAAAATTATATATATTTTATAGAAAAGTTTAAAATGCAACCTCATGCTGCCTTTCCATCGGACTGCTCCAGTCCGCGTTCATCCACTGCGCTGCTTGTAGCTGGTAGTTGGGCATCGAGACCTTCTTCGCGACGGAGAGATCTCTTGTGCACTGCTGCATCTGGTGGGGGACTTGCTTCCTTCTGGGATGCCAGTTGATGGTAGGGGCTGCTGCCTTTGGTTCCGGTGGACTGCGTCTCTTGTACCTCATCAGTGCTGGTGCTGGATCCGTTGGCCCCGCCAGCTTTGATCGCCTGCTGTCTTCTGCCTCCGGTGACCACCTCCGCTTTCCAGGCTGCATGCTGCTTCTTCTGCGCTTTGGCTGTGCTGGCTGGATCTCACTGCAGTGCCTTGTTGGGAGCTGTTCCAGCTACTCTGATGCCTCTCAGCGTCTGGACTTTTGCAGTCCATTTTAGACTCTCTTTCCCCTCCCTTCCTTTCTTCCTCTGTTCCTTCTACCCTCTCAACTGTCATTGTATTTTATCAGTTCATTGTAAGCTGCTTAGAGGCCGCTTTCAGTGGTTAAAGTGGGGTATAAATGTTCTGCATAAATAAAATGTGAATCACTCATAGGACCACTTGCTGATATGCAGCATGTTATGCATTATTGCTGCATCAGAGTTCGGTCCACTAACCACATCTCATACTGCATTCAAAACTCAGCTGAGTTTATGTAAGCAAGGAGATGTGATTGTGTCTGGTTTACTATTGAAATCTTTAGATGAATATTGTAAAGAGTATGTAGGACAGGCCCCAAAGGAACCCTGGGATAGGCCAGAATACCCCCGTTATAGGCAGGCATTCCCCAGGAAAAAACTAGAAATAAAGAACTACAACTCCCAGCATGCCCCAAGGGAGACCGGGGATAAGAGAAACTACAGTGGGGGAAATAAGTATTTGATCCCTTGCTGATTTTGTAAGTGTGCCCACTGACAAAGACATGAGCAGCCCATAATTGAAGGGTAGGTTATTGGTAACAGTGAGAGATAGCACATCACAAATTAAATCCGGAAAATCACATTGTGGAAAGTATATGAATTTATTTGCATTCTGCAGAGGGAAATAAGTATTTAATCCCTCTGGCAAACAAGACCTAATACTTGGTGGCAAAACCCTTGTTGGCAAGCACAGCGGTCAGACGTCTTCTGTAGTTGATGATGAGGTTTGCACACATGTCAGGAGGAATTTTGGTCCACTCCTCTTTGCAGATCATCTCTAAATCATTAAGAGTTCTGGGCTGTCGCTTGGCAACTCGCAGCTTCAGCTCCCTCCATAAGTTTTCAATGGGATTAAGGTCTGGTGACTGGCTAGGCCACTCCATGACCCTAATGTGCTTCTTCCTGAGCCACTCCTTTGTTGCCTTGGCTGTATGTTTTGGGTCATTGTCGTGCTGGAAGACCCAGCCACGACCCATTTTTAAGGCCCTGGCGGAGGGAAGGAGGTTGTCACTCAGAATTGTACGGTACATGGCCCCATCCATTCTCCCATTGATGCGGTGAAGTAGTCCTGTGCCCTTAGCAGAGAAACACCCCCAAAACATAACATTTCCACCTCCATGCTTGACAGTGGGGACGGTGTTCTTTGGGTCATAGGCAGCATTTCTCTTCCTCCAAACACGGCGAGTTGAGTTCATGCCAAAGAGCTCAATTTTTGTCTCATCTGACCACAGCACCTTCTCCCAATCACTCTCGGCATCATCCAGGTGTTCACTGGCAAACTTCAGACGGGCCGTCACATGTGCCTTCCGGAGCAGGGGGACCTTGCGGGCACTGCAGGATTGCAATCCGTTATGTCGTAATGTGTTACCAATGGTTTTCGTGGTGACAGTGGTCCCAGCTGCCTTGAGATCATTGACAAGTTCCCCCCTTGTAGTTGTAGGCTGATTTCTAACCTTCCTCATGATCAAGGATACCCCACAAGGTGAGATTTTGCGTGGAGCCCCAGATCTTTGTCGATTGACAGTCATTTTGTACTTCTTCCATTTTCTTACTATGGCACCAACAGTTGTCTCCTTCTCGCCCAGCGTCTTACTGATGGTTTTGTAGCCCATTCCAGCCTTGTGCAGGTGTATGATCTTGTCCCTGACATCCTTAGACAGCTCCTTGCTCTTGGCCATTTTGTAGAGGTTAGAGTCTGACTGATTCACTGAGTCTGTGGACAGGTGTCTTTCATACAGGTGACCATTGCCGACAGCTGTCTGTCATGCAGGTAACGAGTTGATTTGGAGCATCTACCTGGTCTGTAGGGGCCAGATCTCTTACTGGTTGGTGGGGGATCAAATACTTATTTCCCTCTGCAGAATGCAAATAAATTCATATACTTTCCACAATGTGATTTTCCGGATTTAATTTGTGATGTGCTATCTCTCACTGTTACCAATAACCTACCCTTCAATTATGGGCTGCTCATGTCTTTGTCAGTGGGCACACTTACAAAATCAGCAAGGGATCAAATACTTATTTCCCCCACTGTATGTGCATTCCCAGGAGTCTCCAGAGGAGGGCCGCAGGGGAAGGAATAAGGCTGATTCTCCAACCTGGTGGAAGAGGTGGTGGAACAGGTGGGTGGAGAAAGAAGAGCCACCAAAGAGCTTTAATGAAAGAAAGGGTGAGCAGCTGGGAGAAGGGCGGGGCGAGGAGAATATGGATTGGGCTCCTGAGGAGAGAGAGGCAGAGAGTGAGCCCTGCCCTATGGAGTTGACTGAACCGGAGAACACCCTGGAAGAGCCGATGGACTTTTCAGCTCTGGCTCAGCGAAAGCCAAGGAAGTAGCGGGGCCAAGCCGGGTCAAGCGGGAGGAGGTCAGGTAGGAGTATGACTGACCAAGAGGGTGGGACCCTAGGCTTTGAGCCCGCGCAAAGCCATAACTGTGTTTTGAAAGCCTGGCTAAAATGAGCTGTGTTTTGGGAAAGCTTGGCTAGAACTGAACTGTATGTTGAAAGCGTGGCTAGACCTGAACTGTGTTTTGAAAGCCTGGCTAAACTGAGCTGTATTTTGAAAGCTTGGCTAGAACTGAACTGTGTGTTTTTTTTTGAAAGCCTGGCTCAATTGAGCTGTGTTTTGGAAAGCTTGGCTAGAACTGAACTGTATTTTGAAAGCCTGGCTAAACTGAGCAGTGGGGTAAAGCTTGGCTAAAAGTGAACTGTGTTTTGGAAAACCCCGCTACACTGAACAGGGTATTTTTTTTTTTTTTTTTTTTTTTTGCTGCTACTCTTCCCCAGGAGGGAGGGAGAGGAAGCAGCTGTGAAAGCCTGGACTGGGAAACTAACCGGATTGAGAAAGGTGAATGATAACTGTGCTTTGTTTTGTGTTTTGGGGCCACAACTGAGTGAAGGAGGGAAGCCCCTCCTAGGCAATAAAAAGCCTCATTGTTCTGAGGAAAAAAAAAGAGCAGTACTGGAAGGTGTTCTTCAGGTTGGGGAGAGCTGCAACCGCTGAGGGAAGAGGATCCACTTTACAATATTTAGCGCTGGATATTGGACTATTGACTTGATGCAATAAAGTGTGGCATTTAAGTACATACATTTACACTTGCTATCGAAATGGCATATGTTGGCAAGTCAAATGTAGGTACATAGATGCCAACTTATGCTGGTATTCTCTAACAGAATATTGGCACCCAAATGCCATTAAAGAATTTGAGCTGAGCACATTGGATCTAGGTGCCTAACTTGTGGTGCCCACTTATAGAATTGTCACTATAATTCATTTAAAAATCCTCAGTCTAGTGTCCAATATTTATCCAACATGAATCCAAGTTACAATAATATATCTACTTCAGGGATGATCAGGAGCATATGTTCACATAATATATCTGCTCCAGTGATGAACAGGAACAAATGTCCACCAGGTTTTTCTATAGCTAATGAAATACCCATCAGCAACTGGTGATAATAGAAATAGTGATGGTATTCCAAGATGCCTAGGGCAGATTAGTTTAGAAAGTAATTTGTAACAGGTTGCCTAGAATATGCAGCTAGCATACATAAAATTTACACCAACATTTAAAGGGAAAGTTGCAGGCATACTATTCCATTAAAATGTTACCTACCATAACTACATAAATATATTTACACCAGCTATTTAGTGTACACCACATTTTTGCAAAAATTGGCATGCATTCAGTTGAAGGTATGAGGCGTATTTATTGACATGGGCTACTGTTAAGGTGTTTTATTTTACAACAATACCCATTTCATATAATGAGATCTAGTTCCTAATAACTAATGTTAACAGTAGAATAGCATGTCTTTTAACAGTAGTCCATATTGATAACTACATCTCTAAGGGGTCCTTTTACTAAGTCGCGTAAAAAGTGGCCTGCGGTAGTGTGGGCACATGTTTTTGGCAAGCACTGGACCATTTTTTACCCTAGCTGGAAAAAAAAAGGCTTTTTTTTTCAATAGGGGCAGTAAATGGCCATGTGCTAGAACTAAAGGTAGTGCGTGGCTATTTTTTTTTTTTTGTTACATTTGTACCCCATGCTTTCCCACTCATGGCAGGTTCAATGCGGTGGGCAATGGAGGGTTAAGTGACTTGCCCAGAGTCACAAGGAGCTGCTTGTGCCGGGAATCAAGCTCAGTTCCTCAGGACCAAAGTCCACCACCTTTACCACTAAGCCACTCCTCCACTGCCTGAGCCCTTACTGCCACCTATTGACCTAGCGGTAAGGGCTCATGCACTACACACACAGTACTCATGCAGCTTGCTGCCAATAACTATAGGAAACAGCGCACCAACTTTGACATTACTGCTGGGTGGGTGCGCTACCTGGGCGGTAGTATCGATTTGGCATGTGCTACAAGCGTGGTAGCCTACCACTGCTTTATAAAAGGGCCCCTAAATGTAAAAGTCCAAACCCTGCCCAACATGACCCCCACTTGTCACAGATAATACTATGTTCAAAATTTTATTACATGCATATTTTGCCCACATGCCATCCATTCATTTTTATAACAACATAGGAAGGACAAGACTAATGACTAAAGATAGTCTTTTACTTGGCAGACCTCTCGTGGCAGCCTTGTAATACTGTTAGGTAGTACTGCAAGGCTGCCTCAAGAGGTCATGCCAGCCATTTTGATGATTCAGAAGTGAATGTGGTTTGTTACTGTTCCCATCTTCCCCACTGGACCACCAGGGATCTAAGGTAGGCCCGGGGGGTCTATCATGACTAGAGGGTTAGGAAGTGGAATGGGAGGGGGCCTTCATGTTGCAGGCTGAGGTAGAGGGGGATCAGCAGAAGAGGGGCTATTATGTGGTGGGTAGGAGGGGCTAAAGTCTCTAATTCAGGAAGCAGGTGAAAGCTTGGCTCTTCAACCAGGCCTTTAACGTTAAAAGTAACTAACTTGTTAGTCTCACTCACACACACAAAGAGTGACATGGGCAGGACACGTTTATCTACTCCTACCCTAGCTGAGATAATATTTAACCATCTCTGACCTCATGTGCAATTTTCTTTGAATTAGTCACCTTACTTTCTAACTCTTCTATCTATATGTTCCGTCTTTGCTTTACCCTTCACTGTCAATTAAAATGCTCTATTACATATTGTGTTGACCACGCCATTTTTTGTATTGTTATTTGACTATGTTTACTGCTGTAATTGCCTATTGCTCGTGTTTGATCTATTCTTACTGTACATCGCCTTGAGTGAATTTCTTCAAAAAGACGGTAAATAAATAAATATTGAGGGTTATGCAGATACCTGCTGATATTCAAGCAGGCACCTGCACAGCTAACCAGCAACATTTTGAAAAAGCTTTTGAACTGTCCTAAATTTCCCCAGTTAGCTATGCAGATGCAGACACTGAATATTGTCATCACCTACATAACTGCTGGCTCCTTCCCAATTCCACCCCCTGTACCATTCCTGACCTGCCCACTTTGGACATAGCCTGCCAGAGCCGATATTCAGCGATACTGCCTGGTTAAGTGCCAGTGAACATCAGAGGTTGGGTGGTCCCAAGCGATTTAAGCGGGCAAGAGCAGTACATTCATAGATAGAAACCAAGGTGTTTTAATATGAGTTACAGCATATACTCGCTAAATTGCTTTACTCAGTTTCGCGAAATCCAAGACATTTGAGACGAATGCCTCTTTCCACGGATGATGCGGTGCTCCCTTTGTCTCCAAACAGGAAATCCATATGATAGTTTATACCAACATGCTAAGAAGAGAGATGAAGTGTTAAACAGACATTTGTATATTGCTCTGCTTTTATACAGAACCTCCCTCTGGACTGCCAGGAAAGAGCAAACTAAACAAACCTAACAGAAGCAATTAACTGCTGATGACTGATTCACTGCATTGGCCAGTGCCACAGTTTTTGATGTGCTGACAGAAAATATATATCCCATATATTCTATGCTCTATCTTTATATATATAAGGACATTTTAATGAAAATGCCAAACATTCTTGATGTTATCAGCCGAGTCCAAGCAGTGTAATTATTATCACAAACATAATTTTTGATAAAGAATTATAACTATTTACTTGCAGGCATAAACACAGCAGGAAGAAGCCAGTATTCAATAATTATGCAGAAACCCTCAAGTCTTAAGCTGGTACTGAGAGAGACAATTATAAAGGAAAGAATAAAACCTGATGCACTGGCTGAATCTGTTGCTGTTAACACATAAGAAAATTTAAATTTGAACATCTTATTGCTGGTGATTCATTTCACTGAAAACAAAATGGTCCTTCTATAGCATATACCACACTTTTCAGCCTTACAGCTAGAGTTACAAGCATGCACTTCCACAGTATCTCACACTAATATCATTAGCATGCATTATTTTACCTGCTCCCATTTTATGCAATAGGACCTACACATTAATAGCAAGCATTAATGGCATTACTACATGCTAACAGAGTAGCATGTTAGTAACTAGTTCTAAGGGGTCCTTTTACTAAGCTATGGCAAAATGTGGCCTTAGTACACACTTACACAGGTTTTGCCTGCACACTAAGACCATTTTTACAGCAGCTGTAAAAAAGCTGACTTTCTATTTTTTGTATTAATGATCATGCACTAATTATTATTATTATTAGCGCTTGGCCTTTTTAAAAAATACAACACGAGCACTTACCACCACCTATTTTGGTGGCAGTAAGGGCTATGCTAACAAGTTAGTATGTGCTAATGTGGATATGCTGTTTACTGTAGAAACACCCACTCTCTTCCTCCTGACATGCCCCCTCCCTCCCCAAAAAATGTTAGTGCCCAGATTAGAGTACGCTAATTTGGCAGCTACTGCAAAAAGCCTGAAGGTGTCCCTCATATGCCAGTTTAAGCTACAGCTTAGTAAAAGGGTCCCTTGCCAACATCAATGGTAATATACTGTAGCACCAGTGAGAAAAGAAAGCAAAGTTTGGGTTTTCAATTTACAATTAAATCCTCGTTATCTATCCTGAACAGACATAATTTTTGCATGTACATGGTCTTTCTTACTAACTATGATCTAAAGTTCCTTTTTTTTTTTGTCCCAACTCAATTGTGCTACTTTTTTTGAAAAGGCTTTTTGTTGAAACCCCATTATCACCCTAGCTTTTATTTTACTTATATTCTTTGTTCTCCAAGAATTTCTTTATCTTTGCTTTGTGTCTGGTTCTTTTATTTTCTAAAATAAGTCTAAAAATATTAATATTCAAAAACTGGTACGCTTCACCTTACTGGAGCTATGCCATGATCAGCCACTGTCAATCAAAGCATGACCCACCTGACTTCCTGCATCTGGCATATCCTGCTCTCCTTCTGGTTTAAATAGCATTGAGCAGCTCAGTACAAGAAGAGACAGCAAAAGATCACCAGACAGCAAATTGGAGTGACAGAGTGGGGAGAGGTGTTTTATGGGGATGCATGGTGGGCTCTCAAAGCACAAATTGACACATTCATTGTCTTTACTATAGCAAACCTAAAGGAAAAATGATCTATATTAATACAATTGTGCTATATTGTATGCCCCTAAAATGCTAATGCTGCTACTGTTTATCATTTCTATATTACCATGCTATCAAAATACATATACAGTAAAAGTACCAAACACTTATGAAATATTATTCTACTTATTATCTATGATTTTTACTTCAGATGTACTAAAGCATGATATTGTGATAGGTTGCTGTGAAGGAATTACTTTTACTATAGTGGAGAGCTATTGAAAGGATAAGGAAAATGAGAAGGAGAAAGGGGGAATGGTGTCAAAAATAGACAGTGAAGAAGCAGAAGAATCATCATCATATACTGAAGGATGTGGAAGGGACATGAGAGGCATCAAACAGCTCAGCTCAGTCACTTGACCAGGATCTGCAATGTCAAATTCAGAAGGAAAGAGAATGAACTTTCTTTCTAGTAGATCATGGAGTACTACTTATCCCTTCAAGTGGAAGACTCCAACAGGAAGTTCCTGGCAATAAAGGATAATTTCTAGAAGGAGACCACCACTGTCATCAGCAGTTTCTGGGTGTCTATGCAGAATGAAGATCACATCAAGTAGAAGAAAGAGAACTGAAAAGGTTTACTCTACCATATGGGTTGGGGGAGGGGGTTATTTTATAGTCACTTTTGTGCATATGTAGCCACATACACTTAAATAACCTGTTACAAAATTCAGACTGCTGTAAAAATGCATATGTTGACATCATGGTGTGTACTTAGCCGGTAGGTGTTTGAGTAGATTTTGGATAGAAGAGAAAGGTGTGGTAAAAGCTTATCTTTCTGGGATATTTCAAGACGATGCCCTAAAGGAAGAAACAATCACTAGGGATCCATTTCTTCAGGCTTTATGCCTAAGAAGGGGAAGGGGAAATCAGGTTCATACCCTGGCTGCAGCAGTCCTGATTGTCTAATCTCCTATACAGGCTACTATGGATGACCCAGATTCCATCTTCTGGGAATTGCTTGCTTGCCTTGAAGCTGTCTGGGGAGAACCAGTGCCTGAAACACTCCTGGAGTGCAGCGTTTCACTGTCAAAAACGAGTGGGTACTTCTAGAGGAAGCCTGGATTCAAGTCTACCAAGCCAAATTGGAGACAGTGTAGGCAAATGACATCAGTTCCCCTATAAGGGAAGGATCAAACATTGTGGCTGATGCATCTTCATAGGCAAGAAGTAGGCAGCAGGGGTTGGAACAATCTGAAGATGGTAACATTGCAGGAGAAAACCAGATAGAGGCAGGAGAGACTCCTACTGTCACCCCCATCTGTCATATCCTCAACCTCTCTCTCTCTCCACTGCAACTATCCCTGACACCTTCAAGCATGCTGTAGTCACACCAGTCCTCAAAAAAACATCACTTGACCCTACCTGTCCCTCCAACTACCGCCCCATTTCCCTCCTACCCTTCCTCTCCAAGATACTTGAACGCGCCGTTCATAGCCGCTGCCTTGATTTTCTATCCTCTCACGCCATCCTCAATCCACTTCAATCCAGCCCCCCAAACCCACTTCTCCTCTCCCTCCACTCTCTATCTCTGTTGATAACACCCTCATTGTCCCCGTCTCATCTGCCCGCAACCTCGGGGTCATCTTTGACTCCTCCCTCTCCTTCTCTGCGCATATCCAGCAGATAGCCAAGACCTGTCGCTTCTTCCTCTATAACATCAGCAAAATTTGCCCCTTCCTGTCTGAGCACACCACCCGAACTCTCATCCATTCTCTCATTACCTCTCGCCTTGACTACTGCAACCTACTCCTCACTGGCCTCCCATTTTGCCACCTATCCCCCCTTCAGTCCGTTCAAAATTCTGCTGCACGTCTTATCTTCCGCCTGAACTGGTACACTCATATCACCCCTCTCCTCAAGTCAATTCACTGGCTTCCAATCAGGTACCGCATACAGTTTAAGCTTCTCCTTTTAACCTACAAATGCACTCGATCTACAGCCCCTCCCTACTTCTCTACCCTCATTTCCCCTTACATTCCTACCCGTAACTTCCATTCTCAAGACAAATCCCTCCTGTCAGTACCCTTCTCCACCACCACCAACTCCAGGCTCCGCCCTTTCTGCCTCGCCTCACCCCATGCCTGGAATAAACTCCTTGAGCCCATACGCCAGGCCCCCTCCCTGCCCATCTTCAAAGCCTTGCTCAAAGCCCACCTCTTCAATGTCACCTTCGGCAACTAACCATCATACCTCTATTCAGGAAATCTGGACTGCCCCTACTTGACATTTTGCCCTTTAGACTGTAAGCTCCTTGGAGCAGGGACTGTCCTTTATGTCAATTTATGTTAATCTGTACAGTGCTGCGTAACCCTAGTAGCGCTCTAGAAATGTTAAGTAGTAGTAGTAGAACCCAGTGACTCTCCTGAAGAGAGCCAAAACACTCTCAGCAGTATCACAGATGTTTAACCCAGTAAGACCAATAGTTTTTACTTTGAAAGAAATTCTGGTAAATTGTGGTTGCCCTTGACTAGATTTTGGTAATGCAGTCAACACAGATCAGTGAGAGAATTACTCCTTAGAGATAAACATGAAGAGACAAATGGTTTAGATAAGTTCTACAGGACTGAGTGGAAAAATTGAAACTGGGCCTGAATAAATTGGAGGTGACTCTTTAAGGGTCAAAGTAGTTTATGTAACCCTCCATTATATTGGGGATTACTGACAGTGGGACCTAGATCTCTCCGGAGTCACTGGAGGGAAGGATGGAGTTCTATGCGAGTGAAAAGCCCAGCTCCAATGGAGTGCCACAGGAAAAAGTGCTGAGGGAAAGATGCATTGAAATATATCTATACACTCTGTGTCCATGGAATGCAAATATACCTCATGCATGTTCATAGTGTGTGACCTGAAAACTAGATTGGTTAGGTGGTCTCTGAGAGCCTGCTTGAAAATGACTGACTAAATGGATACTCTTTATAAACAGCTAGAATGGCAGCACCAATGTTCTCACCATTTTGCTTTAAAGACATAAAGACAATGGGGCAGTGGCGTAGCCGGGGGGGGGGGGGGGTGTCAGAGGAGCGGCTGCTCCACCAAACGAAGTTCTGCCAGCTCCAGTGCTTATTTTTTTCTCAATGTGTTGCATTGAAAATGTGCACCAGCGCCGGCGGTAGTCTACTCTCGCGCCACTCTTGTTCCCCCCACGCCATCAACCTGGCTCCGCTTTTGCAATGGGGCTGTTATTCAGACCGCAGAAGGTAGCCGGGCTGCCTCCTGTACTCAGCGCTGAGCCCAGATATTCAATACTGGGCTGTTTCTGGTGAACAACATTGAATATCTGGTTTATTTTTGGCCAGTTCGAACTCAACCGGCCAAACCGATACTCAGCGTTGGATGGTTGTATGAACCAGCCAAAGATGTTCCAGCTATTGATTCAGCAAGATTTAGCTGCCAATCTTAGTCAGCGATATGCTGAACATTGGAAGATACATAAGTACATAAGCACCGCCACGCTGGAAAAAGACCAAAGGTCCATCAAGCCCAGCACTCTGTCTCCGACAGCGGCCAATCCAGGCCCCAAGAACCTGGCAAAAACCCCAAATTTAATAATGATCAATGGACTTTTCCTTCAGGAATCTATCCAGACCCCTTTTTTTATGTTTAAACTGTTTTATTAACGATTCTCACAATACAAAGTAATGTAGAATATGCATATAGCATTGCTTGATATACAAAACAGCATTCTTACAACATATTCAACTTCGCCAAACACTTTTCGTCCCCATTTTTCTCCCCCCTCGCCTCTAAGAACCGCCTTAGCCGCTTCCCAAAACAAAACTGGGTCTTCTATGTGTTCCTGATTATGAGTACTATATTCCGCCCAGCGAGCTTGTAATCTGCCTTTAAGCATTGGATCTGAGCTGAACTCCAGGGGAAATTGCCATTTATGTTCTTGTGGGGTTGTACCGCTTGGTATCCATTCTATCTTAACCCAGGCATGGTCCGACACCATGTACGGTCCTATCTCCGCTGTTGTCACTTCCCCAAACATCTGGCGTGATGTCAGAATATAGTCAATTCTCGACTGAGTGGAGTGGGCCCGCGACAGGTGTGTATAGTCTTTCTCACCTGGGTGTAGCACCCGCCACACATCAACCAGGCCCAACATCTGGCTCAATTGTAAAAGGCCTCTATTATTATAACATGAAGAGGCCGTCTCCGGGGCTGATCTGTCCAGAGAGGGGTCCCAAGTTGCATTTAAATCACCCCCCAGCACTATAGCTGCGTGCGGTTGCCTAAGCAAAAAATTAATCAAAGTTTGATAAAACTTCCGATCGTATCTATTTGGAGCATAAATATTACAGATTAGCAGTTTCTGTCTCCCAACTACCACTTCCAATATAACATAGCGGCCTTCAGTATCAATCAGAAGTGGATTAATTACAGAGGCTATGCCTTTTCTAATTAGTATCGCTACTCCTCCCTTTTTACCTTGTGCATTTGCTGCTATACAATCCCCAACCCACCAGGTGCTGAGCTTGGCATGTTCAATCTGGTTCAGATGCGTCTCCTGCAAGAGTGCTATGTCTGCCTTCTGCCTATTCAATTGTTGTAGAATCTTAGAACGTTTGATTGGCGAATTAACTCCGCCTACATTCCACGTTAGTATTCTTACTATTCTTGGATTTGAAAGTGTGTGCCTATATCCATAGATGTCCTCTGTTGTAATTGAGGGGGACATCCCAGCCTCTGCCCCCCCCCCCCACTTGCACCTCCACTATGTCAGCTTCCTTATTATGTTCTACTTCTTTTCTAGTTAAGACTTGTGCCCTGCTTGCATCCCTCTTCCCTCCCCCCACCCCCTCCTCCCCCCCCAATTCCTGTATCCCTTATTCTCAGGTCCACCAATTAGGACCTTGACTTCCTTACGTCTCTCCCTCCCCCCTCCGCATTATACAATGTTACATTGAACATAACTTTCATTGTCAAGCTGATCAGACACTTACAGGGTCTCCCCCCTCTTACCAGGGGTTCAAACCGGTTCACCCACTGGCCATGTCTGCCATATAGTGTCTTAATCAACAGCAAAAGATTAAAAAAAAAAAAACCTCAACACTCAAGTCTAACTCACAAACCATAGAACCTTAACTTTCCAACTGCAGCCATCTTGCCAAGCCTTCTGCTACTATAAGTGGTCCATCTTTGTTCTTGGCTGGGAGATTACTGTATTGTCATGTATTGACCAGTCAGGTCTCTGCTGACCTCTCCGTATAACATTACTCAGTGTTCTCAGAGTGTTCTCTTTTCTATGCTGTTCAACTTGCATCTGAAGATGTTGTTCCCAGCTGTTGTAGAAATTCTTTAGCCGCCCCTGCCGTCTCATATGTCTTAGTAATACCATTATGCGTGACCCGCAGTTTGGCAGGGTATTGTAGTGCAAATCTTATTTTCTTTTGGAATAGCGTTGAGCAAACCTCCGAAAACTGTCTCCTCCATGTTGCTACTCCTGCTGAATAATCTTGGAAACATCTTACTGGGATTCCTTCATACTCCAATGCTTTTCCAGCTCTCAGCAGCTTCATCACTTCTTGTTTTTGCGCATAGTTCAAAAATCTTAAAATTACCACTCTTGGTTTATTGGTGCCAGTCATTTTCATCCCGATGCGGTGAGCCCGTTCTATCTGTATTGGCCCCGAGGCTTCTGGGAATTGTAGTTCACTGGTAAACCAGCGTGCCAAAAAAACCTCTAAGCCCCGTTCGGGTAACGCTTCTGGCAGGCCCACCACTCGGATATTATTTCTCCTGGACCTGTTTTCTAAGTCCTCAATCTTTTCCTCCATCGCCTGCAGCTTTTTTTGAGTTATATCTTGTATTGTCTCCACCTCCGTTACTCTATCCTCAATTTCACTCACACGTGCTTGAAAGCCTGCACAATCCCGAGAAAGATCCGTGAGCTGTTCTTTTACCTTTTCCAGGTTAGTATTTATGGGGGAGAGCCGGCGATCCAACATATCTTCTAACACTGAGGACATTTCTGAAGTTATTTCGGCGATCCAGGCCGATGACACTGTCGGGCCCGGCGGGCTTGCGGGCGGCGCCATCTTGTCTTCTGCTCCTCTACCACGGAGCTTATCTTTATGTATATTTTTCGCTGCCATCACGCCGCCAATTAATTTAAAATGTACGTTGCCGGCCTCTCTAGCGTTTCAGGCTGCGGCGAATTTCGTTTTTAGATCGCGGTTTGTGAGCTGGTCATGCGGAGGGGGGATTGAAGCCGGAGAGATCTTTTTCCTTCAACCCCTCACGGTCATGACGTCACCGGAAGTCCTATCCAGACCCCTTTTAAACTCAGCAAGGCCAGCTGCTGTCACCACCTTCTCCGGCAATGAGCTCCAGAGTGTAACTACGCGCTGAGTAAAGAAATCCTTTCTCCAATTTGTTTTAAACCTACCACATTCTAATTTCATCTTGTGTCCCCTGGTTCTTTTATTGTTAGAAAGTGTAAACAAACACTTCACATCCGTCCGCTCTACTCCACTCATTATTTTGTAGACCTCTATCATATCACCCCTCAGCCGCCTTTTCTCCAGGCTAAAGAGTCCTAGCCGTCTTAACCTCTCCTCATAGGGTAGTCGTCCCATCCCTTTTATCATTTTTGTCGCCCTTCTCTGCACCTTCTCCAATTCCTTTATATCTTTTTTGAGATGAGGCGACCAGAACTGAACACAATACTCCTGGTGCGGTCGCACCATGGAGCGATATAACGGCATTATAAGTACATAAGTAATGCCACACTGGGAAAAGACCAAGGGTCCATTGAGCCCAGCATCCTATCCACGACAGCGGCCAATTCAGGCCAAGGGCACCTGGCAAGCTTCCCAAATGTACAAACATTCTATACATGCTATTCCTGGAATTGTGGATTTTTCCCAAGTCCATTTAGTAGCGGTTTATGGACTTGTCCTTTTGGAAACCGTCTAACCCCTTTTTAAAACTCTGCCAAGCTAACCGCCTTCACCACGATCTCCGGCAACGAATTACAGAGTTTAATTACGCGTTGGGTGAAGAAAACTTTTCTCCGATTTGTTTTAAATTTATTACACTGGTTATATCACACAATATAACTAACTATCCACCAAATGCTAACCGGCGATATTCAGCAGGATACAGCTAGCCGTCTCCCACTGAATATTGCTGGATAGCCGGCTAAGTACATTTAAGTGGCCAGGTGCCATTCCTGGCCAGATAAATGGTTTTGAATATCGGGCAGAATAAAATTAAGAGTATTTACCTCCAACTATACTATGCAGAAGCCATGGCACCTGCATAATGATTTTTTCTATGATTTGTGTAGTATGTGAATATCAGTTCTCATGTGGGGGTCTTTTACAAAGTGGCAGTAAGCCCAAATTGGGCTTACTGCACACTAAATCTGAACTATCGCTGGCCCAACGCAGCCTCTGGCAGTAGTTCTGGGTCAAGCGAGCACCATTTCTGGCACTCTAGAAATTTTTAAAATTTTTTTCTAGTGTGGTGGTAACCTGCTGGTAATCGGGCACTGCTGCTCACTGTCCGATTAATGCTGGGTTACCGCAGGAGCCCTTACTGCCACCTCAGTGGGTAGCGGTAAGTGCTCCCTGCCTCATGGCCATGTGGGCATTTTACTGGCTGCTTTAAAAAGGGCCTTGGTACGCAGGAAAAATGGCCTCCGCCGATACCACAGGGCCCCTTTTCCTGCAGTTTAGTAAAAAGACCCCTTAGTATATTGGGCTACTGAAGGTAAAACATTCTTTCCTGTCCATCAGCTATGCTATTTCCTCCAGCAAACAGATATAGCATGTATCATTTGATCATAAGGTATGTCGGCTCCCATTGTCAAACTACAGGATGTGTAAAGTCTGGGGACGCCAGTTGGCACTGAGAGATTAGAGGGAATGTACACATGTTAGTGTCACTCTGGATCTTCTAATATCCTCTTATAAACACTATATAGCTCCTTATTATCTCAGCATGTGTTCTCACAAGTGACAAACATGAGAATTCATTCTCCTTTTCCAAGACCACAACTGAATCACGATGACAGTGTGCTTTGTGTGTGCTTTAATGAGTTTAATTCTGAATGTTCTTTTTTTTTTTTTGTTTAGTTTTGTTTTACTAAAAGCATGAGGACTAACAATGCAAGCAAAAGTAGTAAATCAGAGTAAATAAGCAGACAGACAGATAAAGGAGTTAAATAGAATTTTGAATTTAAAATAAAACTAGATTTGTATCCCAGCTTGTCATTTTTATAGCACCAAAGAAGGTTCTGAAGTACAGTATAGGCAAGAGATAATAAAATGTTGTGACTAGACAAACATCCCCCTAAAAAAACAAACAAACAAAAAACAATAAGGGCGGCCATCTCTAATGACGGTCCCGTCAAGCGGCGTACCCGACTGCATTATTGAAACAAGATGGCTGGCCATCTTTCGTTTCGATAATATGGTCGAGGCCGGCCAAATCTCAACATTTGGGCCACCCTTACAGATCGTCGGTGTTAGAGATGGCCGCCATTGGTTTTTGCCAATAATGGAAAATAATGGCGGCCATCTCAAACACAGCCAAATCCAAGCCATTTGGTTGTGGGAGGAGCCAGCATTTATAGTGCACTGGTCCCCCTCACATGCCAGGACACCAACCTGGCACCCTAGGGGGCACTGCAGTGGACTTCACAAATTGATCCCAGGTGCATAGCTCCCTTACCTTGTGTGCTGAGCCCCCCCAACCCCCCAAAACCCACTCCCCACAACTGTACACCACTACCGTAGCCCTAAGGGGTGAAGGGGAGCACCTACATATGGGTACAGTGGGTTTTGGGGGGTTTGGAAGGCTCAACATTTACCACCACAAGTGTAAGAGGTAGGGGGGGGATGGGCCTGGGTCCTCCTGCCTGAAGTGCACTGCACCCACTAAAAACTGCTCCAGGGACCTGCATACTGCTGTGATGGACCTGGGTATGACATTTGAGGCTGGCATAGAGGCTGGCAAAAAATGTGTTTTAATTTTTTTTTCGGGTGGGAGGGGGTTGGTGACCACTGGGGGAGTAAGGGGAGGTCATCCCCGATTCCCTCCGGTGGTCATCTGGTTAGTTCGGGCACCTTTTCGAGGCTTGGTCGTGAACAAAAAGGGACCAAGTAAAGTCAGCCAAATGCTCGTCAGGGCCGGCCTTCTTTTTTCCATTATCGGCCGAGGCCGGCCATCCCTTAACCATGCCCCCATCCTGCCTTCGATACACTGCCAACACGCCCCCTTGAACTTTGGCCGGCCCTGCGATGGAAAGCAGTTGAAGCCAGCCAAAATTGGCTTTCGATTATACCAATTTGGCCAGCATTAGGAGAAGGCCAGCCATTTCCCGATTTGTGTCGGAAGATGGCCGCCCTTCTCCTTCGAAAATAAGCAGGATAGTAACATAGTAAATGACGGCAGATAAAGACCTGAATGGTCGATCCAGTCTGCCCAACGAAATAAACTCATTTTACATGGTATGTAATACTTTGTATAGTAACATAGTAACATAGTAGATGACGGCAGAAAAAGACCTGCACGGTCCATCCAGTCTGCCCAACAAGATAACTCATACTTTTTGTATCCCGCCTCCCAACCACCAGCCCCGCCTCCCGATCTTGACTAAGCTCCTGAGGATCCATTCCTTCGGCACAGGATTCCTTTATGCTTATCCCACGCATGTTTGAATTCCGTTACCGTTTTCATTTCCACCACCTCCCGTGGGAGGGCATTCCAAGCATCCACTACTCTCTCCATGAAAAAATACTTCCTGACATTTTTCTTGAGTCTGCCCCCCTTCAATCTCATTTCATGTCCTCTCATTCTACCATCTTCCCATCTCCGGAAAAGCTTCGCTTGCGGATTAATACTTTTCAAATATTTGAACGTCTGTATCATATCACCCCTGTTTCTCCTTTCCTCCAGAGTATACATGTTTAGTTCAGCAAGTCTCTCCTCATACGTCTTGTAACACAAATCCCATACCATTCTCGTAGCTTTTATTTGCACCGCTTCAATTCTTTTTACATCCTTAACAAGATACGGCCTCCAAAACTGAACACAATACTCCAGGTGGGGCCTCACCAACGACTTATACAGGGGCATCAACACCCCCTTTCTTCTGCTGGTCACACCTCTCTCTATATAGCCTAACAACCTTCTAGCTACGGCCACCGCCTTGTCACACTGTTTCGTCGCCTTCAAATCCTCAGATACTATCACCCCAAGATCCCTCTCTCCGCCCATACCTATCAGACTCTCCCTGTCTAACACATACATCTCCCGTGGATTTCTATTCTCTAAGTGCATCACTTTGCATTTCTTCGCATTGAATTTTAATTGCCAAACCTTAGACCATTCTTCTAGCTTCCTCAGATCCTTTTTCATGTTTTCCACTCCCTCCGGGGTGTCCACTCTGTTACAGATCTTAGTATCATCCACAAATAGGTAAACTTTACCTTCTAACCCTTCGGCAATGTCACTCACAAATATATTGAATAGAATCGGCCCCAGCACCGATCCCTGAGGCACTCCACTACTCACCTTTCCCTCCTCCGAGCAAATTCCATTCACCACCACCCTCTGGCATCTGTCCGTCAACCAGTTCCTAATCCAGTTCACCACTTCAGGTCCTATCTTCAGCCCATCCAGTTTATTTAAGAGCCTCCTGTGGGGAACCGTGTCAAAAGCTTTGCTGAAATCTAAGTAGATTACCTCCATAGCTCGTCCATGATTCAATTCTTCTGTCACCCAATCAAAGAACTCAATGAGATTCGTTTGGCACGATTTCCCTTTGGTAAAACCATGTTGTCTCGGATCTTGCAACTTATTGGCTTCCAGGAAATTCACTATCCTTTCCTTCAGCATCGCTTCCATTACTTTTCCAATAACCGAAGTGAGGCTTACCGGCCTGTAGTTTCCAGCTTCTTCCCTATTTTTTTTTTTTGTTACATTTGTACCCCGTGCTTTCCCACTCATGGCAGGCTCAATGTGGCGGGCAATGGAGGGTTAAGTGACTTGCCCAGAGTCACAAGGAGCTGCCTGTGCAGGGAATTGAACTCAGTTCTTCAATTCCCCAGGACCAAAGTCCACCACCCTAACCACTAGGCCACTCCTCCACTTTTGTGAAGAGGGACCACCTCCGCCGTTCTCCAATCCCTTGGAACCTTTCCCGTCTGCAAGGATATATTGAACAAATCTTTAAGAGGACCCGCCAAAACCTCTCTGAGCTCCCTCAATATCCTGTGGTGGATCCCGTCCGGTCCCATGGCTTTGTCCACCTTTAGTTTTTCAAGTTGTTGATACACATTTTCTTCCGTGAACAGTGCTCTATCCACTTCATCCTCATTTGTACTATTTCCAGTCCATTGCGGTCCTTCTCCAGGATTTTCTTCTGTGAAAACAGAACAAAAGTATCTATTTAGCAAATTTGCTTTTTCTTCATCATTTTCCACATAGCGGTTCACAGTATCTTTTAGTCTCACAATTCCCTTTTTAGTCATTCTCCTTTCACTAATATACCTGAAGAAATTTTTGTCACCCCTTCTTACATTTCTAGCCATTTGTCTTCCGCTTGTGCTTTTGCCAGTTGTATCTCTCTCTCGGCTTCTTTCAGTTTCATCCGGTATTCCTCCATGTGTTCCTTTTCTTGAGTTTTTCTATTTCTGGAACGCCAACTCTTTAGCCTTTATTTTCTCAACCACTTGCTTGGAGAACCATATCGGTTTCCTTTTTCTCTTGCTTTTATTTACTTTCCTTACATAAAGGTTTGTGGCCCTATTTATAGCTCCTTTCAGCCTGGACCACTGTCCTTCCACTTCTTGTACTTCCTCCCAGCCCATCATCTCCTTCCTCAGGTATTCCCCCATTTTACTAAAGTCAGCATGCTTGAAATCCAGGACTTTGAGTTTTGAGTGGCCGCTCTCCACTTTAGCTGTTATATCAAACCAAACCGTTTGATGGTCACTGCTGCCCAGGTGGGCACCCACTCGGATATTTGACATGCTATCCCCATTTGTGAGCACCAGATCCAGTATCGCTCCCTCCCTCGTGGGTTCCATCACCATTTGTCTGAGCAAAACACTTTGGAAAGCATCCACGATCTCTCTACTTCTTTCCGATTACGCAGACGGAACCTTCCAATCTACATCCGGCAGATTGAAATCTCCCAGCAACAGCACCTCTCTCTTGCTTCCCAACTTTTGAATATCTGCGATCAGGTCTTTATCTAATTCCTCCAATTGTGTCGGAAGTCTGTAGACAACACCCACGTGGACAGAGGTTCTATCATCTCTTTTTAAGGTGATCCATATCGCTTCTTCCTTTCTCCAGGTCCCTGTCATTTCAGTCGCAGTCATTCCTCACATACAGAGCTACTCCTCCACCTTTACGACCCTCTCTATCATTCCTAAATAGATTATAGCCTGGTATGTTTGCATCCCATTCATGGGAACCATTGAGCCATGTCTCCGTGATTGCAACAACATCCAGGTCTGCCTCCAACATCAGGGCCTGAAGGTCATGAACTTTATTGCTTAGACTGCAAGCTTTTGTGGTCATCGCTTTCCATCTACATTTCCTGGTATGCATTTCAACATTAGTGATTTGGGGGTTTCTTTTCTCTTTGAGTACCTTCATATCTTTTTGTTCCACTTTTATTGTTTTTTCTTTGGCTTCCGTTCTGTTTTCAAGAACATCACAGTGCTGTAATGGAGTAAAAGAATTTTATGTATATCCGAGTTTGATTTGTCCCTGCCTTTCTCAGGGCACAGACAGTAGAAGTCTGCCCTGCACTGGTTTTATTCTCAAATAACGCCGTTGCCACTCAATGTCTGCTAAGATTCCATATATCCATTCCTTCTAAACAGGATTCCTTTGTGTTTATCCCACGCATGTTTGAATTCCATTACCGTTTTCATCTCTACCACCTCCTGCGAGAGGGCATTCCACGTATCCACCACCCTATCCATGAAAAAATACTTCCTGACATTACTCCTGACTCTGCCTCCCTGCAACCTCAATTCATGTCCTCTAGTTCTACCACCTTTCCGTCTCTGGAAAAGGTTCGTATGCGGATTAATACCTTTCAAATATTTGAACGCCTGTATCATGTCACCCCTGTTTCTCCTTTCCTCCAAAGTATACATGTTCAGGTCGGCAAGTCTCTCCTCTTACGGTTTGCAACGCAATAAACCACAAGGAGAACAACACAGAATATACAGGGAATATATGAAAACAAAAAATACTCCTTCTTTACCTCTCGTCTTGACTACTGTAACCTACTCCTCACTGGCCTCCCACTTAGCCATCTATCCCCCCTTCAATCCATTCAGAACTCTGCTGTGAGTCTTATCTTCCATCTGGACCATTATACTCATATCACCCCTCTCCTCAAATCACTTCACTGGCTTCCGATCAGGTACCGCATACAGTTCAAGCTTCTCCTACTAACCTACAAATGCACTCGATCTGCAGCCCCTCATTACCTCTCTACCCTCATCTCCCCTTACGTTCCTACCTGAAATCTCAGCTCACAGGACAAATCCCTCCTCCTGGTACCCTTCTCCACCACCGTCAACTCCAGGCTCCACCCTTTCTGCCTCGCCTCTCCCTATGCTTGGAATAAACTCCCTGAGCCCATACGCCAAGCCTCCTCCCTGCCCATCTTCAAATCCCTACTCAAAACCCACCTCTTCAATGTCGCATTCGGCACCTAACCATTATACCTCTATTCAAGAAATCTAGATTGCCCCAACTTGACATTGCATCCTTTAGATTGTAAGCTCCTTTGAGCAGGGACTATCCTTATTTGTAAAACTGTACAGCACTGTGTAACCCTAGTATCGCTTTAGAAATGTTAAGTAGTAGTATTAGTAGTAATTGGTTCCTAGCAATCAGTTTACTTATGTCGAAAACTGATTTTAGACAGAACACCTGGGGCCCTGTTTTAAAGACTTTAGGCATTGGTTTTGAAGAAGGAAAAACTTTGATGTTCAGTCTGAATGGGCTCAGTTATGTAGCTTTACCATACAAGATAAAAATGTTCTAGTAAAAATATTAGAACGGTAAGTTGGAGACCACATAGAGGCCCTGATGAACTGCAACTGAGAAACTTTTCTAGGGATATGCTGTCATTTTAAAACATGTCTCTTTTTTCAATCCACAACAGCAGTCTGTCTCCAACTCCCATTTTCTATTACCATATCATTCTGCTCATTTTAACCATCCCTTTGACATTCTAAGGTTTTGTATCTCATTTTTTTTTGTTACATTTGTACCCCACACTTTCCCACTCATGGCAGGCTCAATGTAGCTTACATGGGGCAATGGAGGGTTAAGTGACTTGCCCAGAGTCACAAGGAGCTGCCTTTGCCTGAAATGGGAATCAAACTCAGTTCTTCAGGACCAAAGTCCACCACCCTAACCACTAGGCCACTCAGCATATGCAGGGTTGGCAGTGTAACATAGAAGAAGACATTTCAAATAGAAATCCTAACATGTTGTTTGCAAGATCCACCTTTTCCCTACCACCTTCCTGCCCCTATATGGTAAAGTCAGGCACTTTTCTGCCTATTTAAAATTGTCATTGTTTTGTATGTATTAACATCAAGAGACCTACCAAGGACAGGATCTAAAAGGCAGGCAGAGCTTTGAAGTCTCAAAGTGTGGTTGAGACAATGGTGCAGGGATGAGGGATTTAGATTTGCTGGGACTGGGCAACATTCTGGGAAAGGGAGAACCTGTTCCAAAAAGAATGACTCCACCTTAACAAAGATGGATCCAGGCTGCTGGCGCTAACATTTAAAAAGGAGATAGAGCAACTGGTAGGGGAGGGAGGGGAAAGCTGACAGTCACCTAGGATCAGATGGTTTGTGTGAAGTATCCTTGAAGGATACAATTGAAACAGGATCTTTAGAGAATCCCAAATTAAGTGGATCAAATTGGAGGAGAGGTTTCACTATGGGGCCATTTTACTAAGCTGCGACAAAAAGTGGCCTACGGCAGTGCAAACATGTCTTTTGGATGTGCACTGGGCCAGTTTTTATCGTGTCCTGGAAAAAGGGCCTTTTTTAAGAGGCCAGAAAATGGTAAATCAGTACTTAGCCTGTCTGAACCAGTGGTAAATCGTGGCAATGACAATATTTCCACCTGTGGTGGAGACCTCGACAGCCTATGACCTAGTACTGTCCAAAATACTTAGAAGCCACAAGTTCTACAAGTTCCCAAGCTTATTAAAAACTTGCTAACCCACACATCAAGGAGTATATCTGTGTGGTTTACAATTCTAGGAATGGTAAAGAAAGAGAGAGACTCCATTATTAAAATTGATTTAAGGGTCACTGAGTATTCATGTGCTAACCAGTTAGAGCACACTAACGTGGATGTGCTGATTTTACATAGGAATGCCCACTCTGCCCCTGACACACCTCTCCAAAAACACATTTTTTTAGTGTGTGAATTATAGGTAATTCTAAGCACTGTTATGTGGGCATTAGTGCCTAACACAGCTTAGAAAAAGGGCCATTATATGCTTTAGCGTTTCCACCAGTTGTTAAGAATCTTTAGTCTAACTGTTGAGAACATTTGCCCTTCATTATGAGGTGAAACTTTATTTTTAATGTAAACAGAAGAAAAATAAGCTTTATTTACATAAGGAAAGGGTGGCTGCAGTAGCAGATAGTGAGGCAGAAAGAAAACAGGGGTTCCAGGGCAGGACCAAGAGAAAGAGGGCCAAATAGCCAAGAAGACCCTCTGGATAGAAATGTAGATAAGACAGAAATGTTCCCCCTAGAACCCATATGCAATTTAGAGGAAAGATGGTATCTGAGACCATAGGTCAGTTACTCTTTTGGTACTTGAATAACTCAGCTTGTGGTAAACTTCATATGCTGCTTTATTACAGGAAAACTAATAGCAGCTTAAAATGCTAAATAGTAGTAGTAGTAGTAGTTAAAGCTGCCTGGAGGCATCAGGCCACTAACCTGTGGCCCAGTTTTCATAGGGAACATATCTTAAAGAGGTTGACTTGACTAAATAATAGAAATGGTACAGATATTGCTCTTCCACCCCTGGACCACCAATGGCTAATTAAGTTAGGCATGGGGGAGCTACAGGGGGGTAGGGTTTATTTTTTGGGGGTCTGGATCTTTCAAAGGGGGGATCAGAGGCATACACATTATTATTCCTAAGGTCTAGATCATACCAAGTGAAACAATCAGGTACAATTTCATCAGCACGGTCCCCTATTGTGGAGTGCCCCAGGGCTCTCCATTGGCCCTCATCCTATTTAGCATCATGTTGATTCCATTAGGCAATTTACTGGAGAAAAATGGTCTCTCAACATTCATTTATGCAGACAATGTTACCATCTATATTCCATTCACTAAAGAAATAAATGAAATTACTCATAACATCAGATTAGGTATCTCTCTAGTGGAATCTTGGACATCTAATTTAAAATTAAAACTCAACACCGATAAAACAAAATTCTTAATAGTTACTAATCCTCATCACGCTATAAATCTTAAATCATTTACCATTGAGAACATCACATAGCCCCTTGACTCAACTATGAAAATCTTAGGAGCCACAATTGAACAATTCCTCACTCTAAATAAACACATTTCCAAAGTGATCTCAAGTGTCTTCAATTCACTATGGAAATTGAGGAGACTAAGCCCATTCTTTGCAAAATCAGTCTTCTGTACCCTAGTTCAATTCCTAGTCCTAACAAAATTTGATTACTGCAACTCTATTTATGCAGGACCTAAAGGAGATCTCCTCAAAAAACTAAAAACTGCTCAAAACACTGCTGTACATCTGATATTCAGACTACCATGCTTCACCAAAGCAACCACCTTTCTGTATGACTTGCATTGGCTGCCAATAAAAGATAGAATATTATTCAATCTATGTACCTCCATTCACAAAGTTTTCTATGGTTCGATCCCAATCTACATGAACAGCCTTATTGAATTACCCTCACGTAATGCCTCTAAATCATCTAGAGAATATCTTACCCTACATTTCCTGAATTATATGAAAATATCCTACAAAACAATCCATACTGCTAACTTTTTATATCAAGGCACTAAAATTTGGAACTCCTTATCTAAAAACCATCAAATGCACCAATGATTATTTGTTATTCCGAAGTCTATTGAAAACTCACTTCTTTAGTCTTTAAGGAAATAAGCGCTCTTCTCAAATAAACTCATGGCATTCATTTTTTTCCCTTATCCCACCTCCCACTACTCCCGTCTATCCCAGTTAATCCTAGGCCTTTACCTTTTTCCTCCATATTTCAATTATCTAGCTGAAATAATTAAGGGCCTGTTTACTAAGGTGCGCTAGCATGTTTAACATGCGCTAAAAATTAGTGTTCGCTAATGCCAGAGACACCTATAGGAATATGTCTGAGTTATTCTTTCTGTACACTGCCTTGGGTGAATTTCTTCCAAAAGCTGGTAAATATAGTCAAATAAATAAATAAATAAATAAATACATAAAATGGAATAGAACATATATTAGCGATTATTAGTAGTATATCTATTCCTTATGCTTTTGAGATGATAACTGTAAAATTACATTATAGATGAATCAGCTACGAATTGTGGATAAAACAATTTAAAGTGACTATTTATTCAGGGGTCTATTCATTCACTTTTGAGATCAGAAATGAGGCCAATGCAAATGGCTAATTGAGTAGACCAGCAAATAAAAATATTTGCCATTCAAAAGTAGAGCAGGCACTGCTCAGAAGGCTGAAATGGAGAGAACTGGGTAAAAATATACACTGAATGTGACATTTTGTACTTGCTTTGCTCTGAGCTGCAGAATTCATTAATTGCCTCATTTTCCTATATATGGATCTTATTAGTCCTAACCTGTGAAATTATTTATGGTTTATACCACCCTTCCTGAAAACATCTTAGGGCAGTTCGCTAACAAGTTGCAAATAATTAGAGATAAAATATGAAAAGTAACACCCCAAAAATCTTAGGAAAGACCACACTCAATCTTAAGAGAGAAAAACACACACAGAAGTGGGTCAGTGAACTCGCAACATGCCACTACAAGGTTAATACTAGTTTTTGTGAAATTTAGCTATGAGATGCCAATGAGTTTAGATTGTAAGCTCTGTTGAGCAGGGACTGTCTTTTCATGTTGATTTGTACAGCGCTGCGTAACTCTAGTAGCGCTATAGAAATGTTTAATAGTAGAGTTCTTGGGGAGTGACAGCTTTCAGATTTCTTGATTTAAGGTTCAGGGCCTAGAGGGCTGGTGCTTCATCAGAGTCTCTTTATATTTTATCCAACTAGGGCTCAGGAAGGGGCATTTTAGGGACTACTGGCCCACCAGGGAAGCCTTTAATTTGGGCTATGAAAAGCTTTTAAACAGCAGCTGCCACAAATGCTAAACGTCTTCTTTTCAGCAACTCTTCAACTTTGGAATTAACAAGATGCTTTGTATAATTTTCCATTGAGCAGAATTAAAGGCAAATGTAAGTAAACTTTCAAGCAAAGAGGACTACATGCAAAAGTTAACTTACTACCTGGAAAGAAAAAAAATCAGTCATATCACCCTACTACTTAAAAGTGCTCAGTGTCTGCCTGTCTCTCATAGAGTAACTTTTAAAATGTTGCTTCTTGTTCATAAAAAATGTACTGGTATGTCTCTACTTTTCTCCCAATTCTTGATTCCTTATCAGCCCACAAAACTCCTGAGACCTTTCCAACATAATCAACTATAATGCTAACTTTTATCAAATAGGTTCACAATTCATCCAAAATACCCATTTTAGTGTGACTGCACCAATGTTATGGAATGTTCTCCCATTTTCTCTGCACTTAAAACAATCCCCCGAAAAATTTAAAGCAGGTCTTAAAACCTATTTGTTTAAGGATGAATATGAGCAAATTTCATGTACTGTTGCTCTTGATTGGATGAGGGGATTGGAGGCGACTGCAAAGCGCAAACAGCTTTTATCTTTTGCTATCCTTTTTCTATTGAAAATTATAATTTCTACTTTTTTCTCTCTTTCTTTCCTTATACTTAGTTGTTTGTAAGCTACTCTGAAGTTCTATTTAAGGACAGTTTCTTATTTATTATTTCAGAATCAACTGAAGATTTATTTGTTAAAAAATTTTCTTTGTTAGGCTTCATCTTTTTTTCAGTTTCTGTTTTTTTTCTCTTATTATGTCTCATTTTGTAATCTGTATTTTGCGTTATTCACCTTGAACCTGTTGATGGGAGTCCAGAGGGCGGCTAGAAAACTGATCAGTGGTCTCTGTAATAAAACATATAGGGGCAGGCTCATGAACCTCAACATGTATACGCTGGAAGAGAGGGGGGAGAGAGGGGATATGATAGAGATGTTTAATGTCATTAACAAACATGAGATGAGCCTTTTTTTAATGAAGGAAACCTCTGGAATGAGAAGGCATAGGATGAAGTTAAGAGGAAACAGGTTTAGGAGGAATCTGAGAAAATAATCTTTCATGGAAAGGGTGGTAGATGCGTTGAATCGCCTCCCGGTGGAGGCCGTAGAGACGAGGACTGTGTCAGAGTTTAAAAGACATGGGACAGACAAATGAGATCTCTTAGGAAAAGGAGGAGTTAGTGGTTTCTGAAGATGGGCAGATTGGATGGGCCATTCAGCCCTTATCTGATGTCATGTTTCTATAATTAACTAGAGGCCGAAAGAATTTCTGTTTCAGTTTTGGATTTTGCACTTAAACCAGACTGAAATACAGGTTTAGATTTTGGCTGAAAATGCTGGTGCATTTCCAGCTAAAACCGAAACTCTCCTTTGCCTCTCCCCCCCAAACTGCCTAACCATCCATACCTCCGCCCTTGACCCCCAAAGAAAGCAAGTCCTTCTGTCAATATGGCTTCCCTGAACATCAGTAGGCCCTCCCTAGCCTACTTTAATACACCCTGGTGGTCTAGTGGTCTCTTCAGGGGCAAGAAATAACCCCACTCTTTCCTGCCTGATGCCACTGCTATGCCTGGTGCAGCTTCTGCTTTATAACAGCTGCCAAGACTACTGCAAGAGGGCCCAGCAGCCATTTTGAGATTAGTACCGACTTTGAATTTAGCAATATCTGTGATGATATTCAGTGGCACTAACTGGTTAAATGACACTGAATATCAGCAAATAACCCCAAATAAGTGATTTAACTGTCCAGGAGCTGTTTCTGGCCGCTTAAATTGCTTTATCACCCCCAAAAGTTAGAGCACTATCAGGCTTATTTTCAAAAGAGAAAGACGCCCATATTTCAACCCAAATCGGGAGATGTGCGCCTTTCTCTCATGGGCGCCCAAATCGGTATAATTGAAAGACGATTTTGGGCGCCTCCAACTGCAGTCTGTCGCGTAAACGAATAAAGTTGACGAGGCATGTCGGAGGCATAGTGAAGGTGTGACTGGGGTGTGTTTTTCGTCTGAGGAGAGCTGGGTGCCCTCGGCCGATAATGGAAAAAAGAAAGGTGGCAGTAGCGAGAATTTGGGCTGCTTTTTTTTGGACCATTTTTTTTCACAAACAAGTCCTCAAAAAGTACCCCAACTGCCCAGATGACCACCGGAGGGAATCGGGGATGACCTCCCCTGACTCCCCCATTGGTCACTAACCCCCTCCCACCAAAAAAAAGAACTTTAAAAACTTTTTTTTGCCAGCCTGTATGCCAGCCTCAAATGTCATACCCAGCTCCCTGACAGCAGTATGCAGGTCCCTGGAGCAGTTGTTGTTGGGTGCAGTGGACTTCAGCCAGGTGGACCCAGGCCCATCCCCCCCCCCTTACTGTTACACTTGTGCTGGTAAATGTGAGCCCTCCAAACCGCCCCCAAAACTCACTGTACCCACATCTAGGTGTCCCCCTTCATCCCTTAGGGCTATGATAATGGTGTAGAGTTGTGGGCAGTAGGTTTTGGGGGGATTTGAGGGGGGGAGCTCAGCACACAAGAGAAGGGAGTTATGGACTTGGGAGGTTTAGATTGTACAGCGCTGCGTAACCCTGGTAGCGCTTTAGAAATGTTAAATAGTAGTAGTAGTAGTAGTAGTAGTATTTTAATTTTTTTTTACTTTTTACAAGTGCCCCCTAGGGTGCCTGGTTGGTGTCCTGGCATGTGAGGGAGACCAGTGCAATACGAATCCTGGCCCCTCCCATGACCAAATGCCTTGGAGTTGTTCGTTTTTGAGCTGGGCGGCTTCGGTTTACATTATCACTGAAAACCGATACCGCCCAGCTTAAATCTGCCCAAATTCGATGCATTTGCCCGGCACCAACCGTATTATCGAAACAAAAGATGGACACCTATCTTTTTCGAAAATATGGTCTGTCCCGCCCCTTCACGGACCTGTCCTCGGAGATAGTCGCCCATGGAGATGGGCATCTGCGTTTGATTATGCCCCTCTATAACTGTTTAATTTGTATGTTATAGATGTCAATGCTCTTGACTAAACTTTTTTTGGACACACAAAAATTTCCTCATTTGTGAAATACTGTAGTTCTATGATGGTCTGGGGGGTGGAATCAGGAAGGGCCTGGCAGGCAGGTACTGGCTATATTCAGCGTCAGTGCTAAGTGGGAAGGTAAGAGGCAGTCCACTTACTTATATGGGTGTGAGACTAAATATCGGCTGGCACCCACATAACTTCCAGGTCACCACCTGACCCCTGTATATTCAGTGCTGATTCCTGGACAAGGTCCATCATTGAATATCCAGGATTAAATCTGACTGCATCTGTCAGCTACTTAAAAACTGCTCACTGCCATAGTTTGATTATTGACTGGTCCAATTTTTAATTTAAATGGAAAAAGCCATGAAGGGAAGGGAATATGGATTTAGTTCATGCTTTTTCAATAGCAGCCCAGAGTGGGTTATTTATAAGTATTTCCCCTGTCCTCAGAGGAATGAGTTATAGAACATCAAAAGGGATGACAATAGGATCTGAACTAGGCTTTCCCGGTTCTCAGTCCACCGCTCACCTCCACTCCATTGTGGAAGTGTGCACAATGGCAAAAATATGTATTCATAGGGCTCCTTTTATTATGCCGAACTAGTGTCTCCTGGTGCGGTAATGCCAACAAAACCCATTCACTTTAAATGGGCACCATCGGCATTGGCACAAGGAAAGCACTAGTGTGGCTTGATAAAAAAGGGCCTTTATTTATTTATTTTTATTTATTGCATTTGTATCCCACATTATCCCACCTCTTTGCAGGCTCGATGTGGCTTACAATTCATCATGGATACTGGAAATAGAAGTGAGTATACATTTGGTTTACAGAGGGTTTTGTGTTACTTGGTGGTGAAATACATGATGGTGTTACAGCAGAAAAACATTACAAGGCAGTTCTGGAAGTTTTAAAGATTATACAGTTACACATGTTGATCTTTGTGATATATCTTGTCGAAGAGATAGGCTTTCAATAGTTTGCGGAAATTGGTCAAACCATAGACCGTTTTCAGGTTACGTGGCAACGCGTTCCAGAGCTGCGTGCTCATATAGGAAAAGGTAGATGCATACATTGATTTGTATTTCAGACTCTTGCACTTGGGAGGATGAAGATTAAGGAATGTGCGAGAAGATCTTTTTGCGTTCCTGGGTGGTAGTTCTATCAGGTCTGACATGTAGGCTGGGGCATTACCATGGATGATTTTATGGACTATGGTGCAAAGCTTGAGCGTGATACGTTCCTTTAGTGGGAGCCAGTGTAGTTTTTCCCGCAGGGGTTTCGCACTTTCGTATTTTGGTGTGCCGAATATTAGTCTGGCTGCCGTATTCTGGGCTGTCTGGAGTTTTTTTAAGTATTTGCTCCAGAGCCATAGCGAAGGGAGCTGACACCCGGGGCGGGTCGCCGCTGCGCACCCCCCTGGGTACAGCACGGTGCACCCTCCTCCCGCTGGAGTGCATACCCCCCCGGAGCGCATACCTCCCCTACCGGAGCGCATACCTGCCTCCTCCCTACCCATCTTCAAATCCTTGCTCAAAGCCCACCTCTTCAATGTTGCCTTCGGCACCTAACCTTAGACTGCCCCAATTTGACTGCCACTACTTGATTGTCTGTACATTTGTCCATTAGATTGTAAGCTCTTCGAGCAGGGACTGTCCTTCTATGTCATATTGTACAGCGCTGCGTAACCCTAGTAGCGCTTTTGAAATGTCAAATAGTAGTAGTAGTAGTAGACTGCACGTTGCTGGGGTGTGTCGGCTCCGCGCTGGTTCACTGCTCTCTCTGTCCTGGAACAGGAAGTAACCTGTTCCGGGGCAGAGAGGGCAGTGCACCAGCGCGGAGCCGACACCCCCCAGTGGTGTGCACCCGAGGCGGACCGCCCCCCCAGCCCCCCTTCCTACGCCACTGATTTGCTCTTTACAGCCAGCGTAGAGTGAGTTACAATAGTCCAGATGACTGAGTACCAATGATTGTACCAGATTGCGGAATACAGTTCTTGGAAAAAATGATCTAATTCTTTTTAGTTTCCACATTGAATGAAACATCCTTTTAGTTATGTTATTTGCATGGTTCTCAAGTGTTAGATGTCGATCAATGGTGACTCCAAGGATTTTTAGGGAGTCCGAAACTGGTAGATTTAGTGTAGGTGTGTTGATGAAGCAGGCCCATAAGAATTTATCTGCTTCCCACAGCCATTCCCATACCTGAAGAACTACAACATTTCTTTCTGCAATACTTTCGAACAAACAGGGACAATAATATCTTAACAAACTTACTCCCCCCCTTTTACAAATCCGCACTAGTGGCTGCCGGTGCAGTAATGCTGACACAGCCCATTCAGAATGTGTTGTGTCGGCATTACCACACAGCTTTGTAAAAGGGAGAGGGGGTGGTTACCTTCTTAGGAACTTTCTAAAAAATATCATAGGAGATTATCAAGCAAATCATTGCATTTTGAATGAGCAGAGTTTCTAAACAGCTTCTATTTGTATCGAGTGTCTTATAAAGCAGGTGGAATAGTCAAATAGCACTGAAAATGATGTTGTTTATAGTCTGTGACCAGAAAACAATTACCCAAATACATATATAATCTGTTGTGCTTCTTGCTGATATCAACAAGGCTATGTAACAAAACCACATTTAGAAAATATTAATTTTGTCATTTCAGAAGTACTGCATAAAGATGCAGTTGGATACTTTATTACTTAATTATAAAGTTTGTTCCTTTTTTATTTATTCTTACTTCCTTTATATACTTTATTTAGCAGCAAAGTATCTCTTCTCTCACATCTCATGGTTTATCTCAGGTTGGATATGCCCTGTGTTTGCAGCTCATTTTAACTGAGAACATAAATTGATGAAATTGTTTATTACATTCTGGAAATAATTCACCTTACACAGGGTATAAATTGGGACCTTGGTTGGCTACTAGTTTACAGCTTGGGTATTTGCTTTCTGGCTTGCTTTCTAGAAGTTAAAATACACAATAGGAACAATGATTATAACACATGGAAACGATCAAATAAAATAGTAACATAGGAGTCAATAGTCAAAGGGGTCCTTTTATTAAACCATGGCAAAAAGTGGGCACATGTTTTTGGTGCATGCCGGGCCAGTTTTTACTGTGTCTGAGCTTTTTTCAATGGGCCGGGAAAAGGGCCTGCAGTAAAATTGAAACCAGCACTCACCTATTTAATGCCACCCATTGATCTAGCAGTAAGGTTCATGTGCTACACACACACAGACCAGTAGGTGCATGCCAAATCCCGACGGTATGAGCACATGCCAAATCTGAAATTACCACCAGGGGGTGTGCTAGCATGATAGTAGTCTCATTTTGGTGCACACTACACATGCGTAGAGCCTACCACGACTTTGTAAAAGGATCACTACGTTAACAGCCCAGAAATGCCTTCTGGCCAGTTAAGTCGTGTGTTTGGGGCTAACTGCTCATTTTGAGTGGTGATTAACTGGATAGTGCTGTTGAAAATGTTTTGCTAGTGCCTCACACAAAACTGGGGGCAGAGTCAACACTTAAGCGGACAAGGTAACCACATAAATAGGTCCGCATAAAAGT
Source organism: Microcaecilia unicolor (assembly GCF_901765095.1). NCBI lineage: Eukaryota > Metazoa > Chordata > Amphibia > Gymnophiona > Siphonopidae > Microcaecilia > Microcaecilia unicolor. The sequence continues at coordinate 264,051,270 of NC_044037.1, forward strand.
CAGTCCTATCTGTATGCAGATCGCCATAGCCAGTTAAGTGCTGAATATCACACTTAACCGGTTATGGTTTAGCTGGCTCTGTAAACCTGGGAATTCGATGCCAGAGCCCAGACATGACCCAACATTGAATTTCCGGGCATCATGCCAGCAGCGGTTAGCAAAATGCTGAGCACCGCTGACTAAATATTGACCCCATAATAAATGCCAGCAGATAAAGACCCGCATGGTCCATCCAGTTTGCCCAACAAGGTGGCCAGAGCTGAATCAGGTACTTTGCACAGGTTCCATTTCTTTATGATTAAACACTGGTACACTTAAGGGCTCATTTTCCAAACAGAAAAAGGTCCGAAAAGTGGCACATAGTGGCAGATGGACATTTTTATTTTTACCAAAATTTCCAAACCACTATTTTCAAAACCAGTTTTAAGATGGTTTTCCATACAGTTCATATACAGTGCATCCAAATCACGAGGGGACATGTCATGGGTTGTATTTTTGCATTCCCCAAACTTGGATGTTTTTCTGTCATAATAGAACAAAGCAAAAACATCCAGGGCTAAAAGTTAGATGTTTTAGTCTAAAACCTCTTTCAATCACAACTAAGTCACAAAAAAGTGACCTAAATGATCACTGGAAGGATTAAGGCATGACCCCCCCCCCCCCTTCCCCTTACTCACCCAGTGGTCTCACTCCCCAATGATGTGAAACAGTATATACCATCCTTTATGACAGCTTCAAAGCTGTAATGGCCAGTCATATTAGAGTAGCAAGCAGTTGGATACAGTAGGTTTTTGGTGGTTTTGGAGGGCTCACATACAATATAAGGGGTCATGGTGAGATGTGTACCTAAGACCTTTTATGTGAAGTCCACTGCAGCACCCCTTAGGGTGACTCACTGCTCTGCTGGGATGTCTGTGTGACCAGCATACTAAGAATGCTGATCCCCCATACATCCCAATGGCTTGTTCTTGTGCATTTTTCACTCGGACATCTACATCTTTTTTTTTTTTATATTTTACAAGAGGCTTTACATTTGGCAGAGCCTTATGTCAAATAGTATAGGGATTACATACATCATGACTTGGACATTTGAGTTCCCCTCTGCACATTCTTTCTAAAATCTGCTTCCACGTATAGCACAGTGGATTTGAATGAGCAAATATGCAATTTGGCTGACAGTGAGCTCTCCATCTGTGAGGGAACAGCCATTGTTTGTTGCCATATCACAGTTTTCAAATTTGAAGCTTCACCTTCCTGTTGCTATGACATACCAGCTTCAAGCACTGATATATCAACTAATGCACAATCCTAACAGTAGTACACAAAAAGAGGGAGAGCGACCAAGGATACCAGAAACTGGAAGATGTTCTTCAAAACAAAAATTTATTGATGGTTTGAAGACTTGACACCTGTATTATAAGCAGCGCGTGTAGCGGCTTGACCAGACCATGTGATCCTTTTAAACAGTCTTTCTCAAGACTACCACGTTATAGTTTGAAGAATCATCCTCATCACCATCGAGTCACTATCTGTGCAAGAGACTACTGTGACATTTCCAAGGCATTTTAAACATCACTCTTCTGCAGTACCTTGCACAGCAGACTCCTGATGCAGGCCTGACGGCCGAAACACAACATTGTATCGAGTCTTCAAACCATCAATAAATCTTTGTTTTGAAGAACATCTTCCAGTTTCTGGTATCCTTGGTTGCTCTCCCACTTTTTGTATACTGTTGTCTTTACCGTGGGGCATTTGAGTTCTCCGCTTGCTGGCGGATTTCCTCTCACAATCCTAACAGTAACCATGTCAGTTGCTATAAGTCAATTTGTACTACTGCCACAAATCTTGAAGTTCTTGCTACCTGTGTGGCTGCAGCTTGGTCTTAACTCCTTCTATAGTGATACACTTTCCTCCACCATCACTTCTGTGACCGCTGACTGATTTAGATGGTCCTGGTTAGGCACATCAGCAAGATACCAGCACTTGGCACAAAAGTGAGAGTTGAATCCCCAGGGCTCAAGGTAGTTTCTAGGACCAGGTTGACCAGTGATGCCAACATGTTTGGAAATCTCAAGCTAGCGCTGAGTACAATTTGTTAGCCTGGTACTCAGCAAACTGTCCCATGGCCCTGACCAAAAAAGTAATATACTTGAAGGGATAAGACAACAGTTTTCCTTTTCTCTTAATCATAAAATTTAAAGTGAGTCACCTAATAGAAGTCTAGTATATATCAATACATGAGGCAACAGCCATCATGGTTACTTGCTCTTTTTTTTCCTTGTTTCTATATATTTTTTCCTTACAAGCCTATGAAAAACTTGTTTTCACAGTGTTACCTTGATAAAGAAATCTACTTATTAAAGTCAAATATATTAAATGGTTTTTCAAATAATTGATTTGATTTATTAACTTAATATAATGCTTAACATAACTGAAGATTTCAAACACATTACAGTAAAATAAACAAACAAATAATATAAGTGCTAATGCAAAACAATAAATAATGGAAATATCTTCAATTGTCTAGAGTGCACTAAACATATATCAAAAAACTAATGAATGCACTCTTGCTATACACTCTGTGAGAAATTGCACAATACTGATATATATCATATACTTTATAAACTAGCCTCAATAGCCCAGGGAACCATTAATTAGGACTCCACTGAATTGGCCTGTATCATGGGCTCCTCCTCCTTTCCGAAAAAAACATCCACAAGTAACAAAAAACTCCCTACATAAGGAAGAAAAAGATCTTGTGAATAAAAAACGGATGGAGGGGTATTTTAATGATCTACTTCAAATATCAATGTGACTATAAGTGCATTATATCACAGAGAGTATTGAATGGAAGTAAAGAAAAAGTATGTATGATCACTTCGCAGTCCTCTTAAGGCTATATACTGAAGCAATATTCAAACAGAGAACCTTCATTCATTCATTCATTGCTTGATTAGAATCTTTTTTTCATGTTGAAATAAACCACTTATCTTAAAACCTGGGAATATTGTCACTTCTATCCATCAGAGACAATCCATCCAAAGTAATTGTAACCGGTTCTCAACTCTAGTTTAAATCCTTCAGTCCCATATAGTTCCGGTTGCGAAGTGAAATACTCAAACGTGGGAGCTGCTAGAGCAGTAAAATCTGCTCAGCCATGATGTCTTCTTAATTTTCTCGACAGCAAGGGACCCCACTGTTTCGCGTTCTTCGTCAGGAGAAATATACAAAAACAATTAAATGTATTTCTTTTCTATCCATCGCGAACCTCGGTTCAGAACATGGCGGCTATTAATATAGAACGCCAACATTAGTAGCTCCACCCAGTAGGAGTTCCGTGATTATTTCAAACAACCAATCACTGAACTAGCCTACTTATATCCTATTGTCCAATCACTTCTGTTGAAAGATTTAAAGTGATACAATCATCATTAAGGAAGGTTAATAAATAATACCAAATCAGTGAATATTAACATAAAATGATAATACTCAATTTGCATTCAACTTTTAGCTTTCCTTTAATTGCCAAGTTTTCAGAGCCTCCTGAAAGAATGAATAGGTTTCTGAAAGAATGAACTCTCTTTGCAAAGAGTGTGGACACTTTGAAAAAAGGGTACAATATTTCAAAGAGTGTGCACTCTTAGGGGTCCTTTTACTAAGCTGTGGTATGCGCTAGTGTGTGCTTACCGCAGCTTTAAATTGTTTACCATAGGATGTGCTCGGGTGTCCTGTAGTAAGTTTCAAATTGGCATGTGCAAAGCACACACTAAAATATATTCTTTAATTTTTGTTGGAGGGGCATGTTTGGGGGCAGAGAGTGGGTATTACTGTGCTACTCAGCGCAACTACTCTACCGAGCACTAACTAGTTAGCATAGGACTAGAGCAATAGCCCTACAAAATAGATGTGGGTAATTGCACACATATTAATTTTTTAAAATGGCTTCAGACTAATGGCAATGTTAATGCATTGTCACTATTACAAGCAAATGGAAAATCGGTCATTTTACTGCTGTGGTAAAAATGACCTGAGCATGCCGGACAAATCTGTGCAAGAGGGCACTAAATCCACCTTTCACCGTAGCTTATTAAAAGAACCCTTAAGGATTTTGGGGTTCTTTTAACCAAGCTATGGGAAAAAGGGCCTTCCGCTAGTGGCAGGGACCATTTTTCCCGCACGCCAGGGCCCTTTTAACTGAAGTGGGTAAAAAGACCTCAGGCACATATGGCCATGTAGTAAGAGAACTCTTACCGCATCACCATACGATAGGGAGCCCTTACCACCACCCATTGAGGTAGTGATAAGGGCTCCCATGCTAACCCGGTGGTAACCGGGCAGCGCACAGTGATGCCTGATTACCGCTGGGTTATCGCTATGCAAGCCATTTCTGGGGTTTTCTTTTCCCATGGAAATGGTACATGTTAGGCCGATGGTAGTCCCTGAAGACCAAGTGGTAAGCCCGCATTGGGCTTACCATCACTCTGTAAAAGGGCCCCTTAATGATTTAGTTAAAAAAAAAACAATGTTCCAATGAAACAGGAAAACAACGTGAAATGAAAGGTCCCCTTTTACCGCAGCTGGTAAAAGGTAGGTCTTTCTTTTTTTTTAAGAAATGGCCATGCGGCAAATGAAGCACTTGCCATGCAGCCATTTCTTGGGGGGGGGGGGGGGGGAGGCCTTACTGCCACCCATTGAGATTACTTTAAGGGTTCCAGCGCTAACCTGGCAGTAACCAGGCAGCACGTGGCATTGCCCGATTACTGCCGGGTACACACTGGTGCTACAAATATAAATATATTTTTGTAGCGCTGGCTATGACGGAGCGCTGGGGGTGGGAAGTACCACCAGGCTGCTGCGGTAGACTGCTGGTACTTCCTTTTTAGCGAGTGGTAAGCCCGCATTGGGCTTACCGCCACTTTGTAAAAGAGGCTCATAATGCATGGCCATTAATAGGAAAAATGGTAAATAAAGCCATTTTACTGCCACTCTAAATGTGGTCTCAGCATGCAAGAAAGACCCATGCTGGGGATAACACAGGCCACTTTTTAGTGCTGCTTGGTGAAAGGACCCCTATATATCTCCAATTGTAGTCCAAAGAACCAGAATATACGTCTTATGATAAAATACTTTAATTCAACATTAATACTCTTACACAAGCCCAACGTGAATCACGTTTTATCCTAGCAATGGGCTGCATCAGGGGCAGCTACAAATGGCAGTAAAAATATACCATAAAACATATATAAATCAAACCAAACATAAAAGCAAAAATAAAATAAAAATAAAATATACTCACAGGAAATCAGCCAATAACCCACAAATCTCAAATATAGCAGGGTCACTCCAAAGCGACTAAAAACATAAAAGTTAATTTAAATCAATACAAATCAGTATAATAGACAACAGACAGCCTTTCACTGTCTTGCCCCCTTTCTGTGGAACCAACTACCCCTCCCCCCCCACACACACACACACATACACACTCTCCATTCAGAGTCCTCAGCAAAGAAATTCAAAGCTTCTCTCAAGATGTATTTTTTCTCTAAAATGTATTCTTTAGTCCTCCTAGTCTTTGCTTGATATTGTCTTTTCCATTTCCTAATTTTTTCTTCCCCTAGGCCAGCTTTCTTCCCCAATACTATCCCATTTGTGTTCAATTAGTCAAGTTGTTCTTTGTAAATAAGTGCTGTGTTATTCATCTTCTCCCTATTGTTTTTGACACAGTAAGTCTTGCATGTTTTACTTCAGATGATATATAAAAAAACATAAGAATAGCTATACTGGGTCAGACCAATGTTCCATCTAACCCAGTATTCTGCTTCCAACAGTGACCAATCCAGGTCACAAGTATCTGGTAGAAACCCAGTTACTAGCAACATTCCATGCTACCAATCCCAGTGGCTTCCCCCGTGTGCATCTAAATAACAGACTAGACTTTTCCTCTAGGAACATGACCAAATCTAGATACGCTAATCGCTATTGCCAAATCCTCTGAATTGTTTGTTAGATGAAAGATATAAGACTTTGCTGCTTCTTTGCACCACATTGATGCCTCTGCAAATGACAGAATATCAAATGTTGATTAAATAAATAAATAAATAAACAGTTATACCAAATAACTAAATGGACCCATATGTTTGAGATGATTTCCTACAAAGCCATTTGAAAAAAAAAAAATGAACCCTTGCTACCACAGGTAGAACAGGATAAATGTTTTTAATTTGCTGAATCTGAGGACCATAGTAAAACAGAAGGCTGTTCCTTAGGTTGGACAGATGTCATTTGCTTAGTTTGAGCCCTTTTCTGGGGAATTGTCTCCACATGGGTTAGTTTTACACATAGGAGAACACTGCAGAAGTGAAGGACCGCGATACACTACATACAGAAGTACACAGAAAAAGAGTAGCGTAGCCAGCAAAGCTCTTTCATAAAGATAACAGGAGAAAGACTGTATGAGAAGATAAAAATGCATTCTTTGAAAGACCCGACGCGGTACTGTGTTTTGGCAAAATGCCTGCCTCAGGGGTCTAAAAACAATATCAAACTTGGAGGCCTTTTTACTAAGCCACATAAGAATCTAAGCATGCCCAACGCATGCCAAAATGGAGTTACTGCCCAGTTACCACACGGCTCTTGCAGTAATTTCATTATTGGCACGCGTCCAATACACGCGGCTGAAAAATAATTTTTATTTTCATACTTGCTTATCGGACACGTGCCAAGTGGCATTTAATGCACGTAGGTCAATACCGCCTGGTGGTAAGATCACAGACCCAAAATGGATGCGCAGCAATTTTGATTTTGCCACATGTCCATTTTCGGCAAAAATAAAAAAAGGTCTTTTTTACAGGCGTGCTAAAAAATGGATTGGTGCATGCCTACACTACCGCAAGCCATTTTTCAGTGCACCTTAGTAAAAGGACCCCTCACTGAAATAATAAAATAGAATAAACGTGTACAGTATACCAAAAGTTAAAAAATATATAAAATATGTAATTAATATGTAAATAGTGCAAATAATTAGGACATAAAATAACTAATAAATAATTATAAGACTTCATGATGAAAATGAAAAACTTAAAAAAAGAAATTAAAAAGTTAAAAAAATAGTACATTTGTTATATCTAAACAATGCGGGGGGGGGGGGGGGGGGGGGGGAGTTAAACCAGGAGAAAAATAAAAGTAAGAAAACACACCTGTCTGAAAAGTCTCAAGAAATTGTGACCTATGGTGGTAAAATAAAATACAGTCTGTGAAGAAAGACACAGAATGACATGAATTTTAAAACATAAATTCAATATTTACACTAGTAAAAAAGGCCCGTTTCTGTAGGCAAGGAAACGGGCTTTAGGCAGGCAATCCCCCCCCCCCCGTGTTACGGCCCCCTCGAACCCCCCCCCTTCCGTGAACCTGTCGTTCCCCCCCCCCCGTGCGAGCAAAAACTGCCGCCACCGCCGCCGTGTTGTTCTTCCCTTCCCATAGGTTCTTCAATCATCTTGTCTGGAAGTTCCTCTGCGTGCGTCTGACGTCAGACGCACGGAGTTAAACTTTCTGAGAAGATGATTGAGGAACCCACCCGAAGGTAGTGCACAACAGCGGTGAGAGGGGGGGTGCGGTTTTCGGCATTCCGGGGGGGATTGACAGGTTCGCGGGAGGGGGTGGGTTTCGAGGGGGGCGTAGCACGGGGGGGGGGGGTGACAGCTGATTCCGAGGCAGTAGGAGGAGTAGGGAAACACGCTGCGCGTGTTTCCCTACTCCTCCCCTTGCCTTGGAATCAGCTGTGTTGACGTCAGTGACGTCCTTGCGTGTCTGCCTCGCAGACCACTTGCAGTCAGGGAGCCACGGTCCCAAGCATAGAACGTTGGAGGTGAGAATTATTATATAGGATATTACTTAGCAATGAAAATTCTAAAGAGTGCCACTACAGAATGAACAAAATACCACAGTAATGAAAGCATGTGAATGCCACACCAAATTAGAGAAGATGCATCCATGGATAAAAAAGCGTAGTGCTTGTAAGCCCACAGTAAATGGAAGGCATAATTCCATATCATACACACTCAAACCCTAAGGAAAGTAATAAAAGAATGAGTGAAAAATGAAACTGCTGTGAAATGCATAAAAAAACAGAATATATGTCCAAATGATACTACACATATTAAAATATACACAATGGACAAGGGAGTACAATAGCAAAAGAAGGCAATCAGTCTTAAATGAAACAAATACATAAACAATCCATGTTTACAAGGAAGATTAAGAAAATTGTCAGCAAAACCTAAACCAGGGTATGTGGAGTATATTCTCAGTTTCTCAAATTTACTGTTCATGTTCACCATAGTGTATTCATGGTGCCAAAAAGAACTTCCTTCTGGAGTTCATAAAATATAATATATATAGACAACCTATCAAGGAGAGGAATTATAAGACACTTCATGAAAAACATTGGAAAAATGGTAGATCTTTGCTCTAACCTCCAAGGGAAGAGTTCCATTCTGGGACCATTGGACGATGTCACCTATTTGTGTGCCTGACTCAACCTTGCTTCTTTTCATCGAATTAATATATTTGCTTTTCAGTAAAGCAGTTCAACATAATGAACTACATTTTTTTCTTCTTTTTTTCCCTGGAAATTCAGGAATCTAGTTTTGCAAATTGGCTCAATACACTATTAAAAAAAAATGTTTCCAACAGATTTAGTTCCCTTCAGGACCATTTGTTCAAGATGACATGAATGAATGACTGGGGAATGAGTTTGACAGTGAGGGCACTGAGCATTGATTTTAGCAACACCAGTGGTTTATGCAACATCTTTGACAATAGCAGTCATAATAACTTCCACAAAGCTGATGGAAGTCCTTTCCTATCAGATAACAGTAATAAGCTCCAGGACTTCCTAGAGCAGCGTAGATGTACAGTACAAAGGTTTTAAATCTGAAAGATGAACTAAAAATAATTTTAAAGATGGCAGTGCTGTACATTTTATTCATTATATAATCTCAACTGCAACCTATCTAATACAACATATATGGAGAAAGATCATTGTGCAAGCAGGCATGTTCATTTCCTTTCTGAATAAATCATTCTACTATCTTATTATGTACAGGGAAAGTTACGCTGGCAAAGGTTTGCATGAGAAAGGCATTAGAGGCCTGATAGCAGAACTAGAGTTTAAAAACCCAGGGACTACAATACAATGAAAAACATGTCAGAATTGCATGATTTATATGTAACTGCATTGTAATTTGACCAGCAAACAGTGAGATTCCAAGTTTTCACTCATCGAAGAGTAAAGTTTCAGTAAACCAGTTACCCAAGGACATGAAATATGTGATACTAGTAAAAAAAGCCCCGTTTCTGATGCAAATGAAACCAGGGCTAGCAATGTTTTCTTCTGTGTGCATGTGGGAGTGTGTGTGTCCCTGCCCTCTGGCCTCTCTCCCCTCCCCCCTCTGAGTCCTTCACTGTTACAGAGCCAGCGATTTGATTTCATGCTCTACTGTTTTCCTTCACTGACTGTGTTACAGAGAGGGCGGGGCAGACACTCATAGGGAAACCGGATATCTCGCCCCCTTCACACTTCCGGCTGGAGGCTTCATAGAACGTTGGTGTTGCCTTTTATATAGAGAGATAAGGTTAATGAGAGATCTGTATTCTTTAATTTATAATCTTAAAAATAAATAAATAAAAGAACAGAAAAAGAGATACAGAAGGCAATCAAAAAGCATAATACTCTTATTAATAATATATACTCAATCTCCAAAGACCACCAGTGGAAGAGAATCAGTAACAATTACAAAAATAAATAAATAAAATAGGAAGCAGCACATTCATATGTAACATACAGAAGTAACCTGCTGAAATTCAATTATTCTCTACTTTCTTTTCATACCTTTTGACCAGAAATCTCCAAATGATTCTTCTCTCTACTTTTGAAAAATGCTTTAATTGAGAAGATTAAAAAATAAAAAAGATTTGGTCTGCTCTTTAACCATACATTTATTGGGAAATTCCACAAAGAAAGAAACAAAACCTCACCTTACTTAAGGGCTAATAATACTCATGGCCTCAAACACAAAAAATGCACTCCTTACTTCTAAAGTAGATGGTGTTAAGTCTGGAAACACAGTGATTTTATAACCATAAAACACTATAGAAAGAAAATCCTCTCTGTCTATTAAAAGCCAAAAAGTAGTGCCTGAAGAAACCCTATTATTAGTTTCCGTCACTGATATTTCCAATAGTACCATTAAAATAAGTTTCTAGTAGAGCTAAATACATCACATCCATTGGCATTAACTTGTGTTCTTCTAAATCAGGAATGGGCAACTATAGTCCTCGACAGTCACCACATAGTCGGGTTTTCAAGATTTCTCACTATGAATAGGCATGAGATCTATTTGTATACAATGGAAATGTTAGTGTTGTCATCTTGCCCCAGGAGTTCTTTATTCATATTCTTCACTGTTGATTTAGGTAATTGGAGAGTTGAATCACCCTGTATCCAAAACAGTGATACTAGCTGATTTTAATTTGCATGCTGATGAAAGGGATATGAATGATATAGCAACATTTTTTGGAAATAATAGAATAGAAGCAGATGATTGAGACACCTACACATGTGGGAGGTCATATTTTAGATTTAGGACCCTGTTTACTAAGTTGTTCTAGCATTGATAGCATGTGCTAAAATTAGTGCACGCTAAACACTAGAGTCACCCATATGTTCCTATGGGTGACATAGCATTTAGCGCATGCTAATCATTAGCGTATCTTAAAAACAATAGAGTGCCCTTAGCGTGGTTTAGTAAACAGTGCCCTTAGCTTTTATTGAGAAAAAAATTCTTTTAATTTAGTGGTCTAACCATTATCTTATTTTGTTTTCCTTGAGAATAACTATGCAGAAAAAAACACTAACCATCCTTTGAGACATGTCATTTTTGGGAGCCCTATGAATTGAGTGACTTAAAGAAAGTTTTATATGCATCAGCTGCTGTGGAGACATGGGATTCAGCGTTGTAAACTTCATTGAAGGAAACAGCACCATTAGAAGGTATGTCAATAATCTAGGTATAATAGAGTCCCATGGTAAACAGAAGATTTAAAGAATTTGAAAAAAGATTTAAGTCAGTCAGAGAGAGAGTGGAGGAAATATTCCTCAATACCTGCATTGGAGCAATATAGTTTAAAGTTGCAAGAATATAATTCTTCAGTTTTGAATCTTAAAAATAATTATTTTAATAGTATGATGAATACATTTTCAATGAGAACTAGAGTTGTTTGTGGTGGTGAACCAGTTAATCAATAATGACCATGATATGTGAACCAAGTTCCTGTACTCTTAGTTGTGAAGACTTGGCTTTAGGGTTTTCTCAAAAAATGTTGCAGATTTTGACTGAAGACGATAAAAAAACGTTTGCCAGTTGAAACAGCATATCCCTTTCAGAGCGAAAAAATATGGTCTCATTTTCAGTTGGTTACAAATGATTAGGTAAAAAAGATTTTTTTTTTTTTAGGATTAGTAATAAACCTAGTAGATTATATATAGTTCAACCACTGATTGAGAAAACATTGAATGAAACTGGGATTATTGTTTCTGCATGTACCATCAATAAATCATTGAGTCAAGGGATTATGCCCACTTCTTTGAAAATAGTTTGTGTGAAGCCCATTATTAAACATCCATCTTTGGATACTGCGGTGGTTAGTAATTATAGATCTGTTTTGTCTTTACGTTTCCTGCCAAAGTTGATAGAAAAGGTGGTATATGACCATTTGTTGGATTTTCTGTGAATGATATATTAGTTAACAATCAGTTTGGTTTTAGATAGAACCATGACACAGAAACATTATTGATTTCAATGTTAGATGTATTAAGAATGGGCCTTGACAAAGGAAAAGGTTTTTGCTGATAACATTAGATGTCACAGCAGCATTTGATACAATTAATCATCAAATTATATTGAATCATTTGCAATTGATTGGTATATATTGTGAGAAGGCTAAGCATACTGATTACAGCAGGCAGGTCCTGAACTACCCTACCCAGAGTTCTCCAGTAAACCTAAAAGAAAGGGCAGACAGACAAGCCCGGTAGGGATTCCCGCGAATAACTGGAAGGGATGCAGCTCAGGAAAATGGATGCTATTTAAGTCAGTCACCAGCAGGGGGCCAGGGAGAGATGAAGCCCAATTCCCTTGGGTATGTAATCAGTACTGCATACCTCCCAGCTGTGAAAGGGGGGAGGGAACTGATTCCCTGAGAATGGTGAGCAGAGAAGAGGAGAGTGAAGGTTGGAAGGAGGTGGCAGAGCCCATGGAAGGTGTGGAAGAAGGGAGGGAGGCACCTTCTGAATTGCCCTGCTCAGAGGATCTAGCACATATGGACTTGGAGGAAAACACCTAAAAGGTAGCCTTTCTAGCACTGAGGAGCAGAGTGTGGGTGGACACAGATGTGAATACTGTGAAGAGGGTGGTGCTCTGCTAGTCCTGCAGTGTGCAGGACCATTATAGTGCTCTGGTGAAAGACTGAGAGACTTAAGTTTAAACTTTTGCATTAGTGTTTGAGGAAGTAAGTGAACTGAACTCTTTGGCCTATTTTCCTTCCTTTTTGGAGGTTTGTGGATTGCACTTTAACTGACTAGTAGAACTGTGCTGAGCTGAAGTGATAACCTGAGTGTTTTTTTTTTTTCTGTTGGACTTAAGCAGGCCAGCACCTGGCTCAGGAGGAGCTGGTAACCAAGTGAGTTGGAATTTTTTCTTCTTTTGTGCTTTGCTTTAAAAACAAGTTGGATTACAGTGTGGTATTTAACATGAACCTGGGGTGAGAACTGTGGTGCTTAACCCGATCTGGAGGTGAACACTGGACTGCAGGATCCCATTCCCTGACCTGTGAGTGAAGGAGACCTTTAAAATATGGCTCATATTTTTCTGATCTGATAGAAAATATTGGGGTTCTTTTACTAAGGTGTGCCGAAAAAGGGCCTGTGCTGGTGTAGGCGTGTATATTGGACGCACGCAGATCCATTTTTCAGCGCACCTGTAAAAAATATCTTTTTAAAATTTTGGCTGAAAATGGACATGCGGCAAAATGAAAATTGGTGTGTGTCCATTTTGGGTCTGAGACCTTACTGCCACTCATTGACATAGTGGTGAGATGTTAACCGGGCGGTAATGGTCTATGCATGTAGAATGCCTTTTACTACCCAATTAGCGCCGTGCACCAGAAAATAAAAATCATTTTCCATTGTGCATAGTGGACATGCATAAAAAATAAAATTACCACCAGGGTCACACAGTAATTCTAAATTGATGCACGTTGGGTGCACGTAGACACCTATGTGGCTTAATAAAAGGCCCCATTGTGTTTTTAAAGCTGTAGAGCAATTGACTGAAATAGAATGTAGCACATGTGTTCCTCAAGGATCTTGTTTATCAGCTGTGCTATTTCACATCTTTTTGTTGCCATTATGTAGACGTTTATGTTGTCTAAGCCTTCAATTTAGACTCTATGCCAGTAATGTTCAATTTTTGATCACTATAGAAGGATCCATTGAAGATGCTATTCAATTTCTAAGATTGTGTCTACAGTCTATTGCCCAATGGATGCATAGGAATCATTTAAAATTAAATATGATGGACTTGAGTAATGGTACTGTCAGGGTATCCTTCTGTTGATATTCCACCTAACATTGTTATTGATAATGAATCCATTTCCGTGGTTAGTCAACTCCATAGCTTGGGAGTGATCAGGTCAAAAAGATAATTATCAAAATATACTTAGTACTAGATAATATCATTACTTGAAATGTTATTTTTTAATTTTTAATGTGCTCAGTTCTATCCCTTCTTTCCATAATTTCCCCTAGGGGATAAGTGGTAGAATCAATGGAACTATCACTGCACATTAGGCGTTCCTGAATTAGTCACAAAGTATGTACATACTTATATTGCAGCCTCAGCCACTAAGAAGCAATTAATAAGCCCACACACACATGTTTATAAACAGAAATCTTTACATACAACAGATTAATATGCAGTTGTAGTACATCATATATTATTACTCGCCCAAATGTAGCTGTGATGGTCTTATAGATGGTGATATATGGTTGTGGCTATTGGTATCCATAAGCTGAGAAATCAATTTTTTTTTAGCATCCACTATACTTCTTTGGCACTGTCAAATTCAATCTTGAGAGCTATTAAAACAGCCTTTTTTCATATATATTCTTTAGCCTGCCTGTTTTCACATTGACTTAGGCCATCCTTGGTGTTCATGTTGTTTGTCATCATGTATCTAGCAGTTATTTTTAGCTGGATGGATGCTGACAATTCATATATTTTGTCAACTCTTTTTTTTTTTTTTTGCTTGTTCAGCATGAATTATGGCTCTTCTTGCTGACTCTGTATCTAGCAATATCAAATGAAATGGCTATGATGGTTTCAAAATTAATGGAATGCAGACTCTGGTGTTGTAGAAGTCCACCCTAGCATCTGTATTTATAGTCTTGCTGCTGTGGGAGTAATGGCCATGGAGCAAAACAAGGTGTGCCTAAATTAATGGGCTATTACATAACTTGATTGGCAGATTTGCAAAAGTTTACCATCCTTTTCTCATGACTTAACGTTTCACATGACACCCATAATTGGCCTACTGAGAAGATTAGGTTATTGGATAGGCAGGATAAGAAGAGGAATTAGTTTTTTACTGACAACAACTGCCTGAAGGGAAAAATTATTGAAAAGTTGATGTACAAAGCTATATTTTGTTAACTTAAGAGTTAACTGCATGTATAGTATAAGGATAAGATATATTTAAGTTCAGCAGGCTAATAAAGGTGTTAGAGGGATTTTATTACAGACAGGAGGTGCCTTAGGTAGTCACACTGCTTTGTGTTTAAACTTTGCACAAGACTTTTTGGATGGGGTATTAAGCAATGTTACTTCTAGAAACTCTCTGTCCCAAGTCTAGCAGGGTGTCTTCTTCCAGATTCTTTAGGGACAAAGTCTTACCCACCAAACTCATTACTCAAGTTATGTTCTATGGGGTGAATTTTTTCCTATATCCAAATCTTTACAGTCACTAATGCATTTTCAATGTCTCTCTCCTCAGTATTTGCAAATAAGGTTTATATTTTGAAAGAATTATTGGGGCAAAAGACTACCAAAGAGAAGAGCCAAGATAGAAAATAACATACTGTTCTTTAAAGTTCTGCTTTAAAGTCTGGGCTAGCTATTAGCAACTTAGAATAGACTATTGCAACTTGATTCTCACAGGTCTCCCACTTAGCCATCTCTCTCCTCTTCAATCTGTTCAAAATTCTGCTGCACGACTAATATTCCGCCAGTGTCGTTATGCCTATATTAGCCCTCTCCTCAAGTCACTTCACTGGCTTCCTATCCGTTTCTGCATACAGTTTAAACTCCTCTTATTGACTTACAAGTGCATTCACTCTGCAGCTCCTCAGTACCTCTCCACTCTCATCTCTCCCTACATTCCTGCCTGGGAACTCCGCTCACTGAGTAAATCTCTCTTATCTGCACCCTTCTCCTCCACCGCTAACTCCTTTTATCTTGCTGCACCATATGCCTGAAATAGACTTCCTGAGCCGGTAAGTCAAGCTCCATCTCTGGCCTTCTTCAAATCTAAGCCCATCTTTTTGTTGCTGCTTTTAACTCCTAACCCTTATTCACTTTTTCAGAACCCTTATTTCATCATCCTCACTTTAATATTCCCTTATCTCTTGTTTGTCCTGTTCGTCTGTCCTAATTAGATTGTAAGCTCTGTCGAGCAGGGACTGTCTCTTCATGTTCAAGTGTACAGCGTCTAGTAGCACTATAGAAATGATTAGTAGTAGTATTATGGGAATATATTCCATATATGGTGCCTAAAGCCTAAAAAAATCAGCATTGAAAAAACTCACGCTTAGTGCTATTCTGTAAACCTCACCTAACATTTGGCATGATTTATAGATTGGATAGGGCATATTCTGTAATGGTGCACATAAATGTTTGGAATGCCCATGAGCTATCCATGCCCCTTCTATGGCCACACCCCCTTTTGAGATCCACATAGTCTGATTTATTCATATCACTTTATAGAATGCGCTTAGTACCAATAATTGCTTGTTGACATCTAATTATCAGTGCTAATTGGCTTGTTAACCAATTAGGTTCCACATGCATACTGATTTGCACATGGAACTTAAGTCGCTGCTTGTAGAATCTGGGGGTATATGGAAAAGTAAGAGTAAAATTTGAACCTACCATGATGCCATCCTTATGGACTCCTTTGTTCAGTGGTTAGGTCGTACAAAGCACGATGAAGTTTTGAAGGAGGGCTATTGGTTGCAGAAGATCTCTTTTCCATCCATCACATTGCTCAGCTCCAGTGAGAGAATTCTCCCTCCACCACTGTTCGTGTCAGTGGCTACCAGTTGCTGGAATGAAGCCTTTGTTACCAACATGAGGACTGTTTTTATGTAAAACTTGGACTAAAGATAGACAGGAAATGTGACAGGAGAAGAAGGCACAAAGTCAGAGAGATAACTCCCAGCCCCAGTGATTATCCAAATATTTCAATGGAGAAAGTATAGCCATTGGTCTCAGAGGCATATTTGATGAGGATTTGCTTTTCAGCTTTGTCATTTGAAGGTTTGGTTGTAGATGATGAAAGGAGTCCATGGCTTTCTTGCAATCCTCTCCTCTATATAAGTGAGCCTACCCTACCTGCTTCCAGTGTCATTAGAAGTAGAAAAGCACTGGTAATGGGAATACTGAAAAGCAGTTCTAGTCACAGGAAGGGACAAGGTGAGCTAGGGGGAAATTCTTATGCTATGCAAATGAGACTTTTGCATGTAGCTAGGGACAGGAGACTGAATTCTGCAAGGGATATTGAGTTTACTTTAGCCAGCAAAGTCACTGAGTATCCTGAAGGAAGAGTGCTGAAATGCAGGGCCGCCGAGAGGGGGGGGCAGAGGGGACAAAATTCCCTGGGCCTGGGCCTCCAGGGGGGCCCAGCGCTGAGTCCGTGGGTGCTCACCCCTCTGTCCCTCCGTCCGACTCCTAGGTCCCTCCCTCCCTCCGACCAACTCCCAGGGCCCGCCCTCCGTCCCTCCCTCCGAATTTCAAAAGCGATCTTCTTACCTCGTCGGGGTTACGGCAAGAACAGCACGCAGACGCAGTGAAAAGCATGCAGGCTCGCACTTCAGCCTTCCCTTGTCTGTCTCTCAGCTCTAGTCCTGCCCTCAAGGGCTGCCTTTCCACGCATAAGGTTGTAGCTCGTCCTGTCCTTGGAATTAGTGCTGTTATGGTTTGGTAAGGTTATGAGTGGGTTTTTGCACAAGTTTGTGTATAGTGTTTTGCAGTGGAGAGATTGTGTTTTGGCTTTACTGAGGTGGCACCAAAACATCAGAAAAGGTGTAGAGCCTAAATAATGACACACTACCTCTTGAAGGATCTACATATAGTGCAGGGGCCCGGCCCGGTGGCGGACGGAGGGGAGCGGGGGGGGGGAGTGGCAGTGACCTCAGGGGGGGGGCCCGGCCCAGTCTCTCGGCGGCCCTGCTGAAATGTGGTGGGAATGGGAGTAAGATTGAGGCAAGGCAAAGTGAAAGGCTGTTGCAGTTTGAGGAAAGGAACTGGCACTAACTGTAACAGCTTTAAATGATGGGCAAAGCAAGTGGGAACATTCAGTGAATGAGCAGCAGCAGAAGAACAACAACTGAAATTGTTGTATGAAGAGCGAAAGATAAAACATGTGGGTGTATATGTGTCTGAAGAGCAAAGATGATGTGTAATTGGACATTTCTGAATAGCAAAAGCATGCATGCTTGTTTGTATGTCTTAATAGGAATAGAATGCATGTATGTGTCTTACCCTATGTGTGTATTTCTTTTTTTTTCTGTCTCTGAGGGGGTCAGTGTTTTAAGAGTAGACTTCCCCTTTGAACATCTGAACTGGATAAGTCTACTGACACAAAGACAACTATGCATATGCCAAGAGGAGGAAAACTGACAGCCAGGGGACTTTAGTAACATAACTCTTTAGTTATCTAGACAAAATACTTTGAAAACTGTCCAAAAATACTGCTTCACTCTGCCTATGACATTGCATTACATTATACCTTTACTTTTATACCTCATCTATCACCAGGTTCCAAGTGGTTTACATCAAGAAAATCCAAGACATATTCTTGGGAAGATTAGTGAGAGATTCTTCTGAAAAATGAACCAAATGCACAGAGCACAAAAACATCTAGCAAGTGGCCATTTTGTTGTTTTGAAAATCGTTATATTCACCACCTGATGTCACCTTTGTGACTGCTTGCCATGTGGGTGCTCTCCTTGCCCTCTGGTGGCCAGAACTGGTGGCTGCTATGGACTGTTTTCTGCTGTCTTCCATGTTCCAGACTTCAGTGAGTCCGGTCCGGATTTTTCGGGTTGCCAGACTTGCTCTGCTGGTTTGTCCTTGAACAGCAACCTTACTTGGCTGGTGATTACTGCAGCTGAGGGTCAGCTGCTGATGGGCTTATTAGCTTCTGTGAGCCTTGCTTGCCTGGCCTTGGTATCAAAGGTCATCCATGAGTTCCTGTTGGTTTGTTGGAGTTCTTGCTCTGAAAGTTTCCTGTGTGTTGGACCCTGCCTGTTCCTGGACCTGGACTTTAACTTGCTTGCTTCCTGTGCCTTTGACCCTTTGCCTGGACCTGGACTTTGACTTTGCTTTGCCTAAAGACTCTGGTTAGTTTATGGATTACCCGTGTTTGCTGCCTGCCCCTTTGACCTTGCTGTGCTACTGGATAATGTTTACTGTCTACTATTAAAGCCTCTTCTAGTTATATTCTGTGGTTCCTGCCTGTTGTGTTCAGCACTGCTTTCTTCTTGGGTGATTTGCCTGCCGCTCCTTGGCAGTGGCCCAAGGGCTCACAAACCTAGTTCCTGCTTTGAGAACGTGACACCTGGATTCTGGATGTTTTGTGCAAAACATCTAAAGTTGGACTTAGATGTCATATCAAAAATGGCCTTCTATATTATATAAGAACATAAAGGGGAATTGCCACATCGAATAAGACAGAAGGTCTATCTATCCCAGTATCCTGCTTTTAACACTAGTCAATCCAGGTCACAGGTACTTGGCAGCAGTGGTGGTCTGGTAAATGTTTACGCAAAAAACAGAAGAAACCAGTCTTCGCAAAAAATAGCAACAAACAAAACAGCGAAGAGGACCAACAAAAGAAAAAAGAGAAAATAAGAAAAAAATAAAAAAATGATGATGAAAGAACTTAAAAAAAAATCCAAGTATATATAAAAAATGTGAAAACATGTGTGGATGCCTTACATTTTTTTATATATACTTGGATTTTTTTTTTAGTTCTTTCATCATCATTTTTTTATTTTTTTCTTATTTTCTCTTTTTTCTTTTGTTGGTCCTCTTCGCTGTTTTGTTTGCTGGTAAATGTTTAACAGGCTCTATCCCCCCCCCCAAAAAAGGATCTATATGTACATAACTTTATTATGCATTTTATTGGTACAAAGGTACAGTGTAGCAACCAATTTATAAATAATATTAAAATATACAATATTCTTTACTGTAAAATCCATATGGCCATGAAACCCAAAGAACCCTTCCCCTCCCATATTTCCCTCCCTTCCTATAAACCCATCCGACTGTTTCCACTCAACAAAATAACACAACAGATGTACAGATCAGTAGAACCCAAAGCAGTACAAAACAAGTAAAGTCATAAACAACATGGTTTATACCAAATTGTTTAACCAGCATTAGGTTTTGTCTTTGGGTTTAACAAGCAATATCATGTGCATGTAAAGTTTAGATAAAAGAATTAAAACAGTCTATGTTTAAGGCATACACCCTAAATATGTAATACGTGGTAGCAATAATGAAAGAGTGATGGAATATTCACATAGCAAGAAGCCAACAGATTTAATTTCCACTGAAAATAATTAACTTTGTATGAACATAAATGTCATTCAGCTCCAACTATTCTACTGCTGCTTTCCCTTAACCATTATTATTCCCAGAACTTATCTATATACAAACACACAGCTGGGAGACAAAGATTAACACCCCCCCCCCCCCAAAAAAAAAAAAAAAAAAAAGAGAAAAAACATGCCTTTGCAACCAAACAGCCTTGAAGAAGAAAGAAATGTATACCACAGAACTGGAAAATGTTGGCACATTTAGACTGATTCTGCACTTCTGCATGAAGGTAGCTCTGCCCTCATTATTCAATCTCTTTTAAATAGTAGTAACAAACAATATTAAGTGCATTTCTATAATAATATACCACTGCATTCCAACAAAATAAAATGAGCAAGTTCCCACAAACCATCTTTCTCTTTTGATCTAGGCACAGGAAAAAAGATTTTAAATGCTCACAGGTTTCAACCTAATTCATGTTTAATGTGGGACATAAATGTCATATATAAGTAAATAAATAGATATAATCTCTGAATTTTGAGCACCCGATTCTCATGACATGATATCTGTTTTAGTGGCCCTTTACCAGGAGGGAAAAAAATCTCTGCATAAACATAACAGTACTAGGATGTTCCTATAACCAGCCCCTCCAAGTGACATTTATAACAAATTACTACTGTACCTATGAAAAGTTATTCCATTACTATACTTCCTCTGTGTGTATCCATATGTTGCACAAGTTGGCATATTTGCAAATATAAGTGAGATAAAATAAAAATGCTTCCAACAACAAAGAACAATAATGTAGATGCAACAGCTCATAGGTTTGCTTGCTTTGTTTTGAGTTTATGGTGAAGGCAACTGAATGGGAAAGGGGAAAGAGACTAACCTAATTAGCTTCAACTTTTTTACTTCATGCCATCTTCTGTTCTCAATCAAACCTCCTTGCCTAGTGCTAATACAGCATCATCATCTACCCCCCCCCCCCCCACTTGCCCATCCAGCATACCTCTCTCAGCTTCCCACCTCAGATAGTCCATTCTCCTCACCAGCCATCCTTCAAACCTCTCTACTCTTCTGGCAGATCTAGTGGTAACATGCTACCTGGCTGACCCAGAGCCTTTTCTCTGCTGTGTCCTGCCCTGTTGCACTGATGCAACTTCCTACTAATGTGTGGGTAGAATTTAACTGAGAAAAGGTTCTGGGTCGGCCAGGCAGTGTGTTACCACTAGTTCTGCTGGAAGAGTAGTGATGTTTGACAGATGGCAGTGAAGGGGATAGACCTGAGGGAGGATATGAGGTGGGAAGCAGAGAAAGGTATGCTGGGTGGGCAGGGGAGGAGGGAGAAAAGATGATGCTGTTAGCTAGGGGAGGAGAAAAAAAACCAGATATTTGTGTGCTGGCTGTCTGGCTCTATTCAACAACCGGCTCGTAAAATGTAGCAAAATTTAACAACTGACTTTTGCGAGCCAGAGCGAGCTGGTTCCAGCACACCACTGCCTAGCAGAATCCCCCAAAGTAGCAAGATTTCATGCTACTGATCCCAGGGAAAAGCAATGGCTTTCCCCATATCTACCTTTTTAACAGATTATGAATTTTTCCTCCAGGAATTTGCCGATTTTTCTTTTTTTTTAAATCCAGATATGCCTCCTTTTAGATGGCACAAAGGGGTGTGTTTAGTGCCAATTCTTTAACAGCTTAACAACACACCTAAGCCAGTAAAACAGTGGTTCCCAAACTTGCCTTGGGGGTTCCTCAGCCAGTCAAGTTTTTAGGATATCCACAATGAATATTTATGAAAGAGAGCTGCATGAAGTGGAGGCAATGTATAAAATGCAGGTCCTTGTTGAACACAGTGGGTGGCCAATGGTAATGTGATCTTTCTTCTATTAATAATACTTTTATGCTCAACTAAGCATGTTGTCAACCTCCTCTTAGTCTGACCCACATATAATTTGCTACAGGGGCATATCAAACAGTACACTATCCAGCTTATTTTTGAAAGAGAAAAATGCCTATAGTGCGACCTAAATCGGGAGATAGACGTTTGTCTCGCAAAGGCACCCAAATCGGTATAATCAAAAGCCAATTTTGGTCGTTTCCAACTGTACTCCATCGCGGAAATGAATAAAGTTGACGGGGGCTTGTCGGAGGTGTGGTGGAGGCGGAACTGGTGCGTGGTTATCAGACGAGGAGAGATGGGCGTCTTTAGCTGATAATCGAAAAAAAAGGCGTTTTTACCTCGATTTTGGGTCACTTTTTTTGGACCCTTTTTTTTTTTCACAAACAAGTCCCAAAAAGTGTTCCAACTGCCCAGATGACCACTGGAGGGAATCGGGGATGACGTCCCCGGTGGTCACTAACCCCCTCCCACCAAAACAAACCCCACTTAAAAACCTTTTTTTCCAGCCTGTATGCCAGCCTCAAATGCCGTACCCACCTCCATGACAGCAGAATGTGTTTGATCCTCTCACAGCCTTTCCCTGGGTCAGATGTGGCTCTCGGGTGCACTACAGGGTCACATCAGCATTGCATTGTGGTGGGTGTAGGGTATTGGGCTCCGTGATTTCATTAGCTTGTGTTACAGTCTCACGATGTTGGTAGTTGGTAGGCTCTTCTCCCATGGTGCTTTCCCCCCTGCCTACTGGGTCAGAGTGTGCCCTGTTGTAGTCCATGCGGTAGTAGCCATTTTTGTAAGCCAGTTTTAGTTCCCTTTCCTGTGGTAGCCACGTTACAGAACTTAGTTCTTCCCTTGAATGTGGCTGAAAGAGGGCATTGTACAGCATTCTGCCAGCTCTGACCTACTGCTCATCTCAGTACCAGGGAGACTCGTTGCCAGTGGGGCACAACCTCTGATCTGCAGTTAACTGTGAGTAAAGGCGGTTATTCCAATAAAGGACGTTTTTGGAGAGATTAGTCTTCAGGTGTCAACTGGTGTGCCAATGTTATATAGCAGCAACCAGTCCTAGAGGCCTGCATGTATGCAGGTCCCTGGAGCACTTTGAGTAGGTACCGCAGTGCACTTCAGCCAGGTGGCCCCAGGCCCATCCCCCCCCCCTGTAACACTTGTGCTGTTAAATGGGAGGCCTCCAAAACCCACTGTACCCACATGTAGGTGCCCCCTTCACCCTTAAGAGCTATGGTAGTGTTGTACATTTGTGGGTAGTGGGTTTTGGGGAGGGGGGTTGGGAGCTCAGCACCCATGGTAAGGGAACTATGCATGTGGGAGCTTTTTCTGAAGTCCACCGCACTGACCTAGGGTGCCCAGTTGATGTCCTGGTATATCAGGGGGGGGGCAGTGTACTACCAATCCTGGCCCCTCCCAAGACCAAATGGCTCGGATTAGGACATTTTTGAGCTGGGCATTTTTAGTTTCCATTATCGCTAAAAAAAAAAAACAACGCCCAGCTCAAAAACGTCCATTTCTTCGAAAATAAGGTTCGGCCCGCCCCTTCAAGGACCCGTTCTCGGAGATAAACGCCCATGGAGATAGGCGTTTCCGTTCGATTATGCCCCTCCACATGATCAGTCTGGCAGGTAGTGTTTGATTTCAAAACATAACTGTTTTCACTTACAGGATTTTGGAAAACTGTAGCCTCTATCATTATAGCATGCTTGAGAGTTCCTTTAAGTTCTTTCCTCTGCTGAAAGCAAATCTTACTGTACACTGTTCAAAAATGGAGACTGTAGAAAGCACATTCCAATGCTTCTGTATTATTCTCCTAATATGAGATGCCATGAAACAATTTCGTAATACATATGTAAGAACTGATTCATCCTTTGCCATCTGTTGCTGAGGTCTCAATAATAGCTCCCAATTATTATATTTCACCATACGATAGGCTTGTTTTATTACTTGTGTGTGGGGGGGGGGGGGGGGGAGGGAGGGGATAACCTCATTGCTGCAATATAGCTGAAAGATCTTGAGATTGTCTTTTAAACTCTTCATCTTTGGTACATAAACATCTGAACCTAATAAATTGAGAGAACAGAAGAGTGTCTTTTAATGTCAGCAGATGACAGTTCCCATAGTCCAAAAACGTATTACGGTCCGTCTCTTTCCGATATACAGTGGTACAAAAAACATCTTCTTTCTTCACACTCACATCCAAAAGGGATATTATGGTAGTGTTAATTTTAAGCAACACAGAAAAGCACAAAAGGGCTTCCAAGGTTGGAAAAATACAAAACTTTAATAGAAGGAGACCCGACACAGGCCGTTTTTCGGCGCTGAAAGGACATGCATTTGATACCTTGCGCTGTCTGATATTACGATGGGTAACCCCATTGAGCAGAGTAGGGGATAGACGTGGAGGGGCATAATCAAATGCAAATGCCTATATCCATGGGCGTTTATCTCCGAGAACGGGTCCGTGAAGGGGCGGGCCAAACCAAATTTTTGAAAAAATGGACGTTTTTGAGCTGGACGTTTGTTTGTTTTTTTTAGCGATAATGGAAACTAAAAATGCCCAGCTCAAAAATGTCCTAATCCGAGCCATTTGGTTGTGGGAGGGGCCAGGATAGGTAGTACACTGGCCCCCCTGATATGCCAGGACATCAACTGGGCACCCTAGGTCAGTGCGGTGGACTTCAGAAAAAGCTCCCACATGCATAGCTCCCTTACCATGGGTGCTGAGCTCCCAAACCCCTCCCCCAAAACCCACTACCCACAAATGTACAACACTACCATAGCTCTTAGGGGTGAAGGGGGCACCTACATGTGGGTACAGTGGGTTTTGGAGGCCTCCCATTTACCAGCCCAAATGTTACAGCTAGGGGGGGATGGGCCTGGGTCCACCTAGCCGAAGTGCACTGCGGTACCCACTAAAAGTGCTCCAGGGACCTGCATACACGCAGGCCTCTAGGACTTGTTGCTGCTGTATAACATTGGCACACCAGTTGACACCTGAAGACTAATCTCTCCGAAAACATCCTTTATTGGAATAAGCACGCTTACTCACAGTTAACTGCAGATGTTGTGCCCCACTGGCAACGAGTCTCCCTGGTACTGAGATTAGCAGTAGGTCAGAGCTGGCAGAATGCTGTACAATGCCCTCATTCAGCCACATTCAAGGACTAAAACTAAAGGGAACTAAAACTGGCTTACAAAAATGGCCACTACCGCATGGACTACAACAGGAAACACAACAGGGCACACTCTGACCCAGTAAGCAGGAGGAAAAGCACCATGGGAGAAGAGCCTACCAACTACCAACATCGTGAGACTGTAACACAAGCTAATGAAACCATGGAGCCCAATACCCTACACCCACCACAATGCAATGCTGATGTGACCCTGTAGTGCACCCGAGAGCCACATCTGACCCAGGGAAAGGCTGTGAGAGGATCGAACACATTCTGCTGCCATGGAGGTGGGTACGGCATTTGAGGCTGGCATACAGGCTGGGAAAAAAGTTTTTAAAGTGTTTTTTTTTTTTGGTGGGAGGGGGTTAGTGACCACCGGGGACGTCATCCCCGATTCCCTCCAGTGGTCATCTGGGCAGTTGGGGCACTTTTTTGGGACTTCGTGAAAAAAAAGGGTAAAAAAAGTGACCCAAAATCGCGGTAAAAACGCCTTTTTTTTATTATCAGCTACAGACGCCCATCTCTCCTCGGCTGATAACCACGCCCCAGTCCCGCCTCAACACGCCTCCGACATGCCCCCGTCAACTTTATTCATTTCCACGATGGAGTGCAGTTAGAAACGCCCAAAATCGGCTTTCGATTATACCGATTTGGGCGCCTTTGCGAGAAAAACGCCCATCTCCCGATTCGGGTCGAAATATAGGCGTTTTTCTCTTTCGATTATAAGCTGGATAGGTTACTCTTGCAACAGGAACAAAAATGGATTTTTCAGTTGAATTCAATGGAACAAATGGGTTTAAATGCCCGAGTGGAATGGTGTGGTTTTTTTTTTAAACAATATTTTTTGAACAAAATTTTTTTTGTTCAGTAACACTTTTTTGGAATAATAATTTCTGAATAATCATTTTTGAATGACATTTTTTGTATAAGACCATAGTAAGTTTTTCCATAATGTTGGAGTTTGATTGGTTGATTGAAAGCTGAGCATCTGATGTCACTGAATAAAGGGAGACACCATTGTAGTAGAATTGTGAGAGTCTTTAAGTGCAGCATGACTGTGCCGTGAAAAGTATACAGTCTTATTATTCACTATGTGCAAATAGAAATAATTGTGATTATAAGAACTATTTGTTTTGTTTTTAGTCCCAGATGACTATATCCTGAAGCAGCCTTGCAAAACACAGGCCGCTGTCAACTGGCACTGTGTGGCTTTCAGAAATAATTTTATAGATTGAGATGACTCTCTACAGGACCTCTTGAAGCAGATAGAGAAACTGCTAAGATAAGTACTCCTGTTTAAGGATTTTTGACAACTACAGTATTTTGAAGTATTTGAGGAACATTAAATAAATTTGATGATGGCAAAATAAGGAAGGATTTTTATGCTGATAATGATAACGCCAGCTCTGTAGGGTTTATAACACCTGGAGCTCTATTGAAGCTTTTTCCTTCCATTTTTTATTACATTTTCAAGAGGTGTTTGTTTAATGAGATATACTTTTGGCATGATTTAAAGGGAAGAGTATATAATTTGTTGTTATATCAGTTTCTATTTGTACCAGAGGGAGGTAAATTTGAATCTCCACATACTGCAGAAGTTGGGATTTGGGGCTTGTAATCAGACTTGGCATAGTGGTTATAAATGCTCAAATAACACTGTAAATAATACAGACTATTATAAATTGCCCCAATAAGTTCAACAATTATAATTTCACAATAAAGTATTCCCAAATAGGACTTTATTTACATGCATGGTTTTTCCCCATCGAAACAGAAAAATCCTTCCTTTTTTTTTTTAAATCTGGAATTTTATATAAATTAACTTTATTGCAGTTATCTATTCAAATGAAAGCTTTTAAGTAAACTAGGAACCTTATGAATTACAATAAAGACATCTACTGCAAAAGAATCTACTTGCCATTATAAAGCAATTACTTAGGCTTCAGATTGTTATAAATACAATTTGGTATAAAAATAAAACCACTTCATATATTTTAAATGACAATAAATGAATAGATTTTAGTTTTTTTACTAGTTATAAAAGGAAATGGAAAGGCTCACCCTTAAAGGGGAGCCGATTACAACCGGGCTGAAGGCTCAGGAAGAATCTGGGGTGGGGGGGAGAGGGAGGGATGAGTGGGAGTGGATAGGAAGGATAAGAGATTGAAGGGTGATGGGTAAAGGGGCGGGTGAAGGTTTACGGTAAATAAATTTTTGCGGACCTGGCTGCGGCCTAAATAAATCCACATTCGTTAAAGAAATTGGCTTCTGGTGTGGTGTTTGGATAGAAGGGGGTGACTGAGTGAATGCCGAATGCCAGTGTTGTGTATTTTGCATTTCAAGTAAGTTTACTATAGCCCTTTTGTAATCCATTTTTACTGTCCTCATCAGGATCACTCCTGGGGAAAGTTTATTTGACAAGGCATCAACACCCACTGAAGAGGAAAGAAGAAAAATTATTACCGATGTCAAACTTATAGTATGTTGCTATCTACTGTAAACACATAGAATATTTCATATAATTCTTACCAGCAGTCTCTGAGCTGTCATTCTTACGATAATGTGGGTTGCGCTCCAGTAATTCCATTTCTAGATGTTGCTTCAGTATACAACACAAGTTTAGAATCTGAATCTTCCTTGTTACCAAAGTCTGCTGAGGATAGATATATAACCAATGGGCCCTTGTACTAGGCTGCACTAAGGCCATTTTTAGCATGGCTATAAAATGACCACATTCCAATTTCCCCTATTAATTAGCATGTGGCCATTAGCACAGGAGCCCTTACCAACACATATTTACTAGGTGGTAAGGGATCTCACATTTAATATACACTTATCAGTTAGCACACAGTGATAAATTTGTGAGAACTAATTAACACTACATGCCTACTCTCTTCCTCCAAACACTCTCCCAACTCTAAAATATATTTTCTATGTTTTAGTGCGTGAGTAGCAGGTACCGAACATAAACTACCACAGGGCGGCTTAGTAAAAGGGCCCCCCAAGTCTGTTAAAAACCATGGGACCTGTTTACTAAGGTGCACTAGCATTTTTAGCGTTCGCTAAATGCTAGAGACTTCCATAAATTCCTATGGGCATCTTTAGCATTAATGCACACTAATTTTTAGCATGCACTAAAATTTCTAGCATGCCTATAGCTCAGCTTAGTAAACAAGGGCCCATTTTGCTGTAGTGGTAGGTTAAAATCAACAATAGCTAGACAGCACCTCTGGAAAATACCAGGCGCAATATTATGATTAATTCAACCAGAAAAATAAAGCAATCTACATCTTGACTAGTGTTATAAAAGAGGGCTAGTATCAATCAACGCCTTCAGTTAAATGGTCAGTATTCTCAATGGAGAAGGGTAGATAGTAGGGTTCCCCTGCAGTCTCTGCTGGGACCGTTGTTTTTTTTTATCATATACAGTGGTGGAAATAAGTATTTGATCCCTTGCTGATTTTGTAAGTTTGCCCACTGACAAAGACATGAGCAGCCCATAATTGAAGGGTAGGTTATTGGTAACAGTGAGAGATAGCACATCACAAATTAAATCCGGAAACTCACATTGTGGAAAGTATATGAATTTATTTGCATTCTGCAGAGGGAAATAAGTATTTAATCCCTCTGGCAAACAAGACCTAATACTTGGTGGCAAAACCCTTGTTGGCAAGCACAGCGGTCAGACGTCTTCTGTAGTTGATGATGAGGTTTGCACACATGTCAGGAGGAATTTTGGTCCACTCCTCTTTGCAGATCATCTCTAAATCATTAAGAGTTCTGGGCTGTCGCTTGGCAACTCGCAGCTTCAGCTCCCTCCATAAGTTTTCAATGGGATTAAGGTCTGGTGACTGGCTAGGCCACTCCATGACCCTAATGTGCTTCTTCCTGAGCCACTCCTTTGTTGCCTTGGCTGTATGTTTTGGGTCATTGTCGTGCTGGAAGACCCAGCCACGACCCATTTTTAAGGCCCTGGCGGAGGGAAGGAGGTTGTCACTCAGAATTGTACGGTACATGGCCCCATCCATTCTCCCATTGATGCGGTGAAGTAGTCCTGTGCCCTTAGCAGAGAAACACCCCCAAAACATAACATTTCCACCTCCATGCTTGACAGTGGGGACGGTGTTCTTTGGGTCATAGGCAGCATTTCTCTTCCTCCAAACACGGCGAGTTGAGTTCATGCCAAAGAGCTCAATTTTTGTCTCATCTGACCACAGCACCTTCTCCCAATCACTCTCGGCATCATCCAGGTGTTCACTGGCAAACTTCAGATGGGCCGTCACATGTGCCTTCCGGAGCAGGGGGACCTTGCGGGCACTGCAGGATTGCAATCCGTTATGTCGTAATGTGTTACCAATGGTTTTCGTGGTGACAGTGGTCCCAGTTGCCTTGAGATCATTGACAAGTTCCCCCCTTGTAGTTGTAGGCTGATTTCTAACCTTCCTCATGATCAAGGATACCCCACGAGGTGAGATTTTGCGTGGAGCCCCAGATCTTTGTCGATTGACAGTCATTTTGTACTTCTTCCATTTTCTTACTATGGCACCAACAGTTGTCTCCTTCTCGCCCAGCGTCTTACTGATGGTTTTGTAGCCCATTCCAGCCTTGTGCAGGTGTATGATCTTGTCCCTGACATCCTTAGACAGCTCCTTGCTCTTGGCCATTTTGTAGAGGTTAGAGTCTGACTGATTCACTGAGTCTGTGGACAGGTGTCTTTCATACAGGTGACCATTGCCGACAGCTGTCTGTCATGCAGGTAACGAGTTGATTTGGAGCATCTACCTGGTCTGTAGGGGCCAGATCTCTTACTGGTTGGTGGGGGATCAAATACTTATTTCCCTCTGCAGAATGCAAATAAATTCATATACTTTCCACAATGTGATTTTCCGGATTTAATTTGTGATGTGCTATCTCTCACTGTTACCAATAACCTACCCTTCAATTATGGGCTGCTCATGTCTTTGTCAGTGGGCAAACTTACAAAATCAGCAAGGGATCAAATACTTATTTCCACCACTGTATATAAATGATCTAGAGATGGGAATAACAAGTGAAGTAATTACATTTGCTGATGAGATCAAGTTATTCAAAGCTGTTCAATCACAAGAGGATTGTGAAAATTTGCAAGAGGAAGATTGGGCATACAAATGACAGATGACTTTTAATGTGAGCAAGTTCAAAGTGATGCATATAGGAAAGAGGAACCCAAACCTTACATGATGCAAGGTTCCACATTGGGAGTCACCCCCCAGGAAAAGGTTCTAGGTGTCATCATTGATGATATGTTGAAACCCTCTGCTCAATGTGCAGAGGTGGCTAAGAAAGCAAATAAAATGTTAGGAATTATTAGGAAAGGAGTGAAAAACAAAACTGCCTTTGTATCGCTCCATGATATGACTGCTCCTCAAAAACTGTGTGCAGTTCTGGTCACCGCATCTCAAAAATGATTTAGTAGAATCAGAAAAGGTACAGAGAAGAGCAACAAAAATGATACAGCAGATGGGACATCTTCTCTATGAGGAGAGGCTAAAGCAGCTAGGGCTCTTCAGCTTTGGAGAAGTGACAACTAAGGGTAGATACGATAAAGGTTTATAAAATACTGAGTGGTGTGGAACAGGTAGGTGTGAATCGCTTGTCTACTCTTTCCAAAAATACTAGGACTAGGGGGCATGCAAAGAAGCTACTCAGTAGTAAATTTAAAATGAATCGGAGAAAATATTTCTTTCACTCAGGGGCCCTTTTACGAAGCAGCGGAAGCCCAACGCAGGCTTACCACTCACTACAAGGGATGTACTGCTGGGCTGCCACAGCAGCCCAGCGGTAGTTCCCTCCCCCAGTGTACAACATTTCTGGCACTGCAAAATATTTGAATTTTTGTAGCGCCGGTGTGTACCTAGCAGTAATTGAGCAGTGCCGCATGCTGCCCGGTTACTGCCAGGGTAGCGCTGGAGCCTGTACCGCCACCTCAATGGGTGGCATTAATGCTTCCCCCCAAAAATGGCCACGCAGCAAGTGGTTCACTTGCCACATGGCCATTTCTTAAGAAAAGAGAAACCTGCCTTTTACCCGCTGCGGTAAAAGAGGGCCTCAGCCTGTGTCAAAAACACGTGGCAACGCTAGTGCAGGCATTGTTTATGTTCTTATGTCATCAGGTTCTTTCTAATTCTACTGTTGACTTTTGTGAGGATTTCTTTGAAAACAGGTTTCAAGACAAAGTACAGATATATATTTTGGATCTGACTGAAAGTTGACACAACACAGGAAAAAAGAAAGAAAGCATTTTTAGAAAACTAGTACAAAACAACAAATGCCAGAAAACAGAAGTAAATTTCTTCATGAAAAAATAATCATCATTCTGAAGCAATCCAACTTTTTTTTATGGTAGTACACAGTGTCTGGAATGAAAATGCCAGTGCTTTCAAGGCCACAGTAACTGAGCAATAATGAGCATAACATTCTTCATGTTCTCCTCATGCCATTTTTTTTTCGTGGCATTTAAGAGATTAGGTGGAACATTGTCACAATTACCAGTGTACTTCAAACAGTTTAATCAATAAAATATTTGAAGGCATGTTTACTAAGCTGTTTAACTTGGCATTTAACACACACAAAAAGTACAACACTAGGCTAACAGTTAATGCAACACTGTAGCATGACCCTTTTTTGCTAACTGCTGTGTTACACATTAAAGATTAGAGACTTACTTAAAGGAGCTACTGCACATCTAGCGCACATCTGGAAATAAGAGGGTATGCTAAATGGGTGAGGACTACATCTTGCAGTTAAGGCAGAGGTCATTACTATGTTAAACCAACCTGTTTAAAAAGGCACACCCTACCGATCCAATTTAAATGCCTAATCTCTGCAACACAACCAAACTAAAGCACGTAATGGACATAACACAACTCTTCCGTTCTCCGATTCCCTAATGTGGCTGTGCCACATGAACTTGATCTTACCACAACATCACCTTGTGTTTGTTCACACCGGAGCCTGCAAAGGCCTCTCCGGTACTTTGTAAGTCACATTGAGCCTACAAATAGGTGAGAAAATGTGAGATACAAATGTAACAAATAAATAAATATAGCAATTAACACAATGCATTTATGGGTCCTTTTACTAAGGTGCACCAAAAAGTGGCCTGCGCTAATGTAGATGTGTGTATTGGACGCACACAGGTCCATTTTTCAGCGTACCTGCAAAAAAGGCCTTTTTGTTTTGGCTGAAAATGGACGTGTGGTAAGGTCTCACATGTTAACTGGGCAGTAATCATCAGCACGCGTACAATGCCAATTACCGCCCAATTAGTGCCACATGCCAGAAAATAAAATATATTTTCCGGCACGAGAACTGGATGCATGTAAAAAATGAAATTACCGCCGGAACACATGGTAGCCGGGTGGTAGTTCCAAATTGGCGTGTGTTAGGCACGCATAGGCGCCTACGTGACTTAGTAAAAGGGCCCCTTAGCAATATCTCCACCTCAATAATCATTTGTTGACCTTGAGGATATGATCAGAATATCTGGTCATGTAGATACTGCTCTCACCTCAATATCTTCCTTTAAACAGTTTTTTTTTTTTTAGCAAAAATAATTCCATAGTTTTGTTTGTTTATTTTTGGCAACTGATCTGAAACTAAGATGATGGCAAAGAGAGAGAACAGACTTTAATGTGAGTCCTTTCAACTTCAGAGTAAATGTTTTGAGGGCATGGTTTGATCTTAATATGAAAATGCTTCAAAAGAATTTCAAATGTACTGCAGATTTGAAATGCTACTGGGAAGCAACAGCATTCTCTCAGTGACTGGACATGGCAAATGAAATCCTCGAAATAGGTGTAAGATGATGTGGCATCAGAAATGTAAGCCAAACAGAGAGGGTAACCAGCATAAATAAAAAGTACACAAACAAAAAAGTAACACTGGGCCTTCAAGACTGAGACAACAGGAGTGTTTTATTAGTAAATGACCCGACACGGGCCGTGTTTCGGCGTAAAGCAACGCCTGCCTCAGGGGTCAGGGTTTGGGCATAAATTATGTGAAGTATATATGTATCCAATGCCTCCGAGATCAAACGGAGAGAATCTTTAAAGCCCAGAGAGCCTCTCACAATGGACAGCAGCGATTTAAAAGAAACCACCTGTTTTAGTCTCCTGGAATTTTAAGTGTGAAGAGGGAAGGGAGGAGCTTGAGGAAAAACAAGGGGACTAAGGATACAGGTGTGAGAGGTGATAGATGACTGGTAAACTAATTTTAGTGTTGGCGACATTAGTTCTTGCAATTTACCTTTTAAATATATTGTTTTGAGTTTGGGGTTTGGTCTCAGCATATGAGTCGGTGGAGCAGAGTCAGTGAGCAGCCTCAGGAGCTCTGTGCCATCATGTCACAGTTTTGAGTGCACGGCTGAGATCATTTCTAGGTAGTTGTGTGGCTTAGCTGGGGGCTGCTTCAGTTTTGCTCTGGAGATCCTGGCATCTCCAAGAATATAGTAGTTGATGATTGCAGGTATTCTGGCAGTGCACCACTGTATTGTGCTGTTGGGTTAGGTAATAGTGTATGAGTGAATGAGACTGGGGAGATACTGTTCTATTTGGGAGAGTGGAAGGAGTCCATGTGAAAAGAATTTTATATGGGATGGTGATTTGGATCGGATATAAAAGTTTTGGAGTTATTGTAATTTGATTTGTAACCCCCCCCCCCCCCCCCCCCCCCCCCCCCCAGGGATTGCAGGGGGAGAGTTGTTACATGCTCTTATTTCTTTGTTAAGGGTCAGGTCCAAGACTAGGATTTACCCTTAGAGGCTGAGCATTTGGCATCAGACTTTAAATCCATGCTCTAGTTAAGGGCACAGTCTACACAAGTCTTTTTTTATTCTTAACCAAAACTTTTAGTGTTCCTTACTTGAGAAGGTCACAGGGAAACATAATTGTTCTTTACTTGAGAAGGTCACAGAAAAACATATTTATAGAACATCTGGCAACTATACAGTCTTCTCTCTTCTGGTAATACAGAATTCTCTCTATATATATTACTTTATTCGCCTTAGGTGTTCAGAGCAGCTCACCAGGTTGGTGAAGGTCCTGAAAATACAGTTCCTTACATATGTTATTCTCAAAAATAAGATGTTAAAAGTTAGTGCTTAGTATAGATGGTAAATACTTATAGGCTAGCAGGCATCTAGGTGACAGGCATTGTGGCTCTGTAGTGATGGTGTTATCAGACCTTATCAGATTATTATACCCTTCTGCCCTGGATGGAAACTTGCCCAGGCCAAATATATTCTGCGTATTAAAAAAGGAGGATAGAAGACCAAACGACAGCTGGCGTGGTTAAAAAGTGAGGTGAAGGAAGCTATTAGAGCTAAAAGAAAATCCTTCAGAAAATGGAAGAAGGAACCAACTGAAAATAATAAGAAACAGCATAAGGAATGTCAAGTCAAATGCAAAGCGCTGATAAGGAAGGCTAAGAGCGACTTCGAAAAAAAGATTGCGTTGGAGGCAAAAACACATAGTAAAATTATTTTTAAGTATATTAAAAGCAGGAAGCCGGCAAAAGAATCGGTTGGACCGCTAGATGACCATAGTAACATAGTAGATGACGGCAGAAAAAGACCTGCACGGTCCATCCAGTCTGCCCAAGATAAACTCATGTGTATACCTTACCTTGATTTGTACCTGTCTTTCTCAGGGCACAGACCGTATAAGTCTGCCCAGCAGTTTTTCCTGCCTCCCAACCACCTGTCCTGCCTTCCATCACCGGCTCTGGCACAGACCGTATAAAAGTCTGCCCTCCCCTATCCTCGCCTCCCAACCACCAACCCCTCTTCCCCCACCTGCTCTGCCACCCAATTGTAGCTAAGCTTCTGAGGATCCATTCCTTCTGCACAGGATTCCTTTATGCACATCCCACGCATGTTTGAATTCCGTTACTGTTTTCATCGCCACCACCTCCCGCGGGAGGGCATTCCAAGCATCCACCACCCTCTCCGTGAAAAAATACTTCCTGATATCTTTTCTGAGTCTGCCCCCCTTCAATCTCATTTCATGTCCTCTCGTTCTACCGCCTTCCCATCTCCGGAAAAGATTTGTTTGCGGATTAATACCTTTCAAATATTTGAACATCTGTATCATATCACCCCTGTTCCTCCTTTCCTCCAGGGTATACATGTTCAGGTCAGCAAGTCTCTCTTCATACGTTTTGGAACGCAAATCCCATACCATCCTCATAGCTTTTCTTTGCACCGCTTCCATTTTTTTGACATCCTTCGCAAGGTACGGCCTCCAAAACTGAACACAGTACTCCGTAAAAGGGGCAATCAGGGAAGACAAAGCCATAGCGGAGCGATTAAATCAATTCTTTGCTTGGGTCTTCACCGTGGAAGATTTGGGTGGATACCGGTCCCGGAAATGGTATTCGAAGCTGACGAGTCTGAGAAACGTAATGAATTCTCTGTAAACCTGGAGGATGTAATGGGGCAGTTCTACAGACTGAAGAGTAGCAAATCTGGACCAGATGGTATTCATCCCAGAGTACTAAGAAAACTGAAAAATGAGTTTGCGGAGCTGTTGTTGGTAATATGTAATTTATCCTTAAAATCGAACGTGGTACCGGAAGATTGGAGGGTAGCCAATGTAACACCGATTTTTTAAAAAGGTTCTAGAGGAGAGCCTGGAAATTATAGAATGGTGAGTCTGACATCGGTGCCGGGCAAAATGGTAGAGACTATTATTAAGAACAAAATTACAGAGCATATTCAAAAGCATGGATTAATGAGACAAAGTCAACATGGATTTAGTGAAGGGAAATTTTGCCTCACCAATCTACTACATTTCTTTGAAGGGGTGAACAAGCATGTGGATAAAGGTGAGCCAGTTGATATTGTGTATCTGGATTATCAGAAGGCATTTGACAAAGTACCTCATGAAAGACTCCAGAGGAAATTGGAGAGTCACGGGATAGTTGGTAGTATTCTATTGTGGATTAAAAACTAGTTAAAAGATAGGAAACAGAGAGTAGGGTTAAATGGTCAGTATTCTCAATGGAGAAGGGTAGTTAGTAGGGTTCCCCAGGGCTCTGTGTTGGGACTGCTGCTTTTTAACATATTTATAAATGACCTAGAGATGGGAGTAACTAGTGAGGTAATTAAATTTGCTGATGACACAAAGCTATTCAAAGTCGTTAAATCGCGGGAGGATTGGGAAAAATTGCAAGAGGACCTTACGATACTGGGAGACTGGGTGTCTAAATGGCAGATGACGTTTAATGTGAGCAAGTGCAAAGTGATGCATGTGAGAAAGAGGAACCCAAATTATAGCTACGTCATGCAAGGTTCCACATTAAGAGTCACAGACCAAGAAAGGGATCTAGGTGTCGTCGTTGATGATACATTGAAACCTTCTGCTCAGTGTGCTGCTGCAGCTAAGAAAGCAAATAGAATGTTAGGTATTATTAGGAAAGGAATGGAAAACAAAAATGAGGATGGTAAAATGCCTTTCTATCACTCCATGGTGCGACCGCACCTCGAATATTGTGTTCAATTCTGGTCTCTGCATCTCAAAAAAGATATAGTGGAATTAGAAAAGGTACAGAGAAGGGCAACGAAAATGATAAAGGGGATGGGACGACTTCCCTATGAGGAAAGGCTAAAATGGCTAGGGCTCTTCAGCTTGGAGAAAAGGTGGCTGAGGGGAGATATGATAGAGGTCTATAAAATAATGAGTGGAATTGACTGGGTAGATGTGAAGTGTCTGTTTACGCTTTCCAAAAATACTAGGACTAGGGGGCATGCGATGAAGCTACAATGTAGTAAATTTAAAACGAA
Organism: Microcaecilia unicolor; assembly: GCF_901765095.1. Classification (NCBI taxonomy): domain Eukaryota; kingdom Metazoa; phylum Chordata; class Amphibia; order Gymnophiona; family Siphonopidae; genus Microcaecilia; species Microcaecilia unicolor. The sequence goes on from NC_044037.1 coordinate 264,088,113, forward strand.
TTGGAGAAAGTTTTTTTCTTCACTCAGCGTGTAATTAAACTCTGGAATTTGTTGCCAGAGAATGTGGTAAAGGCGGTTAGCTTAACGGGGTTTAAAAAAGGATCTGGATGGTTCCTAAAGGAAAAGTCCATTAACCATTATTAAATGGACTTGGGAAAATTCACTATTTCTGGGATAAGCAGTATAAAATGTTTTGTACATTTTTGGGATCTTGCCAGGTATTTGTGACCTGGATTGACCACTGTTGGAAACAGGATGCTGGGCTTGATGGACCTTTGGTCTTTCCCAATATGGCAATATTTATGTTCTTATGTACTTTATTTTTTTAATTCTATGTTTATCAATATCCACAATTCCTCTTTTAAACCCGATCTTTATGTTACCAAGAACAGAATAAAATAATGTTACTTACCCACAGAAATGTCCTCTTCTCACAGAACTTCTCAGAAAGAAAGTTAAGTGTGACCTTTTTTCTCTATATAGTTTGGATTCTAAGAAGACTGTTTCAAACAAATCCTTTGAAGCTAGCCTAGTAATCAGATTACTTAGTAACTTTTGCAAATTCTGATATGGATGTCCTTTCTAAAGTGTCATTCATATATTTGGGGCCTCTTTTACAAAGCTGCGCTACCAGTTCCCAGTTCCTATGGGTTCCTCTCATTCGCCTTGGGGGAATCGCTAGCACGGCTTTGTAAAAGTCCTTGATAAGCTGTACTTCTTCATTTGTCTTTCCTAGTCTCCTTTTCCCACTCTCGTGTTCTTTCTATTTCTCTGTCCCCCATCACTAATCTTCTTTTTTCTTTTCTCCTTGCTTCTTACTATCCTTGTATTTTGCTCATCTCTTGATGTTTTTTTCTAATTTCTTCTCTTTGCTTTCCTGCTCTCCTCTTCTTTTGATTGTAGGAAATGACGTGGAGGGTCCAGAACCGTATTATCAAAAAAGATGGCCGGACATCTTTCATTTTGATAATACGGTTGGGGTCGGCCAAATGTCAGAGATGGCTGGGTTTGAGATGGCCGTCATCGGTTTTCACCGATAATGGAAACCAATGCCGGCCATCTCAAACCCGGCCAAATCCAAGGCCTTTGGTCGTGGGAGGAGCCAGCATTTGTAGTGCACTGGTCCCCCTCACATGCCAGGACACCAACCGGGCACTACAGTGGACTTCAAAAATTGCTCCCAGGTGCATACCTCCCTTACCTTGTGTGCTGATCCCCCCAAATCCCCCCAAAAAACCACTACCCACAACTGTACAACACTACCATAGCTCTAAGGGGTGAAGGGGGGCACCTACATGTGGGTACAGTGGGTTTGGGGGGGGGGGGGGTTGGAGGACTCACATTTACTACCACAAGTGTAACAGATAGGGGGGATGGGCCTGGGTCCGCATGTCTGAAATGCACTGCACCCACTAAAAACTGCTCCAGGGATCTGCATACTGCTGTCATGGAGCTGGGTATGACATTTGAGGCTGGCATACAGGCTGGCAAAAAAATGATTTTTAATTTTTTTTTGGGTGGGAGGGGGTTGGTGACCACTGGGGGAGTAAGGGGCGGTGATCCCCGAATCCCTCCGGTGGTCATCTGCTCAGTTGGTGCACTTATTTGAGGCTTGGTCCTAAAAATAAATGGACCAAGTGAAACCGGCGAAGTGCTTCTTTTTTCCATTATCGGCCGAAGCCAGCCATCTCACAACCACGCTCCCGTCTTGCCTTCCATACCCTGCAGAAATGCCCCCTTTAATTTTGGCCGGCTCTGCGACGGAAAGCAGTTGGAGCCGGCCAAAATCGGCTTTCAATTATACCGATTTGGCCGGGTTTAGGAGATGGCCGGCCATCTCCTGATTTGTGTCGTAAGATGGCCGGTGATCTCCTTCAAAAATAAGCAGGAAAGTGTTTCGGTGACTAGCACCTCTTTCTCTCCCCAATCCTTCCCCCCCCCCTCCCCCGCGACACTCCGGGCGAGTCTTTTTGTCAAGGCTCATTCATTAAAGAACTGTGTTCCATTTTTAAAGGCCCGTGGTGCTGTTTTTTTTGTTTGGACTTTAGTTTGTACTTCGTTCCCTCTCTTTTGTTATATGCATATAAACAGACATCATTGAAAATATTATAGTACTATAGGAGAAAAAAATAACGTGATTTTTTTTCATGATAAATAATCTCTGTAAGCTCTTACAGCTCCAGTATACCCAGTGCAAAATAAGACAGCCAATGTAAATTCTCAAATTGGACATATTACAAACACTAAAATGAAAATAAAATGATTTTTTTCTACCTTGGTTGTCTGGTGACTGTTTTTCTTTCCATATTGGTCCCAGTCTGTGATTCTGCTTTCCTTTGTTTTCGCAAAAAAAGGTGCCGGTACGCCGTACCGTTGCGTACCGGCATAAAAAAAGCACTGATCCTCTGCATACCTTTGTTTTTCCTACCTTGTTGTTGCTTTCATGTTTTCTTCCTTGATCTCTTAATTTCTTTTGACATGGTATTCTCTTGTCTATCCTCTGCATACTTTTGCTTTTCCTACCTTATTGTTACATTTTTCATTTATCTATGTCATTGTTAGTCTACATATATTAAATCTTAGCCAGCCTGGAATGATCTTCAAAGGGCTATTATACACTGCTTGGCAGACTGGGAGCACAACTTCAGGGAGGTAACACTGACTTACAGGGTTATTCTCATTGGATAATGTAACTTGTATCCAGGTTGGGTCCAGTATACTTGGAAGTCCATTGACAAATTAATCTACACTCACCACTTAATAACTCAGTCCAGGCCAGAACTGGGATTTTGAATCAAAGGTTTACTTTAAAAAATAGGAATCATTATTCAATGCTAATTAACTGTGTCAGAGAGATTCCTGACCAGGTCCCCAGGTAATGTTCAGTGGCACTTAACTAGAGAATGCCACTGAATATTAGAACAGATCACTGCAGCGCAATCTGGGAGGGGGGGGGGGAGTCTTGGAAGTTATCTGGCCACCACTGGTATTCAGTGCCATTGTTTGGATAACTACCCAAACAAGTAGTATTGGATAAAAAGCTGTCCTAACTCACCCAGATAGATATCCAGGTAGTAGCTCTGATTATAGGTGGTACCCAAATAACTTCTGGGGGCTCAGTGCAGAATACTTGATCATAAATCTGCTTTCTGCAGTCAGCATTTCCAAACCACTGAATGCCACAAGCGGAATGTCAACCAGTTAGTCTTCAAACAAAAGAGACAAATTTACATAGTAAAGAGTAGCGTCCAATTCCTGGGAGACTCCTCTTTCACTATTTTCTCTTTCAATACTTTTCAGAACTGGATTGAACTCAGATGCAGTGGCAGATGCTGTTCCTTCTGGCTGCTTGGGCCTACTTGCCTAGATCCAAGGGTTGTCCACTGTATCCTGTCCTTTTTTGCCAGGATTGATGCACCCTGCTGCTCTCTTGTACTCCAAATATACTTGATTTCTCTCTCCTTTTACTGAATAGCAGAAGTGAGCTGGTGTAGTTAACCAGGGCACATTTTCAGTAAAGTACAGAGGCCTAAGCAACTCCGATCACCTCTCAACACTAATGAGCTGAAAAATCATGCAAATCAGCTCATTATCAATTTTCAGAAAATTAAATTTTGCTCAACAATCCCCTAAGAGGTGTAATTGAGGTTTCCTGCAATAAAATTAGCAATTTCATGCTGACTTTATCACTGGAAAACTGCAGCAAATCTAATTTCCATATTATTTCAATAAGCCAGAACTGCAATAAAAGCTTCCCATGGTGCTGTTTCATTTCTGCAAGTTCCTTCACAGTTTGGAATATCAGACCCTAGAGTAGTTATCATCATGTAGGGTATTCATTTTTTCCCAGTTCGCCAATCATATAGATAATGTGTCCCTTCTATTTCTTTGAGACTGTGAAACTCGTCCAGATCAAAATGCCGAGCCATTCCAGCCAATCAAAGTGCTCTGCCTAACCAACATTTCTTATTGAACTGGGGCCATTATGATCTCTTTGTTGATATATATGATAAGCATGTAGATAAGAAAGTTCAAGTTAATAGCTCATCCCAATTATTGTCTTGGTGAGGAAGAAATCCATTTAGCTACTGTACATCTGAATTATTCCCCAGGTTACAAGCTATTCGTTAGTTACAGAACAATAGGATTGCTGAGGTAGCTCATATTCACAGGTCTGCTACAATTCATTTTTCTACACCTGAAAATCATTTATGCCTTAGAGGAGGGGAGGCAAAGAACATTTTATTACTTGGTTAACTGCTAATTTACTGCAGAGTCAGCCATGGAGCTGAATACTTTATACGTAGCATATAATGAAGGTAATTGTATAAGGGATTTGAGTAGATAGAACAGCATTTTTACTTGCTCAAGTAGGTATTTATAAAATTTCTCAGGTGTATATACATGTAAGAAATAAGCTCGCAGAAACATGTAGTGCTATAGAAATGACAAATAGTAGTAATAGTACTTTAACATACATGTAGATATTCTTAGGAGCAGAGGATTGGTGGAGCAGAAACAGAGTCAGGCCGTCAAGATCATACCTAAACCTACACTACCCAAATTGGCAAAGGACTGAAATACAAAACAACCTAAGCATCCGGCTTCTCCTACATAAGTGCACAACTATGGAATGGCCTCCCAAAAGCTGTGAAAACAATACATGACCACCTGAACTTCAGGAAATCACTAAAAACCAACCTCTTCAAAAAGGCCTACCCCAACAATCCTACGTAAACCTCTTCACCCTTGAAACATAGCATGTCTAATGATCGTGCTGGACAACACACAATCTTCATCCCTTCCAACTCTCCACATATACCTCATTCGATCACTATACAACCTTGTATTTGCTATCAACCGACTGGGCAAACGCCTTGATGGTACTATGTAAGTTACATTGAGCCTGCAAATAGGTGGGAAAATGTGAGATACAAATGCAACAAATAAATACATAATAAATATATAAAATACCACCTGTTCTTATTGGCACATAAACATACACATTTATATCTGACTGACAGCATGGGTTAATGTGTGTCTACTTTCACTGTGGTGACTCTAGAAAGCCAAAGAAGTGCATATGTTGCCTTTGTAAAATTAGTACAACATATGCCTCTATGTGCCTTTCCTGTCTAGGCAACGGGCATCCTGTTATGTAATAATTCCCAAAGCAATTTTAAAAGCAATGTTTATGTCTAACAGTGTTGTGTCTGCTGAAAGAAATGCATAAGAATTACTTCCTGATATTCAAAGAGATTTAAGCGGGCAGGAGTGGCTCCTGCCCACTTAAGTTGCTTAATGCTGCCTAACCCCCGATATTCAGTGGCACTAAACTGGGCAGTGCCACTGAGTATTCCTTCTAACTGGCCCCAGAAAAAGTGGTCAGGTCAAGGGCAGTGTTGAGGAGGAGCCAGGGGTTATGCGGGTACCAGCAATATTTAGTGTTGGTACCCACATAGCTAAGTGGGCAAATTTAGGACAGCTCATAAGCTGTCCTAAATCTACATGATTAGGTATGTGGGTATCATCACTGAATATTGCTAGCACCTGCATAACTATCTTTCTATAAAAAGAGACCCTAATTCCCCCTCCTGGCCATGGAAATATCCCCCCTCCTTCCCTCCACCCCCCCCCCCCCCCCTGCTTTCTAGGTGGACCCTCCTGTGCCTATCTGATAACCTCGGTAGTTCTTCTGGACTTGATGGAGGCAAGATCAAAGTGTCCTCACTCCTGCCACTTGCGGGTGCTGTCTGAAAACGGCTGTTGCAACCTCTCCACCTACAAATACCGCAAACTTCCATGAGAAGTTGCGGCAGCCATTTTCAGACAGCAGCCGCAAGGGACAGGAGTGAGGAAGCGTTGTTCCTGCTCCCATCGACCTCACTAAGACCACCAAGTGGGGAGGGGTTAGGGGAAGTTTGGGGAGAATGTAGGAGGTCTGTATTGGGGGATATGGAGTGAAGGAGGGTGTATATTTCCAGGACCAAGAGGGTTATCGGGGCTGTGCTTTTAAAGAACAATAGTTAAGCATGTCCCCGTCAATATTCGGCTGTTATCCGCATAACTGTCTTATGCAGAGTCAGACCCCAGCTGAATATCAGCCAGAACTCACAAAAGCCCCGGCAGCCACCATCAAGCAAATTAGCCCTGATATTTTGTGCTGGTGCCTGACATGGCCTTGCACTGAATATCCAGGACTAATCTAGCTGGTGACAGTATTAAAAAAAATGCTGATTATCGCTGGCTGAATATTGGCCAGTATATACCTAAAATGAAGCATACATTTTCAGGCACTGTTTCTCAAACTGGCCCTTTGGATATATCTACCTAGATTTTCAGGATACTCAGAATGAATATGCATGGTACAGATTTGCATTCAATGGAGGTAGTACATGCAAATTTATCTTATGCATATTCATTGTGGATATCCTGAAAACCTTACTGACTGGGTGTGTCTTGAGGACTGTGTTGAGAACCCCTGTTCTAAGGCGTGTGGGATTCTGTCACCCATATTTCTATCGGGGGGGGGGGGGGGTTTGCAGCAATTTGACAATATCACACATTCAATCATGAAGAGCAGGTAGATCATTTTTTCCCCCATAGAACTTGCCTAACCATCCCAATTGGAAATATGAGACTCTTTTACTAAGCTGAGTTAAGCAGCTAATGTGTGTTTTACCATATGGTAGACATGAGCATGGACCAGTGCTAATATGTTATGCAGTGTTACAGCAGCCAGCATAGTAAAAAAACCCCAAACAAACAAAACACAACTGCATGTTGCTTTACGTGGGAGTGGGTAGAAGCAGGGCATACTATGGGTGGGCAGGGGAGTGGTCAACTGTAAGGTAAGTGTAGCTGTGCAGCCTTCTGGCAATCTGGTAGAACAGCCACAGCCCTGGCAGCACGGATTATCCACCTTGTTTCTCCTGATCCATTCCCCATCCCCCCCTAACACACACACATACAAGCACTTGAGATAGCCAGTTCTGATTCTCCTGATTGCCAGGTCTGAACCCCCAGCCCCTGATCTGATTGCCCAACTCCTTTAGCATAGTCCCTATGATCCCCAAACCCTCTGATCTTAAACCCGACAAGCTCCTCCCCCAAAAACAAAGATCCATCCACATGTGTAAATCCCAATCCTCCCCACCTCTAGACTCTACTCTAGGCTCACATCACCCCTGAACTTAGCTGGAGGTAACCATTAGTGATATAGGGGCCCTTTTACTAAGCCGCGTAAGCGTCTACATGTGCCCAATGCGTGCCAAAATGGAGTTACCACATAGCTCTTGTGGTAATTTCATTTTTGCCATGCATCCGATACATGTGGCTGAAAAATAATTTTTATTTTCTGATACGAGTACCGGACATGCGCCAAGTGGCATTTGGCACGCATAGGTCATTACCGCCCGGTTACTGCGTGAGACTTTACCACTATGTCAATGGCTGGTGGTAAGCCTGCAGATCCAAAATAGACATGCAGCAATTTTGATTTTGCTGCACATCCGTTTTCGGCAAAAAAATTTTAAAAAGGCCTTTTTTATAGGCATGCTGAAAAATGGATTGGTGCACACCCAAAACACGTGCCTACACTACTGCAAGCCATTTTTCAGTACACCTTTATAAAAGGACTCCTCAGAGAGCTCTGGGTGGGAGTGGGAGCTAAATGGCATCACTGACCCCTGCTGGTCATCTCATGGTACTACCACTAGGAGTCAACTTTCCATCTGTATGGTAGTACCACCATATGGAATGCTGACCCCCTAGCAGAAATACTGTGGGACTATGACTAGATGTCAGTGATGTCATTTTGAACCTGGAACTGAAGGAAGCAGAAGCAGAAGCAGAGGGGGGCTACTCCTGTCCTGGGCACAAAACTATTCAGATTTGTTTAGAACACATGTGAATTGTGAAAAATCGCAGGAAGATCTTAGGAATGTGGAAGACTGGGCACTCAAATGGCAGATGGAATTTAATGTGGACAAATGCAAAGTGATGCACTTTGGGAGAATAATCCAAATCATAGTTACTTGATGCTAAAATCCACCTTAGGAGTCAGCACCTAAGAAAAAGATCTAAGTGTCATCATAGACAATATGCTAGAATCATCTGCCCAGTGTGTGGCAGCAGCCAAAAAGTAAACATAATGCTAGGAATTATTAGGAAATGGATAGAAAATAAGACAAATAATCTTGCAATGCCTCTGTATAGCTCTATGGTGCGACCACACCTTGAGTGACCTGGATTGGCCACTGTTGGAAACAGGATGCTGGGCCTGATGGACCTTTGGTCTGTCCCAGTGTGGCAATACTTATGTACTTATGAATACAGTGTGCAATTCTGGTCGCTGTACCTTAAAAAAGGTATAACAAAAATAGAAAAGGTTCAAAGAAGGGCGACTAAAATGATGAAGTGGATGGCACTCCTCTCGTATGAGGAAAGGCTTAAGAGATTAGGACTCTTCAACTTGGAAAGAAGATGGCTGAGGGAGGACACGATTGAGGTTTACAAAATATCTGGTGGTGTAAGACAGGTGAAAATAAATTGATTTTTGTACTCTTTCAGAAAGTACAATGACTAGAGGACACTCAAGGAACTTACATGGTACTAGTTTTAAAATGGTGTTTGCTCACACCTTTTTCAGTAGGAGGTCAAGGTGACCTACATTCCAGGTCTTTCCCTGTCCCAGGAGGACTGTAAGTTTGTACCTAAGGCAATGGAGGGTTAAGTGGTTCACTCTAGATCACAAGGGGCAGGAGTGGGAATTGAACCGGATTACAAGGCTAGTGATCTAACCACTAGGCCACAGCAGTTTTAAAAAGAACAGGAGGAATTTTTGTTTTCACTCAATGAATAATTAAGCTCTGCACTCTTTGCCAGATGATGTGGTATCAGTGGTAATGTATCTGGGTTTTAAAAAAGGTTTGGACAATTTCCTAGAGGAAGAGTCCATTGTCTGCAGTTGAGTTAGACTTGAGGAAAGCCACTGATTGTCCCTGGGATCAGTAGTGTGATTCTTGCTACTATTTGGGGTTCTGTCAGGTATTTATGACCGGAATTGGCCACTGCTGGAAGCAGGATACTGGGCTAGATGGACCACTGGTCAGACTCAGTATGGCTATTCTTATGTTCTTAAACACCAGTGATCTCCTCCGGGCCAGAGAGGGCCTGGGCAGAGCCGGTTTTAGCAAGTGTGGGGCCCTATGCAGACCATTTTGATGGGGCTCCACTCTAGCCCTGCCCCCATCCTTGCTCCGTCCCACCCTAGCTCCACCCCCACCCTAGCTCCAGGGCCGGCCACCCCTCCCTCCGACCTCCCGGGCCGCTCCCTCTGAGCTCCAAGGCCCCCAGCTCCAAGGCCCCCCTCCCTCCCTCCCAGCTCCAAGGCCTCCCTCCCTCCTGGTCATTTTTTAACACCCCCCTCCAAAATCCAGTACTAGGTATGCCGAGAATACAAAACACTCAGGACCTATAGAGCAATTCTACCATACCATAAGCAGTCATTTTTACAAATCACACAAAGAAAAGGAAAACATCTTAAAACGCTACAGTGAGCACTAGAACATCAATTCACCTATTGTAAAATGAAACCAGACAGAATAGTACAGATCGTCGATCCTGCACAGTCAATGCCAACTGAAAGCCATGTCTTTTTCACAAGCACAGATACACCCTAATCCACTATAGAATAAGTAGTAATATTTAAACTTTCTATTTAGACAACAATTAAACTGAACCCCCAAGATGCCAGATTCTGCATACAATGCAACACCACAGAAACAGAAAATGTCCCCTAGTACTGTGCAAAATATAAAGACAGCAGATGTAAATTTGAAAAAAAACCTAACAAATACCAATCACCACTTTACAAATTAACAAATAGAAATAAAACAAATATAGAAAATAAAATAATACCATTTTATTGGACTAATAGATTTAGCTTTCAGAGGCCAAAACATCCTTCCTCAGGTCAATATAGTATAGTACTGTTACAGTATCCTATCCTGACCTGAGGAAGGGGGTTTTGTTCTCCGAAAGTTAGCCAAAATGTATTAAAATTAGTCCAATAAAAAGATTACCTTGTTTACATGTTCTATTATAAACATTTATTAACACATCTACAATACTACTTTATTGTAAGCAAAAAAATAAAAATATATATTTTATTTACAGTTTGTTGTCTCTGGTTTCTGCTTTCCTCATCTTCTTTTCACTGTCTTCCTTCCATCCAGCATCTGTCTTATGACTCTCTCTGCCATCCAGTGTCTGCCCTCTCTGCTGTCTCCTCCATCCAATGTCTGCCCTCTCTCCCTTACCTTCCATCCACATCTGCCCTCTATCTCTGCCCCTTCCATGATCCATCCACCATCTGCCCCTGTCTGCCCTCTCTCTCTCTCCCCCATCCATTCACTGTTTGCCCTTTCTATCCCTCCCATCCACTGTCTGCCCTTTCTCTCTGCCCCTTCAATCCACCATTTGCTCTCCCTCTCCCATCCATCCAGAGTTTGCCCTCCCTCTCGCTCCCCCATCGAGGATTTGCCCCTTTCTCTGCCACTTTTTTCAGCCCCCAGTTCCAGCCCCACTATCCCACCAGTCCCCCATTTCAGCTCCTGCCCTTTTCTCTCACCAGTCCCGAGTTTCAGCCCCTGCCCCTTTTCAGCCTCCAGTCCCAGTACTAGCCCCCTTATCCCACCTACCCTCCTTTTCAGCAGGGCCGTGCCTAGGGTCTCCGGCGCCCCCCTGCAGTTGCCCCCCCCCGAAAACGATCGCTACACTACCCACCCTCTTCTCCCCAGATCCTTTTCCTTTTTTTTTTGTTTAAATTTACCTCTGTCTGGCGGCAGCGTAGCATTAGTGAGAAGGAGGCGGCGCTCCCCCGCCCCGACGTGTCAGTCTTCCCTTCACTCAGTGTCCCGTCTTCTTCTGACGTCATTTCTGATGTCAGAAGAAGGCGGAACTGAGCGAAGGGAAGACTGACACGTCGGGGGGGGGGGAGGGGAGCGCCGCCTCCTTCTCACTAACGCTACGCTGCTGCCAGACAGAGGTAAATTTAAACAAAAAAAAAAGGAAAAGGATCTGGGGAGAAGAGGGCGAGGTAAGCATGGTGCGGCGGGGCGCCCCCCAGAGGATGGCGCCCTCCTGCCATGCTTACCTCGCTTACCGTGTTGACACGGCCCTGCTTTTCAGCCCCCAGTTCCAGCCCCCTTCATCCACATGCCTTGTATTAGGGCCCCCCTTTTCAGAACCATTCTCCCACCTGACCCACGCATGCCCCATTTTCCCACCAGCCCCAGGCATGGCCCCCATTTTCCCATATTGCCCCTTCTCAGACCCCAGTGCCAGTCCCCTTCTCCCATCCGAGAACCCCCTCCCTAGTCCCCTTCTCCCATCCAAGAACCCCAGTCCCCTCCCCACCCGTCCCCTTCAACCATCCAATAACCCCCTCCCCACCCCTTCTCCCATCCGTGAACCCCCTCCCCACCTCAGTCCCCTTCTCCCATCCAAGGATCCTAGTCCCCTCCCCACCCATCCCCTGCTCCCATCAGAGAATCCCCTTTCTTACCCCAGTCCCCTTCAATCATCCAAGAACCCCCTCCCCACCTCAGTCTCCTTCCCACTTGCAAAACCCCTTCCCCACCTGAGAACCCCCACCCCACACCCTTCTCCCATCTGAGTCCCGCCCACCACCCTCACTGCCTTAAAAAAACCTCACTGCCTTTAAAAAAAATAATTTTGAAGCACCGGAGTGGCAGGCAGCGCCTCGCGTCTGCCCTGCCACTAAAATTCTCTTCGACGTTGTTCGGGCCTTCCCACATTGAGTCCCACCCTCCTCTGAGGTAACTTCCAATTTTTAGTAGCAGGGCAGATGCGAGGCACTGCCTGCCACTCTGGCGCTTCAAAATCATTTTTTTAAATCCAGGACAGGGTGGGAGTGGTACGGAGCAGCGGGAATGGACTCGGAGCACCCCCCCACCCGCTGACATCTGGGGCGGACCGCCCCCACCACGCCACCGTCGTCGCGCACCGTTGGGAGGGAGGGAGGACTGGAGCTGCGGTTGGGGCGGGGCGACCTGAGGCGCGCAGCACGGGGCAACCCCTGAGCGCGAGGCCCTAAGTGGCTGCCTCGGTCGCCTCACCTTAAGACTGGGCCTGGGATTGGGGAAAGTCTGGTATTTTCATATGTGGGTGTTGTTTTGATTTGAGGGAGGAGCTTGTCAGGGATTTTAGATAGGAGGGGAGGTATCATAAATGGATCATGGATATCAGAGAAGGGGGTAGATAGGTTAGGGAATAAGATTGGGGGTGGGGGTTATGGAACTGGTCATTTGAGGGTGGGGTTTGGCAATAGGTGGGGACAGGGGTGTGCTGGTAATTTTTTAACAACAGGCTCTTTCTCTGGACGTAGCCAGCTCTGCAGTTGGAAGGGCCAGGGGTGGCCGGGGGGGGGGTGGGGTGGGGGAGCAACACTTGCCTCTCTCTCCTCCCTCCCTCCCTTCATGCTTGCGGGCACGCTAGGCATACCTTTGCTGGCAGCCAATAAATGAACTGCCACCACCCCCAACGTCTTGCTCTGAGCAGCATGCTGGAACTTCTCTCACATGCTAGAGAAGTCCCAGCCTGCTGCCCAGAGCTGGAAACAAGGAGCGGGGAGCAGCAGTAGTCTATTTACTTGGCTGGCAGGGCTCAGCATCCCCACCAGCAAAGTAAAAGATAATTCAGCAGGGGTCCCAAGCACACATTTTTGGGAGCCAGTTGTTAAAGTAGCCATGGAGGGCCCTACTTTAACAACCGGCTCCCAAAATTCTTAAAAACGTAACAACCGGCTCTTGCGAGCCTGTGAGAACCTGCTCCAGCACACCACTGGGTGGGGATACCATGGGTATCTATACTGATTACAGTTAACACACAAGCACTGTATTACATGTTTGGGCAGATAGCATGGAGGGTCCGTTCTCTTGACCCAGGCTTGTAACATCTTGCCATGAGTTAACTATTTGCCCTGTCATTATATCTAGGGCAAATATAGAATACACTCCCTGCATTTATTCCACAGGCTTTGCTGTTACCACACTTTAATTTTTGCTGTTAATGGAACCCTTTTACTAAACCGTGTTAAGCACTAACACATATTTAACACAGGAAAATAGGCTTATTGCAAAACATATTAAAGCAATTTGCAGTAATTTCCCTGTCAGTGCATTCTAGCTCACATGTTAGTTATTTTAAAAATAAATATTTTTGATGGAGGTATGTCATGGATGGAGAATGGACATGGAAGCATTAACCAGCTAGTGAGTTTGCATTAGCCTGTGCTATCTGGTAAACACAGAGTTAACACAAGGGGCACTTAGCATCTCCTAAATAGGAAGAGGTAAGTGCTCTATGATTACCTCTTACAGGTAAAACGGGCTAATGAATACATCACCACACAACCTGAAAAAAATTGAAAAGGTCTACAGTACTGCAGTTTTAGAAATGGACTTAATGTGTGGGAAGGCCCTGCATTAAAACACGCTAAGCCAATATTCTAATGCAGTTTCGATGTGCAGAAAGTGCAAATCCTACTGAAATCTAGTAAAAGACTCCCTATGATATTGCTCTATCACCCTGATGATAGAATCATGTCTGGCACATTCCATTGAACCTTAGAGAGAATATTGTGTGAAAAATGTCTAAGGAATTATGGACCATCAAGGGGAACTTTATCTGAATTGAGCACAGGCATTAATGAGGAGCAGTTTTGGAAAGGCTGAGGTTGCATTTATGTGTATACTTCTGAAAATATATACGTATGTGCATTATAAAGAGCATGTATAAATGTAGGCACGCATTCTCTGTGGTAATTTTTAAAATGGAAGTATGCACATGCTTAAATTTGAAATTTGCTGGTGTTCGTACAAGGAAAAGCATGGACCTAGTCTTCATAGGATTGCCTCCAATCTCTTAACATGTCCTAGTGACTAAAAATATGCTGCTTCACCTTTAAATCAGAGAACAATCTCTTGACATTTCTATAGCGGGAGGGCACCAATGTATCTCCACATGAAGCTTGTAGCCATGTCCTAATTTTAGCATGGTGTTATACAAAAATGATGCCATGAACACTTGATGTATATTATAACAGATACGTAACCAAGACAGAATCTCTTTATTTGCATAAATGAATGTTGAAGGCAAAACACTATAGTCCGAGTTCTAAGTTCCATTTATTACTTGACCAGAAAACAGTCAGTACAAAACAATGGAAACAATGATTTAAAATTAACATAAAAATCAGCATTGATAGTTTGATGAGTTAAAAGCACAAATCTAGAGTGAATGAAAGAGACATTGAAGCTGATCGAAAGGTTTATCTACAGACTAACCCTGATTCTTAAGTACTAGTATGTTGGATGTTTTAAAATAAATATTTTGCTCTTTACAGAAGGCAGTAAAGACATAAAATTTATGAACAGTTTTTCATTTGACATCAATGAGGTAGAAATCTTTGATGCTTATTCAATAAAACTCAGGAGAGCCCGATAATGAAATAATTAATTTCAGCACCATTTCCAAATATTGTCATTCAACATGCAAAAAATGTTGACGCTTAGATTCCAGTGCTAACAATCAGCAGGATGCAAGTTTGATGTATATATTTTAAATAACAATTGAGCTACATACACTACACACTGTAGGTGTAACCTCAGTGCAGTTCATCTTTGTTCATTAAAATTCTCTTGTACACATCACTTTGCCACAATGGAGAAGAAACTATTGATCTGATAAAATGTTATGAAACAGTAACAACTGTGAAGAACAATAGCTACTGTGTAAAGCCTTTATATCACTGATGTTTTGAAAGCTTTATCAAAATGTCAAATGGTGCTAGTCTGTAAAGGGGACAAAGTATGTTCAGATTTGATATTTAATAACTCAGATGGTATTTGTGCAATGAGTGAACATAAGTAAAATAGCTACTGAGATTTCTAAAACTTTTTTTTTTGCTATTGCTTTTAACCTAGAAGTGATCCTATCAATTTTTCTAATTATGGATTGTGATCACAGGTCCAAGGCCCCAATAATATAATCTTTTTGATTTCCACTACTAAATCTAGCACTAGAAATGTAAAATGTAAATAAATTACAAAAGTGGTTACAAGAGGCTTTCTCTGTGTCCACAGGATAATACAGACAAGGAAACCCTCACAGACTAAGCTGTGGGGGTAATAACATTGACTGAGGCAAAGTCAGTCAAATATAGAAGGGGAAGGGCTGTGGAAAGAAAGGTGGGAGGGGGAAGGGTGGTGGGGCAAGGCAGGAAAAGGTTAGGCAGGATAGCAACAGAAAGGAAATAAATGGATTGGCTAAAAGAAAGGGATGGAGATTGGTGGGAAATGGGAGAGAATTAGATAGGGAAAAGGGTTTGGCGCTCAAAAAAGTATTAGGTAGGTGGGTAGGAGAGGGTGAGGGTGGATAGATAGGAGTTTTGATGACCCTTCCCAGCCCGCCCGGCATAATTGGTGAGTTTGGGTCTGTGGGGAAGAGGTTGGGGTAGTCAGAGGGGGAGGGGGCAGGGAGTGCTTCGGGGGATTGGTAGCAGCTTTTAAGGGGGTGCCTGTATGGGGGGTTAAAAGGCACCAGAGGTGGTTAAATGAATATTGTGAAATATATGGAATGGAAAAGAACTCGGGGGTGGCACCGCCACAAGTAAGATGTGGCTTGACGGCACCGTAAGTCACATGGGGAGAAGGGGGATAATGTGGGGGAAAGTGAGCCAGTTCATTACCGAATGGCTTAACACTATGGAACCGCTATGGGAAATTATATGTTAATAAGAAGATGTTAAGTGACGAGTTAGTTATTGAGGTTTGGTTAATAAAGCTGCAGCCAAATTTTATTCCAAAGAAAGTGTTATTGTGTTATTTGAATATAGTAGGCAGAGGTGTGATAAATAGACTGACTGAGGTGTGAATGTCAATGTTATGCCCTTTTACTATACAGTAGTAAAAAGTAGCAATATGTTTTTATGTGTGTATTTCCTGCACACTAAGGGGTAAAATGGCAGAATTTCCTATTTTTTTGTAATAATAACCATGCACTAATTTTGCCAGACATAATTCAAACTGTCATGAAAGCAGTGAGTAAACCATCTACACAAAAGTCATATATTCTAAAATGAAAGCATTCAGTTCAAGATTCTATCTCTAACATTCATTATAAGATGTATTCCAGATTACTTATCTTGTTTTAAAATTCCTTTTTCTCCTTTGTGACTGTTGCGATCTCTCAATGATGATAGACAGGTTCTTCCTTCTCCATTTCAGGTTCATTGGGAATCTGTCTGTCTTTTTCTTCCTGTCCCCTTGTCTCTGGAATAATTTACCTCTGGATTTGGAAGCTGAGCAATCCTTTCAATCCTTAAGAAAAAAACTCAAGACCCATCTTTTCGCTGTGACTTTTAATATGTGTTAGTTCTGATGAACTTTACAGCAACAACAGTTAGTTACAATTTGCTAAGTTTTAAATACCCCTACTTTCCTCTGTAACTTTCTAAAGTTAGTGTACCTGGGATCTATCCTGTCACTCAATGGCATTCTGGTTTATTTTTTTCTTTTTATGTATTTGTGAAATTTTGTAAATTGCTTAGATATGGAATTTTCCAGGATTTGGCCGATTGAACCTGAGTGGGTGAAGACTCTGCCATTTACCTTTCTCAAATCTGGCGATACCAAAGCACAGGGGAAAGTCGACCGACATGGCAGCCTCTGGTCGGCCTCCTGCTCCGACGGCTGGACCTATGGACTTTTTTGTGCGGAGTTCCAAAGTGCCAAATATGTCGGATTGTGGCATGCTTGAAATGCTCAGGGTGAGTGGAGACCCCAGAGCAATGCCAGTGCTAGAGGTCACGCTAAGCCCCGAACATAGAGTGTTCCCCTGCAGCCACAGAGTGCCAGTTCTCCATTATTGGTGTCTTCATCTCCTCAGCCAGGTGGTGCAGTCGAGATGGAATGACGAGGGGCTCAGGAACAACAAACAGAGGACTTAGGGAGTTCAAGTGGTTTGAACTCTCGGGGAACTGTGCAAGGATCAACTATTTCTGCAGGAGATTTGTTGGCTGCAGATGGTGAGGTGAGCGCTTTTACTTTATCAGCTCAGAAGGAACGGACTCCATTAGTTCCTACTTTCTTAGAAGATAAACCATCTGATGTTACCCTTGACAATCTATGGGCCTTTATTGTTAATCTGGGGAAAGTTTTATGTCCCCAGATTCAAGTTTTGGAGTCTCAAACTCAAATTTTGAAGGAGAAATTAGAAACAGTTGATATGGATATGAAAAAACTGTCAGGGAAAATTGAATTACAGGAGAGAGATGTTGAAAAAATGCAAGAAATACAATCTACTATGATAAAGGATACAATGAATATGCAGAGAAAAATTGAATCTATGGAAAACAGTTTGAGAAGTAACAATCTACGATTTTTGAATTTACCTAAGGTTGGGTCTATTACACCTAGAGAAATGTTAAGGAAATATATAAAAGACATTTTGTGGGTTAGATAGATTCCTAAAGGACAAGTCCATAGACCGCTATTAAATGGACTGGAAAAATTCCTCATTTTTAGGTATAACTTGTCTGGAATGTTTTTACGTTTGGGGAGCGTGCCAGGTGCCCTTGACCTGGATTGGCCACTGTCGGTGACAGGATGCTGGGCTAGATGGACCTTTGGTCTTTCCCAGTATGGCACTACTTATGTACTTATGTACTTTATTCCCCCTCTCTCTCAAATATATTATCTTCCAAGTAAACTGATAGAAGGTCAATTGATTCCTGAACATGCTGGTTCTCCTTTAGCTATATCAGCAATTTTAGAGTCCTCGGACTCAGAAACGGTTACCTCTTCAACCCTATTGGCCTCTGTTGCTTTAACTCCAGATAAAACATGGTAGATGAAAATGTTTTTTAAGAACAAAGATAAAGACTTTATGGGACTTAAAATATGTGTATTCCCAGATGTATCAAGAGAGACTCAGAAAAGATGTTGACAGTTCTTCATACTTAAACCAGGGGTTCTTCAAATCGGTGCTATTTTTTATTTACGGTACCCATGAAAATGTGTAGTCTGTTATCAATCAATTAAATATGGGTTTTTTTAGCCTTCTCATCTCACTGAATTTCTAGCAGCCATGAGAACTGAGGGGATAAGTTAACATTAATATTAATATTATATTGATGTTCTTCTTAACGATGCTCTAGAAATGTAAATAAGGGCACTTTGCTACCAATCAGGTTATAATTCCTATAATAGTACTAATCTCTCTATATAAAAAGCAACACCAACGTTCTATGAAGCCTCCAGCCGGAAGTGTGAAGGGGGCGAGATATCCGGTTTCCCTATGAGTGTCTGCCCCGCCCTCTCTGTATCACAGTCAGTGAAGGGAAAACAGCAGAGCACGAAATCAAATCGCTGGCTCTGTAACAGTGAAGGACTCAGAGGGGGGAGGGGAGAGAGGCCAGAGGGCAGGGACACACACACTCCCACATGCACACAAAAGAAAACATTGCTAGCCCCCGTTTCATTTGCATCAGAAACGGGGCTTTTTTACTGGTATATAACAATTCCACTTATGTATTCTTGGATCCTAAGTTGTGGACTTGAGGATAGTTATTGGATAACTTTCTTCATAATTATAATTTGTAATTAATAGCTGATAACCTCCTTTTCTGTAAAGCTTTACTTGATTGTAAGAATTCAAAATAAATAAAAATAAATAAATAAAAGTTTTAGTCACCCCTGCTTTCCTCTGTAACTTTCTAAAGTTAGTGTACCTGTGATCTGTCCTGTCACTCAATGGCATTCTGCTTTATTTTTTTCTTTTTATATATTTGTGAATTTTTGTACATTGCTTAGATATGGAATTTTCCAGGATTTGGTGATTTCTCAAATCATTAATAAACATGAACATAAACGTATCCAGTTAGTGGACTGAAAATTGCTGTTAACTAGGTAAGCCCTAGCTCCACCACTGTAGACCTGGATTGCCTGGCAGTAACTAAATAGTGCCTCAGTAGTCAGCAAACATAGGGGGTCTTTTAGTAAAGCTTAGCTTGAGTTATCTGCAGCAGGGCCCGTATTATTCCTATGGGCCCTTCTGCAGATAACTCAAGCTAAGCTTTATTAAAAGATCCCCATATTTAGTGGCACTAGCCAGTTACATGACTCTTTTACTAAGCTATTTTAGCAGTTAATGTGTACCTAAAGCAGCAAAAAATAGTTTATTTCAGGATGTACTAACGTTTTCTGGATTAGTTTTGCCATTTTCTTGTACTATGCATGTGGTATTTGTTTTTTTTATGGAGGGAGGGGTGTGTCAGAGGCTGAAAATGGGTGTATCACATACCATGTAAAATGAGTGTATCTTGTTGGGCAGATTGGATGGACAATACAGGTCTTCATCTGCCGTCATTTATTATGTTACTATCCTGCTTATTTTCGAACGAGAAGGACGGCCATCTTCTGACACAAATCAGGAGATGGCCGGCCTTCTCCCAAAGCCGGCCAAATTGGTATAACCGAAAGCTAATTTTGGCAGGCTTCAACTGCTTTCCGTCGCAGAGCTGGCGAACGTTCAAGGGGGTGTGTTGGCAGTGTACCAAAGGTGAGACGGGGGCAAGTGAGGGGGACCAGTGCACTACAAATGCTGGCTCCTCCCACTACCAAATGCCTTGGATTTGGACGGCTTTGAGATGGCCGCCATTAGTTTCCATAATCGGCGAAAACCAATGGCGGCCATCTCTAACGCCAGACATCTCTAAGGGCAGGCCAAATGTTGAGATTTGGCTGGCCCCGACCGTGTTATCGAAACGAAAGATGGCCGGCCATCTTGTTTCGATAATAGTCGGGTATGCCATTTGACGGGGCCAGCGTTACAGATGGCCGCCCTTATAGATGGCCGGCCCCATTTGATTATTTATTTATTGCACTTGTATCCCACATTTTCCCACCTTTTTGCAGGCTCAATGTGGCTTAGAAAGGTCTGTTATGGCGTCGCCATTACAGGGTCAAAGATACATTTGGTGTTACAAAAAGATCAGGTCTGTTATGGCGTCGCCATTTGTTATGACTGGGGATGTGAGCCCTTGTGCCCCAACTGAGCACAACGAAGATGGAGTGCAGCGCACTCAGTCAGGCAGCCTTTACAACCCCTAGCTTCACCTGCACTTAGCCACTATTCCCCAGAAGTTGAGCCCCTAGGTTTAAGCGGCTGGCAGGACTTCCGGAACCGGCGGGGTTGCAGGACCACCGACCAGGTAGGTAGCCAACAGACACAGTCCAAGAGCCAGGAAAACAGTAGAGCTGAGAATAGTCAAAACACAGGCCAGGGTCAGAGGCAGGCAGCAACACAACGCGTGGTCAGGAAACAAGCCAAGGTCTGGAACACCGAAAATACTGGAAACAGGATAACCGACAAGGAACACAGATGTGGACCACAACCTCTATGCAGCAGAAGCCGAAGCAACAAAGGGCTGGAAGCAGTGCCTTAAGTAGGGAAGGAATTAGGCTCAAGCATGTGCAGCTGATCCAAGATGGCTGCCCCCATCAGCAGAGTAGCACAACGCCCAAATATGGGCTTCCTTCCTGTTCTTGTATACAAGATGGCTGCCCCCTCCTGACCTAGCCAAGATGGCTGCTGTCCTTGATCCAACCAAGATGACAGCTGCTAGAAATAGGAAACAGAAACAGACCCATCCTGGAGAAACCACATCCAAAATAGCCGGCTATCTCTGCCGGACTGCGCCTCGCCGGTGAATCGACTGCGCAGGCCTGGAACCAGGTGAGGAACGTAATACCATTACAGGGTCAAAGATACATTTGGTGTTACAAAAAGGTCAAGGAAAGCAGAGAGGAACTAACAAACAATTATAGAAAGACATCATTCAAAATCATGGTGGAGTGGTAAAGTGTTGTAGTTAAGCTATGGATTCTCGTGATAGGCCTTGTCGAAGAGATAAGTTTTCAGAGATTTGCGAAAGTTAGTCATTTTGTTAATTATTTTCAATTTTGTTGGTAGTGCATTCCACAGCTGTGTGCTCATGTAGGAAAAACTGGTTGCATGTGTTAGTTTGTATTTTAGTCCTTTACAGCTGGGGAAGTGTAGATTGAGAAATGTGCAGGCAGATCTTTTAGCATTTCTAGGAGGTAGGTCTACGAGGTCTAGCATGTAGGTCGGGGCATCTCCGTAAATGATTTTATGAACTATTGTGCATACCTTGAATGTGATCCTTTCTTTGAGTGGGAGCCAGTGCAGTTTCTTTCTTAGGGGTTCTGCACTATCATATTTTGTTTTTCCAAATATGAGTCTGGCTGCGGTGTTCTGGGCTGTTTGAAGTTTCTTGATGGTCTGTTCTTTGCAGCCAACGTAGAGTGTGTTGCAATAGTCCAGGAGGCTTAGTACCATTGATTGTACTAGGTTGCGAAAGATGGATCTTGGGAAGAAAGGTTTTACTCTTTTAAGTTTCCACATGGAGTAAAACATCTTCTTAGTTGTATTCTTCACGTGGTTTTCAAGTGTGAGATTTCGATCAATGGTGACTCCGAGAATTTTCAGTGCATTTGAGACGGGGAGGAAGACATTTGGTGTGGTTATGATGGTGAATTTACTTGTATTATTTGTTGTGAGGTGAGTATGAGACATTGTTTTTTCTGCGTTGAGTTTTAGTTGAAATGCATCCACCCAGGACTGCATTATTTGGAAGCTTTGGTTGATCTCGTTGGAGATTTACTTTAGATCATGTTTGAATGGGATGTAGAACATAACATCATCTGCATATATGTATGGGTTGAGGTTTTGATTGGCTAGTAGCTTGGCTAAGGGTATCATCATTAGATTGAAGAGGGTTGGTGAGAAGGGGGATCCTTGGGGGACTCCGCATTCGGGTATCCATGGGTTGGATATAGTCCCGTTCGATGTTACTTGGTATGATCTTGAGGTCAGGAACCCTCTTAACCAGTTTAGAATGTTGCTTTCCACTCCATAGTATTCTAAGATATGTAGTAATATTCTATGGTTGACCATGTCGAAGGCACTGGACATGTCGAATTGTAAGAGAAGTATGTTGTTGCCAGTTGCAATTGTTTGTTTGAATTTATTCAATAGAGTCACCAGTACTGTTTCGGTACTATGGTTCAATCGGAATCCTGATTGAGATTTGTGAAGAATTGAGTGTTTATTTAGATAGTTTGTAAGTTGTTTCATCACTACGCCCTCCATAATTTTAGTTATCAGCAGGCTAGATACTACTGGACAATAGTTGGTTAGGTCATCTGCACTTTTCTTTGCATCTTTAGGTAGAGGAGTGAGTTACCTTTATGCACTAACAGCAACAAATAGAAAAAAAAAACATTTTTTTAATGGTAGCCTTCCTACCTGGATAAATCCTTTTTTAATATCTACCACATTGAGTTTTGCCTCTTACATAAAAGTGTGAAAGACTAATATATTTGTTTTCAAATCAAAACAATGCTATTATAAACAAGTGTTTGAAAATATTACTTATTGGTAATGTGTTCTTCATTGATTCAGCAAAGCTGTCCAAGATGGTCACAGTTATAATTATACTCTAATAGAAGCTGTAATTTACAGCCCAAAGGGACTTCTGAAATTTGGCAATATTCCAGTAGCTCAAGACTTTTAGTGCAGATATACATTTCAATTAAAAAGAAAACCTTCTAATACCTGTATAAAGTACTTAAAATGTCATTATCAACTGTAATTAAATGGAAGGTGTAATTAACAAGGTCAAGAAATGTGTGTCTAGATTTTGTATATTGATCCAAATATGAAAAAAATAGATAAATGGGATAGTATGCAGCTTTTGTAGGCATACTGAAGAGTACTTAGAAAAGAAAAGATAATAAGGAAAGAAACATTACTCCTTCCCAACTTTACTAGAATATGGGTCCTTTTACTAAGGTATGAAACAGATTTAGCACATATGCTAGTAAATTAGTGTGTGTTAAGTGCCATTTTATTCAATATAGTCCACTGCTCAATTCCCTTTAGCTTTTTTGGCGGATGTGTCAAGTGTATTTACATACAAGTGATGCAGTGGGAGAAGGGGTGGATGTTGGGCTTGAGATGGATCTGGGAATACATTTGTTAGTGCCATCGGTTCTCCTCCTCCTTTTTCTTTCTTCTTTGTTGGGTTTGGGTAAGGTAGGTAAATGGGTTTAAATAGTTTTTAAGCTTAAAATGACTCTCATTATTTTTTCTAAGTTGCAGAAGTCTGGTCCTGCTGTTCTTTGCTGTCCCCTTACCCACCTATTGGATTTCAAAGGTAGTGAACATGTTTGGAACTTTTTTAATCAGCCTTCTATATTATTTTTGATGATGTCTTTAAAGTTAATTTCTTAGAATGTACATGGGATCAAGAGTTCCATTGGGGGCAATTTAACAAAGCTATTTTCACATGTATGAGACCACATACATGTGTAAATCACCTCTTATAAAATAACTGATTGGCACAAAAGTACACTTTTTGACATGATGGCAGATTATACTTTTTTGCCAGCAGGGGTTTGATTTGATTTACTAATTTTATAAATCACCTTTTCCAAAGTATAATGGCGGTTTACAATCAGTAATTAAACATTAAGGGCCTCTTTTACAAAGTCGCGCTACCCATTCTCGGTGCAGCAAATGAGAGGAAGCCCATTCAATTTTTATGGGCTTCCTCTCATTTGGTGTGTGGGAATCGCTAGTGTGGCTTTCTAACAGAAGCCCTAAATACAATATAACATAAAATCACAATATATACTAAACATAACAATAATCCAAAAAGGAGCATTACCAACCTCATCAGACGATGAGTTAAGTACATAAGTATTGCCATACTGGGACAGACCAAAGGTCCATCAAGCCCAGTATCCTGTTTCCAACAGTGGCCAATCCAGGTCACAAATACCTGGTAAGATCCCAAAAAAGTATAAAGCATTTTATGCTTCTTATCCCAGAAATAAGCAGTGGATTTTCCCCAATTCCATTTTAATAATGGTCTATAGCTTTTCCTTCAGGAAGCCGTCCAAACCTACTTAAGCAAAGCATTCTTGGAAAAACCATCTCTCTCCTCTTCAATCTGTTCAAAATTCTGCTGCACGACTAATATTCCACCAGGGTCATTATGCTCATATTAGCCCTCTCCTCAAGTCACTTCACTGGCTTCCTATCCGTTTCCGCATACAGTTCAAACTCCTCTTATTGACCTATAATTGCATTCACTCTGCAGCTACTCAGTACCTCTCCACTCTCATCTCTCCCTACATTCCTCCCCGGGAACTCCGTTCACTGGGTAAATCTCTCATATGTGCACCCCTCTCCTCCACTGCTAACTCCAGACTCTGTTCCTTTTATCTTGCTGCACCATATGCCGGGAATAGACTTCCTGAGCCGGTACATCAAGCTCCATCTCTGACCGCCTTCAAATCTAAGCTAAAAGCCCACCCTTTTGATGCTGCTTTTAACTCCTAACCCTTGTTCACTTGTTCAGAACCCTTATTTTATCATCCTCACTTTAATATTCCCTTATCTCATGTTTGTCTTGTTTGTCTGTCCTAATTAGATTGTAAGCTCTGTCGAGCAGGGACTGTCTCTTCATGTTCAAGTGTACAGTGCTGCGTATGTCTAGTAGCACTATAGAAATGATAAGTAGTAGTACTTATAAATGCACTAATTTACATTTCTACTTGAATAATCTAGGTATGCACATTTATAACTGCTTGAGAACAGTTGCAAATGTCCATGCCTACAATGTAAGCATGCTTTCTGCTTCTTATTATAATATATTTAAAGGGGGGACGGCAGTCTTAATTTCCAAGTGTTGCCCCTTTACATTTATGGAGCATGTATTTGAAAAGAGGCCAGATATGTGATTTCAGTTGGTTATTTGAATAGACATGGGTACTAACTAATATTTATGCACTTAAGGTTTCTTTTACTTAACTGTGTTAAGCGCTAACGCATGCATAACGTGGGGAAAAAAGGCTTACCGCAAAACACTTTTAAGCAGTTTATGATGATTTGCCTGTCAGTGTGTACTAATCATACATTATTTATTTTTTCTAATTTCTTTTTTTTATGGGGGATGCCATAGGTAGGGATCGGCATAGAAACATTATCCAACTAATGGCATTCTGATTAACATTTTCTCACTGGATAATACAGAATTAATGCAGGAGCACTTAACACCTCTTAATAGGTTAAGTGCTCCCATATTATATTTTTGCAGGCCCCACACACTAATGGAAATATTAGCATGGGACCTAAAAAGAAAAGAAAAAAGGAAAATTCCTTGATTTCTACTGCATAAAATATGGCCTTAGCGCACAAGAAAGTCCCACATTAAAAGACACTAACCAGCTTATAATCAAAAGAGAAAAACACCTATATTGCGACCCAAATCGGGAGATGGGCATCTTTCTCCCATGGGTGCCCAAATCGGTATAATTGAAAGCCGATTTTGGGCGTTTCCAACTGCAATCCGTCGCGGAAACGGGTAAAGTTGATGGGGGCGTGGTGAAGGCGGAACTGGGGCGTTGTTATTGGCCGAGGAGAAATGGGCGTCTTTAGCTGATCAAAAAAAGGCATTTTTACCGTGATTTTGGGTCACTTTTTTTGGCCCCTTTTTTTTCACGAACAGGTCCCAAAAAAGTGCCCCAACTGACCAGATGACCACTGGAGGGAATCGGGGATGACCTCCCCGGACTCCCCCAGTGGTCACTAACCCCCTCCCACCAAAAAAAAAACACTTTACAAACTTTTTTTCCAGCCTTTATGCCAGCCTCAAATGCCGTACCCACCTCCATGACAGCAGAATGTGTTCTATCCTGTGACAGCCTTTCCCTGGTTCTGATGTGGCTCTCAGGTGAGTGTGACACCTTTTATGATAAGGGCACTGCAGAGTCACTTCAGCAATGCATTGTGGTGGGTGTATTGGGTATTGGGCTCCGTGATTCCACTAGCTTGTGGCAAATGCTCACGATGTTGGTAGTTGGTAGGCTCTACTCCCATGGTGCTTTTCCCCCTGCTTACTGGGTCAGAGTGTGCCCTGTTTTGTTTCCGGTAGTCCATGAGGTAGTGGCCATTTTTGTAAGCCAGTTTTAGATCCCTTTCACGTGGCTGAAAGAGGGCATTGTACACCATTTTGCCAGCTCTGACCTACTGCTCATCTCAGTACCAGGGAGACTCGTTGCCAGTGGGGCACAACCACTGATCTGCAGTTAACTGTGAGTAAGCATGCTTATTCCAATAAAGGACGTTTTCGGAGAGATTAGTCTTCAGGTGTCAACTGGTGTGCCAAGGTTATATAGCAGCAACAAGTCCTAGAGGCCTGCGTGCAGGTCCCTGGAGCACTTTCAGTGGGTACCGCAGTGCACTTCAGCCAGGCGGACCCAGGCCCATCCCCCCCTACCTGTAACACTTGTGTTGGTAAATGGGAGGTCTGCAAAACCCACTGTACCCACATGTAGGTGCCCCCTTCACCCCTAAGAGCTATGGTAGTGTTGTACATTTGTGGGTAGTGGGTTTTGTGGGAGGGGGGTTAGGGGCTCAGCACCCGTGGTAAGGGAGCTATGCATGTGGGAGCGTTGTCTGAAGTCCACCGCACTGACCTCTAGGGTGCCCAGTTGGTGTCCTGGCATGTAAGGGAGGCGAGTGTACTACGAATCCTGGCCCTCACACGACTAAATGGCTTGGATTAGGACATTTTTGAGCTGGGCGTTTTTAGTTTCCATTATCGCTAAAAAAAACCAAACGCCCAGCTCAAAAACGTCCATTTTTTCGAAAATACGGTCTGTCCCGCCTCTTCACATACCCATTTTCAGACATAGACACCCATGGAGATAGGCGTTCGCGTTCGATTATGCCCCTCCACGCCCATAGTTTCTGTTGGGTACTGATAGTTTGTGCTACAAGTTTAATTTGTTTAGATGGCATTTTAAGTGTGTTCTCTCTCTTACTTTTCAATCACATTTCAAGTTTGGCCACTCCACTGGCTCCAAAGTTCTTTAATCATTCTTAAGGAGTTAAATCTATCTGCTCAGAAGCATAGAAATGAAAGGGAATACTCCTTCTCCATTGTCCATAATTCCTATTCACATATTAACTTTGTATCCTGAATCATCTACTTGGGGAAAGTTTATAAGCATTTTTATGAGTAAACTCTGTTTTACCTACAGAAAAGGGCATTGATAAAATTACCACAGGGTTACTTAGAAACATAGACAAATATAGGCAGATAAAGACTATGAGGCATATTTTCAAAGCACTTAGCCTTCCAAAGTTCCATAGGTTTCTATGGAACTTTGGAAGGCTAAGTGCTTTGAAAATAGGCCTCCATATGGCCTATCCAGTCTGCCCACCCTTGCCATTTATTCTCCCTATCACTCCCTTAGAGATCATATGTACTTGTCCCAACTTCTCTTGAATTCAGGCACTGTTTTTGTCTCTACTACTTTCACCAGGAGGTCATTCCATAAACAAGTATTTTCTCAGGTTACTTCTGAGCCTATCCCCTTTCACCTTCTTCCTATGCCCCCTCGTTCCAGAGCTTCCATTCATTTGAATGAGACTCGCCTCCTGTACATTTTTGCTGTAAAAGTACTTAAATGTCTCTATCATATCTCCCCTCTTCCACCTTTCTTCCAAAGTATACATATTGCAATCTTTAAGTCTGTCCACATATGTTTTTTGAGGAAGCACACCTATCATTTAGTAACCACCCTCTCGACTGACTCCATCCTTTTCATATTGTTTTACTACTACTACTTAACATTTTGAAGGTGCACTGTCCACAATTATACAGAGTATTCTAACTGAAGTCTCAACATACTCTCATACAAGGCATCATCACCTCCTTTTTCCTACTGGCCATTCTTCTTCCTAGGCACCCAAGTATCCTTCTAGCTTTTGGCATTGCCTTTTCTACCTGTTTGGCCACCTTACAGTAAGATCATTACATATGATGACATCCAAGTCACGCTCTTCTTCATGCACAAAAGTTCTTCACCCCCTAAACTGTACTGTTCTCTTGGTTTTTTTGCAGCCCAAATGCATGACCCTGCATTTTTAGCATTAAATCTAAGCTGCCAAATTCAAGACCATTCCTCTAGCTTTGCTAAATCCTTCCTCATGCTATCCACACCATTACTACTACTACTACTACTATTTAGCATTTCTATAGCGCTACAAGGCATACGCAGCGCTGCACAAACATAGAAGAAAGACAGTCCCTGCTCAAAGAGCTTACAATCTAATAGACAAAAAAAATAAATAAAGTAAGCAAATCAAATCAATTAATGTGAAGGGGAAGGAAGAGAGGAGGGTAGGTGGAGGCGAGTGGTTACAAGTGGTTACGAGTCAAAAGCAATGTTAAAGAGGTGGGCTTTCAGTCTAGATTTAAAGGTGGCCAAGGATGGGGCAAGACGTAGGGGCTCAGGAAATTTATTCCAGGCGTAGGGTGCAGCGAGACAGAAGGCGCGAAGTCTGGAGTTGGCAGTAGTGGAGAAGGGGTGTCTATCCTATTGCAGGTGTTGGTATCATCCACAAAGAGGTGAACCTTACCAGACAGCCCTTCAACATCGCTTACAAAAATGTTAACAAGAACCGACTCTTTTGGCACACCACTGGTAGGGTTACCATATGTCTGAATTTCCCTGGACATGTCTTCCTTTTCAGGAGACTGTTGGGGGTCTGGGTGTTTTTTTTCCTTTCTGTCAATTTGCCCAGGTTTTTGAGCTAGCAGGCTGGCTTTCTTCCCCCTCTGAACCCTCTGTACTGTGCCCTGGTGATCCTATGGTCTCTTCAGGGCAATAAAGAACCCCTTTCTTTCCTGCCCACTGCCATTGACCTGCCCACTGCTGCCACTTCTTGAAAATTGATGCTGAGACTTCAAGCAGTGACTTTGCAAAACTATATGTATACAGTATTAAGTAGGCATGAAGCGTGTTCATGCCTTCTCTTATATGACCAAAATGTAGGCATGTTCAGGGAAGGAGTTCTGTGGAATATGTGATGAATCATAAAATACATTTTTATTTTATATAATACATGTTTGTTTATAACACGAGAAGGAGTAAATGCACATGGGTTTATTTAACCAACAATAACTGCAGGTTTTGTGAGGTTATTCTATAAAGATACATGGAAGGGCATTTTCTTTTTTTTTTTATTATTATTATTAGAAACATAACAAAGAAATGAACAGTACAGCAGAATATTGATACAGAAATTGTATAGCCTTGACTTGTGTAAGTTATATGCACACATCAATCAATAAGGCTGCAATATAAAAGCAAACATTGTCATGTTTAAAGGAACCAACAATGAGAATATCAAGAAAAGATGAGCTAGTGATAAAAAGATATAAATCCCAGACAGAGTTTCCAGTAGACCAGGGAGGGAAGTGTTATCTCAATCCATTAAATTCCCAGTATTCAAGCTATTTATATATAGCATATAGGGAAATAATTTGCATAATAAATGTAAGGATTAAACCATCCACACAAATTAAGTCAAGAAGGTGGAGAAAACTGAAAAAGGGATAACCAAAAGTGAGTATATCTCCAGGACTGACACTTTTGTTGCCAAACTAGCCTTTCTATTCCAGCCACACACCAAATTTTAACTAGCCAAAAGTGTTGAGAAGGTAAGATAGAACTTTTCCATTTTTGTGCAACATAGACCTTAGCAGCTAGCAGTAATTGCCCAATCAAGTCTAAATGAACAAAATACACTAAATACTGAAGAGGTATGCTGAGAAGAATAAAGGCTGGATCTAATGGAATTGCTGTCAGGACTAAATTTGAGATGTTTGTAATTATCATTTTCCAAAAAGGTTGAATGTGTGGACATGTCCACCACACATGTGCCATATCTCCTGGAGTAGGACAGCCATTTATGCAGTTGTTGTGGTGTAAGATAGGAGGAGTATCCTCAGTTGTGTACTATGTAATGTTAAAGACATGGATGAGTGAAAGCAGTAGGACCAAACCATAGGCCAAAAATGTTCAATAGGTTGTTGTCCTAAAAGCTCATTCCAGAGATCTATGTACAGGAAGTAATATGGCAGAAGTGTCAATAAACTTTTGAATAAGCATGCGATGAAATTTTTGATGCAGAGATGTTGAAAAAGAACTTCCTTGAAAATTGCTAATGGATGAGTTATATGCTCCAGACTTACAAAAATCAGAATGTGGTGCCAAATTTGGAAATATTGGATGTGGTGCCAAATTTGGAAATATTGGAAAGAGAGAGATTTATTCTAAATGGATAAAATTTATCAGTAATAGTTCGTAGATGACCTTTCAGAAGCAGTTTAGCCAGGGGAAAGTTAGCTAAGCCTTCAGGTAAGTTTAGTGTTCTAATATGAAAATTAGCTATAAGAGGCATGATTAGGTGAAATTTGGGAGACATAGATTTCAGTGAACAAATTTTCCTCCAACTAAGGAGAACTGAAGGTATAAAGGAGTGAGTATGCAATGCAGAGGGCCAATTGTGTGTATCAGTAAAAATATAAGCTAGAAGAGTATAGGGGGAAGTGAGATATTCTTCTAATCAAACCTAGTACGATTGGGTAAAGGGTTTTATCCAACAGTGAAGAGCCTTTATGCAGTCAGACCATTAGTACTATTGTAAGTTTGGTAAGCCTAGGCCACCTGGCTGCTTAGGCATGAAGAGCAATTGATACTCGACAAGCGGCCTTTTGTTATGCCAGATATAATGAATTATGTAAGATCTTAATTTGGTAATAAAAAGTTCCTGGGAATAATGGCATGCTCCATAAATAAAAAAATAATTTTATGGAACACAAAATTCTTAAAGATATTGATTATTCCCAGGCATGAGAAAAAATGATCAAGGATTTGTGTTGTGAGGACCTTTGCATATAAGGAGAGTAATAGTGGTATATAGTTAAGATAATGTAGTCGACCTAGATGATTTGACATGTGGATGTCTAAATAGTGGAAGTGGGAAGCCCACCATAAGCCATGAGGTAAGGGGAAACATTTATCTAGGTTAGAGTGTGGATTACAGAGCATGATGACAGATTTGTCAAAGTTAATGGTGAATCCCGACAAAGAGCCAAATTCCAAAATGATGGAGAAGAAATGAGTTAGGGAGTTTGAGAGATTATTCAGATAAAGCAACGTATCATCTGCATATAGGGAAATCTTATGCATCTCTCAATTAATAACAATACCATAAACTTCCCTTGTCAATGGCAAGAGAATAGATAGGGGGTTCTAATGCTAAAGAAAATAACAGTGAAAGTGGAAATCCTTTGTGAGTTCCTATATAGAGCTGATGGAGAAAGAATGTCATGACATTAACAGATGCAAGAGATTTGAGATAAATGGCTTGTACTCAGCTCAAAAATTAGGGCCAAAACCAAAACCTTCAAGAACACAAAATAGGGCCATTCTACTTTATCAAATGTCTTTTCGGAATCCAAAGCTAGAACCACGTGGAGGGGCATAATCGAACTGGGCGCCCATCTTTAAGGGTGCCCATCTTTACGGGTGCCCCGGCGAAGGGGCAGGACATGGCATATTCTAGAAACAAGATGGGCATCTTTCGTTTTGATAATACGGTCGGGGCGGGCCAAATCTCAACATTTAGGTTGACCAAAATGTTGAGATCGCTGACCTTAGAGATGGCTGGCCTCAGTTTTCGTCTATAATGGAAACCGAGGATGGCCATCTCAAAAATGGCCAAATCCAAGCCCTTTGGTCATGGGAGGAGCCAGCATTCATAGTGCACTGGTCCCTCTCACATGCCAGGACACCAACTGGGCACCCTAGGGGGCACTGCAGAGGAAATCACAAATTGATCCTAGGTGCATAGCTCCCGTACCTTGGGTGCTGAGCCCTCCAACCCCCCCCCCCAAACCCACTACCCACAACTGTATAACACTACCATAGCCCTTAAAGGGTGAAGGGGGCACCTAGATGTGGGTACAGTGGGTTTCTGGTGGGTTTTAGAGGGCTCCCATTTACCACCACAAGTGTAACAGGTAGGGGGGATGGTCCTGTGTCTGCCTGCCTGAAGTGCACTGCAGTACCCACTAAAAACTGCTCCAGGGACCTGCATACTGCTGCGATGGAGCTGGGTATGACATTTGAGGCTGGCACAGAGGCTGGCAAAAAATGTTTTTTAATTAGTTTTTTGGGGGTGTGAGGGAGTTGGTGACCACTGGGGGAGTAAGAGGAGGTGATCCCTGATTCCCTCTGGTGGTCATCTGGTCAGTTCGGGCATATTTTCGAGGCTTGGTCGTGAGCAAAAAGGGACCAAGTAAAGTCGGCCAAATGCTCGTCAGGGACGCCCTTCTTTTTTGCATTATCGGCCGAGGACGGCCATCTGTTAACCACGCCCCTGTCCCACTTTCGGTACACTGCCAACACACCACCTTGAACTTTGGATGTCCCTGCAATGGAAAGCAGTTGAGGCCGGGCAAAATTGGCTTTCGATTATGCCGATTTGGCCGGCCCTGAGAGAAGGCCGCCCATCTCCTGATTTGTGTCGGAAGATGGGCGCCCTTCTCTTTCGAAAATGAGCTGGCAAGTCTTCAGAATCCTTAGAAGTATGACAAACACTATTAACGAGGTGTCTAATATTATCAGAGCCATAACAATTATGTATAAAGCCATTATGATCTGGGTGGATGCATTCAATAATAGCATACGCCAATCTTTGTCTGAGGATTTTAATAAATATTTTATCATCTACATTCAATAATGAAATAGTTCTATAGACAGAGTGTAAATAGTGGGATATTTCTGATCTTTTGGGATAACCATTATAGTTGCTGAATAGAAAGTCTCAGATAAATGATGGGCATCTTTTACTTTATTAAACACTTCAATTAAATAATCAGCCAGACTTTGATATAGTTTGTCTGGAAGCTTATCAGGACCAGTCAACTTGTTTTGTTTTAATTGTGTAATAGTCGAGCATGCTTCAGTAACTGTGAAAGGCCCATCAATATTGGATTGAAAATCAGGTTTCAGTTTAGGCATGCCCAGTGTGTTTAACCAAGCCATAATTCTATTTGTCATGGATGATGAACTGGAGGAGTATAACTCTTGAAAAAGGAAGAAAAAACTATCTAAAATATTCTGAGTATTAGATGTTACAGCACCAGAAGAGAATTTTATTTTGTTTACATATGTACCCCGTGCTTTCCCACTCATGGCAGGCTCAATGTGCTTTCCCACTCATGGCAGGCTCAATGTGGTGGGCAATGAACGGTTAAGTGACTTGCCCACAGTCACTGCCTGTGCCGGGAATCAAACTCAGTTTCTCAGTTCCCCAGAACCAAAGTCCACCACCCTAACCACTAGGCCACTCCTCCACTCCACTCCACTCCTCTCTACATTTCTCTTGATTCTTATACAACTTAGCTGCCAAGAGCTTAGTTTAGGAGATTTATTAGCACACTCAAAAAAGGAATTTTTAGTCATATTCATATCATAAGCTATTCTTTCAATCTCAAGGGCCGCTATCTGATGTTTAACATTTCTTGATAAACATGTTTATTTTTAGTGTGTTTATTGTTGGTATCTAACTCAGCTAAGGAAACATGAAGGTGATCTAAGTGGTTTCTCACTTGCCACTTAATATCGCAGGATAGTTTGGATATATGACCACGGAGTAACGCCTTCCCAGCATCCCAAAAATTGAGTATCATCATTATAGTTGAATTGGACAGTCCATGCAGAAATAACGGACTGTGGAGAAGTTGTCTATTAAAAGACCAGTATCAAGAGGAATAAGAGTCCCTTAAGTTTTCTAAAGAGAAATTAACAGCAGCATGATCCAAGAGATATCTGATACTGATAGAACTATTCAAAACTAAAGAAAGAATGTCAGAGGAGGTAAACCAGTAATCTATTCTCGTAAAAGAATCATGGACAGCAGAGAAAAATGAGTAATCTCTTTTCCAAACATAGTTCGCCACATATCAATGAGAGCTAAGTCATTTATATTTTGAAAACTATTTTTGCTGATGAAGTTAGGATTAAAAAATTACATTCCAATGTATCTAAAGAGGATATGGCACATTAAAAATTTCATCCAAACACAAAAATACCTGTAAAAAGAGATTCGGGACACAAAAGAAGTTGGAAAAAAAAAGACATGGATTTAGTATTAGTGGTGGATAGGTTAGCTAAAGTTGTAGATTTTCCATCAAATTTCCCAGTCACAATAATATATCTGCTTTCTAAGTCTTTTGTGACAGAGTCTAATATAAAAGGGCAGTCTTCTGCAATTAGTATAGATACTCCCCGTTTTGATTTAGAAAAGGAGGAGTACAATATGTCTGTGAACCATTTGGCTCACAAATTTTCATGCTCTGCATCTGTTAAATGGGTTTCCTGGAGAAAAGCAATCATAGCTTGCATTTCTTAAGAGCAGATAATATCCTTTTTCACTTAATAGGATGATTCAGACCATTAATATTCCAATAAACAAACTGGGACGTTATATAATCAGTTTGTAATTACAAACAAATTTCCTTTCTGGTTGTGACCAATATATGAAAAGAAGGAAGGAGTCTCTGTCATGAAAGACTCCAGAGGAAATTGGAGATTCATGGGATTGGAGGTAGAGTTCTATTGTGGATTAAAAACTGGTTAAAAGATAGAACACAGAGAGTAGGGTTAAATGGACAGTATTCTCAATGGAGAAGGGTAGTTAATGGGGTTCCCCAGGGCTCTGTGCTGGGACCACTGCTTTTTAACATATTTATAAATGACCTAGAGATGGGAGTAACTAGTGAGGTAATTAAATTTGCCGAAGACACAATTCAAAACGTTAAATCACCTGAGGATTGTTAAAAATTACAAGAGGACCTTATGAGACTGGGAGACTGGGTGTCTAAATGGCAGATGACGTTTAATGTGAGCAAGTGCAAAGTGATGCATGTGGGAAAGAGGAACCCGAATTATAGCTACGTCATGCAAGGTTCCGCGTTAGGAGTCACGGACCAAGAAAGGGATCTAGGTGTCGTCGTTGATGATACGTTGAAACCTTCTGCTCAGTGTGCTGCTGCAGCTAAGAAAGCAAATAGAATGTTAGGTATTATTAGGAAAGGAATGGAAAACAAAAATGAGGATGTTATAATGCCTTTGTATCGCTCCATGGTGCGACCGTACCTCGAATATTGTGTTCAATTCTGGTTGCCGCATCTCAAAAAAGATATAGTGGAATTAGGGTGCAGAGAAGGGCAACGAAAATGATAAAGGGGATGGGCGACTTCCCTAGGAGGAAAGGCTAAAGCGACTAGGGCTCTTCAGCTTGGAGAAAAGGCAGCGGAGGGGAGATATGATAGAGGTCTATAAAATAATGAGTGGAGTTGAACAGGTAGATGTGAAGCGTCTGTTCATGCTTTCCAAAAATACTAGGACTAGGGGGCATGCGATGAAGCTACAATGTAGTAAATTTAAAACAAATCAGAGAAAAGGTTTTTCACTCAACGTGTAATTAAACTCTGGAATTTGTTGCCAGAGAATGTGGTAAAGGTGGTTAGCTTAGCGGAGTTTTAAAAAGGTTTGGACGGCTTCCTAAAGGAAAAGTTCATAGACCGTTATGAAATGAACTTGTGGAAAATCCACTATTTTGGGGATAAGCAGTATAAAATGTTTTGTACATTTTTGGAATCTTGCTGGGCATTTGTGACCTGGATTGGCCACTGTTGGAAACAGGATGCTGGGCTTGATGGACTTTTGGTCTTTCCCAGTGAAAGAGGATTCACATAGAAGTGAATCATTACAACTATATAAAAGAGGGACAATCTAAAAACATCATGTAAATAAACTAGAATCAACAAGAAAGTGACATCTATAGAGAACACTCCGGTACCAAATGCCTGAGCAGAGGAAAGGGTGGTATAGGCATCCTGGAACCACCCACCTCCAGCGCATGGTCTGGACATAGATTTAGAGTGTACAGTTCTTCAATGTATAGAATGAAATCACTAACATTGGGAAGCTTAAGTGCGTAAATCCAGAACACAGTAACAAAATGACCTGTATGACATTGAAATATCAATAAAAGTCGTATCGAACTCTAAAACTTCCACTAAAGGAGATTAACACCTAAATAAAGATGGAACAGGCACCTGAAAAGATACTTCAATTTGAAACAGTTGTATCCATTGTTGAAGTTGTGTCCTTCTGGAGGTCATTTAAACTCAAATGACAATCCTTAGAAGTCTTCCAACATTTAGGAGTATTCAGTTGCCAATGGAACACATCATATTTAGAGTTGGGTTGTGTTTGAAATGTTTCTTTTCCAGCAACTATATCTAACCAGAGAGCATGTTTTTCAGAAGTGTAGATATTTTGTTTGCACCTCTGCCAATCAAAAGGAAGCGTCCATATATAATTGATACCCTTGCTCCTCAGTAACTGAATTAGGAGAAGTAAATCACTGCTGTATTGTAGCATAAATTGTGATAAGTCAGAAAAGATCTTTATATTCACTCCTTGAAACTTGATGAATCCTTGTTTCTGATGCTCATCATCTGAGTCTGTTTATATTGAAAATTATGGAAGCATGCAATTATAGCTCTAGGTTAGTTCCCAGCTTTCGAAGAAAAGGTTGTTTTGTGATGGATCCGTTCAATTTTTATTGTTGCATCTTTAGAATCAGGAACACAGCATGCAAAGAGGTCATTAAAGAACTGGAGGGACATTTTCTATATGATGTCTAAGTCGGACTTTGGATGTTTTGCACAAAACGTCCAAAATCTGAAGAGGAAACATAACCATTTTCAAAACTGCAAAATGTCTATGGTTTTGTTTTTCAAAAATACTGTTTGTAACAAGGTTTTGTCCTCTGTTGTTTATCCTTTCAGGCCATTAAAAGAAAAATGTACAAGTGAAAAACTTGGAAAATCAAGTCATTGGGATGTAGGAGGGGCCAGTATTTTTATCAGATTGGTCCCCCCTCAGACATTCCAGGATATCAATGGGGCACCCTATGGAGCACTGCTTTGGACTTTATACAAATACTCTCAGGTACACATCTTGCCACTCTGCTGAGCCCTCTGAAATCCACCCAAACCCCATCACCCCCAACTGTACACCACTATAATAGCCCTTATGTCATGTTTTCAAAGCTGGAACTAGGTTTGTGAGCCCTTGGGCCACTGCCGAGGAGCGACAGTGGCAGGCAAAACCACCCCACACCGGAGACTAGGCAGAACAGGACTGGAACCCCAGACTGGAGTTGCAGCAGAGGCAAACAATCAGGAATAAGCAGAGCAGGCACACTTAAACTTCATCTGCACTTGGCCACCTTTCACCAGGAGTTGAGCCCCTGACTGCAGGTGGCCGGCAGAACTTACTGGGCAAGGCAGGACTGAATACCCACCAGGCTGAACCAGGACTGAGGGTCAGAGGGGAAAGGAACATACAGGGGCAGCAGGGCAAGGAAGGGAAAGCTAAAGGGCAGGACTGAAAGCTGCAAGCAGCCACTTAAACAGGGAACCAAACACTGATAACAAGACACAGAACTGAAAGCTGCAGAGCAGCCACAAAGACACAAACAGACAAAGACTAAACAGAACAGGACAGGACTAGCAAACAAACAACAACCTAATCTAAACTACACACTACCTAACTAGAAACAAACAAGAATCTCAGGCAAGAACTAAAACAGAAGCACAACAAGCACCAACATACCAGGGCCTAAGGCGATGCAAAGGCAAAGGCAGAGAATTTCCAACTGACTAACAAGCCCAGCAGCAGCTGAGACCCAGCTGCAGCAATCACCAGGCAACCATGGGTGCTGTGTAGGTTCAACCAAAGCAAGCAAGTCTGGCAGCCCGGAAGATCCGGACCGGACTGGGCTGAAATCTGGAATGGGTGACAATAACCAGACAGTCCATTGCAGCCACCAGGTCTGGCCATCAGGTGGCGAGAGGAAGGAGAGCACGAAACATGGGCACAACCGTGATACCTTATGGGTGAAGGGGCATATACATGTGGGTGCAGTGGGTTCTTAGTGAGTTTTAGAAGGCTCAAAGTTTCCACAAGTGTAACAGGTAGGGGGAGGTATGGGCTTAGGTCCACCTGTCTTACAGTGCACTGCACCCACCACAAAACTACTCCGGGGACTTGCATGATGCTCTAATGGACCTGGATATAACATTTGAGGCTGTCATAGAGGCTTATGAGTACTATTTCTATTCAAATTTTTGGGGGTAGGAGGGGATAAGTGACCACTGGGGAAGTGAGGGTGGTCATCTCTGATTCTCTCCAATGGTCATTTAGGGCACATTTTTGTGCCTTATTCATTCTGAAAACAGGTCTAAACCAAAACATTGAAGTTTTTGCTCTAGACATTTTTGTTTTGTTCTATTTTGGCTGTAAAATGTCCTAGTTTTAGGCACACCCTAAGCCCACTCTAACCCCGTCTTTGATATGCCCCCAACACAACCTTTGTGATTTGGACTCACTGCAGACAAAATGTATAGATAGACATCTGCAAAACAGGTTTCAAAAATACTGATTTGGATGTTTTAAGAAGAACTCATACCCAGTGTACCTGAATGTAATTCACCTTGAGCTACTACTGAAAAAGGAGTGAACAACCCCCCCCCCCCAAAAAAAAAAAAAAACCCTCTGTCTAAATGGTGCTTTATGAAACTTT
This sequence comes from Microcaecilia unicolor, assembly GCF_901765095.1. Lineage (NCBI taxonomy): Eukaryota > Metazoa > Chordata > Amphibia > Gymnophiona > Siphonopidae > Microcaecilia > Microcaecilia unicolor. The sequence goes on from NC_044037.1 coordinate 264,126,813, forward strand.
TTGCATGTTTTTCTTTTTCAAAAATGAGCCCAAATTACAAATGTGTCTTTATAAAACAGTCCTATAATAGGCAACTATTTGGACTTTGTAGCTAGGCAACCTATTTTAAAATTATCTTAATGTGGTGCATTCAAGTCCTGTGGTATGAGTTTCTTTACAGTCTCTGCCTATGCACAAGTAGCTTTAATAGCAATTATTTTTTACATAAAATTACTCATATAGAAACTGATGTATGAGTCAACATTTATTACAATACAACGAGTTTGTCTAGCAGCTTTCTGACTCAAATGAACATATGAATATCCATACTGGGTCAGACCAATGTTCCATCTAGCACAGTATCCTGCTTCCAACAGAGGCCAATCCAGGACACTAGTACCTGGCAGAAATCCAAATAGTAGCAACATTCCATGTTACCAAACCCAGGGCAAGCAGTAGCTTCCCCATGTCTGTCTCAATAGCAGACAATGGTCTTTTCCTCCAGGAACTTATAGAAACCTTTTTATAAACCCAGCAACATTAACCGCTGTTACTACATCCTCCGGCAAAGAGTTCCAGAGCTTAACTATTTCTTGAGTGTAATTAAACTCTGGAATTTGTTGCAAGAGAATGTTGCAGGCGGTTAGCTTAGCAGAGTTTAAAAAAGGTTTGGACAGCTTCCTAAAGGAAAAGCCCATAGTCCGTTATTGAATGGACTTGGGGAAAATCCACTATTTCTGGGATAAGCAGTATAAAATGTTTTGTACTTTTTTGGGATCTTGCCAGGTATATTGTGACCTAGATTGGCCACTGTTGGAAACAGGATGCTGGGCTTGATGGACCTTTGGTCTTTCCCAGTATGGCAATACTTATGTACTTGTGTAAATATTTCCTCCTATATGCTTTTATTTATTTTATTTATTTGTTACATTTGTATCCCACATTTTCCCACCTATTTGTAGGCTCAATGTAGCTTACATAGTACCGGAGAGTCTTTAGCAGACTCCGGTGTAAACAAATACAATTTGATGTTGTGATAGGATAAAGTATTTACATGTAACTTCCTTGAGTGTCACCTAGTCTCTGTACTTTTGAAACAAGTAAAAAAAATCAATTTATTTCTACTCATTCTACACCACTCAGGATTTTGTAGACCTCAATCATATCTCCCCTTATCTGTCTCTTTTCCAAGCTGAAAAGCCATAACCTCTTTAGCCTTTCTTCATATGAGAGGAGTTTCATTTCCTTTATCTTTGGTTTCTCTTCTTTGAACCTTTTCTAATTCTGCTCATGTAAAGAGTATATTCAGTTCAATTATTATACAGGGACTATTGTAGTCACATTATGGGATGCTGGGAAGATGGCTGTCCTTAATAGAATAGATCTCTTCTGTTAATTTCAGCCTTTAAAAAGCAAAGGCAGAATAAAATCCTCCTTTTAAAATACAGTTGCAGCATTTGCAGGCTGAGTATAAACGGTGTAATAGAGATGATACAGTATGCAAACGAATAAAGATCATATAACTTAACTTACTAGAGAGTATCTGCACTGCTTGTTCCATACAGCTTAAGAAGTGCCACTTTTATGAACAAGCTAACAAGCACTCTAAGCCAGTTGCTATGACAACTTAACCATATTAAAATATAAAAGCGTACTACTACGAGAATCAAAACTACCGGTGGTTTTGAAACAACTATTTTTAGTCCAATGCCCAAAAGCTTCACTGATTTGTACAGGAATTTGTATTCCTCCTATTTCTCAATGGATAGAATCCCTGAGTTTGATTCAGTTAGGAAATAATGTTTATCAATTTCTTGAAGTCCCTTTTTTCTTTGCAGGAACTGATAAGGGATGTCAAAAGCTTCAAGACTAACAAAACAGTCTGCCCAATTTCCCTTCCAGCTGAACTGGAAACTATGTTGGAGTGTCTTCCACAGGTTTGATTAAATGCTACAGTGAGCTCAGAAGCATGTAGCAGAGCTTTGGAGAAAAGCGAGCTCATGGAGTGTTTACACAGATTGAACACTACAGGGATCTCCAGAGCATGTAGCGGTGCTCTGGCAGAAAGGAGTAGCCATAAATGGAGGTAATCAAGCACCTGTACCCCCAATTGAGCGGATTGCTGGTGAACTCGAAAAGCCAGACTCTTTTCAGAGGACGGAGGAAGAGGCAAATAATCTTAGACTGAAAATCTGTAGCCATGCACGCCAAAACATCATACATTTAAGAGAAAAGCCTTGAAGTGGGCAATGTTTGAGGATTAGTTATCACATGCAGTAATTGTGTAAACTTATATGTCCGTGGTTTGGATAAGGAACTGCAAGTGTTTGGAGCAAAGAAAGGGAAACAGTTTGAGTGTGTTCTATACCTAGTGTAGAAATTTCTAGAGAGCAGTGAGAGAGCTGAAAACCTCCTAATTAGAAGTAATACTGTGTCAAAAGATTGTGTGAGAGATTAAGGGCCTGGATTACAGGACGTGAGCCAACATTGTTTCACTAGAGGCAGGTCTTGTCAGACAAATCTGACTAATTTATTTTGACAGGGTGACCAGAGAGTTGAATCGAGGCAGAGCACTAGATGTGGTATATTTAGATTTTAGCAAAGCCTTTGACATAGTTCTGCATAGATGACTAATAAATAAACTGAGTGCCCTTGGTATGGGCCTTAAAGTCATTGACTGGCTTAGGCATCGGTTGAGTGGAAGGCAGCCTAGGTTTTTGGTTAATGGAGCTCATTTTGAGGAAAAGGATGTTATGAGTGATGTGAGGTAAGATTAGGTTCTTGAACCAGTTATTTTTAACATTTTTATAAGAAGTATTGCTGAAGGGCTGCCTGGCAAGGTTTGCCTCTTTTCGGATGATACCAAATCTGTAATAGGGTAGACACTTTTGATAGTATGGATAACATGAGGAAGGACTTAGCAAACCTATAAGAATGGTCTGTAATTTGGCAGCTTAGATTCAATGATAAAAGATGCTTTTGGGTTGCTAATATGTGTTCAATTCTGGTTGCCGCATCAAAAAAGATATAGTGGAATTAGAAAAGGTGCAGAGAAGGGCGATGAAAATGATAAAGAGGATGGGACGACTTCCCTATGAGGAAAGGCTAAAGCGGCTGGGGATCTTCAGCTTGGAGAAAAGGCGGCTGAGGGGAGATATGATAGAGGTCTATAAAATAAAGAGTGGAGTTGAATGGGTAGATGTGAAGTGTCTGTTTACACTTTCCAAAAAATATTAGGAATAGGGGGCATGCGATGAAGCTACAATGTAGTAAATTTAAAACGAATCAGAGAAAAAGTTTCTTCACTCAATGTGTAATTAAACTCTGGAATTTGTTGCCAGAGAATGGTAAAGATGGTTAGCTTAGCAGAGTTTAAAAAAGGTTTGGACGGCTTTCTAAAGGAAAAGTCCATAGACCATTATTAAATGGACTTGGGGAAAATCCACTATTTCTGGGATAAGCAGTATAAAATGTTTTGTAGTTTTTTGGGATCTTGCCAGGTATTTGTGACCTGGATTGGCCACTGTTGGAAACAGGATGCTGGGCTTGATGGACCTTTGGTCATTCCCAGTATGGCAATACTTATGTACTTATGTAATATCAAAGGAAACAGTACGGTTTATGGGGTAAAGATCTTTTGTGCACAAAAGAAGAGGGGACTTAGGTATGATCATATGTGATGATCTTAAGGTGGTCAAACAGGTAGAAAAGGCAATGCCTAAATCTAGAAAGATGCTTTGATGCTTAGGGAGAGGAATAGCCAGTAGGAAAAATAATGTGGTGATGCCCTTCTATAAGACTCTGGTCAGACCTAATTTAGAATATTGTGTATAATTCTAGTGACCACATTCAAAAGATATAAACATGATGGAGTCAATCTAGAGGTTGGCTACTAATTGGTAGATGGTCTTCATCATAAAGTATATAGGGACAGACCTAAAGATCCCATTATGTATACTTTGGAAGAAAGGTGGGAGAAGGGAGATATGATGAGACATTTAAATACTTATGTGGCATAAATGCACAGGAGGCGAGTCACTTTCAATTGATTGGAAGCTCTGGAATGAAGGGGCATAGGATGAAGGCGAAAGGGGATAGACTCAGAAGTAAACTGAGAAATACTTCTTCATGGAAAAGGTGGTAAATTTGTGGGAAGGCCTCCCAGTGGAAGTGGTGGAAATGAAAACAGTATCTGAATTCAAGAAAGGTTGGAGCAAGTATATAGGAAATGATAGGGAGAATAGATGGATTCCCTCAACTGGTATCTGTGCTCTAAAACACTATTTATATAAAACTGTAACAGAGACTTAAAAAGCTACACTATTGACTAAACTGACTTTGCTAACTAAATAGAGTAATTTAGCAAAAAAAAAAAACCATTATCTTATCTATTCAACCTAAAATTCACCTTTTGCCAAGTTTGAATGCAATTTTCAGCAGGTAAGATACACCAGTGAAGTCTTCTTCCCTTCAGCAGGTCCTCTCTCAACACCTCTTCAGGATTAGGAGCCGTTAAGTTTTAGTTAACTTTATGTAACTGTGCTTCTAAAGTATTTCAGCTTTCACCTCCTTGATGAGTCACACTGCACTTAGTCTGCCCTTTCAACTGTTCTCTTTAATTAGTCACTATTGTTTAATTGAAAAATAACTAAACAGAATATCAGTTATTTTCTTTCTTCCTAACAGCAAGACCCTTGCAAAATGTTGTTTGTAAGGTTACTTTCTCTAGCAAATAATTTCGAACAGATAAACACAAATGTGGCTCTGTCCTGCTTGTTAGGTTTTATTAAGAGGTTCCTATTTTTTGACTGACTAAGCTGTACTCTAGTAATAAACACTAAACAGAGGCTTCTCTCGACTGGTATCTGTGCTCTAAACTGATGTTAAGCCAAGCTTTAAAATGAAATGCTGTCCTTGCGAATATGAGATATCACTAATGAGACACCCTAATTAGGATGTGAAGATAGGCATCTATTAGATCTAAGGAAATATAAAATTCCTCTTTTTCAACCACTACAATCACCAGCTTGAAGGTCTCCATCTAAAAGTTTGGCACTTGAAAAACCTGTTGACTGTTTTGAGATCTAGAATAGGCAGAAAAGTTCCTTCCTTCTTTGGAACTACAAAGGAAATTGAATAGCACCCAGTCCTTTCTTTCCAAGATGGCACTGGAGCAACCATTTGTAAATGGCTAAGTTTTGTTAAGGTCTGTTCAGCTGCTGTTATCTTTTGACAACATCAACACAAGGACTCCAAAAATGCCTCTTGAAGAGGATGAACAAATTGGAGTGCCTATCCATCACAAATGACTTAGAGTACTCATAAATCTGTGGTTATTTGGTTCCGCCTTCAATAGAATAATGCCAGTTGTCCCCCAACAGAAGGTGTCAGATCTGCAAATTGTGTTCATTTACATTTCCTAGCTGAGAACACAGGAAACCATTTGCTGCCTCTGTGGGAATCTTGAAAGGACTGCCCCCTGAATGGAAATTTCACCCTCTGAGTAGAACTTACTTTGCCCAGTCTGTATCTTCTAGCCTTTATAAAATGTTTTCTGCCAGAGAACCCTCTAGCTACACAGGGTCTACTACTACTACTACTATTTAGCATTTCTATAGCGCTACAAGGCATACGCAGCACTGCACAAACATAGAAGAAAGACAGTCCCTGCTCAAAGAGCTTACAATCTAATAGACAAAAAATAAATAAAGTAAGCAAATCAAATCAATTAATGTGAACGGGAAGGAAGAGAGGAGGGTGGGTGGAGGCGAGTGGTTACAAGTGGTTACGAGTCAAAAGCAATGTTAAAGAGGTGGGCTTTCAGTCTAGATTTAAAGGTGGCCAAGGATGGGGCAAGACGTAGGGGCTCAGGAAGTTTATTCCAGGCGTAGGGTACAGCGAGACAGAAGGCGCGAAGTCTGGAGTTGGCAGTAGTGGAGAAGGGAACAGATAAGAAGGATTTATCCATGGAGCGGAGTGCACGGGAAGGGGTGTAGGGAAGGACGAGTGTGGAGAGATACTGGGGAGCAGCAGAGTGAGTACATTTATAGGTTAGTAGAAGAAGTTTGAACAGGATGCGAAAATGGATAGGGAGCCAGTGAAGGGTCTTGAGGAGAGGGGTAGTATGAGTAAAGCGACCCTGGCGGAAGATGAGACGGGCAGCAGAGTTTTGAACCGACTGGAGAGGGGAGAGGTGACTAAGTGGGAGGCCAGCAAGAAGCAGATTGCAGTAGTCTAGACGAGAGGTGACAAGGGTGTGGATGAGGGTTTTGGTAGAGTGCTCGGAAAGAAAGGGGCGGATTTTACGGATGTTGTAAAGAAAGAAACGACAGGTCTTGGCGGTCTGCTGGATATGAGCAGAGAAGGAGAGAGAAGAGTCAAAGATGACCCCAAGGTTTCGAGCTGAGGAGACAGGGAGAATGAGAGAGCCATCAACAGAAATAGAAAATGGGGGGAGCGGGGAGGTGGGTTTGGGGGGGAAAATGAGAAGCTCGGTTTTGGTCATATTTAATTTCAGGTGGCGTTGAGACATCCAGGCAGCAATGTCAGACAAGCACGCTGAAACTTTGGTTTGGATGCAAGGTGAGATATCAGGGGTAGAAAGGTAGATTTGGGAATCATCAGCATAGAGATGGTAGGAAAAGCCATGGGATGAGATTAATGAACCAAGGGAAGAAGTGTAGATAGAAAAGAGGAGGGGACCAAGAACAGAACCCTGAGGTATGCCGACAGGCAGAGGGATAGAAGTAGAAGAGGATCCACCAGAGTGAACACTAAAGGTGCGGAGGGAGAGGTAGGAAGAGAACCAGGAAAGGACAGAGCCCTGGAATCCAAGTGAGGACAGGGTCTAGGGTCTAGGATGATCTTCTGGTAATCTAGGCACCCTGGACTCTGAGTCTTTACCAATGTCTCTAAATCTTCATCAAACTTCCCTTTAAAGGCATGTATGACTAATTCTTGGCTTAGATGTAATATCTGCTGACCAATTCCAGAACCACATACAAAAGAAACCCACAACCAGAAGCACCATACTCTTGGCTGAGGCACAAATTTAGTGATACAGAATGTCTGCCAACTAGGAGGTGCCCAAGTCTGAAAAGGCTGGAAGTAGAAGATCCCCAAGGAATGTAACACCCCCCAAAAACAAAAAAAAAAAAAAAATGCATGGTACTACTTTGGCAAACCTACTGAGCAGATTAGATGGTCTTTATCTTCCATCAACCACTATGTTGCTATGCTATCGATAAGTAATTTTATTTAAGTATATTAACATGCATTTGTGCTAAGGACAATGATATAAGCAATGCTAACATTTAATAATGTAGAATATATATACTTGTTAATGTTTTACTTGTAAATCTATTAATGTGGAATTGTAGCTGAACATTATGGGTCTAATTATTTAGTACATTGTGAATTATTTGTTAACATGTCATCAAGTTAACATATATTATATTCTAATTTCCAAACTACTATGGAGCCCTATAATTATTAAGAAGTTGTAGGAGATCTTAAGACATTTTTTTATCAACTGTAATAAGACTGATACTGTACTAACTATTATTTTGTTGGGGTGATTATTTGTTCAGACACAAAACTATCCATACTAAGATTGCTTTTAAAGAACATTATCTGAGCTAAAAGATCATCTGTTATTAATGAATGGCTTTCAGTTTGCAATATCAGGCAATTTGTTAACTTGGAGGGAAGTAACTCACAAGCGGTTCAATTTATTTTGTTGGCAGGCATCCAGTTCAAGGGTACATTGAGTCACTGGGTATGCTCTTTGAAACTGGCAGACCGTATCAATATGAAACATTATTAGTTAGATAATAGTTTTTATATCTTTTAGATTTCTATTGATGGCTTCATGTACAACAGTTTCATAATTGTTACCCTGAACAATGTTGTCCAGAGTCTGATAATCTTGACTAACAAATTTGTAAGTTAAAGGTAATTTGAAAGAAAAACATTTTATATTTAGTTAAGATCATTCCTGTTTCACTTTGCTGTTCAGGTTTTTCCTATTAACCACTGTGAATGGAAAAAAGAAAGTCTTGCCTTGAAAAAAGATACTTGTTCTAAACTGTGTTAGGTGTTTATAGCTGTTTCCGTGTGCCTCTCCCTATGCTTGGAACAAACTTCCTGAGCCCATACGCCAAGCCCCCTCCCTGCCCATCTTTAAATCCTTGCTCAAAGCCCATCTCTTCTATGTCACCTTCGGCACCTAACCATTTCACCTCTATCCAGGAAATCTAGACTGCCCCAATTTGACTGTCTGCACATGTTGCCCATTAGATTGTAAGCTGACTGCACATGTTGTAAGCTCCTTTGAGCAGGGACTGTCCTTCTTTGTTAAACTGTACAGCGCTACGTAACCCTAGTAGCGCTTTAGAAATGTTAAGTAGTAGTAGTGATAATCTTGACTAACGAATTTGTAAGTTAAAGATAATTTGAAAGAAAAACATTTTATATTTAGTTAAGATCATTCCTGTTTCACTTTGCTGTTCAGGTTTTTCCTGTCTATTAACCACTGTGAATGGAAAAAAGAAAGTCTTCCCTTGAAAAAAGATACTTGTTCTAAACTGTGTTAGGTGTTCAAAGCTGTTTCCCTGTGGCTCAAAAAAACTGATAATGTGTGTGAACTACCATGTTAAACATCAAAGGTGGACATTTATATTAGAAAATGAGAAAGAGATGGGGAGTGTTCCTTGCAGTTAACCTAAACAGCTAACTTAGCAGATAATGCAGAACAGCTAAACACCTCCAGATTTGTACATAATTGCAGTCCATATTAGCTGCTGTACTCTTAGTGCATAGTAGTGATGATATAACC